>NC_142192.1:24407500-25070000 GCF_026936395.1 Plectropomus leopardus
TGCACAAGACACAGCAACGAATCTTACACGGCGCGGGTCAGGAGTGTCAATATATACACGAGCGCATGGTGGTCTTTTATGTTTTTTGACAGTGAGAGTGAGCAGTTATCTGCAGAGGCACATTCAATATGCTTACAGAGAATATTCAAAGGCCTTGCGGGTGCAGGGCTGCCCGCTAATGAACAGCATACAGTGCGGTGATACAGACTACAGAGGTGCTTGTAGGTACAGGAGAGCACAATACAGCAGGTCAGAGCCTTTAATGATAATGAGCAGAGTGAGTGCAGACTGCAGACAGGTGGGTGTGAGGGGCGGAGCAGGACACTGGATTTTACAGTAGAAGAAAAAGAAACATAAAAGAAGCATCTTAAGTGACTTCACACATTAACCTGAATCTACACCTTACTTCCTGGGCTTGAGGGTGAGCTTGAGTTACTAGAGTGCATTATGGGAGTTGCAGGATTCAGCATTTTAGGGGACATGCAAGGGACTGAAAGTCAACATGTTTTGATTCCGTTTGACTCTTAAAAATCTGGCTCACTGGAAACCCCGACTTCATTACACAATTTCATTACACGCTAAATTGCTGGAGTAGCCCATTAGCGACCAGGCGAACCATTCGCAACGAAGGCAAACTGTTGCATCACCTCACGTTGCCTGTGTCGCGGCCATAAAAGTTGCACCTAAACAAAGACAACAAAGACTACAGCAAATTGCCAACCAGCACTTCCGCTCTGCGCCTACATGGGATGATATAACTCGACGGAGTTGGCATCTGGTGGCATTTTCTGTAACTTATTAATACTTGCGTTTACATGATGGGTATCCAAATGAAGAACTTTATTGGTACTGGTATCCCTTCAAGGGTACAGCTATCAGTGCTAGTATCATATTTTTTTAATGATACCAAATCTACTGTGATGATTCTGATAACAAACAACAGTTTGAGGGAAACATGGGTGAAACTTTCTTTTATGGGTCTATAAGTTATCAATAGGGTCCTTAAAAATGTCTTCTATAGATAAGTGTGTAGGCTATTTAGAGTTAAAAAGGCTATTTAGAGTTTAAAGGCTTAACTTAATTAATGGCAAGCATGATTTTGTCAGTCTCAGCAGGTCAGTTGAACATGCAAAAACTTGAAATTTGACATAACATTCAGCATATATGGAGAATTAGGTTTGCAATAATTATGCAAAGGGGTTTAAACAGAGCAGTCAGTTCAAGAAAACTCATATTTTCCATGTAATTAGTAATAAATTACATGGTTCTTTCCAGGAAACTTCCACGGAAATTATGAACCACAAAATTTAAGTGTTACCAATTCATGGAAAAAGCTTTCAAAGAAGACAGAAAGACATTCAGTCTCTATGGTGGCAAGAAATCCACCAATAAACAGAGTATTACAGATAATGAGTGGAGGATCTCAGTACAACAGAACAGCAGATTTCCCCCCAAGGGTATTCAAAACAAAAACAGGAAATTTGGTTTAACAGAAAACAATTGTTCTTCAGAAATAACAGCAGCGTTTTGTGTCTTCAAATCAGAATAAAACTTTTAGAAACAAAACAGAAAATTCATGTTTTTTTTTTTGCCTCTGCGAGAAAACCAGAGCAGCAAAACAAATCACCCTCACTTGGTTTCCGAAATGAGAAAAGAGCAATTTACCAGACAAGATGAGAGAAAATAAAGCTGTGGCGCTCTGTTTGAAAGCTGATGCAATCTACCTTGCAGTGGAACATCTGGGGAAATAAAAAGGTCACACAGATTTATATTTAGATGCCGCAGGGAGAAATACGCCTCTCCACTCTGCTCTGCACCCACAAGCTAACAATGGCCCGGCTATGAAGAGCCAAATTAATGTAGCGTTAATGGCAGCCCACTGTACGGCTAATGGCTGCTCGTTTTGTTTCTGCAAGCAGTCTGACATAAGCAAAAGGTACACTCTGGTGAGCTCGACACATGTTAGCTTTGATGCTACCAAGATAAAAGCTCTGTGTCCTAATTTTGATACTGCTTCTTCATTTATTAGCTGGGAGATCTCAGTCTGCTTTTACTTTCAGTTTTCACTGGGGGTGGAAAAGTACACAGTCTGGTTCAAACCCTCCTTTAAGAGTCAAGGTTCGCTGAAAGTTTATTACAGCGGAAAATACTATTGCATAAGGATCCATTTCTTTTCATTTATCTTGAACAGATGGCAGCCCAAGTGTCAAAGACACACAAAATCCACCGACAACTTTAGTTAACTGTTAGGGCTCGCTCAAATGTCGCTCTGTGCACAAAATGCGCTTTTCGAAATAAAGCTTTAAAAAATATTACACATTAATATTATTTTCTACTTTAATTGAATTATTTTTTAACCAACAGCAGTCCTTATCATAAATATCAAATATTCATTCATTTTCAGAATTTTAACCCCTTAAATGCCAATGTTTTTGTCATGATGCCTCTATGCTTTTAGATGAAAAAACATGAAGCATCAATTATTTTCAATATACTACATGTAAAGTAGATTAGATGCTGACAGTAGCATCCATGTTGCCATTGCGCATCAGTGCTCCCACGACTTAACCACTTTAACGCCAGGCATCTCATGTACATGGCTTCCCATGTTGTGACCACAATGTCACCAGTTCCATTTGAAGATAGCAGCTGCTAATGGTGTTTGGCTAAAAGTTTCAGGACAGATCTGCACATGTGAAGTTTGGTTTTGCATGCATAAGTCTACATACTGTGTACTCTGTGTGCAGATGTGTGAACTGCCACGGCCCTGCTTATCACAAATGTTTAGTCTTTGGGTTACCGAACATTTGGAAAGCAGCCTTTTTAGCCTTTATGTCACCAGGGCATTAGCACAGAAAAACATCACTAGTAGGCTGCAGCAGAGTGAAAATGTATTTTTTAATTACAGATATAGTTTGATAATTTGGGAGGCACTCTAATTCACTTTGTTGTTGACAACTAAATGAAAATATTGATACCACTCTCACGTCAATAAGTTAAATCTGAAACTACTGCCTATAGACGGTTAACTCAGCACGGAGATGACAAAAAAATGAATCAAACAAATAACACTTAACTTGTTAATTAGTGAGCTTTGGAGGTGCGTATAGGTGGGTTTTATTAGTCTCTTTTCTCTCGTCTTTTTACTAAAGCTAACTGACTGGTGGCAGTTGCTTCCTATTTAATGTACATCATCTAACTCTCTGTGAGAAGGTGAATAATCTCATTTCCTTTAATGTTGAAGTGTTTCAGGGTGGATTTATCCTTCAATGAAAAAGCTGTAAAATATTTTCCACTACTGCAGTTTTCTTACATTAAACACAGATTTATCTATTAAAGCAGAGTTAACACTTCCTTTCTCAATTCAGAGCAGCTTCTTTGCTACAGAGTGCCTCATTTTCACAATCGTCTATCTTTTGATGTAACATTACACTCTCCTCTGAGCTAAGGGTAATGTTAGCTCAGGAGCCGATAACTGACATTAAAGCCTTGTTTAGCTGTAGGTACTCGAGCATTAGCTATTTGCTGATGGCGCTGCCTGACGTTAATGTCTTCCCTCTTGCTATGGAAGCCGAGATCTCATCTGTCTTCTTTATGACTATTTGTGTTGGAAATCTTAATCCCTTGGGGACACTGAGAGAGACGGAGGATATATAGCAAATATGCAGAAGGAGAATGAACACCACTGGGACTTGGCTGAGGAGAAAGCCAGGGAACATTTCAGGCAAATACGGGATTAATTAGGGTGCATGAAAACACCCGAGGGTGCCCACAAGGCCTTGCTTTCCTGCTCTGCTTCCAGAGGGTCTCCTCCACTGTCTCTCCAGTAAAGGCCTTGTAGACAGACTGTGATTAATGCTCGACACTTGCTACTGGGCCTCTTTTCTGCGTAAGATCCGAAGGGGCAAACTCTTAACCTGTGATTGAGTCGCGCTGATTCACCTCTAATAAGTCAAAGAAGATATTCCACCTGCCAAGCTCCTTGGGCCAGGCAACGCATCGGTTGATATCAGTCACGGGATGCTGGTGGAGCGCTAACCCTGTCAAAAGCACCATCTGTCGGCTGTCCTTTACAGCACGGAGGGTTCTCCGCTGACAGGCAGGGAGGTATCATCTTACTGGCACCATGGGGGGGAGTGTGAGTATACGGGAAAGGAAGAGGAAATTAATCTGTGTTTCAATATTTGTATGCTGCTGTGTGCTGTTGTATATGGATACCTGAGGAGCTGTAGAGGATATTGGCCAACGCTGATTCACTGTAGCTCAGGCTCGAGTTTATTACAAAGCACCATGGCATTAAAAAAATGTGAAATGAGATGCTTTTTTTAAAAAAAAAACAACAAAAAAAAACAGACTGCCTGGAGTCCTTACGGAATATAATGAATAACAAATAGAGTTTTAAAAATGCTCCAAAAAATGTTGTGTTATTATGATTTTTATAAAAATGCACCTGTTCTTTAACATGTGGTTTGAGCAGATAACCAGTCATGGAAGACAAGACTCAAATCTTTTATTACTAGACACTACTATAGTTTAAAGATCCTGCATTTGCAATTTCATAAGCCCTTTCCACCAAAACTAGCACCTGCACACAGGTTTTTCAAACACTACTAAACCCACTAAGAATAGGACATAAACTGCTTCCCATTGCCAGTAAAGCAGAGCTGTATACACAGCTCCACAGCAGAAGAGTAAGCCTTTACTGTGTGTGTGTATGGTTTCTTGGGTGTGTCCGTTTGGCGTCACGAACATGATGGAGAACAGCGGAAAGCAACATGGAAAGAGGTCTATGAAAACTTTACAGTGGTTACCTCTCTTTATACACATGGGAATGAGGCTTTACTTTAAAATTTCAGTAGCATTAAAAGTACTCATCATGCAGATTCATTTATATCAACATACAGGATGCACTGATGTGTCAGCATCATTAATGTTGCAGCTGATAAAGGTGGAGCAATTTCAACTCCTTTATATCCTGCTGAGTAGCTTAATCCATTATTAGAATACATCATTAATTATTAGTTGACTTATATCATCAGGGTTTTCCTGCATAGAGAACTTGGAGGCAGTTGTCTCTGTCAAATGTCACCCTGACTCCGACTCTTGTCATAACTCTGATGGGTTTCTTCGTGGAAAACACTGCTTTCTAATGAGGGATGCACTTGGTGCATTTTTCATTTGTAAGGCTGAACTGAATGTCATATATTTATCCAGTTATGTTAAGGAGTGTCTGTCATCGTATTTTATGATGTCATCCCCGTAAAAAAATCCCCACTTTGGATTCAATTGATCAGATTGAATGAGTTTGTTTATTTTATCATTAAATCAACTTGCTTTAATGAATACATGTAATTTATGGTGCTGTTAAATTGCTGCTAGACTGCCCAATGATACACTCAAAATTAAGTGTTTTATGCTCAAAATTTTGTGGTGGAGGACAACCAAAGCCACATCACATCCCCCAGGTTTAACAGAATAAATAGACATGCAAACAAAACAAACAAACAAACAAAAAAACAACCATGCAGCATTTAAATGCTGATTTATAACTCAAATGTCAATGTGATGAATAAAGCTTTGAAGCTTTGAACTCTTTGGTACAGCCCCAATCATTTGTAGCTGCAAGTGTGGCATTATGCCGATGCAGCAGCTCTGTATCACAATCATCTGAGTGCACCAGAAACGACGTCACCAAAACTGCCAAAGTGGAAAAAATGCTTAAAAAACAGGAGGATATCTACCTTTGGGCAAATGCAATTTCAAATCAAAGAGCTTAAAAGTCAGGTGAAAAAGCTCCAGTTTATCAGCTGATCTAATTGTTGTCTGTGTGAAATTTAGCCTAACCAGGTTATTTTGAGCTGAGAAAAATCGTATTAATAATCCCAATCTCAAAGGTGACAAGCAACTGAAGATACATATAAAATGCAGTGGGATAAAAAGTACAACATTTGCCTCTAAAATGTAGCAAAGCAGAAGTATAAAGTAGCAAAAAATGGTAACACTCAAGTAAAGTGCAATTACATTACAAAATTGTGCTTAAAGTTTGGTATTTGAGGTCACGTTCCACCACTGCAGATAACATTTTAGCAAACATGAGATAAGAGAGCAACAAGGGATGTGCTGATTACATATTCCAGTGTATAAAACAGATTACGTGGTAATCCAATTGCATGGTGATTTTATTTGGAAATTAATTAACTCACTAATCAACTTAAGTGCAGCTTAAACGTGATGAAAAGACACTGAGTGACATCAGTGACACGCGAGGGGTTAAAAACTACCACTAGCATCATGAGAGCAGCATAAATTCTGCATAAAGAACTCCCTAAAGCTTCTTCTGTAGAGTCACTATATTTGCTTAATTGAGAAAATGCGATATAAGGAGACGACCATAGAGCTCGTTCATCACTGCGTCCCTTTATGGAACAGTTTTATAGCCACTTAATTCACCAGAGCTTTCCTCTCTTTCACAGTTTACTCATTTGTTGTAATTTCTTTAATGTATCAGACTAAGGTCGGCCTGAAATCATCAGAAAAATGAAAAAAAAAACCAACTTGTGTCCAACTGGTGTTTGTTGCCATGCACACACAGTATCCATACCCACATCTTTAACAAAGCTCCCAGTCAGCTTTCCCAGACGTACTTTCTGCATGACACAGTGGGAGCCGCCTGATTCATGATTCACTGTGTTATGACAATAACACTGACTTTTTGGGGGGGGAAGATGAACAGTGACTTTGTATGGACTTCTCCTGAAACAGTACACAGAATGAGCTCATCCTCGAAGGAGGGTTTTAAAGTGAGTAATGCCAGCCTCCTCAGCTCTGCTCATTACAGCCGAATTAGGCCGTATCGTCGCGGTAAGCTCCAGTAATCAGACTACCTCGGCAGCTCGGCTTAATTGGCTCATCACTCAGCCAACACTCACTCGATGCACATTAAAATGGAAGGGACTCCTGTCATTTCTCTAGCACTTGAAACGGCAAAAACAACAACGACAACAACAAAAAAAAAAGGCATGTTGTTGTTTTGGTGTCTTTCGCAGTTTTAAACAAGGCAACAGCAAATCTGGGTCAAAGCAAAACTAGAAAAGAATAGATACTGTTGTTATCAAGGAGATTGTTATATTGCTCATGTTTAAACCAGCACAATAAAACACCCCCAGTGGATAACACTCCCCTCTGCTGTATGAACGAGCAACCCAAGCCACTTGAGAGTTGAAACAACCTTCAACTGCATGTATAAAATACAATTCAAATGGAAAGCTCATTATTAAAAAAAGTGCTCAACCTTGTAAACCTACAACAGCCTTCTGCAGTACTAGTTTCTCTTTCTCAACCTAAGAGAAACTAGTGAGACTTCAGAACTGCCTGAGCATTTAAGGTTCAATATCCTGCTCATTGTCTGGTTCATAATTTTATTTTAAATTCCTATTTCAACATGTGAATGTGCTTCAGTTTTTTTAAAAAAAACAACATTATTTTTTTCCAACAATGTCTGCCTGAATATATCTGTATTTTCCTTCCTGAGAAAGCTTGGTCTGCTTAAATTGGTCTGTAATTCTGGGTCTTCCACATCTTCGCTCTGAAAATGACTAACGGCACTCGGCTGCACTTTCTATCTTTATAGTTAGATCTATTTTTGGCTGGACAGCAAAGGCAAAGCCAGCCCGATAAACACAAAAGTCTGTCTGCGAGTGAGTGATGAAGTTACACCACTGGTCGAAGTGACTGATGACGTTAGTGTAAGTGTTTCCCCATTGCAGGGCTCCAAATTATTTAATGCACCAACATGGTGATGTTTCAAGAACACTGGCTCTTCATCGTGTGTCTGATGAAAAGCCAGCGTGCTTGAAACGTCACTGTCTTGGTGCATTAAATAAGTGTGCTCGAGCTGTGTTTTTCCTCATTTGTTATGCTTGCACTTGACTCAGCGCCAGTGTAGCAAATAGCATGGCACAATTAACAAGCTAGATAGCCAACTAGCCAGCTGCTACCTAAGTAACATGTAACAACTTAATGCTTAACAACAATGCCCAACACACACTTGTCAGAGTGTAGGAAATCTTATATTTTATATTATGTTACAGATTTTTTTTTCTTTTTAAGCACTTTTTAAGGGAATTTTCTTGGTTTTCTTTCTTTCTTTTTTTTTCTTTATTTGTCACTTATCAGGTAGTTTCTTGTAAATTCTTTCAAATTTTGAGGCCATATGAAGTATTTCATCACCTTCTTCCCATGTTTTTGAAATAGATCAAGCTGATTTAATCAGGTTTCAAAGGGTTAAACGTTACAGTTACGGCTGGAAAATGACAACAGAAATAAAGAAGATTGCAGATTTCTCATATCTTTGCAATTTAAAATGACTGCCAGTTGTCTACCTGGAGGTTATTGTTGTTGTTAACGTCACGTCACAGTGATTCGGTTTATAGTGTATTTGTGACATCACAACTTCAGAGAAGTCCTGACAGCTCGTTTAAAGGCAAAGTGTCTAAATACAGACTGTGTGCAGATCTCTGTGGATTGAGCGTTTTCATACTTTTCACAGCCTCTTTACCTGTTTTATATTAACAAAGAAATGGATATCTGACTTTTGACGACATGCTCAAAATGAACTCGCAGGTTAATTCAGCGCCATGTCAGGGGATGACACACCACGAGAAAGACCAAACAGGAAACAGATGAGCGAGAGAGATGAAATCACAGGGACCGAGAGCGGAAATGAATGAACAAGAGTGGGAGAATGCGATAGAGGCTTTTGTTGGCCGGCTCGGGCCTCTCTGTGCCAGCCTCTCTGAGAAGCTCAGATATCCATCAGGTCTGCCTCTCTCTGTGCTTGACAGCGGGTCTACAGAGGGGCCTTTTTAAATCAGGCCTCTCCTACCGCTGGCACCGCTCCAGATAAAGGCCCACTCTGAAGGGGATTCCTCGGCCCACAGACCTCCGCTGGGAAACGGCTGAGACGGACCAATGAACGCTTTTGTGGAGGGGAAGAGCAGGGCACGGCGGTCAAGGAGACAGACAGACAGAGAGGAACTAAACAAGGAATGAGGGGGAAAAGATGCACACACATACACACACAAACAACCTCAGGCAGCGAGACAGAAGCTCGATAGGGGGTCCTGTGGGGGACCTATTCGACATTTGTTCAATGCGTCCTATAGACATTTGTGCCACGTATCTCAATGCTTCCCCTTTCCTCCGGAGGGGCGGCAGGACTCACACTGGGAGCCGCTATGTGATTAAGAGCTGCAGCTATGCATTCGGTATTTGGTTTCAGAAAATACACCTCAGGACGTGTGAGCTGGTTATCAATGACGAGCGCCATTACTTGCGTATTGCATCCTGATGGTGAGGTCACTTTCAAACCTGTAGTTCAGCTCACTTGGTGCCACCCGGAGACAGAAAAATAATATTAGTTCTACTTTGTTTTGTGTTCATGCTAACTCTTTCTCTACTTTATTTTTTAGCACCTTTAATTCCAGGTGCACTAACATTTATCAGCCCCTCCAGGAATTTGCAGTATTGATATCATGCCATTTCAACCAAGCCCTGTGAACTCTTTACAATCTTGCAATTTTGTCTGATCACGGCAGCTTTTCCGCAAATTTGAGTAATCATAGTTTCCTGTGAGTCACTAAATTAGCTTCCTTGTTCCTGATCATGAAGATGTGGACATGTGCGATATGAACGTCTCACCTTTGCCAGCAAAAACAACCTCTAAAGACCATGCCAGACAATTTCCTGATGTTTTTGCATGGAAGCAGGGGTAAACTATTTTGTACCGCCTGCACTTTTCTAACTCAAAACAAATCCAGAGAACAGCTAAAATGTGTGACTGATGAAAAAAATCACCACGGCAGAGGCTATTGTGTCCACACCAACTAAACGTGCTGAAAAAAAAAATCAAAGTGAGTTAGGTTAAATACGCATGTATAGAGGAAATGTTAAACCTCTTTCCCACTTGACAAAAAAACCCACTAACACTAACAAGGGCTTAAGTGTAGTGGAAATCACAAAGTGATAGAGGCATGCTTGTCTTTTTGCGTGAGAAACTGTGTATAGGAATAAAAATTAAAAAAAAAACATGTTCTAACATTGTGTGAAAGCTTTATTCAGCTTTTTTGGTTGCGTAGAACATTCACTGCAGTTTTATTCAACAAGTTTCGCCAGGTTTTTAATAAATTACACAAACAAACAAAAAAGCAACTATTTGTGCAATTTACACTTGCTCCTGCAATTTCATTCAAAAAAAAAAACCCCAAACATTGCAACATGCATCACAATCTTTACAAAAACTGCAGAGAAATCGAGCATTTCAGGCCACAATAATACCAAAAAAAATCCTGCAAAATCTTGTCGGGACTGAGTTATTGGACGGCTTTAGCGACTGTCATCCTGCAACAGTACTTCATGGTTTATTGCGGTGATGGACAGCAAAGTCATGCTGCATTTCACTTTGCTTTATGGGTTTAAAGGTGGCTCTTGGCTAGAGATGCACTGACCAAATGATATGACCTTGTTAAGAGGGTTGGGTGTCAGCCAAATAAGACCCACCCACAATGAATACAGTTTCTTCATCACTGAAATAATAAAAAACTACAGTTTCTTTATTAATTACATATACGGATCAGTGAGCAGATCCCGTCCTTAACAGTTCTGAGTATCACCACATTCACTGTGTAAACTAAAAGGTACTTAAGCTTTTGACCACAGAAATGATCCATGACACAGTTTGTGTGGAAGTGGATCAAAATGCACTTCTCACCAGCGCCTCTGATGGTCCACATTTGGTCTTTACAGAAGCCAAAATACGAGATAAGTTAACTGTGCTCATGACGTGCAGCTTCTGCTTCAGTCATATGTCATCTTCCCGTTTTAGCAACAACGTTCTTTCTTTAACTTTGATTTCAACACTTTGAGCACAAAATTAAGCTTTTTTTCCTTTTTCTTCCCCCCAAATTGGCGAACCGTGTTGCTCGCCACATTGTCCGGAAATGACTCGGGAATATAATAAAAATAATGCCAGAACTCACTGGAGTGGGCTTTGAGCTGTGTGGTTGTTTGGTCTGCTGCATTGGAGTCAGAACAACAGAAAAGCCAAAACAAACAGGCAAATGCACCACAGCTTGTTTGAACAGAACCAATCAGATTAAGTGTGAAAGCACAGCGAAACGCCAAGTTCAAACACGACATCAGTGGAAAATTGAAGGTCAATGTGTTTTCTTATTTCGCAGAAGTTTGGAGATATAACAGACATGCTACACTCTCTGCATTTCAGATAAAAGGGCCCTGATCAGAAGTGTGGTGGTCTGTCCCACAAAGCACGACTGGATTAGAGCTGATTTGGGGAGTCGTTCTGAGAGAGAAGTGGCCCCTGCTCGAATGAATGACACCTGTAACGCTGCCGTTAACAGCCACTCTCTCCCTGCGCTGTGCTTATCAAGCTTTTCGGAGCAGCAGTGGAAAGCCAATCTGGCATCGCTCACCACCCTTCTCCCACTATCTCACTCAATGTGACTTGTCAGGCAGCCCTGATTCTTCGATGAGCCCTCCCAAGGGATGACAAACGGCACTTGTGTTGACTGAAGCACGACAAGCCTTTCGGGCTGCGCCACGCTTGCTAAACAGGACACCCTAATATCCACTCGCCACACTCGGCTACTTAACAGTCAACGTGAGCTCCGGGACCGGTTCGGTTATCTGTTTGTGTCGACCAGCTGACAGTCGGTTATGCCGGAGTTAGCTCGGCGACACAATGGAGGGAATATTCAGCAGCGTTTTCTCCGTAAGCCCCTCGAGAGCGTTTACTTATCAGTGGGCACACACCCCTATCAACAGCCTTGCTCCAACGCACCGCGAGCAGAGGAGTGTCAAAAAGAGAAGCGGGGAAAAAAGAGGACGAGGCAGGAAAAGAGGCCCTTCTGGAGGGTTTTGATATGTACTCGAGAACATACATGGCTACTCCACCGGCTAATGCTGCACTCCTTGAGCACGTCTGTGTGTGGGACGAAAGGGGGGGCTTATGAGCTTCGGGGAGTAAATTCCTCACTCTCTCCCATCCCTTGAGACTCATTCTGCTGCCTGTAGATAAGTGTGGAATTCAGGCTTTGGTGGCAGGCGTGCCGAGGTGAAACGGATGCCGCGGCTTCGGCTCAGGCGGACCCGTAGTGATAACCGACCGCTGGCCAAGACTGAGGCCTGCCAGCGTGCGCCGACCGTGGGAGCTTATGAAACAATATTAACATTCTTGTGACAAGACGGGCAGACAACCAGCCACCTATTGTGAACTACACAGGCCAAAAAAAGAAATATACGGGCTCTAACAGTGTCAGGATGATCCTGTGAGCCGTGCGGGTTCATTACTCGTGTTGGCCGAGCCGGCGGTGGCGAGATATCCCCCAGCTGCTGAACACAATGCGGCGAGCACTGCTGACTGCTGTCTCCTCTCTATACATCTCAAACCAAAGCACAGTCACTTCTAATTAAATTTATAGTAATGGGACAGGGTGGCTTGACGGTACATTGTGAGCGAGTATGTGTGTGGAAGAGAGATCAACACACAACTGAAAGGATTTGACAGCCGTTGTCCCTCAGCGATAGAGCCCACTGAGGAAGTTCAGACACAGTGAGGAGGGAAAAGGGGAACGCCTTCCTTCCTATACAATAACAAGCCATAAAAAGAAGCACTATAAACTCTTCTATAACGGTCGCCGCTGCAGGAAGTGGCATCACATCTCTGTGAGCACTTTAAGTGTCATTTGCTTATTTACACAGAGACAAACAACAGAGGGATAAAGGGCAAAGCAAAGAAAAAGAACCAAAACAAACACTGAAGCTGTTTCAGAAAAAGCCATATTTGAAAAAAAGGAGAACAAGGTGACACAAAGATGAGGAAAATAAAAAAGGGTAAGTGCAGAAGCAAAATGTCATGGAGGGAACACAAGGCCTGTCATATTCTCTTATTCATTTATGTTTCTCATGACGCAAAAAGTTAGACAGCCTCGACGAAAAATGAATAATAGAGGCTTCAGAGAAGGTCTTTTTTTATTGGATTTCATTTAACTGTGCGTGTGTTTCTGAGATCATGTGCGCCTGCTCTACAGTTTTCCTGTGTGGCACTAAAAACACTATTTTCCAGTGAGGCTGTATTGACACATATCTATATATTGATACATATAGATTCTCAATAACTGTTTCAATACGACACAGTCTCAATATCCCATAGTATCAATACACCAGTACCAGCTGCTCTTTCTCACTCTCGCTCATTGTCAATTTTTACCAGTCGTTCTGCTGTTCTCTGCTTCTAACCAAGAAAAGTCGTCAACATGTTGTTATATTTATCTTTTAATAAAACAAATTTTTTTATGTCAAATGGTGACGAATACTGTCATTTTTCAAGGTACTGTATCAAAGCAGGAAATTTCAGTATTGTGAAAACACTCCTCATTTGGTGGAGGGCGCAACCCTGGCGTCCGAAAATCTACACCCATGACGTTGGGAATAATCTGACTATTTTGGATAGTTTGGACGTTGAGCCCTAACTAAGGCAAGTGGCCCATCAAGGATAAATAATAGAGTTCCATCACCAGGTCATGGTTACGTGTTAAATATTTTTCTGGCTTGGCACTGTAGCACATCAAGCATATTGAAATACAATATATATGTATCTTCTGGATTACTGTGTTGCAAAATGACATACGAGTAATGAAAAAATTATGCTGTGTGGCAGAAAAACTGCTATTTTACCATCAGTGGGTGTTACTTAGAGTTGTGTTGTATCTTTTTGGTGCAACTACTTTTATTTTTGTAATTCATAAATCACAGCTTAGTCATTTACTCTATAATTAGGCAGAGTTTAAACTTACAACTAGTGCAACAGGCTGCAGGGCAACACTAACAAACTCATGTGCAACATGTGCCAAAAAGTACTGTCACGAGAATATTCAGGAGCAAATTCCTGCACATTTGTTGCATTGTACACTTGCAGTATAACTAAAGTGACTCTGCTTCACATCCAGCCTGCAGTCAAATGAGAAAAAGTGAAGCGGCGCTGCCTAATGCTGATGAAAAACAAGGCGGTGTGGGAGACCGAGCAGCCACTGGAGCAGGGTTAACATGGGCGAGAGCAGGGGAGGCATGTAGGAGGAGAGTGTGTCGCGGTAAAGGCCCACGAATGTCGCCGCTACCACCTCGACCACTTTGTCTGACTGATGAGTTCAAACAGGACATGGTAATAGCCTGTCTCCAACATTCCCCTAACCATAAATCTCTCTGCAAGAAAAATGGGAAAGCAATCAGGTGGGAAGAAGGTTTTTGGTGTGAGTGTGTATGTGTGTGTGTGTGTAGGAGAGAAAAAGAGAGAAATACAGAGTGAAACCAGACAATAAGAGAGCATGTAGTGCACGCGAGAGAAGGAGTGGTTGCGTATATTTGCGTTAAATTACAGACACGACGAGGCCACGAACGAGCATCCACGATATGAAAGGACACAAGATGATGAGTGGGCACTCAGGCACTTGAGATATGAAGCTTGTTTTAGTGCACATCAAAAAATGAAGCTGTCGTTCTTGCCCAGCACTTAATATGATTAAAGAGTGAGAGACAATACAAAGCCGTGCCCTTTTCCTTAAAGTAGTTAAACCATTAAACAGGGCAGGAAGAGTTATTCTGGAGAGACTTTTGGCAGGCACAGCGGGTGGAGAGTGGCCAAAGATTTAAGGCTTTACAGTGAGAGAGATGGAGAGTGAGAGATGGAGATGGAGAGAGATTCGCCTCGGCCAGCAGCGGATGTATATCAGCGAAGTGCCTGAGAATCGATCAGACCCTGACCCTTCCTGTTTATCATTCAACATGTTATCACGCCGGGCAATAATAAATATCTCCACACTGCTGCGTCAGCCGCCGGGAGGCTAATGTAACTGCGAAAAGGTGGCACACACGTTTGCATATGTGTGTGTGCGTAAAGTGTGCACACAGGCATGCCCTCGCCGTCAGCAACGCATACACACAGTCGCACACGCAGGCTCTCGAGTGACTAAGATGTAGGGCCTCATCAAAAGCACAATGCAGCCAGTGTGCTCAGTGCGCTGCATTCAACCATCAGCGCTGTGCGACAGGGCCGTCAGGTCTGCCAAACAGCCCGCTGCAACACTGTGGCAAATGAAGTCGGAGTTTATTGAACGGGGAAGGAGGGACTGGGGGAGAGCGGAGGTGGAGGAGAGGGAGTGGAGGGAAGGGGGGGGAGAGAGTGTGAGAGGGAGATAAAGAATGAGGGAAAAGTTCATTATTCACTGCAGTGAAAGAGCGAGAAGGAAGGGAAGAAGCGGGGGAGCAGGTGAAGAAGGAAGAGAGTCGACGGACTGCAATGGCCGCCAAGACAAACGTGGAAATCAAGAAATCTGTCAGAAATCGATTCATTTTAACCCAGAACCACAATGTTTTCCTACACTTAAATAGTAACTTTGGTATTTTTCGACATGGACCCTATTCTCCCATGTTTTTGCGTCCAAGTGACTAATGGAGACAACAATTTTTGAAATTGGTCCAGTATTGAGCGAGAGCTCTTAAGCCAGCAGTGGGGAAACAGCCCACAATGCAACATTAAAAGGCATTTGCACGCTGTCAATTTATGTCTGTTAAAAGTTCTTGTTTTTGCCACCAACAGGCTCAGATTTGAATTATAAATGTCTTTAAATGTCTGACAACATTCCTCAAGAGCTCAGCCTTTTTTGTTAAAGTGTAATATTGTTATTATTTTAACAAAAACAGCCCCAAAACCACTGTCGCCAAACCCACCAGACCCCATTCAAACAAACAGTAATTTATCTTTGTAAAACACACTTTACTCAAAGTCGACAGAGACAAAATAAAGCCCATAAAAAACCGTCTTGGCTACTTTTTCCACTGTTCCAACTAACTGTGGTTTAATTAAAATAAAGCCTTAATTCACCCAGTTAGATGTGAAAATATGCTTGTCTATGTGCCCTAAAATTACTATTTATTGTAATGGAGTCTAGTGGGTTTGGCAAAAACAATCTTACTTTTTAACAAAAAGGGTCTGTCTCTGCAGGGAATCCTCCCAATTTTGTCAGACACTTGTGATAATAATTTGAGCTTGTCCGTGGCAAAAACAAGCCATTTTGGTGGACATAGATCAATGGTACACAAAAGCCCTGAGAGGTTACATTGCTGCAGCGTTCTCACTCAATACTGGACCAGTTACAAAAATCTCTGTCTTCATTAGGGACAAAAACACGGGAGAATAGGTTCTGGGATGAAAAATACAGAAGTTTCCCTTTAACCATAAATCCCTTTCTGACAGAAAGGGTTAACTTTTCCCAATAGCACACCCAAGCTAGCACTACCACAAACTAATTAGTGTGTAAACCCTGTTTACTGCCAGTTGAACACTCCTGGCCTTGTGGACTACTACCAATCAGTCTAACAGACCATACGGTTTGTTTTTATAATCATGTTTGCATGAATATTCATTGCCCTCTTAAAAAATGTCACATTTTTGTAGCAAGACTTATATTGTGAAAGATGTCTGTAAATCAATGAGCGTCACAACCCCAGCAAAATGCACCATCAGGATTTGATGCAATAGGTCTGCCAACATTGCAAAAGTCTAGATGAACCCACCATTACATCATTTTTATCCACATTCAGGTTAGCAGAGGGCTAATCCGGAAATTAGCATCTGTATGTCTCTCGGGGACATGCCCTATGGGCCCCACAGTGCGGAAGATCTGGTAATTTCATACTATGGAAATTAAGCTTTTTCATGCTTCATGTGCCACTGAGCAACTTTCATAAGAACCAACGGGGCCTTGCCTCCAACGCTCTATCCAGTTCTCTTCATACATCCATTACTGATGCACTGATTACTGATGCGGTGAAGAAACAGGTGTGGAAGTCAGTGGATGTTTAACAAAATGGTAATGACATTGAAAATTAGCCTTTACTAACAGCTAAACAAACCACAGGAACTCTCACACAAACACACACACACACATACATCCACCTCCCCCTCATTGGGGCGAGGACGGCCTGCTTCAGTCAAAACAGCGGACGCCGTGACCGCACCGTTTCCAGCAACCGGCGTGGGAGAGAGTGCGGCGGCCTTCAAAGCTTTGTTTGTCTGCAAACAGTCCGCAGAGAGCAGACCAAACACCCTCCCACCGGCTGCTGTAAACAATCAACAGACCCCACGCAGGAGGGAGGAGGAGGAGGAGGGGAGGAAAGCAGGTAGTGTTTTTGGAGGAAGGACAGCATGGATGGTGGGATTAAGGGAGTGTTTTGATCTCTTGACCTGCTATGGCGACACCTCTGAAATATCAACTCCTGCCAGGGAAACTGTTGCCCTTTGTGTTCAGTTTATATGCAAATGTATGTCTGAGTTGCGGCACCCAAACAAGTGGGAGGAAGTTAACCATGCATGAGCATAATGTGCAGTAATACAGTCTTTTTTTCACCATTGTGTGGGCATGTAAGCAAATATGTATGTTAATTGAGGACCCTGTCATTTCCTCTGTGAGCTATGAAGGTTGTTAATTTGCAAACGGTATACGGAGCATGCATACAGAAACACACAGACACCAAACACTTGTTTTCTCCGGTGCGCATTCTGTTTCGGGATTTCCTGGTGAATCTCTGCAGCCGGCCCATCGTTGCCCGTGTTTTCAGAAGCAATCAACGTGAAGCTCACAACAAAGATCCCAAAAAACAAAAATAAAGCTTAAAGCATTGCCTTGAATTATTAATTCCCAACAGCACTAAAATATGACCCGGTGAACCCAGCTGGAGGAATGACAGACGAATGCAGACTCGCAGGAGAGATGAGAGTCGAGACGTGTTGTAAAAGAAGCAGTGAAGACAGTTATGAGTTTCAGCAGGTTATATTGAAGATGCAAAAGTAATATCAAATATGTTTGTGTCTATTTCACATTTTTGATTGAGCTGTGAGCAAGGAGAAGAGATCTTTTTTCTGAGAAATCTGCATATATATATATCTTTGGTGTTTGTATTGATTTGTGTCATTTAGTTAAAATTGTGTTTTATTAAAAAAAAAAAGTTATAATATCACTACAGCTCCATCACCACACGCTGTTCACCAGCTAGAGTCCAACACTGTGCCCCCCTCACATTCAGACTACAGATAACAATGCATTTGGTTCGTGGTTAGTCGGTTTGGTTCAGATGGTTAATTAACACATATGTTTGCAGGTCGAGTAGGTTGCGGATGTTAAAAAAACCAACCTGACCAGCATCACGACTTTGCACGCTCTTTGTTGAGTCAAATCATGGAGTAACGTGCAGAGTACTCAGGTTACAGGAGTACTTGTGTCTGTGAGTTTAAACATTATGGTCATGCGCAATCACCACAGCTGGAGCCATGAAAGAGAGACAAACAACACGAGCTACCTTCTTTCAGCGATCCACGACAAACACAACACTGCAGGAGCTGCCAAAGACCGAGCACGTGTTGGAATAACATGAACCAAAACAAACCTAGTGGGAATTCGCGTTAGCAAGCTCGACCTTCTAGCTTCCAATGGGCCATCCTATAAACTTAATGTTGGAAAAGGAGAGATCAGATATGGTACATGACTGGCTCTATGTGGGTTTGCTAGTATCCATAAATATGCACAATGCACCATGCACGATAGCTGCAGTACCATTTTAGATTCTATTTCCCTCCACAAAAAGCAACAGAAGATGATGGCATCATGCATTTCTGCAAACCACGTTCACATTATATTTTTATGATGTAGTGGATAAGTTGACACTTTATGTTTCAAGAACATTGTGTGTGATTACGTTATGCACATAAAAACGTAGTTATGGTTAGGAAAGATAACGTTTTGGCTTAAAATACCAAGTTTTGGGGGCACCATTCTGGCAAGAAAAACAGCAGTGTCTGAGTAAAAATGTTTTCATAGCACTACTCCCTGCTGACGAGTCAAGAAAACATCAACATGTTTGGAGCCCAAAAAGTCACTCAAAACTCGCTTAGACACAACCACTTTTGTTTGTTGGTCTAGAATAAGGTGACAACATCCCCTCACCCACCCGATGACAGTCAGCTCATGGGCTACGTCACTTTAAAAACATTTTCGTCTGACGACTGGGCTTCAAAAAGCAGAATTCAAACTCCCATTCAACTTTTTAACAGACACAAATTTGCCCTTCCATTCAGTTTCCTTTTGTCTCAAGGAGTTCCTTCTCCCTCTGTTCTTTCCCTCTTTACATTTGAGCAGATAATCTCTCTTTTTGGCAGACAACGGAGGATGAAAGTGTCTCTTTCTTCAGTCAGCTGAAAGCAGGCCATGAGAGGCACAACGGTGGCCCTTTGACAGGAACCCTGCCTCTTATTTACACATGTGTGCTATATGTTTGGGGGCTGTTTGTGCGTGCATTCAGGCGTCATTGATATGCCGATCAGGTTCGCACTGCCAGCCTTGCCAGTTCTCACGCCCCACCCAACCTCCCGCACATTTTAAACACACCACACACACACACACACACACACACAATGAGAGGAGGGAGAAGTTTTCTTACCTAGATGGTGTTGATCGGTGTGGATGACGGGCGGCGCAGGCAGGCGGAGAGAGGGGAGAAAACACAGGGAGAAAGCTTGATTAGTGTGTGAGTTCAGCACTTGTAACCTCTCCTACGGCGAGTTAAGCTGCTCTCTCTTGTTCGGCTCAAACAGGTTGATGCCGGAGTATGCCTTAACAAATCCACCACGCACTCCTCTGGGTAAAACACCCTCTCCTTCACTTCTCCTCCTCTGCTTTTTTTCATCGTTTTTACATTTCCTTATTCTTGACAGAAGCTGGCTCTTCCCTTTTGATTTTCTTATTCTCTCCTCTCTTTTACTCTTACTTTCTATTCCCCCTGCAGCTATTCCATCCTCTCATTTCCTCCTCTAATCTCCTACCGGACCTCCACTTTTAACCCCTCTCCTCCTCTTTCTCCTCACGCTCTCCAGCCTCCTATTTTCTGCTCCCTTACCGCTTGTACCAAACAGACAGAACACGCCCGGTGGGAAGCCGGGAACCGGTGAAAACCCCAATTAGAAACAGCAAAACCAGCAGGTGGGCTTCCTCGCAAGTGCTCCGCATGACAGAGGTGACCCTTCACTGCACCTTGCATCATTTTATTTCCTCCCTTTCCTGTCTGCAGCTGTCCAACGGTGCACATTTACTCCTCCTCTCACTACTCCTCAGGGGAATGTACATCAAAAACCCAGAGGCACGGGTCAAATACGAGGGTGGATTGGGAGTGGGCCGGGTGGAAAGGGGAGCATGGGCTGAACTGATAAGCTAAAACTCCTGAGATGGTAACCACAGGAAATAAAATGTGCCAAGTTTTGTATTTTTTTTGTCAGAATTAAATCCACAATTTCCATAAAGCCTTCCTGTTGCAGAGAGGACGTTGCTACTTGCCCCGAGCATCACTGAGTGCAGTTATATGCACTAAAGCAATCTCATTATTACTCACTTTCAGCAGTAACCTGATTTCAGAAACATAAGCGGGAAGCCTGGTTTCCTTTTACAGGTTAAGAGATTAAGACAAAGCCTTGTCAACACAGATAGACTCCTGCTGGAGAGGCTGATCAGCTGGACACATAACCTCACCTAAATATGGTTTCTGTGATGTTTTTTTTAAGAATGTGGATGAAACAAATCAGAGAAAGTAGTGCTACGGCTGCAAATCAGAGTACATTTTATTTGAAATTTAAAACCAAACTGCTTGAAAGTGCAAAAAAATAGGTATTTAAATTCAAGACTCAAGCTGTGCCGTATACTCCAGCAGGAGGCATTCCTAACATGTTATTCTTATAACTTCTTCTTGTCAGAGGGTCAACAGAGTCATTGGTATTTATCCTCTGGGGAACACAAATGTCTGTACCAAACTCTGTGGCAATGCATCCAATAGTTTGTGAAGTATTTCAGTGTGGATCAACTGACCAAAAGTCATCCATAATCCAAAACCAACTGCAGCTACACAAATGTTTGTCAAACTAAACGATTTTTCTCAGTTTCAAGTATCTGAACGTCATAAATAGTAGCTGTGGTCTGTTCCCAGCCTGTGCCTCCACCTCCGATGTGCTGCCAAAAAAACTCTCTCTTAAACTAACAAGGTCGTACAACTTATCAGATTTCATTATATATATATAATATTTATATCGTATCATATGACATTTAATTTAATAACACCTCGATGTACGGTAATAAATGGTTTGACAACAGTGTACATATTGAAGGGAAACAACATGATCACTGAGCAGCTTAATGTAAACTGTGGTTTAAGAGCGATCCGACTAAAAAAAGCACACGCTGATTGTAAGATAAGAGATTGTGACAGCTTCTGATAACAGACAACACGCTTGCTGTCAAGGTAAACACATGATTTCCTGTGAAACTGGATCAGATGATGTGAAACTCACACATGCAGCCTTTCTGTGCAATTAACTTCCCTTATTTACAGTAATTATGGTGATAATCATGGTAATATTTTATAGCTTTTACTATGTTACAACCAGCATCTTTATAACTAAATCCTCTTCAGGGACACATTAAGTTCTCCAGTTCCTTTTCGCACTCTCTCCCAAAAGTCTTTCCAGGGACCAATCGCTCCTTACTGTAAATATTCCTAAATGTCTTTTTGGGGAGACGACGTTGGCAGCGACATCTTTTTCTGAAGAGCCCTAAGCCTACCAATTACTGTAAGTTGAGGACACTTAGCAGCAGCCTAAGGTCTGAAAGTCCCTTTTAAGTCAGCCAGGCAGCCGTTCAGTCAGACATTCAGTCAGCCGTTCAGAGAGCCTGCGGCGACGGGAAAATTTCCTGCGGTTAAAACAGGAAGAAAGAAAGAGAGTCAGCTTGCTGAGGAGGCTAACGCGGCCTCATGTGGCTTATAGCAAACTCATCAGATGACAGCGAACCGGCACGGCAAGGAGATGCAGCACTTCTTTGGTTTCTGCCACATGCCGGAAGTGTGTGTGTGTTTGTGTGAGTGTGTGTAGGGGAGATGGGCTTGTTAAGCTGTGGGCACTGTGTTGTGGTGAGCAGGCAAACAAAAAAAAAAACTTGTGTTGCTGTTTCGTTTTCAGGAGAAAAAAAAAGCGGCAGGGATTTTCCTGAAAGCTTGAAGAGAAACTGGGGAAAACCGCAGACGGTATGCCGAAGTGATAACTCCACCTGCAGTTTTAATAATCAATTATTCCTTTGTCTCTTTCATCAAGCAAAAATGCAAAATGTGGCAACAGCTTTTAAAATGTGATAATCTGCTGATTTTATTTGCTTAAATTCTGTAAACGGCGTTGTTCCGATATCAATACCAGTATTGGAAATGCCTCCGATACTGCTGCAACAGGTATCAGCGAGTGTGCGAGTCTACGCACCGATCAGAGACTACGTAGTTTATTAATATATTTTCAAGTTTTACACCTGCATGAAAACACCAGTTTCAGTTCAGTTCTTCTTTGCTGCTTTAAAACAGTATCTTAAGCGACAAGTTTGCACTGTGATAGAAAGGATTGATATCTGGTATAAAGTGGAAATTTTGTATTGATTGCTCTGTTATCCGAGTTCTGAGATCTCAGTTGGCTAAGTATAATCTCTCTCAGTCAACACGGCACACTCAAAAATGTTCTCAGTTTTTGGATTGTTCACAGCGGAGGCATGTAAGAAAAACAATGTTTTCTTCACAGATTCAAAATAACACAGGGGGAGTAATTGATATACAAATGGTCATTTGGGGGTTCAAGTATTCCTTTAATAATGCAGTTTCTGGTCAGCTGGGCATCAGACCCCTTGAAGAAAAGGAAGGCCACTATCTGACGAAATATAACTCCTGGTATCTCCCAACAACAGCAAAGCACCGAACCCTAAAATCGAATCACACATTATTTCCACTGTAACAAAAATCACAGCGGACGGCAGCAGTCTCCTAGATTACTCCTCCCATAAATCTTTGCGGCGTTGGGGAACAGCTGCAGCGAGCGTTGAACGATGAGCAGCACTTCTGCTTTAAGGCTTTGTTAAATGCCACGCCACCGAGTGCAGAGCGCATTGTGGGAAATTCATGGCCACTAAATATCAAGCTAGCTTCTGTCAATTAGCATGCAGGGAATATATTAGACAGTAGAGCGCCTAAAGGAGCCTTAATGGGAACCTTAATAGTTTTGCTCTTTTGAAATATGTGCTCTCCGTGTTTATTAGGCTCCTTGGTGGTAAGTACAGTGCTGGATGGTGGCGAGGAGGCGCACGAGTCACACAATTCACCAGCACACCACCTAAAGTGACCCGAGGGGGGAAATGCGGCGCCTAAATTCGTGTTGGTGTAAAGCAAAAGAGAAAAGAATATGATTTGAAAACAAATAAAGGGCAAAGTGCTTTGTGAAAAGGTTACACAGTTATCACTGAGGTTTCCAACCAGTTTTTGTCAGAGTGTGTGAGGCAGAGAAAGGTTGATAGTTGTCAGGTCCAGGCACAGCCCTCACCCCCCTCAGGTGTTTTGACATTTTAAGTGAATTTAAGCGCGGCGGTCTTCTGCTGCAACCCTACACCACGGCAGCCTCCATGCCGACAGCAGCACCAGCAGTTGTCTCCCACAACCAGCCCTGACATTTTGTCTTCTCCTTGGCGTGAAGCAAGCGCGCGCATGTGTGTGTGTGTGTATGCGTGTGTGTGTTTCTTCACATGTGCCTGTTCAAGAGCTGCTGCACTTCTTTCCTCCACCCACACTTTCTTTAGATAATGTAACACATGAAACCTGCACACACTCAGGTGTCAAACTGCAGAGGGAAGTCTGCGTGGGCTGCAGAATGTGAGAGAGAGAGGAAAGATGGAGAGGAAATCATCCTCAACACAGCGGCTGTGTCTCCCAGTAAAGCTCAGAGCAGAGCCGTGTGCTCGTAACCTGGAAGAACAAACAGCAAATGCTGGACCTGCAGTTATCTACAGAGAGGCCCATACCAAACAGTGTTTGTGTTTTCAATTAATTACTAAAACACACAGCATTATCAGATCAGACTAACATTTTTCTTTTGTAACCGAGATGCTACATAATTAGATTAGTTTCAGATTAACTGGATTATTTTCCACTGTGGTTGCAAAACAGCATGAAATGATCCCAACTGCAGAATTTTAATGAGTTGATTCCACACAGTAGTGATTCAGTTTACCTACTCGCTACCCTCTGACCGACACTGTATCTCTTTATTCTTGTGCAGGAAGCATCTCTGTGCTCTTTAACCCAGCGGGTCAGAAAATGTCTTTAGCAGATGTTTCTCTGGTTAAAGGTGCTCTGACAAAACAAATAACCTTGTGTTTCCACAGAAAAGATCTGGGTAATGATGAGATTAGACCAGAGGTTCAGAACTAATATCAAATAATAAAAATATGTGACATGTATGTTTTCTTTCGGGATTCTTCTTTACGAATTTGAAACCTGAGCAACTTGGCTCAGTTTCTGTCAAAAACATGAGAAGAAGGCAAAGAGCAACAAAAGAAATGCCCCCCCTAAAAAAGAAAGTACAAAAAAATCACACCATTTTGCTCAAATTTTTAAATACTTGCGAAAGGCGTTTAAAAACAGCAGTTGCACTCAATATTGACAATATGAGTGTCTGTCCCACCAAAAAACACAGAAGTAGAAGAGGACTTTTATTTTAAAAAAATTACACCATAAATAGATTCTGATTTTATTTTGTGGCAGAATGCAGGAAATGATGTTTGATGCTCAAAACGGTCTGTCGGAGGACCCCCAAAACATGTGCCCCCCCGTGCTGAAACAAAACCTACACACTTGTGCAGGCAGCAAAGTTTCTTTCATTTCTTACTTTGTGGGTATCTTCAAAAAGTATTCACCTATATTAAATTGTTTCAAATCTGACCAGACTTTCAATGGCAACTTTCAGCACTTTTTTGGCACTCACTCATGATCAGTGTGTTACAGACATATTTCCATTAATACCAAAAAAGTACAGACTAAGCCCTAAAATAGAGCGACATCTGTTTTTATGGTTAAGAAACACAACACAAAATGCAAAATCTGTCAAATAGATTGGTCATTTCACAGCAGTAGAATACTATTTATACAAGGACATATGTACGGAAATAACCTATTAAAGTCAACTAGCTGGTCGGTACAATCGATGCTGCCTTTATAATGCCTCATGGAGCACATTTGAATCCATTTACATACAGAAACATCAAACGGTTGTGTGTACAGCGGTCAGAGTCTGTGCTGCTGACACCTCAAATTTCCAGCTTGAAGCACATCAAAGAAATGTCATATAATGTACGTCCATTATTGCTTCCATTGCATTTTGGCCTTAAGGTTTCCGTGAGCAATGGAGCGGCTTTCCGATGCTGCTGTCAGATGATAATAGTGTGCTGCAGGCTGCAGATCAGCATTTAGGACTTCTACATTTAATGTGGGAAGTTACTCTCCCGGGCCCCTGCTCCAAAAACTACGCAGCTTTCATTTCTGAAGCTTCACAACTTTAATGGTTTGTTAATGAAACTTGTGTTTGGAGCTTTGTTTATTGGGTTGTTTGCTCGTACAAAGACTTTTCTCTCATATCTGCAGAGATCTGCACCAGCGTGGATAACAAGGCTGCCAATTAACCATCTTCCACTTCACCTCCCTGTTGGCGCTATGGATTCTGGGGGCAGATTCACCTCCCATTACGTCCCATTACACTTAGGTTAGGGTGAAATTACAGCATCAGAGGTTTTAGCTGCTTTCTTCTTGTACCCTTATCTTGTAAAGCAGGCCGGGACACTGAAACATGTAACTGGTTCCAGCAGTGTTGTACAACACGTCAAGCTTTTCACATTCTTGAACTGTGGCCTTTAACTGCATATGATCTGTAAAAACGTCAGCATCCTCTACTGTGAGATACTGAACCATGAGAGGAAGTCGAACACCACAAGCTTGTTACTTCCTGTTCTAAAGGTACAAATATAGATTGATGTGATTATAATAAAAAACTAATGATTATCCAAGCATGTGAATTTGGAAAAAATGATCTCAGTCTCTGTGCTGTCACTCCCAAAAGAGCTATTTATCACATCACCCTCTGTCTGTCTTTCATTCACTTATTTGCAAACACACAGAGTGTGAAACTTTTCAAAAACAGGGTTAAAAAAGGCCTCGCAGTAACAAAAAGATGATAAAAGCCTTTGAATAAATAAATATACAAGCAAAAAACCAGGGCGAGGAAGCATCAGTACAATGCAACGAATAAATGATTGAAATATTTCGCTGAAATAATGATGGTTGAAATAGCTGAAACAACCACCTTCTGCCACTCTCAAAGTGGTAAAAGTATGAATGTAAACTTAAGGGTAACTAGGACCCTATCTTCTCATGTTTGTGTCTAAGTGACTAATAGAGAACAATATTTAAAACTGGTCTAGTATGGACAAGAAAGCTGCAGACTGCAGCTGCAAATAAGGCTGCAATGTAACCACTAAGAGCAATAATGCGCCATCAAATTACGTCCACTTAAAGTGCTTGTTTTTACCATCGACAGGCTCAGATTATTATTATAAGTTTCTATAAAGATAGACCTTTTGTTAAAGAGTAAGATCTTTTTTGGTTTAACCAGAAGAAGCCCTGAAATAGCTATCAGCAAACCCACCAGACTCCATTTAAATAATCAGTAATTTTACCATGTATAAAGCCAGCACATTTCCATATCAAACGGGTGAATTAAGGGTTTATTTGATCCAAACCAGAGTTGGTGATTGTTGGAACAATGGAAAGATAAACCAAGAGAGTGAGTTTTATTTTGTTTCAGTCAACTTTGAATTAAGTGTGAATTACAATGATAAAATCGCTGCTTATTTAAATGTCTGGTGATAGTGATTTCCGTGCTGTTTCTGGTTAAACAAAAAGGATCTTACTCTTTAATAAAAAGGTCTATCTCTCTAAGAATCCTTTCCAAAATGCTGTTAGACACTTTAAAAAAAATCTCTCTGTCTGTGGCAAAAATATGCACTTTTAGTGACACAGCCCTCTCTGTTGATCTGCTCGCTGTGATTCCCTTAAGGATTTACAGCCGCAGGCCTTGAGAAAATCCTGAAAAACTGAGCAGAAACTTCTGCACGAGAAATTCTGTCCACGCAACAAAGAAGGCAAAGGTTGGCCGATTACCATTAGAAAAGAACACTGGCACTGAAACAGAGCCGCCATCTAAGTCTACTTAAAATTGCAAATTGGGCCGAGGCCTTTTTGAATGCAGTATCAAGTCTGACACTTAATTATTGTGTACTTTACATCTATTTATTTGCACGTAGGGGCTTGGCAGTGAGAGGCCGATCTCAGTCTTGCTAGTGTGTGTGTGTGTGTGTGTGTGTGTGTGTGTGTGTGTGTGTGTGTGTGTGTGTGTGTGTGTGTGTGTGTGTGTGTCTGCGTGCAAGCACATCCTCACCAGCCCCGTCTTGCCACTTCGGAATACAATAGTCTGTGCAAACAGGAAGTTAAGCGGGGCACTTCCTGTGCTTTATCCAATCAGTCACTTCCTTTTCACTCCATTTTGCGTGTGTTTGTGTGTTTCTGGCATCCTGCAGAGGTCAGCTAGTGAGTTCCAGAGGGAGAGATGCTATAAAAACATCAAACAGCGGCGGCAGACAAATAGTCGGCATCATGGGAGAGAAGACGCGCTTCCACCCCGACTGCACAAAAATCAAAGCTTTGCTACGTTACCCTGCCTCAGCAGCAGCAACACACAGCACCACCGTGAACACCTGAGTGAGTGTGTGTGTGTGTGTGTGTGTGTGTGTTCCTTGCTCAGCTGTCAGTCCTCAGACACCCAGAAAGGGAGAGGTTGGCTGGTGTTTTCAAAAGAGGAGCCATGTGTGTGCTAAGCTGTTGGAGATGACCTGACCTGGATAGAGGCAGCGGGTGAATAAATAAATAAGTCAACCAGACGCGCTCAGAGCCCTCACACCTCTGTGTGTGTGTGTGTGTGAGATGATTATCGATGCAGACATTTACTATGCATGACCGAGTGGGAGGATGCTTCTCAGGTCATGATCAATGTGCATACGAGGTAAAAATGCAGCATTATGGAGTGTGTGTGTGTGTGTTCCCCCTTAATGTATAATGTCTCTGTGCCCACACATACATGTGCTGTATGTCTTCACTATTTATGCTGCTCAGTGTGTGTGTGTTCGTGTATGTGTGTGTGTGTGTGTGTAGTCCTGCTACCAAAGGGGCTTGAGGGCTGATATTAATGAAGCATTTCTCTCTGCGGAGCTCCGTCAGTACAACAAGCCCCTGACGTGATTAATAACTGCCTTGCTTCCCCTGTGTGTGTGTGTGTGTGTGTGTGACTGTGTGAGCAGCTTAGTGTATTTCTGAGTGTATGTGCATATGACGTAACTGTGTGTGCTTTTGTGAGTGCTTATTAGAGCTCGACCAGTACATTGGCAGAGCTGATATTACATGTATTTGCCGACACCACACAGCTTCATTTAATATTTACTACAGTGTAGTTTAGTTTTTTTATAGTTTGAATAATTCCAACAGTTTTATGTCATGGTTTTTAATATGTTTAAGTCTTAATTTTCTTTGAGGCTGCATCAATCTGACTTTTTCTTCTTCTGCTGCCGGCGCTTACATTATTAGCTAATACTGTTGCCTGATCCTGCACCAGTGCTATCCCATCCCAAAATTTTCCTTCTCAAATCTTTAAAAAAATAGTGCAGTGGCAGCAATAGAAACAAGCCTGCTAATGTTTGAGACATCCGCCGCCACCGCCAGAGGAGAAGTCGCATAACGTCAGTCAGTGGAAATGCAGTCATCTCGCAATTATGTATTATCAAAGTTTTGAAAATACTGCTTACGTTTTGTGCAAATCTGTAATAAAAAACCCGCCTTCTGAGAGAAGACATACAGTATCTGAGATGGCACAATAAAGTGGTCTCCGATTGACATATAAGGCAGACAACATAAACCGAACCAATTCAATTACTCATACCCTAATTTCCTTTATTCACTCACCACACCACGCCATACGCCAAATCCTTTCTGCTAGTTACAGACATAAAATTGCCAAAAATTAGAATAATTAAATAAATAAAAAAGATGGGGGGCTGTGAGTGAGTCTGACTGTTCATTTGTGCATGTGTTTGTATGTGTGTGTGTGCGCTCAAAGGGGCCGATGGAAAGTCAACCTAAATGAGATGAGTACATTAGCTCTTCCTGTTTATGCTTCTGAGCTCTGCCAACCACTCTGCTGCTGCCCGTCTAATAAGCTTTATATATCGGTGTTGCCTTTCTCCACAGGACGCCAGGACGCTTTAAGCTTCCGCCTGTAATGAGCCAAATGGTTTAATGCAACCACGAAACAATGATACAAAGCTAAACACATCTATTTTACATGACAAGCAAAGATAAAGGCACCATGAGGTTTGTAAAATGTGTTTGTGCCTCCTTGCATAATGTGTGTAAACTAAGTAGGTGGCTGTAAACGTTGGCGTACGTGTGCACCCGCATTATCTGCTAAGCTTCTTGCAGCCGTGCTTAGCAAGGTGCTCATCATCCATCTTCATTTCCCCAAGGTGCCAGTGCTCGTGAGTGTGTGCCTGTGTGTGTGTGTGTTGGGAGGAAGATCAAGCAACAGAGGGGGAGGAAATTCAGAAAAAAGGTGCGATTGTTTGTGACTTTCCATGTTTGACTGTATAAGAGATCCATAACAGCCTGCGTGGTCTTACCTGCGAGGATGACCTCCACTCTTTCCCATCCTCCCTCTTCACTCTCGCTATGAAATTAGACGTTTTACATGCCCGGTTTGCAAGACGCCGTCTGATGCACTTAATTCATTCCCCCCATATGCCTGTACATTAACTCCCTCTGATGTGAAACGCCTCACTGAGCCATAAGCTCTCGCAGTGCAACAAATCAACCTCTCAGACCTCATGAGCACGATCGGACCGACTCTGCGCTGCCAACAGATACACAGATCCTCATAAAAATAAAAAAAACACGCACATGCGAAAGCCTGCCAGCAGAAACAAAATCAAATGGACAGGAACCAAGGCACACATCACTGGCTTTCCCTTCCACTCTGTATCACACAGCCTCCGACGTCTGACTAGAAACTCGTCGCCTCTCATCCATTTTTTAGCCTCCCCATCAAACAGCATCAGTCTCGGCGCTTGCCTAAGGCGCCAAAAATTAATTGTGTCTAATCATGACTGGTTTCCACAATTACTAATTGTAGAATATTAATGTATCAGCAAGAGTGAAATATCAAGTTTCCCGCTGTAGGTCAAAATAATCATCCTCGTATCTGATGGAAAAGTTCTTTTGAATTAAGATGATTGTCAATATTAATAATCAGCACAAAAAACAATACAGAGTGCATCTGTAATCAAATAAATAAATAAATATGAGCTGTTGTATTTTTGTTATAATGAAGATGCATTCTTTGGGGGGGAACAGACATTATCAGAAATGTTCGGGATGAGCTGTCAGGGTCATGCTGTCTTAATTTGCAGTGCAACTCATCCAAAAGAACATTATTAAAAAAAAAGGAAAGAGCAGGAGAGCATATGGCCCGTCTTGGTTGGCTGAATTTGACCTCTCCATCTGCATTTATATCAAATGTGAAAATCTCCATTTATGTGTAAGGCTGTTTTGTAATACTTCAATACTGGTGCCTGTACAATACCGCTGGTAAGTCGTATTGTTGTTCCTTTGAGGTCAACAAAATGTGGTCCAGCACAGTTTTACCTTGTTGTCTTTGGTCATGTAAGGGCCTAGGGACAGGCATATAGCTATAAATGCTGTGATTCATTGCACTGGATAACCGTTGTGCAACATACTATATTTGTCTTCATCAAATAACATTTAAATATATTAAAGTATCATAAATTATGAAAAAAGCTGGTCGTAAAAGCCCAAAGCTATGTCTTCAAATGTGTTGTTTTTCCCAATCAACAGTCTAACACTCAAAGATATTCAGTTTATGCAAATAAACAAACATAAAAAGCAACCAAAACCTTGCAAGCTGGAATGAAGGGAAACACTCGACTCAGAATCGTGTCAGTCGAATCAGATTTGGCTGTTCAATACAATTATTTGACTTTTTGTTCATTTTTGTCCATACAGAGTGTGGGTTCAGCAAGACGTTTGGTGACAGAGACGTTTACGTAATATAGTACACAAGCTGTTAGCCCTTGAAGCTAACAACAACAAATCACAGATGTGCATCGACATTTTTTTCCCAACACAAGACGTCAAACAAAAGCCAGAAACTGTAGTATATTGTAGTGTAGTGTAGTTGTAAATTCACCATTTCTAAGCAGAAGGCAGAAGTTTAAGTTATTTCAGAGCCTGAGCCAGTAAAGCCTCTCTTCCTGCAGGTAGCTGCCTCCGTCTCACTCTGGGTCAGCAGCTGCCTGTGTCAGAGAAAATTGTACCAAAAAGGTGTCAAGGCCAGGTGCTAGAGACACATTTTAGTTGGTACCAAACCCCCCCAAAAAAGGGATTTAATATCCAGCTTTATTTATGATGCTCAAAGCAACACTGGTAGCTTTCAGTAAAGCTCCTAAAAGGAGATACTCCTTATCAAGAAAGAAATCCAATACAGAAATATCATTTGAGAAGCTGAAGTCAGCAAGAAAAAAAAAATCTGATACAGAGACTGACTGTCACCGACGTCTCTACAAGTCCTGATAGGAATTTTGGGAAACAGATATCATCCTCATGTACACGTTTCATCACGATACACATTTGTTTGCTGATCCTGCATCAGCAAAAAAGAAAACTGTGAGACAAATAGTTGGTTTCAGCGTGGTCTTCCAGGACCGAGTGACATTCTGCGGCGCTGATGCACTGCTGCTATACTCGGGCCCAGCGAGCCATCAATCTTTATAAATCATTCAGCTCTCCTGCTCTGCCCTACACGCACAAACACCGGAGGACACACTAAGAACGCACACAAAGTACACACACCTCGGTCCCAGTCTTGTTCCTCTCTTTCTCCTGCACAGCTTCAGGATCACTTGAGTTTACGTAACCGTGTGCACGAGAATACGGCTGAGCTGAAACCAGAGCTAAATCTTTAAAAAGTCCTTTTTTTAGATATGGGACCTCAAATGGCCCGTCGCTGCATAGCCAACATGACACAATCAGGAGATGATATAAGAGGAGGGATATTGATATTTAAAGAAGTGATCCATGAAATTTTTAGATTCATTTGAGACAGAAATGTCTTTTTTTTATAGTCTCTTTGGAGATTGGAGTGTCACAAAAGATAGATCAATCCAAACCTGCTTTGAGGAGCCTTTATATTTTTAATCTGCATTGTTCTGCATGCCCATTATATCTTTTCTCTATTGAACATCCTTTCGTACACTGTTAGTAGGGTGCTCCGTGAACCTAAAACAGGGCAACCTGAGCGGAAACCAGAGAGTGGGCACAATGTTTCCACAGTAGTGTGTGTGTGTCTGTCTGTGTGTGTGTGTGTGTGTGACAGCAATCACTGAATGAGCACCATTGCTAGCTCCCACCAGACTCATTTGGTGTGCAGTGCAGTCAACTGAAAATTAGCAAAATTAACCTTTATATTGACACACCTAACTGGTTAAAAATATTCTCGGCACTTAACCAATTAACAGTTGACCACTGACATCCCAAAGTGAAAAGAAAGCTGTAGCCTAAAGCAATCATGAGCATTGATGGCCGCTGTGGCCGAACAAATTACAAGGAAACCAATGAGAGTAGAGTCAACCACAGACACACAAACTTACTCAGAAATAAGCTAAATCACAGAAAGAGTCATGTGAGAGCACAACAACGACCACAAATGAGGAACCTGAGAAGTAGTGTGATGTGTGATACCGTGTAAGCAGCACCCAAAGGTGGAGCTGAACATATCACTTCCAGTGTGAACTGCAGGCTTATGAGCTGCTGAGATCATGTTTTCTGTTGTAACAGCTCGCTTTTGTTCTTTTTAGCTTCTTTCCTTCCTGTATATATTAAGGACTGTTTGATTCAAATGAGCACACTTTAAACTCAAGGACTTCTCGCTTTAACCTGTCGAGGTGCCACTCTGGTTTTTGCCATATTACCCGTGTTTTGTTTCTCATATAAAAATCTGTCATCCTCAATTTTTCTTACGATGAGCGTCTCCAGCCTCTTAACAAACGCCTGCTTTAAAGCATGATTAAGTAAATGGAGGATGAGCAAATTGGCTTGATTTCTTTCAAAAACATGGGAGGGCGACGAGCAACTTAAGAAATTAGAAAACAGTTACAAGAAAATAACCTGGAAAAGAAAAAAAAAACACAAAATAAAGCAAAGAAAAGAAAAAAGCTAAGTAAAAAATTAAATTAACAAAATAAAAACAAAAAAATACCCCAAGAAAGTTCTAAAAAAAAATAATATTTTTTCTTTTTTTCTGTAACATAATTCTAATAATTAAGAGTAGTTTGCTGGACAATTTTCTCTCAGTTTTTGATATTATCTTTAACTACATCCCAGCTAATTCCCAGATCATTTCCTTTTTTTTGTTTTTTTTGCAAATGCAGAACATTTCTTGCAAAGTTTCTCACTATGCTTTTCCTGTACCAATTTTCTTCAGTTTCAGAGGTTTAAATGCTCGAATGCAGCACAAGAAAACCGATGTCAATCCGGGCGTTAAATGGTTAAAGGTCGACTCTGCCCTTAGTAGCAATAAAAGATTAAGAATTGCGCAGTCATTTGTCCTGATAGGGACTGTGTACGGAGACAAGCGGATCACTGTGAATAATTCATCGTCTCTTTTTAGAGCTCAGTTGGGACTGAAGTAAATTTTAAATATTCTGTGGGGGAAAAAAAATCAAATCTCAGTATTTTGTGAGGATGTAAATCATTTAATAAGTTGTCAAGTCAAAGCTGTGAGCTGAGAAAGACTTCATGATGAGAAAAGTCATCTGGGGAGACATTTAAAAAAGGTTTTTTTTGTTTTTTTTTGAGGATGGGTGTCTTCTGTCAGCAGCAGTGCGGCTGTTGTGACCTCTCTCCGAAACCCCCCTCCCCTGTGGTCACCTTGTATTTAAATAACATTGCGGCCCATTGATCTCCGGGGAGAGGCCATGTTGGCTCAGATTTAGACTGCAGGGGAATGCTGGAATGTCTCTAGCTCCACGCCAGCAGCCTTTTTCTGGCCCGACCTTTGACCCCTGCCACTGCAAAAGGGGAGGCTGTACGCAGTGTAGGGGGGGTTGGAGGAGGGCTAAAGTAGGCGGTGACCACCTGCTCTCCCTCTGATCTAATGACCTCGCCTCCCAGAGACACCCACCCACCAACACAAACTCATTGTGCGTCTCTGACTCCGACCACAAACACGGCAGCCTGCGGACGGAGTCATGCTCTGCGGTCATGGGTAAACACACAAGCGAAGGGCTGACTGCACATGTCAACACGCTGAGCTGCCTGTTCCACTGAGGGCATAAACACACACACACACACACACACACAGCACCTGACTGACTCAGTGCACTCAGGGATAAAAGCATCGTAAAACAAGCACCTTACTATATCTATGTGTCTCTGTGTGTGTGTGTGTGTGTGTGTGTGTGTGTAGATGTGTGTTACTCATGCAAAAGACATTTACGACCCTCATCTGGTAGCTATACATAACATCATTACCCCATCAGCCCGCGTTAATGTGAAACTTGGAAGCGTGTCGGCAGCCTCTGTGTGTGTGTGTGTGTATTCCCCACATCCATAGCTTGTTTCCATGTGACTGACTCGTGAGGTAGGAACGCTGGAAAAATCAGCTACATTACATCATCTGGCCCGTGCTAACCTCAGCCGCCTGGCACTGCCGAGGAACGGGCCAGGAGCGCCAATGTAAAGGGGGCTTGGAAGCATTTTTTAAAAATAAACGTGGAGCGGTAAAACACTGAATGACTAATCGGTGTGGAGGGTAAAGCCGGGCAGCGTGACCGAGGAGGAAGAAAAATAAACTCTGGAGCGCGGCCGAAGTAATCAGACTGAAAAGGGGCCTTTATGCGTGGCGTGCCAAGTCTGCAGAGATATATGCACAGAGGGACAAATAAAGAGAGGAATACGGAGGTGGAGATACAGAATATACATGTGTGACATGAGTGTCAAGACACAGAAGAAGTTGTGGTAAACTGTGAGAAATACAATATGTGTGTGTGAGTAGGAGTGTGAGGAGAGAAAACAGAGAAAGCAACGAGGCAGGTCAAATATATGGTGGAGGAAATACAACCTTGATTCCTAAAAAGTTGTGACACAGTTTAAAATGTAAATAATAACAAATGGAATGACTTGCAAATCCTTTTTGACATAAAAGTGGAGTAATAAGTATTCAACACATCACATTTTTTCTTCATTGAACCTATTTGCAATGCAACTATTGACATGAATTTTAGACCAGACACTGATATCAACTCTGAACTACACAGATATTAACAGTTGGAAATTTAGAACTAGACACCAAAAGTCAGATGTTCGAACCTCAACAATGTGACCCAAAAATCCTACATGGCTACTCTGCGCTTCAATGGTAGTGATAAATTGTTTATTTGCGCTTCTGTCTTATTTGTGTCTAATTCAAACAGTCATACAAGTCCTTTTCAATTTTTATCTGTGGACATGTTGCTATGGTGTTTGTATGTGCAAAATACAGTGTAATGTGTTCTTATGAAGTGGTATTGCTAACAACATCTTGGTTTTCAAACTTGTACTAGAACATAATCATCTGGGCTGAGACAATCTCCGACTGCTGAGGGAAATTGGAGGCAGCATGAACACTTAGTGTTCAGATTGAATTTTGGCCCATTCTTCCACACAGATAGTCTTTAAATCTTAAAGGTTTTGGGGGGCTTTACCTGTGAATCCAAAAGAAATTTCACTGTCAAGCTGCCCTCAGTTCTCAAATGCTTACTAGGTGTTTTTATGGGAAAAGGTGATGTAACACACGCCCTTTTGACAGAGTTCACACATTGGGCCACTATGGAGTCCCTTCTGTGCTCCACCTTCGCATTTTTACACAGACCCAAACAACGTTGGCATCATGCTGCTCTGGTGTGGGATTTTAGATAGCATGCCAGCATTGCTGAAGCATGAAAGACACGATGGGTGTAATGTTTAACTCAACAGCGTCAGCCTCTGAGGAGTCAGCAGCCATTTCTAAACAATAACAATGGCATGACGTGGCAATTACCATCATTTACCATCCCTGTTGGATGGCAGCTGATGTCGTCCTCTGCTCGGAGGGTAAGGAGCTACTGCCCATAGCTCATTGTTTTCACAATTTGTGGCCATTTTTATTGCTGCTCTTCTTCTTAAAGTTAGCTGCTAACTACCACTAGCTGCTTTTCAAATCTCCTGGCGATAGATCGCACACATAACATGTGGTCAAAACATCACACCGTCCTGTGCTGCTGGCCCTTTTACACAGACACTGATTGGGCGCCGTTACTCCCTCCGCTGCCAGCTTAAAGGCGAGACAACTCTTTTTCCCCATTTACATTTGATAGAGGACGACGAAGTAAAATAATGGCGTTCCCAACTTGAGCAGACAGTGTAAAGGGGACTACAGTAGTAAACATGCCTCTATCCCATATTGTTTGGAACGTGTTGCAGACATCAAATTCAAAATGAGCGTATATCTACGAAAAACAATAAAATTAATCAGTTTGGACATTAAATATCTTTGTAATCTATTCAACTGAATATATAAAAATAATTTGCAGATCATTGCATTCTGTTTTTGTTTACATTTTACACAATATACCAGCTTTTTTGAAACCGAGGTTGTATGTACATGTATATGCAAGCTGGAGTGACAGCTACAGAGTGAAAGGCCAGATGAGAGATGGGGAGATGAAATTAAGGAGGAATGTGGGTGAAAATAAAGCGTGTAAGAGTGCCGAGAGTAGAGGGAGTTGTGGGGTAATTTGAGATGATGACAGTGCCTCCTTTCCTAACTCCAGCTCTGGCATTTCCACCTGATACACACAGAGTGTTCACAGGGTAAAATGTGATGTTATACTCTGTAAGTACAGGCAACAGTCTGACTGCATGTATTTCAGTATGAATGCATTTATGTGTGTATGATGTATGTATGTGCTTTGGGGAAGTGAACGGAGGGGCCTTCACATGTACAAAAATATTACGTGTATTGGGGAAAAAAAGCTTGTGGTTTGGCTGATTGGAAACGAAAAAAAGACAAAAAAAGTCTATTCAGCAGAGAAACACACACACACACACACACACACACACACACACACACACACACACACACACACACACACACACACACACACACACGGGTAAATACAGCAGCACCATCTCTGTGGAAGCAGGGGATAAACACAGGGTATTCCCTCATCGCCCCTGGCTCCCGTTTCTGTCGACGGAATGGAAACGGAGAGGAAGTCTCAAAAAAGAGAGCTCGACGGAGAAAATTATAGATCTCTCTGTCACTGTCTGCTTATGTCATGAAAACCAGCCGACCACATAGCATTAGCCGAAGCGGTTCAGCGCACTCAGACACTGAGACATGGCATTAGCAGCATGTGAAAGGTTTTGTGCACCTACGTCACAGTACCAAAAAAAAAAAAAAAAGGGAAAGGGAAACAAACAAAACCAGAAAGAAAAGAAGTGAGGAGAGCCTGGTTTTCACTAACCGGCGAAATAAAGCATGCGAGCATTGTCGGGACGGGAGAAGACTAAACGAGGGAGGGAAGGAGACTTCCCGAAAGATGACGGTGTGGTCTTTGAGTGTCTTAACCATGCAGTCGCTCCCACCGCAGATCAAAGGCAGAGAAGTGGCTTGGCTCTCAGCGGCATTAAGTCACGTTAAGCCTAGACGGAGGCCATACACATGCTCCCACAAATAAAGCTGGCTGGGATTAGACTGACAATGGCCCACAGTGAGTCACAGGCTTTCAAACAAGGTCAGACCACAGTCACACAAGCAGGGAGCGCACAGGAAATAAAATGGGATGAACTGCTTAAGGTGGGCTTGATTTAATTCACTGCTGCGATGAAAACCTTTGTGTTTTTTGTGGTTTATTTCACTGAGATGAAACGTGTAACATCCAGCACCAACGTTCAGCGTGACGCGTTCGTAGCGAGATGGAAAGCAAAGGTGTCGAGGTCAACGCCGTGGATGGTTATGCAGTAAACCTATATTAAATGTTTCTATTTTAATTGCCACAAAAGTTTTACCTTGTAACTGTTAATATTTCACTGTGTTTGTAATACCCGTGGTTACCACGGTGACAGCAGGTGTGGTTTAATACTACAGTAAACACTCCTTGAGGAGCGACTTTGTCAGAAATTCAACACAAGAGAAACTGGAGCATCTGTTTCCAGCACAACCAAACAAACAAATGTTTTAATAAAGAGGTCAGTCTAAAATCATTGACCTGATTTCAGGCCGCACTGACACACTGACTGTGTGTGTGGTTTTCCAAATAAAGTCAGTGTACAACGAAAGGAGTCCCACCATGCTGAAGGACTGGAGGTGTGCCGTCTGTTGTCTTTCTTTTCATCTAACAGTTCATTGTGGCTGCTTCTTGTTACATTGCCTCCTTGTAGAAAAAAGATACTAATCAAATGGCAAAAAATTACTAGAGATGTTCTTTTTCTTTCCCCATACCGATTCTTCTATGTCTTAGCTCAGCTTAAACCCTAAACTGGTGGGACTTTCAAGTGTAAATTGCTGTCATTTTGTAGCTAACGTGACACTATCTATCAGAAGTCATTTCTTCTTTGCCCCTCTGAAACAGGAGTTGCCCGTGGATCAGTGCATAGACCTGTTTACTCGCTAATATCGGATGCAGCATTTTGAGCAGCATCGGACGCATTTCTGATACTTATCTGTGAAGAAGAGCAACTTGAATCCAGAGCTGGAACAGTGGATTCCCCCTTTAGCAGTGAAAACAGCTATAAAGAGAGGGAACTCGTATATGTAAATATACTAAATGGTTAATCCTGAAAAAAGACCATAAATAGCATGTCAGGGTACCAAACTCGGTACCGGCCAAATTATCGCTACTGATTCAAGTTAAATTCAACAGTGCCAAAGTTTGTACCTGAGACTACATCTGGCATTGCAGGTTTAGACAAGAGGAAGAAGTGCTGAGAAGCCAGAGCCACAGAGCTCTGAGGACAGCAATGGAGCCCTGCAGAGACGCCAGGTTTATCTTCAGACAGGAGACAGAGTCGCCCACATGCCAGAAAGCCCAGTTGGCCCTCTAGCAAGCCAAATCTGTCGCAACAGTGCAGATCTGTCACAGAAGCTTCTGTGTCCGGCCTATATTCTTCTCTATATTATTTTAGTAATAGCCTAGAATCACTGCTAGACAAGCAGAGACAGACAAACACAAGACAGACGGAGACAAACAATTATCTCTATGTATGATTAGAGGAGAAAAACTGCATTTTAGGTTACTGCGTCACTCCTGCAGCTTGTTCAAAAATTACTTATTGTTATTATGGTTAACCCCTAACATCCCGGATCAAGCTATAGCACTAGATGGGTGGACCTCGTTCAGAGCCGACAGGACACAGGACTCCAGTGCAAATCTTAAAAATGCACTGCAGGAATTGTATGATGCCATCAGCAGCAACATGTCTGAGCAGCTGGATTGAATTTTCATCGTAGCTGCTGATTTTAAATACACTCATCCTTCAACTCCAAAGAAGTAGCAGGATCACAGACAAATTTTAATTTCAATACTTTGCCTTGCAAAAGGTACACGGTAGATTTATTAGTCATTTTATAAACATAGTTCTAAAAAATGACCAATAAATATAACTTGTGCCTTGTATAGTACCAAAAAAGGTACTGTTAGGTTCATAATTTCCAGGTAACAGAACCTGCATCGGTTCAAATGAAAGCAATACCAAACCCTAATTAGCAGTGTCAAAGATGGTCCAGTTTCAATAAAATCAAATCATTATTTTAACATACACTAGCTATGAAAAAACTGTGCAGTGTCACTATTTTGTCTGGTGACAGGGTTGTACAGCACACCATTGCCCCACCACTCACATCACGGTTGAGTCTAAATTCTGATATTGCACACTGAGCTTAGATTGGGGCTTTAAAAGGGCCTTCAGAGACTTGGCAGGTGAAATAAACAGCAACAATTCACTTTAAGATCACTTTATGAATGGCTGTGGAGGCAGACTGAGGGTCACTGAGGCAAAGAACTAGACAAAAAGCAAAAACACATAAAAGAAACACCAAAAACAGGTGTCAAACTGAGTTTAAGTTAGTAAAAAAATCTTCACACACACACACACACACACACACAAGGTGCCTCAAGTGTCACTGAGCTGTCAGCCTCCGTGTTAGACACCCGAGCACGGCAACACATTTGGACTTGCCAACACTACCTGTCAGCACCGATATAGGCTTTAGCTCACACACGCACACATGTGCACAGACAATAACGCATGCACACACTGTCCTGCACACAAACTTATAAAAACAGAGAGCGACAGCCAGCGAAGGGGAGCTCGGACGATGGCTTTAAATATCAATGTGATGAAAGGGCGAGGCTCCAGCGAGTCACAGGAGAGAAAAGGATGGAGGGAGACAGACAGGGAGAGAGTTCAGAGGGGAAACATGGGGAGATCAAACGGGTATTTCAGAGTCAATCCCTTGTTGGACCGTTTGAGAGCTGGTGGCTGTCGGCAGGCATGAGAACAAACAGACAAATATGACGCACAGACTGGTTTACATGCAAAACCTTGCCGCTGTACACACACACACACTCCTGAGTGTATACACAGCGAGACAGACACGCAAACACATAATTATCACAGATGAGTATACAAAAATAAACGTAATCAACATGCTGGCTCCCGAGGAAATCACTTGTTTTCTCTCTAATTTACATCCATCCTTCTCCTGTATCTCTGCCAGTTTTATTCCACACACCTATTACTGCTTAAGACCCAAATTTAGGGTGCTTTTATCCAAAGTGTCTGACAGTACAGTATACTTTTTTAAGCCTGGGTGGCCCCAGTGGGAATCACATCCCTTTCTGTGGGAGCATTAGCACCTTCTTCTAAGTTATACAAGGTTTTAATATAGCGCGAAGTTGTCCTTCTTTTCTTTTTTTGCAGTTAATCTCATTTTGTGTGGTCTCCTTCTTGCTGAAAGTCAGGTGATATGAACACACAATACAATTAGTGGCTATGATCTTGGCAGAGAAGCAGCACAGCAGATTATTATTGCAATATTAGCTAATTTGCGGCCATGTTTGGCAAATTTAAAGCCCAATATCGGATCTTATTTTAGTTCTTTTTTTGGTTTCTGACAAATCCAGGGGAAAACATCTGCCTCTTCAGCTGCTAAATGCTGTATCATAATCACCAGCTAGCTGCTAACTGTGTCTGTCTGTTTTTTAGTGCTGAGTTGGTAGCATACATTTAAAGCTGTGAAGATAAACGCATCACTGCAATAATGCCGCTGTGTGATGCTACAGTGGTGACAAGGTCATTACTGTCATCACTTCTTTTATTTTTAGCCAATACATTATAGTCATTGGAGAAAAAAAAACGCCTTTTAGGCCCTGATGCCAGCCCTCTGTCGGCAGTTAACACTCTGTAGTCTCACTCTGATTGGTTAAAAGTCACAAACAGAAGTCCCTACAGGAGCCTTCGATGCCGTGATTACAACAATTAAAGGAAATCTAGCCAATCTCTGTAAACTCTGCACAACCTTGCAATTTGTCCAATCACTGCTACTTTGCCCCAAATTTGACTGTTTAAAGTGAAATGGGTAAAATCTCATTTAATTGTAGAGCTGTCCCTGCTTGCCCCGCTATCTCCCTCTCTCTCTGTTTATCATGAGATTAGTGCTGCGGGAATGTGAGCTCCCTGCCAGGGACTGTGTAGCACACACAGTGATAGGGCTAACTGTTAGCATCACATGGCTAATGATACCAACACTTATTAAAGGGTTTAAAGACAAAGCTCAGCCCCTTTCTGTCTCGGTGTGAGAGTTTTGGGACTGTTTTATGGCTCAGTGTCAGATGTAAGCAATGTTGCCCTGCTAGCTCAGCAACTATTTCTGCAATTTTCACTTGCCCCCACCTAGAAACATTGCAACATGCACAGTTTTTTAGAAAAGCTGCCGTGCAATCAGACATTTTAGGATGCAACAATCATAAACAAAAGCCACTTTGGGTGGGTTTGGTCACACGAGGCAAACTGACAAACTGTAATATGATTTTCATTGCAGTAAGATAAAATCACAGTATGTACTTTTGGTGATCTGTGCTCTTTTGCCAACAAGAGGTTGATGAGAGTGGTGAGAGTAAACCACAACAGTGTAGCTGTGGAGCTGTAAATGAAAACAATAATCTGAAAGATGCAAAAAAACCTCCATAAAGCTGAGAGATGGCAGCATTGAGTGATAATTCTCAGTGGGTTCATCTCTGCGACTAATTAGCTTTAATCCAACTGAAAGCGCTCAGTTAAGTTTCAGAAAAGAATTCGCCCTTGTTTAAATACTGACACAGTACTGACTTAAAGATGATTATATATCCGGCAGAGCATATTAGCAGTATATAACCAAACTGCGTAGGAGTCAGTTCTGCAAACTGTAGCTTGTATTGTTGGGTTCTGAAAGAGGCCAATATCTCGACTATTCAAGTGAAGGAAAAATTCAAACAAAGATGATGTCTTGGCAGGAGAAAAAAGAAAAAAAATACATCCTTGTTATGAGATACATCCTCTCCTGCGCTTTCTTTAAACACCCACACAAATAATCAATCTGAAACCCGACATTTCCAACCTCTCCTATAGGAAAACAGTTGCAGATTGAGCTATGTAATTCAACAAAGCAGTTTGCAGGGGCCATGAGAGCAGCTATCACCTGGGTCTTTTTCATGTTGTGCGCTGAGGTTTTTGTCTTCCTCCTGGCAAAAACATCACCTATTGTTTCTCCACGATTGTCCGTCTCACACCTTCCATTCACATCTGTGTGAGACACCCTATTCGGCTGTGCAGAGGGGGGACGGTGCTATTCTTGTTCTGTACCTGTTTCCCATTGACTGGACAAATAAGTGATCGCCCAGGTTATTTATCTTACATACTCCTCACAGATACAGTGCACGGAGGGCGAAAAAAATGTGTGAGCAGCTGAACTGAGCGAACCGTGGCATTTTTCTTCCGACAAATGACCTCCATGAGAAGCATGACTCTGCCTTTACTTTGCTCCTAGCCTGCTAGGAGAGAGAGGGAGAGAGGAAGAGAGGGAAAGAGAGAGAGGAGGGGGAGATAGAGGAAGCAGAGAGCAGGATGTGTCCTTCCAGGATACTGACCACATGTTTCCCCCCCCACTGCGCCTCGCTGGCCACTTTTCCTCTGGAGGATTAGCCTGTCTGTGTGTGTGTGAAGAGGTTGGCATTGGTTGATGGGTTGCAAGGCAAAGAGCTTCCCCCCGCTTTGTAGGAGTGTGGTTGGTTTCTCTGCCTCACACACACACAGTCCACCACACACATACACACAAGCACACAGGCTTTTCTCAGTCTAAAGCAGAGATACATGCTGGGAAATACAGAGCACACATATAAAGCATCTCTGGTCTCATGCTGTTCGGGTCTGGGAGGAATCGCTCGCAGCAGCAGCAGCAGATCACTGAGTCTCTCGTAACATTAAAAGCAAAAGGCTGCTCTGCAGATTCCTCTGGTTTCTCTGTCATGTTCAAAAACACGATCACACATAATCTCCTGCTACATGCACTAAAGTCAAAGATGCTGAGGGTCTAGTTCGAGCAAAATTATGACACACCTGTAATATTCAAAAAGGTTGAGACAATATCTTAGAGGCGATATGTACGCCACAAAAATGATGACACTGTCTCTGCCTGTGTCCGAAATCACTCCTTATGTGTAGTAGAGCTGCACCAAATAGTTCAGATCCTCATTCATAACATTTACATTTAATGTCTAAAGCAACATTTGAATGCCATGCAGCTTTTTTGCATATCTATTCATTCTGTTTAAACCCTGTATCTCGGCACAATTGTAGATATATGAGGATACACTAATGTTATTGTACTATTTGCATAATTATCTTCCAGTGGTGGAACTGCAGGTCCTGTGGGTCAGACAAGAAGTTTTTTGGCTTTTTTTTGGGATATATATTTATATCAAAGAATTTATTTTCTGTCAGTTACTTATTTGGTGGGAGGGGGGGGGATTAATGGACTGGGACAGAAGAAGGTGGTTTTCTTCTTTTCTACATATGCAGATTTTGTATATTATTTTGTAGAATTGCACATTTTGAAAACTCAATAGAGAGAGTTTTGAAAAAGTGACAAAGCATCGTTCTGAGTTAGTTATTAATAATTTACAGGAACATAACATGCAATAGTCCATCTTCCACCTTCTCTTCCTCCCACTCAACATGCTGCAGCACTTAGTCCTTGTATTAATGGGAAGGTCTGCAATCTAAAAGCACCATAAATTATATTCCTAGGGTAAAATACGGCGACAACATTCAAAAATATTTACAGATATATGCATATCTATAATATATCACATTTCTGCTAACAAACCCACAATTCAATGTGTGTGTACAACACTACACCTGTCAGTGACAATGAAAAAATGGTGATTATTACAAAGTGTCTGAAATCACAATTAATAACCCGCAGACATGCCGTGCTTTCTTCACCTTCAGAGCTGTTGTTTTCAGTGTAGACAAATGCCAGAAGCACTCAGAAGTGACTTTTCAGAGCGCAACATCTTGGCTCTGAGTTAAATGAAGTTCAACTTTTGGAGCACAGCAAAACAGTCATGTGACGAGGAATAACAACTCAGAGCCTGCAGGTATATTTACTTTCTTCAGTAAATCACAGTTAAGGGTAACTTTGGAAAAGAAGTTGATCTTTTTTGTACTGGGCAACCCAGAGCTTTACAACCTGTCCCACTGACAAAATCCAGGCCTAATAAATTCTTTAAAAACAACCCTGGAAGATAATCAGATCTGCACTTGGGATTTCTGGTAAGTAGGCTATGATACATTGGTGGTCATGGTCACTTCGCTGCAACCTGTCTCTGCGGCCCTGAACAGAGTAGGCACAAGGGTAGCACCTAGTGCCCGACCTCCAGTTTTCCAGGCAGATAAGGACATGGCATCTGTCCTGGCCCTTACTGTTCACTATAGAGTGATCTACTTATTACACAGTAAGTGAATGAGTGAACAAGGGAGTCATTTTGGAAACATCCTTGGTGATTAAACTCCTCATTCAGATTCATCTCTTTGAACTTTGCCTCGCAGACAAGGTTTAAAATGCATATCAGGGTGTCATATCACCATGACAGCAGACATTAGTTAATAAGGCCAAAGAGGAAGTCATTTGCTCATTACAGATCCCCACAGAGGACGCTTTCCTGTTTTGTTTAAAATGTAACCAGGCTATTTATTAAATCACAATTGCAATGTGCAGACTGCGTTGCTATTTTCTTCATTTAGGTCAATTATCCCTTTTTTGGCACTTGTGGCTGAAGACTGGGACACATTACGTTTCCTTGTGATTGTTTTGCAAAGGGAAAGGTGGGCTGAATCAAGTTTGGTGGAAATTTTAATCAAAACTGCCTTAAACAGACCTTTAAGGCAACAGAGATGTACATATTGGTGGGGACTTAATCTCATATTTTGTCTTCAGGTAGGTGTGAAGACATTTAAGCACAAATATTAAAAGCAGTGACACAGCCGACCACTTCAGTGGGTCAGAGGATGAATCAGAGGGCCAAGAGAAACATGTATTTACTCTAAAAGTACCCTAACCTTTTCTTTTGGCTCCTGCAAGCTTAAAGAGCCCGAGGTCCGCTTATGCCTAATTACCAGGAATTGAACTGCTAACCGCTGCAGCGTGAAGTGCTCTGTTCTCCCCAATTATTACACAAAACCTAAAAACATAATAACCGCACGTGCGCGCATAAACAGCGCTGACCCAAGCGTGATTTTGGCGCTAATCAACACTCAACCCACTTGTGTCGAAGAACAGCAGGGTCCCACAAGGCGCCACCATCTTTCTAACGACCTATCATTACCACCTCACCCCTGTATATTTTCTCACCTCTCTCGCTCTGCCTTCCTCCGGCAATAAAGCGTCAATGCGCGGAGACCTTCTGTTTGATCTCCTCTCCCCTTTTAAGGAATGCTGCCCTGCCGCTTGTGGGATGCTATAGGTGATTTAGATGTGAGCACGGGCATCTGGGAATATCCCACAATGCCGGAGGGCTTCAAAACCAAAAAACAGGAGCAGGAATATGAGGCGAGGGAAATGTGAGGAAAGAGAGCAGTCATACTCAGCTTATGCCAAGGCTGACCCCCAACAGGATCAAAACAGAGCTTGTTTATCAAAACAAATGCCAGGGCCCTGCACCCACCAAACAGAGGAAATAGCCCTGCTCCTAATGTACTACAATCCTATAAATGCCCTAAAGTCCTAGAAACGTCCTTGAAACATCCTAAAATCCGAGAAATGTCTTAAAATCCAAGAAACATCCGTATATCCACAACAAACATCCTAAAATCCTGCAAACATCTTGAAATCCTATAACATTCTCTAATCCTAGAAACGTCTTCAAACCCTAGAAATGTCCTAAAGTCTTACAAATGTCCTAAAATCCGACAAATCTCCCGAATCCTTGAAATGTCCCAAAATCCTAGAAACGTCTTAAAATCGCAGAAATGTCCTAAAATCAGAGAAATGTCCTCAAATTGTAGAAATGTCCTCAAATCGTAGAAATGTCCTTGAAGTCCTAAAAAGTTAAATCCTAGAAATGTCCAAAGATCCTAGCTACGTCTTAAAATTTAAGAAACATCCTTAAATCAGAGAAATGTCCTAAAACTGGAGAGATGTCCTCAAATCCTAGAAATGTCTTAAAACCTAGAAATGTCCTAAAATCCTAGACACATGCACGGGGATGCTGAGACTGGCCCCTGTCCTCTTGTCATTTTGTAAAAGTGACCCCCCCAAGAAAAGCAAGTTGAGTGTCCCTGAAATAGAGGATGGTAGGTGGACAAAGATATTTAATAAAACAGGGAACGGAGGTAAAAGCAGGCATTAAATGAGGCGGGAAAGGAGAAAGCGTGTTAAAAATGTAAGAAATGTAAAGTGGTAAAAGCCCGGAGGTGTGCTTTTACCATCTTCTGCCATTACCCTCTCCCCCTTGGCCGACAAAACCCAAACGCTTTTCAATGCGGCAGAAAGCAGCAGCGGATTCTCATCATTTGACTATCCCCAGAGATCCATTTCCCCCCGTCTCTGTTCTCTCATCACCAGATACCTATACATCCTGTTCTAGCCCTCCTCCACCGCCACCTGTCTTCGTCGCCTCTTCCTCACAACTCCTCCTCCTCCTCACTGCCAGAGTCCCTAATGAGGCTCCGTGGGAATGCTCTCTGGCTCCCTCCCTGAAGATAGACCTGTTCGCTTTCTGTTGTTTCTGAGGAGCTGCTGGAACGGATTGTCTGCCGCGCGTACCATATGGCCTCGCCGCCCCGGCATTCATGCAACGCACACATGCAAACAAAAACACACAGGCAAGCCAGCCATCACTTGCATTTGTGATGCACGTGATCCTCAGGCTCACGTGCACACTTCTTCATGCGTTAATTTAGGAGGGATGAACATATGTGGGCACTCAATGAGGTACACCAACACACATTTAAATAATGATAAGGAGGAAGGACAATTATATTAACTCTTTAACACCTGGATCAACATCAGTTTTCTTGTGCTGTGTTCAAATACCTTTCACTAGCACATAAACCTCTGATATCAGGGAAAATTGGTTTGTATCTTTTGAATATATGTGGAAAAACTGCAATCACTTGGCTAGACTTGACTAAAAAAAGGTCTGCAAATTATAAGAAAAAAAATTGTAAAAGGTGACCTGAAAATGATCTGGATTGGGATTATTAGCTATTATCAAAAAATAGGGAAAATATTCTGAAAAATATATTTATAAATCTTAACATTATATATTTAAAATTATCGAACAGAAAGAAAACAGATTTTCTTATATATTTATATTTTTAAAAATAATAAAAAAATTTTAAGCACTTACTTTAGATCTTTTTTTTTAACTTGTCTTTTTTGCTTCTTATTTTAAGGTAATTATCTTGTAACTTCATACTAATTTCTTGGGGGTTTTTTGGGCCATTTCAAGTTGCTCATTGCCTTCTTTCCATTAAAGAAACTGATATAGTTTTCTGTAGGTTGGATTTTTTTTAGGTGGCTAAAATACATTTTGTTGCTGACCCCATCCTCATCAGCACTATGCTTAGCTTCCATGTCAGACTCCTGCCTGCTTTTTACAAATAACTAAAGGTAACACACTGACTATATAAGTACTAATAAAACCCCACTTTAAAATATCTGAACAATCGCTTTAAGATCCACCAGCGAGGAGAAAGTCATTTAAACAGGGAAACATAATTATTTAGTAATTTATTTAGTGCTGAACACCCTGAACATGTCCTGGGGCTGTGCTCCAGGTGTGCTGGTTTGTACCATCTGAGTGTCGAGCGCTGCAGCATCGTATTGGGAGAGCACCGCCGCCACCAATGTTCATTCATTTCTCTCAAGTTCAAAGGAAATAGTCAGCTTTTAAGTCATGTTGGGTTGCAGCGTGCTGAGTCATGAATACATGAATACTTGTTTAAGCCACTGTGTTTTATAAGCGAGATATCCAACATAAAGGGTGACTGACTGGCCTATATTAACTCAGCCTTCAGGCTCGCAGTCAGCCAGCTATAGCGTGCAACCTCTGGTTATTTCACAGGTTGAGGAGTTGGTGAGTGTTGATACAGCAGGGATCTGACTGCTGCACGTCTCTAGCTGTTCAAACACTGTCTTTGTGCTTTAAATTTGGATTTGTAAGGCTTTCGCACTTCATGCAAAACCCTCCTCTCTTCTCTTCATCCATGTTGGCAGGAGTATTACGTCAAAACCTGTGTAATTTGTGCTGTATCCAAAATTCTTCTCAATTGATCATCTGACGCTTCCTGTTGGCAAAACAGTAAAGCGCAAATTCACAAAGAATGGATTGATGGCACCAAGCGTTGTGCATCGCTTACAACTATCTGCCCCATCTCAAGGTCCGATTCGCAAAAAAATATTGCATTAATTATATGACACCACAAACACCACCAATTTTGCAGTAAATGAATGCATATTACCTCATTTAAATATGTGCAAATATGTCCAGACGCTATTTGCTTGGCAGCGATGTGAGCGGTGCATTTCGTTGTTTGCTGGTAGTTTGAGAATTACAGTTTCATTTGTCTTATTTCTGCAGGTTTAGTGGCCACAAAGGCATCACAGTGGTCTTAGAGAGATATTCTGCTTAGCAAATGTTGAATATGTGCGTATAAATCATCGCCCTTAAACCTTTCAAAAACTCTGCTGTGGAAATGCATTTTTGTAAATGTGTAGAAATAATTTGACTTTGTAGAAAAAAAAATAAGCCTAAATAAAATTTCAGTTTCACTTGATTCCAGTCTCGGACACCTGCATTAGACCAATTTATTACGTTTAAAGAGAAAAAACATTTTGAGTAAAATGTTATGACTATCGCCTAAAGCTGTACTAAAACACGATTAAATTTCGTTGACTAAATGTAGTCCATGAAGGATAAAAATGACTGAAATGTGACCAAAACTAAAAAGCACTTTCATCAAAAGACAAAGAGTAAACCCAAAATAGCTGCTAAAATTAACACAGAACTGGACAGAAGCAACAGACTCCACCAACGCAGGCTTTATCCTTGCTTTAAAGCAGGCCTATTTCCTGTCTATTCCAGTACTCAGTCTGACACCACATGAATTAAGATTTTTTACAAAAGGACGAATGTATAAGGGATCCGTAAAATACATGTTGACAACCAGCTGACAGCAGGATGTACAGTATCATCCGAATTCACAAGGTAGACCAAATGTGAGCCGGTACGGTTGAATTCATAACAGAATCTGGCAGACGACCACACGGACTGACCAGGGGATGACTCGCTGCAGCTGGCGAAGAGTTTAATGAGAAAATATTGGCTCGGCTGTTTCTGAACTGAATGGCAAAGATGTTTAGCTGCTCGCTCTCTCTCCAACAATATGCCGGTAATTGGATAATAAACTCTACCTTGATGGCGAGTTGAGAATATTGTGGTTTTTCTTTCTTCGGCGCAGTAAAGGTCTGAGTCTGATGAGCTTAACAGACGCTTGTTGAGGATATTGAGTGCATCGTGATGGGTCAGATTCGTTCTGTTTTGTTCTGCCCTTCTCTTTCACTCCCCTCATTTCTCTCACGTTTGTCTCCCTCCATCCTCTCTGTCTTGCTTTCCCTTCTCTTCTGTGTCTCTGAGTCATGCAGTTAGCAAGCAGACTGTTTTCTCCAGGTCTATTTCTGGATGTCATGCTGTGGCAGAGAAAAATACGATTAAAAACAGAGGGAGAGAGAAAGAGGGACGTTTCCCCGCGGCTTAAGGATCTAGGAAACTTAAACCGTTTTCTTGAAAAAAATGATACTCAGCAAAAAGGACAGTCTGTCACCGAGGCGATATAAACGGGCACAGACATTAAAAAGAACTTAAACCATTCCTCATCTTCCACACTCAGCACCACGAAGCCACTGACTCCATTATAGTCAGCCCATAGCTGCATGCACTCCGATCAATAACTGAACCTGATAACCATTTAACAAATTGATTTTTGAAATGGAGCCTTAAATGGGCGAAGGCTGCAGACGCACACAGTTATGCGTTTGAAAATGAAACCATGCGAGCTGTATTTTTATGTTTCATACTCTGTGCAATTCAACAAATCTGTTTTTCTCTTTTTGTAATCATTCTCCTACTTTTTCCTCCTCGCGCTCCAATAATCCAAAACTTAACACTTTGAAACACATGGAGTTTAAAAGTTTCCACACTTGTTGTCTGTTGAAAACATCTGAAATTCAGCTTGAAAGGAGTGTAGAGGGCTGATGGAGTTATGTTCTGTATTTAGAGGGACAATTTATTCTTTTCTTCGTAGCTGATGGAAGCAGACCTGATTTTTGTGACATTTAAAGTTTGCTTGGAACTCACTTGACAGTTTGATGGAAAGTGATCGTGTTGAGTTTTCCTAACTGCACTCTCAAAGTGCCAATAATTTCTACCCCTTTTTAATGGATGCGCATGAAATCTGGTGTGTATGTTCAGGACTGAGAGCAGGATGTTTCCATGGAGATTATTCAAAATTGACTCCAAGATAACTTGAGCTATGGCCTATTTCTTCTAAGCCCTGTCTGTTTTGATTGATGGGGGCCATGTTTTTTGACTGATTTATATCAATTTGTGTAGGATTGCATAGGTAAGACTCGCAAGGCTGTAAACCGAAATTGTTGTTGATTGTGTAAAAATCCAAAAAAGGCTATTCATTTTACTGTTATTCACATGATCCTGAACGTAACATTTTGTGAAACATAAAGTTAAAAGTTGAGAACTAAATTCTGCATTCACAAAGGCGATTTCTTTTCTTTCAAGCTAATGAAAACATTACTGATTTTTGTGATATTTAAAAGTTTGTTAGAAAGTCACTTCGCAGTTTGCTGGAAAGTCAGTGGCAGAGTTTCAATAACAGCTAATCAAAGTCCCATAATTTCTTCCTACTTGAACTAATGTGAAGGGAACTTGGTGTGTATTTTTAGGACTTAATGCAGAATGTGTCTATTAAATTTAATCAAAATTGTTCCAGGATAACTTGAGTTATGGCCTATTTTAATCTAAGCCCTGCCCCTTGCGAAGATGTTTTGATTTATAGCAGTCATGGTATTTAAACCAATTTTTCTCAGTTTTTTGGAAGACCGCATATCTTAGTCCTCGGTTGTAAATCAAAAATGGTGTTGATAAAGTAAAATTCCTAAAAATTCTATTCCTATTACTGTTTTTCAGATTATCCAAAACTTTCACCTTGGTGAGATATAAAAGTTTAAAAGTTTTCACACTTGTCAGTTGAAAACATCAGAAATACAGAGGGCTGATGGAGTTAAGCTCTGTGTTCATGCAGATGATTTGTTCTTTTCTTTTGAGCTGATGGAAGTGCACCTGATTTTTGTGACATTTAAAAGTTTGCTTGAAACTCACTTGGCAGTTTGATGGAAAGGCAGTGAGTCAGTGGGGAAAAAAGGGCACAAGAAGTGAATTGCTGAACAGAATTTCAGCAATTTATAAAAAAAGTTTTCTGAAGTTCATTGGTCAGACTTTCAAAAACACAAATCCTTGGAGCCTCTTAAAAAATGCTTGAGGCAGCAGAACCTCTCGGCGAGATTCATCAGTGAATATTGCAAAAGCAGATGTAAGAAATCATTGGATCTCTCAACATAATTTCTATTCTTTCTCTCTGTTTCTTTGTTCCCGTTTCTTGTGTTTAACCTTGGAAACCTAACTCCAGCCATCCTCCCTTTGATATATGTCATCTGCTTTGGACTTGACAGAGAATATGGAACAAGAAAAGAGGAGTCATCCCCTCCCTTATGGATCATAACAAACGCTCTGCATTCATCATTCCTCCCATTAGATCACTCCTGACTGAGATATTCCACTGTCTTTTTTTCCCTATTTCACTCTTTTTACAGGTCACGAAGTTCCCCTTGCTCCTCTGCCAAAGGGGTCAAGGTAAGTTCAGCTCATCCCTTCTCATGTGTGATCGTATGGGGAGTAATCCCTTACTGGACTGACGCGCACATGCACACAAACACGGCTTCACTTGAAACCATCAAGGTGTGTCTGTGTGTGCATGACTCATGATTTGCAGGGAAACCTGAAAAGGAGGGTGGGGGTGGGGGGAATAAGAAGAAAGCGTGTGTTTTCTCCTGGACAAATGGCAGCAACAGCAGCATTTTTCTGCGAAGGCAGGTCCCGGCGGATCAGCCCAAAGCCCAAGAATGTGACTTCTCATACGATGGCTGGGCTGAGCTTTGAGCTTTGATCCCTGACTGAAGAGAAAGTCGGATTTTCCGGCACAGTGAGTGACGGGCCGGCGTAAAGCGTTTGGGAATGGGAAAAGCCGGGCGGTTACTAAGGCAAAAGGGATTGTGTGTGTGTGTGGGAGAGGGAGAGGAGGAACAAGGAGAGGGGGCGAATGGTACCACACATTCTCATTTTTCACCCCCCCCTCCTCCACAACCCTAAGTCATTTCTTTCTTGGCAACTGCCGGCTAAAAAGCTTTTCTCAATGAGAGACAGAGGGGATGCGAAGGGCTAAGACTTGTCTGTAGTCTCTCTGGGGGCTTTTGCAGGAAGCACAGTACCAGAGACGGAAGAAGATAGATTCCCGGACAAGTGGGGAACAATGGCGGTGACATGGCATAACTAATCGATATGAGAAAGCTCTAACTCGGGGACGGGGGTCAGGGCTCTTGATGTGGCGGGCCCTGTGTCTCCCAGCCTGTTCCACTTTTGCTCTCCGGTCCCACCGTCCCTCCACACCCTTCATTTCCTTTCTCAGCGTACATCCTTTGAAATGTTAAACAATCAGGGCAAAGTCCACACCTCGGCTTTCCCCTGGAGACACCAAACTAATTTTTCCCTGGCACTGCGCTCACTTCGCCCAGGCTACCCACTCTCGCCCCGCAGGAAGCTGGTACAGATGGAGGGATAAGAGCCTAAAAAACCAGCAGCAGATTAGAGCAGCTACAAAAAAAAAAAAATGTGTTTTCAATCATTATTAATAGCAGAAGACTGGCAGTTTGGCAGAACTTAAACATTTGCTTTCATTTAGCCTGGACTCATTTATCCTTGCTCCAATTAGATGATGCCATTAATTTGCAAATGAAACGATGCAGCATCTTCTGCCTGACTATGAACTTCAGTTTTCACTGATAGGTTTCTTTTAATTCTGTAATATCAGAAAACTGTCTTTACCTCGTCCAACTGCAGCTAGTCTACATGGTGTATCTTTTTTGTGTCCTATAATGTGTTTCTATGATGCGTTATCATGTGTTTTAATGTGTTCTTCCTGCATGTTTCACATACAATCGCTGTATGAAATAAATACTCTATTACAGGACATTTACAACTAGGTTTGGGTACCGTTTATGCTACCCAAAAGCCACTTTTTCTGTATTTAATTCTCTTTGTAATAACAAAAATGTTATTTTAGTTGTCAAAAATCAGTCCCAAATTCAAGCTGTTGGGCAGAAGTGTTTACAAAGATATGCATCTGTGTACACACTGTGACCACTAGTTTTACCCCGAGGTCTTTCACAGTCGGGCATAAGGATCGGGATACCAGCGACTACAAACACTTCTTTTCCGTTATGTGTCTTTATTTTGATATATTAGTACTCACATTACCCTTTAATTTTTATGTTATTTACCAATTATTCATGTACGTTGCTACGCTCTGCTCATGAAAAAAGTCTGTGGGATAGGATCGGATTGGACTGAGAGATGGTATGGGTTGATTACCATGAAAAAAAAAGAAAACATTCTCTTGTTTTGAAGTTCTTTTTTTTTGTTTTTTAGGAAAGTAAAGGGCAAGTCTGTGGGGTTACAAACCGGAGCAGAGACTGTTGCTCATAACACTGCTCCACCTGGGTTGCATGATGTAACATTAGTACATAGGTTAATTTAGTGCCTTTTTATTGGACATTAACCTCGTTTTGACTTGCGTATTGTGGAAAAAAGCATAAATAAACCCTCTATGACGCTGTGATGCTCATAAAACTAGCAAATGTTTCCAACCGTGTCAAAGTGGTGTAGAGCTGAACTGCTAATCGATTAGTTTTCAACTATTAAATTATTTGCCTATAATATTGATAATTAAGTAATCAGTTCGAGTAATTTTTAAGAAAAAAAGTCAAAATGATCTGATTCCAGGTTCTTCAACGTGAATATTTTCTGGTTTCTTTACTCCTCTTTGACAATAATCTGAATATTTTTGAGTTGTGGACGTATTTGAGGATGTCATCTTGGTCTTAGGGAAACACCGATTAACATTTTTACATCATATTCTGACATTTTATAGACCAAAGAACTCATCAATGAACCGAGAAAATATCAGACAATGAAAATAATGGTAAGCTACGGCCCTCAACTGGTTCATGCAGAGTGCATCGAGCTCTGGTTATTGCCACTATCATTACGAGCCCAGATGTGAATTTTGTTGTAATGATGCTTGGTGTTATTTATATTTAAATGACAGTTATGTAGCCAACTTCTCGACTAGCCTGAAAACAAATGAGATAAAGAGAAAGTGTGGGCGAGTGAGAGGCAGCGAGTGAGATAAACAAAACTCAAACTTAATGTTATTTGCTAATTGCCTCTATATGGTTACGTACAAAAGGAAGAAAACAACCACACAAAAACACTCTGAAGATCATCGCTATAGAGACAGGCATCTTGTCTCTATGGCATTCAGCACATCTACTTCTTAACATCAATTCAATTAAGCAGCCTGTTGTCTTCTGACATGCAAAAGTATGTTGTCAAAGTGAGCTTTTGAAAGCAGATTCAGTCTAATCTAAGAGGTTCTTGAAAAATAAAAAAAAATGTGCCTAAGTTCCTGAGACTATTTGGTCAAAAACGCCCCATAATGTCCTGACAAAGAAGGATTTCCTCTTTACAAATCCCCCTCGGAAATGTTAAAAGACAGACGATGTATTACATCTCGAGGCCATGATGCACGGGTGACATTTAACGATGATGCAGATGGTTATTATACCAGTGATTACAGCCAACAGCGCTTGATCTTACTACTTTTGTTCCTCCACATAGATTTTGTCCCATTTGTGAAGTCCTATCCTTGCTGAAGGCGGTAGTGCTGTTCTTCATTACCCCACAACTCATATATCACGGCCTTCACATCAACAGCTCTCTTCTGAGAAATCCGTAATTAATATGGGCAGAGCAGGGGTGTCTGGTTCAAGTCAAAAAAACACCCCCGAGACAGAAACTATGATGTTAAATGAGGTCCGGACGACGTCGGGGTTAGCGCTGACCGCAGTGGCTACAACAGCTGTTTGCCTTTGCTATGTTGTGGTTTTACACAAACACTGTCACACACGCTGCACATATACATACATATTTATACACACACACAGAGCCTGACTGTTTCTGTGTTTCGGTCAGGAGCAGACCGAGCCTCTGTGGTCTGGTGGGGTTCAGAAACACACATGCTCTCTGTTTATGTTGAGCTCGCAGGCCTCCTGTGGTCTGCCTCGCTCCGGCCTGATGCAATCTGCCATCCCAGCACTCCAACACTCACTATCCTCTTTTAAACTTGCTTGTGTAAGGGGGCAATGTTGCTTTAATATTCTGCCTCAATGTTCTTTTTAAAAAGGTACAATCACACAATAAGGGGGACATAGTTGGCTTGCCTTTAAACCGGCAGCGGAGTTACTAACAGCACTGAATCAAAGTTTGTGTAAAAGGGACAACAAGCAGGACGTGCAACACACTACTGGGAGATTTAAAAAGCAGCCAGCAGCAGTTAGCAACTACCTCAATGCAAAACAAATCCCATCGGACATATTCAGTAAGCAATATAAGTATTACATGTTCAAAATGGAGTAAGAGGAAGTGAATACTTTGAAAAAATACTAAAATTCTAGTAAAATGCTAACTCCTTTTCTCAATTTTATCAAAAAAAAATCATTTTAAACATGAATATTCTCAGTTTCTGCCTCAACATTCACCATACACATCTCAATCAAATCAAACAAAGACAAAGCTCTTTACCCTCACAGCAGAGGATGAGATCAACCACCACAAAACAAGGACAGTAAATAATTGTTATTGCCAAGTGAAGCCATTGTTATTGTTTAGAAAGCGCTGCCAACACTTGATCTATCATCTCCAAACTTCCCGTTAACTGTCTATGTAAGCAGCAGTGCTTCTGGTGGCACAGCGTTGCATTTCCAGAAACACTGCGTCCGCTCCTCACGTGCATTGAGATGAATACAGGCTACTAAATCAGGGGCGTCTAGACTGACTCACGACCACTGAAAACTATCCAAAAAACTGCAAAACGAAGTCAGACTGAGCAGCCACGGGGCTTATTTCTTGCCTCAAATGTTTTCTGAAACAATTTCACAAACATAAGAGAAGATTTCCAAACAAGCTGCCATGTTGGTCCCGTTTGAAATGTAAGAGCAGAGAGTCCACAGGCCTAGTGGCACGAGCATGGATCGATTACTGAATGCGACCACCAGGCACAGGCACAGGGGCCCAAAATTTCAGAGGCCCCCTTAGGACTTCATCTACAGAATGTCACTCAAATTACAGACCAGGAAGAGACTTAAAATGACCAAAAAGAGACACAAAAAGGCCATAAAGATACACAAAGAGATGTAAAGGTAAAGAGGTGCAAGATTACAACAAAATTGGGAATAACAACCACAAAGAGACACAAAATGACCAAAAGACAAAAATACCTCAAACAAACATAAAATAAAAAAGAAAAGGTGCAGAACAATTTTTGAAAAATGACACAAAACAACAACAACAGAGGTAAAAACTACCAAAAAAGTCAGTGTCTTGGGGGACTTTTGCATATCTGTGCCCGAGGACCAAGTGTTTCCGCCCCGGGGCATGGCCATCACGCATCCAGCGCTGTGCTTGCCTCCTTAGGCACTTTCTCTGTGTTAAAAGAACTACTTTCTCCAACTTTTATCCAATATCCCATCACTCCCAAAATATTCTTCAGCTCTCCACTTTTAAATCTCATTTTCTTCAAGTTTCAACATATCGATTCAACCCCAAAACTATGTTCTGTTTATGTTTGGGCTGCAGACGCAGAGATAACCAAGATTTTAGTTTTGCCAAGGGTCATTGGTTCACTGTTTTGTGTGGGCGCAGTCCGTCCTTCTTGCCTCAATTTATTTCCCTTTCTTGCCTCAACCCACTTTCTCACCCTGTTAATCTCTCCTTTCCACAATCTCCCCTTCTCTCTCTCCGTCTGCCTCCCAACTCTCTGTCTGGTGCGTCTCATTTTGCAGTCTATTGTTGGAAGCCAGTGAGTTTACGGGGGAGCCGGCCGGCCTGAAAACACAAGCGGGGGTCGGCGTGGTCGCAGCCGAGCGTGACGGATACAATAACCCCTGCAGCGGAAGCACCCATGTGCTAAATTACTGCCACAAATGTTCTTCCATCGTGCCGCGGCAGGACCATCAGCGCCACTCAGCTATCTCTAGCCCTGACGCACTTTCCTTTTCCGTTACATAATTGCGCACTGACCAAGTGAGTCCAACAAGTCAAGCTCCACTTAAAGGTGGGATGAGGTTGATAGGAGGAGAACAGGGAGGAGTGGAAGCTTTAGACTCCTGAAGGAAAACAAATCTGGTGTGTTTTCAGACGGCTTGTGGCGCCGCAAGCAAATACCAGTATTAACACGGTGTCGCTGGGTCTGTTTTTCTTGCGAGAGATGAATACTAAAACTAAAATAACTCAATAAAAGTGCACCCAAAATGCTAAGTATGTAAGAAATAAGAAGTTATATTTAAGCAAGAGTGTATTATGGAGTGACTGGGAAATGCGTTACTTATTTTCAGTTGCTAAAAGAAGATAATTCATAATTGATCAAATTTACCATATTTGCACAAAGTTTGACAGATGCAGGGCTGGGTCTTGCATTAAAAGCTGTGAGAAGAAATTTAATCTGTGACGGGTTATCTTATGTTTATTTTCCTGCACTTAACCACAGGACATGCGTGAGAATGTGCTTCAAACATTCGTCCGTTTGTTTTAGCAGAAACAGAATCGGCCGCGTCTCCGTTGGCATTCCCCGTTGACATTCTGTGATTTAAACTTGTTCACCTTCCTGTCGGCAGTCACAACACCTATTGTTTGCAGGGATCGGCCACTTCACACCTCCCATTCACATCTCCGCAAACCCATCCATTCAGCCGAGTGGAGGAACTTGAACCACACCCACGTCCCAGTCGCAGCGGCTGGAAAAAGACATACTGCCAGCGTCACATATCTTGTGGACATGTCACAAAAATTTAAATGACATGGGTTTCTGAGGCCGGGGTTTATTTTTAGATGGAATATTTGTGGCTGTTGTTATAAGTTGCAGTGAAACAGGAGGACAAAACACATTGCTGTGTCGTTTCCTAACGGCTGAAGCGTCTTTAAATGGGAAAAGTTACAATTTCCTTCCACAGAGTCTGATGTGAAAATTGCAAATACAGTATTTACAGCATCATGCCACATTAAAAGTCTTTACTGCCAAGGGGGGTTTAAGCGAAGGCGTCCTACCTCGCCTAAAACAAACAAGCCTCTGCTGACAGTAAATCACACAGAAATCAAAGATCCAGAGGACTCCAAGACACTAGGATTGACATTATTTTATCAACAAACTATGTTAAAAACAAAATGTGCAAAACTCAGGCTTGACATGCTGCTTTGTAAGATTGGTTCTGCACTGCTGTGAACAGGGTATCTTAAGTTTTTGGGAGGATGCTTCTTCGCTCTTTGCTGCATGCATGGAGAAGATGGAAATACCATAAAAAGTTCTTTCAAAATATCTTGTTATGTCTGGTCAACAGTCCAAAGCTCAAAGATATTAAGTTTATGCGACTATAAAATAGAAAAAAAGCAGAAAATCCTCACCTTAGAAATCTGATTTTGTCTTTTTTTCTTCTAAAAATGTCCAATGTTTAATCAATCAGTTAATGTCTATCAACTAATCAATTACTGAACTTGTGGTTTCAGCTTTAAAAAGCAGTGATGTGTCACTTGCATGAATGATATAGACAGATATAGAACATAGACATCAAATTTTTTATTTTAATTTATCCCTCTTGAATTTTGTTGTCCAAAACAAAAACACAAGAAGAAAGATAATGTCAGTATGCTGTGCTCTATGATGTTTATGAATTTTACTCCAATAAAAACTTAGATAAATGGCAAGACATTACCCTTTATGCTCTTAGACCACTAATATATGTTTCTTATTGCCGTATCGATTCATAAATGGTCGATGTGCTCCTGCCTTTGATTGGCTATTAACGGATCCATTAACATAACATATTCAGATCCTATAATGGCTGCAGCTTGTTTACAATGATGAAACTTTCTTGAAAAAGAAAACATGCGTTCGGATGAAGACCTCTCTAACGAGATGAGAAGTGCTTCATAACAAAATGATTTGTTCACACACAGAAGGTCTCATGTACAGTTTAAAAGGTCGTTCACATTCCCAAGGTTCAGTGAGCAAACATGCAGATTCAGAATTGCCCGCAACATTTCTGCACCTCAGATAATCGCGGCAGCAAATAAAAGTATGAATTACCACGGAGTAATGAGAAGTGTCGCTGTGAAACACACCTCCAAACTGTTGTGGGTCGCAGCAGCAGAAACAGCGTCCAGCTGTGCTTCGCTGACAGTTGCAGCCCAGATTTTCAGTCTCTGAGTCCATGTTTGTTTTGTGTGTATGCACATGCGCATCCATCCATGCAGTATCACACTGATAAGGAGTGACAGCCTGACACATGTGGCCTTGATAAGGTTATGTTGGGTAATGTTATCTGACAATCATTAACTGACGGCTCGGTTACTACAAAGGCCTGACCTGAAGGGGAGGGCGCACCTCAGGGTCAGATCAGTAAGTGACAAAAAGAACTAAAGTAAAAAATATTGCAAATATACAACGTTAAATAAAGAAAACAGTTGACAAAAAAATAAATAAATAAAAAATAATATAAAAATAAAAAATAATCACCAGCTGAATCTAAAAGTACAGCATATAAAAATGCACAGCAATAAAAGTACTGCACGGTTTCCTGAGTGCACCTTGTTTAAACAACATGCAAAGTGATAAAGTGTTTAATGCAGAGGACGACAGGTGATGTGGACAGCTTTGAAGTGATTATCGGACAACAAGGCTAGCAGATGCTAATCTCGCCTTTGCACTCTGATTAGCTTGTAAAGTGGAGGTAATGCTAACTTGGTTCAGCCTGTGCTCCGTGAAGCTATAAGGGAAGGACAAACAGGAATTTTATCAATATAGTAGATGTTTTGACTCTATTGACAGTGGAGGATGAAGAGTCAATGACAAGGCCATATTTTTGATAAATAAACACGTAAAGTATAACTGTTATATTCACTAACTCGGGCCAGATTCACACAAACACATCCATACACGAGTGTATTACCACCATGTCAAAATGAATCTCTGTCCTCTCTTAAACTCCTATAAATGCATATCATATGACCATTCACAGAAACACTGTGAAGGAGCTGCTTTAGTTTGTGAGTCCAAATAAGCAAAAGACTGAGTCACATACTGCTGAAGTGGTTAAATGAAAAGGTGAGGAAGCTTTTTACAGTGCGGGCGAGCCTAAAACTCCCAACATGTAATGAAGATGATTGCGGCCTCTTCTCCTCTGTAGCCGTTGTGTGGACTTGCAGAGGGCAGCGTGCCCAGAGCACGGACTCTGATCACAGCTGCTCGCAGCAGCTCAGAGCTGTTTGTAAAGTATCTGTACAAAATACCAGTAATCCTTCACCAGGTGCACGTCACATGAAATTAGATGAGTCAGATGAGACGGCGAGCCAGCCATCAGACCAGACATCGTAAAAATCTACATGAAGCTCTATGTGATGTGTTTATATGGAAGAACTATTTGCCGTGTCTGCTCCACAATAAAAGTTAAATAAATTAGTTATATCAAAAACGCCTGATGCGAGAGCTGATGCAGAGGGAGACGTCTTTATCACTAACATCAACAAGGGAACACAGACTCTGATCAAAACACCGAGAAATTCAAGATATGCAAGTTTTTACAGATCAAGTTCATACAACAGATGTAATGAGAAAAGCAGATTCTTAAGATTTTCCTGCAGCTGGAGATTTCCTGATTTATTTAAGGAAATTTAAAATGGAAAATGCACAGCAGATCTGGCAGCAGTGATGAAGCTACAGCAACCTCAGTAATGACAGAGCTCTTAGATCTACTTGCCTCAGCCGTCCCAAAAGATACGGCAGCTGGGAAATGCAAAGCAACGCATCTATTTTTTGGAGATGTAGTCCGTCTGTTCCCGTTCCCAAAAACCTCCCCTGTGTCGTCCTCTAAAAAGCTTATCAGCATCCAGAGATGCCGCCGGCTTTGAGGCTCATTTGGTCTCGCTTCATACTCCACATTAAATGCAATTTATTGAATAATGAATCTCCTCTGCTCCTCAGACCGTGTGAACTCAGTAAATTCACTCAGCATTCACCCCAGAAAAACAGGCCTTTAAGGTCACTCTCTGATCCTGGACGAAATTCAAATGAAATTTTCTCCACGTCAAAGCGGGAGTACAGGAAGTCAGATGCCGCCGTGCTGCTTAGTGAAAATATTGGCGAAATCCTGGGGCTGCCTGTGCCTGTTACGACGAGGATGTGGAGGCTGTGCTGCGCTGTACGACTGCATGGGAATGTGTGGACATGCTACTTAATATGAAGAGAAAAAAAAACATGAATAAAAACTCCTCTTGCTGATACATTATTCATGTTTTCTAGCTTCTGGGGGTTCCACATGAGTGGCCACAGTTAGAGTTAGCGCCGGGTTTCGGCCAAACAAGATGCTGCTGAGTACGCAGGAGGGAGGAGTGTGTGAACGTGCATGTGTGTATGTTTGTGTGTGTGGACGGGGGTGGAGGAGCTGGCGGGAGGGTTGCCTGACGGCTTAGAAGGAGAATATTCACTGAGGAAAGCAGGAAAAAGTGGGAATGGAAGCACACACGACTGAATCAGCACTACCTTGCTAAAGGGAACACACCATCAGTATGCACATATGCAGACGTAGATGCGCAATTGAACACACACACACAGCTCAGACTGCAGTGTCAACGTAACACATACTTGTCTAGATTTCTGCCTGTCCCATCGTCAGCTACAGTGCAAGCACTTTGCAGATACTTCACCGTCCAGGCCAAATACAAAATACACACACACACACACACACACCGTAACAGAAGGCTGAAGACTGCCATACAGGCAATAAATAGCAAGTGCATTCAGACATTACATCATGCCTTTCTTAAAGGGACAGTTCACCCCCAAAAAAGCTCTGAAAATATACTCTTGCCCCGTTTAAATCTCAACAGCAATGTCTTTTTCCAGAAATCATGATGCGGTTACTCAAGATAATCCACACACCTTGTTGTGAGCAGTTTCATGAAAGAACTATTTTCTATCTACCAAACTACATCCGCCAACCGTCTCACTGTACATAGGTAGGGGTTCCCACACATTCATTTACAGATTTTCTAGTGCTGTTGACATATAGATGTTATACTCTCGGTGCGCTGGGCATACTGTTTCCAGCAGTAGAACATCCAGTGTAGTAGAAGTGAAACTAAACTGTTTATTTTGCTGGGGCTAAATATGTGCATTCACTCACTCTGCACTCTGCTTCTCCTCTCATTGATTGATCTGATCAGCTCTGAACCCTTCAACTGGTCAGTTATCCATGCCACGACTCAAATTGCTGCTGAGGGATAAACATAACTCATTACGCGTTTTGCATGTGTTGCATTCACAGACCTGCAAAAAGAATTTAGAGATGGAGCACAAAATAATTTTTAAAAAAATAGGGCACATGCACACAAGATTAAAAAAAAAAATACTGCACACTCACCGCCCCCCTCGTCCATCTTCGTCAGCTAACAGTATAAATCCATTCTGACTCTGTGAGAAATACTAAAGCTAGACAGATTTGGACTTGTTTTGTGCCTTTATAGTCCACTGATCATCTAAGGCTACTCAGTTACAGTGATCATTCATATGCATTCACACACCAATGGCGCAGTCATCAGGAACAATTTGGGATTCAGAATCTCGCCCAAGGCCACCAATCTTCTGATTCCTGGACGACCTGCTCTACATCCTGCGCCTCAGCTGCCCCTTGACGAAGTAAGTGTGCATCTACTTCTGGCTCACCTAGCACCAATGAGCTGGCTGAAGTTACAGCTGAGCCAAGAAGGACATCATTTATGTTGACATCTCGCACTGTCACAAGCACAAGTGTGTCGTCCATGAATAGATGCACACTTCCTTCTGTGCAGTGATACGGTTGCCTGGTGTAGTTCGGTAGAAAGAAAATACTTCACAACAAGGTCTGTGGAGTATCTTAAGAAACCAGGTCATGATTTCTGTAAAAAGCCATTGCTGTAGAGCTTTTCAAATGTAATTTGGGGCTCACTCGACTGCCATCTAGTTCCATTATATAGGAGAGAAGGCAGACATCTCCTCAGCCAATATCTCCAACACTTTACAACTCACACCAAAACAATCTACTGCATTTTAGATTTTGGGGTGAACTGTCCCTTTAAGCTCCTAAAAAAGTCGCAGTAGAAAATAAGTGTGTGTTTATAGATAGTAAGCTATGTAGCTGTGAGCAAATAGTCTCCAGTCACCAGATACCCCACAGACTCCAGACTGGGTCCACGAGCAAATAGAAGAGCTTCCTTTTACACACAGAGACAGACACACACACGAACACATCTGTGTTTGGGGAACCTGAGGGGAATTTGACCTATCACCTCAATATAGAAGCAGTGATACTGAAAAGACTCGGAGCATATCACACAGCAGGAACAGCTGCTGATGAAATGCGCCCCGAAATCTTGTGGCCTCTTCTATAGATGTCACATTGTAAGAAGGTGAAAAGTGAAGTATTTGAAATTCATACAAACATACAGACATGCAGACACATAATGAGGAAAACAGGCCTTTTGGACTTTGGAGTAGATTTCAAGTTAATTGAACTATCTTGCCTGGTTTAAATTAGCATTTTGAAAGTGCCAGGAAGTAGATACAGTCCATATCCTGACAATCTGCCAAAGTAACATCAACCGTGTGTTATCCAGAGCACAGAAATCTCCCTGATTAAGTTTCCTCTTCAAACTTGTCGGACAGTTACATGCATCTCATAATACACTTGGTCTCCGGGATGAAATATAAACATGTGGGCATGCAGGTGATGCAGAGGCAGAACACTCGCCCACCTCTGCAGACTTCTAGGTTCAAATCCAAGAAGTGAATGCTCCAACAAACACAAATAATGGTGGTGTTGTAAGCAGGAAGCCACGGTAAGATTGCATCTTGGTGGCCATGTCATTATATACCTTCTTAACAGAGGCGAATCTGGCTGAAGATCAAATGATGCTCTCAGCATTTGTACAGCAACAAGATTATGTATCGGCCAAACGCTTGTGTAAATTCGTCCTACGCAGTCACCAAATTTGGAATTGCAAAGCCAGACTCCATCACAAAAAACGTTAATTTTATGTCGCTGAACACGGAAGTTACTAGTTGACCACTGCAGTTTTTATATTCTTCGTTCACCGTGGAGGAATGCAAGAAAAACAGAGAAATTCAGTGCTCCAAAAGGTGAGTGACTGATATACAGCTATATATATTGGGGAGTCAAACATTTCTTTAATTAAGCTCCCTGATTTAACCTCTTAGAGCTTAGATTTAACTGGACCACATATCTAAAATGTGTTCTGCGGCTCTCATCATTACACATTTAAAATGGGACGCGACAATGCACATCCTCACAAAGGTATCTGTTGCAATCTCACTATAGGATCCACATATTGCATAAGCCGAAGCTTTTAAAACTTCTCGCTCCGCTCACCTGTCTCGCTTCAGACAGCCAGAGAGCGTCGTGTCTAGCGAGCGAGCTGCAAAGGCAAACAAGATGCAGACGCTTTGAAAACAAAGTGCTGTCGTGTCACAACTTTCTGGGGAAATAAACACTTCAATTCACCCCCACAAAGAAAACACACCCCGTTGAGCTGCTAAACAAAGCAGGATGCTCTGCTGCTCTTTCTGCTACACGTCTTCCATCCTTTATCTCCCCCCTCGTTTTTCTACTTTCTTCCTCTCCCTTTACCTCAGTGCCTCTGATTCTCAACAGGATCACTGGCTTTTCCCACTCGAGCTCCTTCTCCCTTGCTTTTTGGGGGGTTTTTGCTTTGATGGCAGGGATGCGGTTGGATAGACAGCATCAGTTGAGGATGAGGCAGGGTAAAAACTAAGCCACTGAAACAGGAAAAGCCTCCTGCCGACTCAGCTATAGAGCCACAGACAGAAACAAGCAGAAAAAGTAGCGGGTTATCATCTTTTAATGGCCATACATCAAGAAACTTTTCAAGTGTTTTCACTGTTAAAGAAAATTTCAAATGTTGTTGAATTTTGCCTGAGTTGGTGCTCTCCCGTGATCTCTATTATTTGGTGTTAGGTGGTCATAAAAGTCAGTCCAAGCTGTCTTGAGTCAGTCTTTTTCTCATCTTGTGGGCTGATAACATTTAAACAAACATTTATAATTATCATAAGTTTTAAGTCTTGGATCATGCAAACCAGATGGGACTCTGGGGGGAGTCTGTAGCCCCCTTCACACTGTCTGTTCAAGGAGGGAGTCATTATGCTACCTCGCCATTCTATATGAAAGGTACGATTTTGAAATGAACTTGTGAAGTTGATTCGCCTTTGAGACGACAATGGCGGTATTAACAGCGCCAAATGGAGGTCTATGTAAAAAGGCAGAATGGGATCACAGGTGTGATGTTTTGACTGCATGTTAGGCATGCGATTTTAAACGCAGCAAGCAGCAGTTAGCGGCTAACTGAAAGAAGAGCAGCGACCCAAAATGTCCACAAATTTGGAAAACAATGACATGCAGGAGCTCTTTACCCTCTGAGGAGAGGATGAGATAAACTGCCATAAAACCGGTACAGTGTTTTTTTTTGTTGTTGTTTTTGTGCTATTTTGTTGATTGTTCAGAGCTTGAGGATGCAAGACAAATTTCTGTGAAAACGGACAATAGTATCATCTTATCTTATCTTAAATGATTGTTATTGCCATTTTAAGCCATTGGTATTGTTAAGAAAATGCTGCTGACCATTTTTATATAATGTTATTTGTCACACTTGATGTACATGTGTGTTAAACATTGCGCTCATCAGGTCTCTCTTGGTTCCCTGATGCCAGCACGCTGTCTAAAATCTTACTCTGGAGCAGCATGATGTTTGGCTCAGTGTAAAAATGCGAAGACAGCATAAAGAAGGAACTCATAGCGGTCCTATAGCGCAGCCTCTGTGTACAAAAGAATTCTGTTTAATTTGGAGGGTATCTGATTCACCACCTAGGACTCATTTTGGTGAGAAATCTTAGTTTCTGAAAAAGTTTGCCTCTCGTTTCCAATGTCTCCTGCCACTAAAAAAAAAGTGCATCTAACCGATGAGGCCTGGTAAAACAAAATCCAGATTCAGTTTATCTTTATAGGCTATACTGATGTCGAACTGATAAGAATACTGTCAACATTACTTTCATCTTGTGTTTCGAAACTTATGTGTTTTGTGGACACATAAGGAATTGTTAAAATGTTATATTTCTTATAGGGAGTTAGGAGTTATATTTTCCAACACCAGTATGAGAATAATCTCAAAATGAATCTAGTTGTAGTCAGCAAATAGTAAATAGTGACCCTGCAAGATCCCCAGTCTTTGCAAAATCTTACAGCGTGTGACTGAAAACTCAGTCTGTTAGAGTGTCAGACTTCAGTCTCTTTAAGTCTTCTAGTGTATGGTAGGCATTACAAGAATATAGATCTGACATTTAGCTGGATCTGCGGTGGAAAAATGCCATCAAACCACTGAATCTCTGTGGAAATGACTCACACACTAAGAAATGTCCTTATTCCTAAAATGTTTCCATCAATGACGTAATGAGATCGTACAGAAGGCCGGGGTCATGAGAAGTAATGCTGGCAGAATTAAATAGTTGTGTACGTGGGCTTTTTAGGCTGTGGGAGTGTGAGACAGAACAAATGACTACATAAAAGCAAAGAGTAGAAATTGTGAGATGGGAACAGCCAGGAGAAGAAAAGGCAGGAAGAGAAATTTGAAGAGAATGAGAGTGGGCGTTAATTTGAAATATCCAGCATTACCACCAGCAGCTGCACTTTGTCCTACATCGCCTCCCAAAAACAAGCATGCACTCCTACTTTATTTAAAAAGGAGGCCCTGCAGAGCTCATGAATAAACACCACCAAACAAACTGTCAAGGAAACTGGAAAAAACAGCAATAAACCGAAACGATTCTTTCCTTCCTCTCTCTGGTCAATCATACGCCCACGCTCCGGGCACACTGAGACTCTCCTTGGTGAGACCAGATGCCTTCTTCCCTTGTAACTGTCTCCACCACCACCACCTCCTCCACCTCCTCCTCCTCCTCCTCCTCAGTTAGATTTGGCTTAGCCGCTGATCCGTGAAGTGCCGTGGAATCTGCCAAACCAGGGCATGGTTGTCTGTGGCTGGAGCTGTGAGAGCAGCTATTGTTGCCAGTTGTCGCCCCGGCAGCAAAAAGCAAAAAGGTGCAAGCGGAAGAGAGGCCGCAGCAGCAGGAGAGTCAGGAGCCCTTTTTACACAGAGACTGAGCATTAGGGCAGCTATTAAGTCCCTTCTTAATGCCACCTTAATGTATTTACACAGAGCCAAATAGCAGTGGTATCATGTAACGGCAGTGTGTGATATTAGACAGCATGCCGGCATCATGGAAGCAAAAGAAACAGCAGCATCCACCTTGTGCAACATATATTGTGAGTGTTTGCAGCACTTTCTAAACTATAACAAATGCATAACATAATAATAACAGCTGTTTACTGTCCTTGTTACATGGTGGTTGATCTTGTCCTCTGATCAGAGGGTCAGGAGCTCCAAAATGTTTTCCAAATTTGCTGACATTTTCTGCCGCTGTCACCCCTGTGCCCCCCCTTGATCTAATCCTGCAGGCTGTCACTTTCATACAGGTGTCGATTCAGGGATGTTACTACCTCTGATGGCAGCTTCAAGAAAAACAACTCTGCTTCCGTATTCCACAATTTCGCCTTTTATACAAAACCGTGACGCGTAATAACAGCATGAAATTACCGCCTTGAACAGGTGGTGTAAAAAGGCTTAGAGTCACGTCCATGCACAGGGAGTGGCTGACGGTGCTCAAGCACCTCCCCCTTTGTCCTGTGATGTCCAGTGTCCAAAGCCAAGACATTATATTACATATTATATGAATTTCAATTATAATAAAATTAATAAAATATAAAAAGTTATTCTACTTAACTGTTGTTTTGTGTTAAAAAAGTGAGGCTTAAAGTTAAAAAGTTAAAATATCATCAAATAATCATATTGTAAGAAAAACCTTTCCTTTGTAAGAAAGTTTATTTATAAATGGAGTAACTTCTCAAATTACATCATAACACATTCATTCACATTTCCTCGTATTAGAAATTTCATTTGAAAACTGTTTTATTTTTTGATAGGTCATATAAAATGTATTTTCAGACAGGATTCCTGTTCAGGGTAAATGATGACCATGACGCATTTTTTCAATGTTAAGAGATTGTATGTACTGATAGTTTTGTGGGGAACTCCACTTGTCAAGCCCCTTAAAGGTTTTCCCCTATGTCTCTTTGTCTTAAAATGTATCACATTGTCGTTTTTAAAATGCGCCAAATCAAATCAAAGTGAGTTTACTGTACAGTTTTTGAGAAAGTCAGCTCAAACGACATCATAACATTCATAATTTCCTCAATGATATAGTATGATGCATTACTTTTTGTAGTTCAAACGTTAGTTGGGATACTGTTGGGTCCACATGAGAGTACATGCCCCCCTAAATGCCTCTGCACGGCCCTGCTTAGTGTTGATGCACAGGGGTGACACACAAGGGAGTAAAAGCAGAGCGTACGGGGCGGCTGTGATGTCAACAAGGCACAAGCGTTCCCTCTGGAAAGAAAGCAAACTTCAGCACAATAGGACCCCTTTGGAGCGCCCGGGGGCAGCCCCAACTTTTACACCCCGTGAGTGGAAGTCAAACCGAGCCATAAAGCACGATGAACCAGACGAGGAAAAGAGCCCTTCCATCAGCCTGCCAGGCGGCCAGATCTGCTCCAACAAAACCCTCTTTCTCTCCTCGAAGCCTTGGCCCCTTAAACATTGAGCCATGCACACATTCTTTAGTGACATAATGCTTTTTTAAGCTATTGCCCTCTTCAACTCCCACACTCCACCACCACCTCCTCCTCCTCCTCTTTACCCTTACTCAAATTTACCCCTCTTGCCAATTACTATTTGAATATGAATACCAGCAGAGGGGTTGAGTGTTTGTTTTCCCTCCTGTAGCGGTGAGAAGTGAAGGAGGGAGGTCAGCGTGCAAGCTGACGTCAACGATCTGCCGTTTCATTGATGTGCTGGCCGCTAGGTGTTTGCAGAACGGCCTCTTGGGGCCATAAAAGCTGCCATAAAAACTACCACCTCCCCCCTTTTTCCCCCAGTGGAGCTACTGCAACGCCCTGAGGGAGTCACAGAGCTCACAGGAGGCTGAGGTCCACAACAACAATGCCGGTGGACTGAGCTATGTGGTTGAGATATGTGGTTCTCTGATTCGAAAGGCTCCTCTTAAGTGTGTCAGTGTCCGCAGCAGATATAGGCCGCAGTTTCTGCCCGCTGCGCCTCATTGATGAGATAACTGTGGTCAGGTGCTCCACAGCCTGAGGACCGCAGAGTCATTCAGGAAGAGGAAGAAATCCCCGGGAGCACTGGGACCAGCAGCAACCCCCTCGCTCGCTCCCTCCCTCCACACACACACACAGACAGACCCTGACCTCTCATACACTAACACACACTTCTTTCCACAGTTCAGTAAAAAGATAACAGGCATATAAGTGCAGATTAATTCACTCACAGTGAAATCTGCGTTCACTTGGCCGCTCACGAGTTCACTGGAGAGACGATCAGCAACACAAATGTGTTAAATCAGAAATTAGAGCTTTGAATGATTCATTTCATTCATGTTATTTCTTCTGGATGAGACAAGCTAAGTTAAAACTTGATATTTATTTGACCAACTTGGAAAAAAGAACTCATCAAAAAGCATTATTGTATGAGATTTTGTTCACCTACACACAACGTACATGAAAGATTTTGCTTCGTACGACTTATCTTATTTGATGCTATGTAGACGGTCAATACTGACCTGGAGTTTACAGTATCTCAAACCTGCAATGATGGATTTTTGGCCTCTTTAGGGAACTGTAACAAGCTCTATAAACATTTAGTTGCAAACTTTACCTGTTTGCCGTTCGGTGCATAGGGGATAACGTGCAGCTCTAAAGTGAGCTCTTTTGCTGAACACAGTGGAGATGAAAGCAGTGAGAGTCAATTAAAACAGTAAGTTGCAAACAAACTTTCACATTAGATAATCAGGTAATCAGGTTAATACAAAATAATGGGGGTACAGATGGATTTTAAAAAATAGCGGTCATGCATAAATTTCTCATTTCTCATCCAAAATGCCTTCAGAAACATATTTTAGTGAACTGTTTAGCTGTAATTCGAGACTATTTGTTAGCAGCACACGGAGTGTTTACTGTGTTAAAAGGGCCACGCTCATATTACATCACCACCACTGGGACAGTTTATTGGTCCAGGGCGGTGCAGTGCATTCTGGTAGTTGCAAGATTTTTAACTCTTGAGCAAAAGCAAATGCCGCAGCCCTTTTTCTCTGGTCATATAGTACAAATTAAAAAAGTATTTGCATCTTTCTACTGCATAGACAGCCCAGTGTTATAAAAAGACCATCTTTCCAGCAGTGAAATACTTCTTCAAACACAGTGAGAGACAGAAGACAAACACGTCTCGGTTCTCAGACTGACTCATGTTAGATACTCATAAGTTAAAAGAAAAACAACAAAAACCAGGAGGCCGATGGCAAAACACTGCAGCAGCTGAACCTGGGAATGCTGGAATGATGGAGTCGGGAATGTGCGCTCAGAGCAGTGCTGCCCTGTGTCTCAGCATGCCCCATGCCACACAGAGAAAGTTGAGACGTGAGAGATTTTTTTAATACTTTGTCTCTCTGCTTTAAAAAAAAAAAAAAAAGGACATATGTCAGAACTCAATGCAAAACCTGCAGACAGCAGCCACATCTTCCTTTCATCCGCACTCAGCAGAGAATTTAACGAGAGGCCAATCACGTGTCCGTCCTGATCATCACTTTTTGCCTCAGCCAGTCACATTCCTGTCGGGTTTAATTGAGTTCACGAGGACCCAATCAGCTTCTTTCCCCCTCGCTCTCGTTCTGCTCTGCACTGTCAGAGCCTTCCAAAAAGCTGCGCAGCTACTCGCTTACCTGTCTGCCTGCAAACTTTTTACATGAGCGCATCAGCACTAGTTAAGGATGAGAGGGCTTCAAGAGTGACAGAATGGAGGGAGAGCGAGAAGGAAGTTTACAACTTTTACTACTGCGCCTCGGTCTCTTATTAATGCGAACCTTTAAAACATTTCCTGACAGTTCTGGGAAGGGAAGGAGTTTTGATGCCTCGTTATTCCTCACTCTTTCAATTACCGCGAGCACAACAAGCATTCGGACAAGTTTTTTTCTCCGGGGTGGAAGTGAGCTGGTTTTAATAGAGGAAATGATTCCAGGGGCCGACCCACTGCTGTGCTAATACTCCCATCGATTTTCATTTTGGGGGAACCCTCCCAGCTGATCAATCTTTCTCCACCGACGAGCTGGCAGCTGCGCCTGGGAGGTGGTGCAGGATGGGCTTCAATGTCTGATTGGAAGTATTAGCCGAGTTCATGTCCACCCCCCAGCTCTTTCCTTCTCTTACTCCCCCCGCTGCTGCCGCCCCGCCACCACCTCTGAGGCCAGGGGCGGCTTGGCTGTGCTGGTAATCCCTCAATGAATGTGGGTCAGTGAGTTGGGCTTTGCCTTCGTCACTCAGCGAGGGGACAGACAGCGGGGTCGTGACCCCAGTCATCCTGCGTGCACTCGCATACACACACACATGCTTGCGTTCACACGCCCATGTATGAAGACAAAGACTCAAAACAGAGGGATGTGCACATAGACACAAACAAAAAAAAAAGACATGGATGGATGAGCAGCCGCATACACAAAAACTCAGGCGAAAACAAGCAGCAACGCAAACTCGGTAGTGCGTTTGAGCAGATCTGATCAGTAGAGCTGAAATGATTAGGAGATTAATGGAGCGGCTGATTGACAGAAAATAAATTAACACTTCACCTTAACAGTGCTGACAATCCGTAATTGTATGACTAATTTTTTAAGCAAAAGTGCCCCAAATTTGCAGGTGACAGCATCTCATAAATGAGTATCTTCTCATGCTCTCAGTTTTCCATTTTTCAAAAGTTTGGATTTTCAGGTTTTCTTTATTATCATTTTCATTAAGCACTTTGAAAGACGTAAACAGTGCATGTCAGTGCAAGTTAATGTTAAATAGCAGAATAAAATGAAGGAGATAAAAGCCATGGTTCATAAGCAGTCATGATTTAAGAAAGTTAAGCAAAAATATCAAATATTACTTTTTGATATATAATACTAATACTTTTCTGTATTAAATCACAGTAAATTGTTTTAAAAACTGTTTTTGATATTGGACTGCCATTTAAAGACATGACCTTGGTCTCTATGAACTTATTTTTGTTTGTTTTCTGTTTGAACACTTATTAGATTAAATTACTAAGTTAAAAAACTAAAAAATAAGTTTACTGTTTGCTGCAGTCTTCACAAAATAGGATTTTTAGAAAGGTTAAAACTTAAGCACTTCTAACTTAAAGCTCAAGTTGACCACTTGTATAAATAAAAAACCTCATAATTGCTGAAACTGTCACAAGATTCACACAGCAGTACACAAGACAGATTTTACATTTTATTTTACTGTTTAACTGTAAAAAGAGCTGGGTTAAATTTTCTTATTTGAAAGCTACACAATACACAAAGATAATTTTCAAAAAACATCTGAGGCGAGAAATAAGGAATGAAGTAACAGAATCTTGATTATTATTTGGTCAGCACTGCTTAGTTTGACAGTTTGACCGCAGTTTACAAGACTCTGATTGGCTGTTTTTTGGCGCACCACAATACTGTAGACTCTGGTGAATGTCATTAAAGGCAGTAGGAAGAGGAGGAGAGACATAATATTTTTACAGACTATCTTTCTCATGTACTTTTTTCAAAGTTTAGTGACAGTTTCAGAAAATATGACACAAAGTTTTTTTCATAAAAATTACCAACTGCAGCTTTAAGTTTAGTTAGACTGCTACCTGAGAAAACAGCAGTTAAGAAAGAAAACAGACGCTCTGCCAGAGAGCAGCCACGACAGAAATACTCTGATGAAGCCATGATGACTTCACTCATATAACGGTGATACAGTGACTTGCCCCAGATAATACCAACTGATGCTGAAGCAACCGAAAAAACACAAACGAGACGGTTCAAATGAGAAGAGCGAGAGACAGAGATAGTGAGTCAGAGGGGACGTGAGATGTATAGATGGCCTGATAAGATAAAATAACAAACAGAGGTTTTATCTAGTTATGGGCTTAAATCTGTCTCTTACACACATGCACGCACCAAAATATCAAAGAGTCCTAATTAAGCTGCACCGCATTCAAACTTATTATCCTCCACATCATTAACATTCTCCATCACGAGCTCGGTACTTTATCTAAGAGAGAGCAGGCAGTCATGAAATATTCATGATTTATTAATCTGACTACAGAAAAACAAACAATGGCAACCCGGGGAGTGTGACACCCTCTCCTGCCAAACACTGAGGTAGCAACACGACTGTTTGCTCCTCACTCAGCGCTCTCCAAATCTCAAACAGGAGTCCACTATCAGGCTCAGACGCCGCCGCGCTGGCATTCAGGTGAATGCCGGTATTCCCACTCATAATGGTGTTTTACTGAGATAAGGTGGAGAGGAAGTGTTGCTGGTTTTCTTCACTTGGCTCAGATCAGCTACTGCCTCTCATTCTGTGGCATGGAGTCAACAAAATGTCAACCGCAGCGTCGTCGTAAAAAATAAATAGGAAATGGAAATGTGGCGGGGAGCCATCTCGAGCCAAATCACAGCAGTGTTTCCATGTCGTTCTGATAGAGAGGAAGAAGGAGGGAGAGGAAGTGAAAAGAACCACAGCAAAGGGATGGAAGGTAAAACAGGAAATGCAAAAAAACCAAAAAAAAAAAACAGGTAGGACGGCCTTCTTCCTCTTTTCTCCCTCGCAGCCACTCACGCTTTTGAGAGGATTTTCTCAAGTGGGAAAATTTCTGCTGATGACACATTTGTGAAAATGAAAACGCTGCAGCGCTTGGTTGATGTTACTGTCATTGACTCCTAATGGGAAAAATCCCACTACACGCGCAATTTTCTGGACTCTCCATTTCTTTCATCCCCGACTCGCGCAAGCACACTCCCGACATACACTTGCGCGCTATTATCACTCAATCTCACACCCACTTGCTCCTCTTGTTCTCCTCCTTCCACGCGCACACTTCCAGGCAACACAGACACATTTTCTGCACCTCCTCTTGACTTTCTCATTCTCTGAATCTCTCCCTCCACTTCTCTTCATTGCCCTTCCACTCTCTTTCCGTTTTCAAGTCCCTTGGGCGACCTTGAGCGGCAGCTGCCAGTGAAGTAGCTAAAGTACAAAGTCAATACAAGCCAACAAAGCTGGTTAAGTATTAAATGGGGGATGATGACGCTGCTGTTAGCCAGAAAAAAAAGGCTTAACAAAAAGCAAATAAAAGGAATATGTGCAGCCGGACTTTAATGGAACACTCAATAGTAATAATGATGCGCTTTAAGCAATTGACTGCTGACTTTAGATGCACTTTTGATTTTTGTGCAGAATAATCTGCTTGCCGGTGGTATAGGGGGCTCTTACAACACTCACATTCCTGATTTAATATTGGGCTACGTATACGACTTAAAAGGATAGTTCAGATTTTTTGAAGTAGGGTTGTGTGAAGTACTTATCCATAGTCAGTGTATTTACATACAGTAGATGTCAAGTGGCACACCACAAATTTGGAGAAGCAGGCTGGAGTCAAAAAAGAAAAAATCGAACAATCTCCCCGCATCTAATTTTCGAGTCAAAATTCTCATCACCTTTGACAGATTTTTTTTGCAATTTGTGGGACATTTCTTGCCGAGTTGCTCGTTGCCTTTTTCCCATATTTTCAAAAGAAATCAAAACAATTTTCTCAGGTCCCAGAGGTTTAAATGTCTGAGAGGCGTCAACAAAACTGATGTCGCTCCAGGTTCTAAAGGGTTAAATGCCAAAGTCACACAAAGACACAGAAAATAACTGATCACGGCAGCGGAAGACCAGCAGCTCCTGTGTTCAGCACTGTTAAATCACCGTTTTTATTAATCGAGTCTGGCTTTGAAGAGAGCAATAAACAGATCATCTTCACATTTAAAATTGCTGTCTGACATTAAGGTAAAACAGATAAAATATTCTGGCTAAAATCTGATTTGTTGCTGACCCCTCCACAGCAGTAGATTGCTAAACTTTTATGTCAGACTCCAACCTGCTTCTCCAAATTGAGGGTGCTTACTGACATCTACTGTATGTAATATACTGTCTATGGGTAAGTACCTCACACAACCCCACTTCAAAAAAATCTTTCCCTTCAGGTATGCCATAAAGAGAAACATGGAGAAATATAGAGGAAGGGGCAAATCAGAATGACAGGTAGGTGACATAATTCAAAGAACAGTCCATGCCTGAAGTGATTCATTAATGAAACAGGAAGTACTGGGCCCCAAAAAGTGACTCACTGTTCAAAAGAAATGATAACTTCATTTCCCACAACTGAAATTACAAAGTTGAAAACAGAAAATATTGCTTATAGAGGTAGGAGTATGTCACCTGAGGCAGTTTAGTCACCACAAGGCATGGCATTACAGCAAAGTCCCGCCTAACGTGAAATTTTTCAATTGTCGAGCCCGTAATAGCCTTTCACTGTCCTCTCCCAGGATCATTGTCAGCAGCTCTGAAAACTCAGTGGATAATGTAGCAGTGAATGGGCCCTTTCATCAGCGCTTGGCCATGGAAGTGGACCAGAGTGACTCCAATTGAAAGCTATTGCAGCTAAGAAAATCAATTGAATAAATGTGCGGAGCGTGGTGCATTTGTGCACGGTGTGTGTGTGGGTGGGAGCCGGTTCAAGCACCTATATGCCGGTTCCCAGTCTGCCCTCCTGCTGCTGCATTCCTCTGCAGAGCCGCATTCCTCTGGGAGCAACGAGGTCAAAGGTCAGGAGGCAAAGATGAGCCTGGATATAGCTCAGCTCTGCAGCCGCAGCCATGGCAGCATGTATGCTTAGATATGTGTATGTGTGGGTGTGTTTGTGCGTGCATATTGGCTGCAAACAACCGAGCAGTTAAGACCAGAGCCTGCCGTTTTCTGTTTATGTGTCGGGCTGCGTTCAAAGAGCATCCAGGTATGTACACATACTGTACAGCCAGCCGGCCTGCCTTGGCAGTGCTCCCTCCTCAACCGCTAACAGCTGCTCTGACACGTGTGTGCATTCCTGAGTCTGCACCACAGCGTCCCCGCAAGGCATCGCCTGTCCGCCCCTCAGCCTGTGGATACGAGCGCTAAGTCCCTGCCGGCCACATATATAGATCCATTTACCTGAGAGCTACGTCAGGGTTTTTGCTGAGCGTGGGCTGGCACCCAAAGGGGTTTAAATTAGATTAAAATGAAAGGCATCAGTTTGATTAAATCTAAACAGGCTGCTAAATCATAACAGGGAAAAAATGCTTTAAATTTATTAGTTGCACTCTGATGCCAGATGTCAAAGCAGGCTAGCAACTAAAAGAAGCATTTCACCGATATAAAGAATGCACTCAAATACAACTAGGCCGTCTCTGCAGTGGAAAGAAGCAAATGCTTTTCAGATTGGTGCTACATGACCAGAGAAAACATAGAAATAAAGTGCTTTTTGCTTTAAAGCTGAGCGATTAACACTCCTGGTGGTGGGTGCCATAACGTGGAATGGTCCATGTGAAACGATGGCAGTGTCAAACATGTTTCTGGAAATATTTGAGGCAAGAACTAGGCAACGCAGTAACAGAATCTTGGTTAATATTTGATCAGCGCTGCTTAGTTTTACCGTTTGAGCATAGTTTTTTCGACCTTGGATTTCAGAATGCCGGAAGCAGTCTGGCGCCCATTTTCTGTTTACCAACCCTTGCCAACTCTCGAAACGGCATTAAAATACGTTTCTGAGAAGATTTCAGGCGAGAAATAGACAGTTCAGCAACATAACCTTGATTTATATTCAATCAGCACTGCCTGGTTTTACAGTTCGATAGGATTTTGGTCTGTGTTTGACAGAAAGTTAGAAAGGGCAGGTAACTTTCTTGATCATCTGTGTACTCTTTGTGGCGGCTGGCGGGTAACAAAAATGCAGAAGGACAGTCTATAGTTCGCACAACAGCCTCAAGAGTCAACAAAACTCCTCCAAATGTTGTAATTTACATAATTTGGAGAAGTTTCAATGGGGAGAGAATGGGTATCCAGGCACCGGTTCGATAGAAGAAAGTCTATCACAGTTTAACACACATACTACCCACATTGTTTTGATACAAAGCCGGTTGAAAATCGGCAAAGTATCTCTTTAAGCACAGGTTTAAACCAGCAAAATCAATTCTAAAAAGACACACAAGAAACTAAAAATGGTTCAGAAAATAGAGTGAGTTTAACTGCATGCTAAATACTGTTGTGTAAAAGTGAAATTGGATTCATTGATTTTAAGCGGGGACAGAAATCAAATGCAGCATCGATGCTGGAAATGAAATGACTAACAGGCTCAATATTGATCTAAATAAATCACCCATGAAACACACTACAGTGGAAAGAGTGGGCACTGAACGCTCCCTGAACTCACTGCTATGTCAGTCAGCTGAGTATGGTGCTCGGATGTTCCCGGAGACCTCTGGGAAAACAAGGCCCGATCCATCGGGAGGCAAAGCCGTGAGCGGAGCGGAGCAGAGGTGGGCCGTCCAGAGACGACTGGAATGTCAGATAATGGAGGACATATTTCTCCAGGTGACACCGAGCCCAAGGCGTCCAGGGAGGCGGAAAAAAAGGATGACGAATTGATAGACAAGTGCATACTTGTAAAGTTTTGTTAGAGCTCCCTTTTCTTGCATTATCGGTCTGTGAGGAGGTTCATTTCAAGTTCAAGGAGTCACTTCCTCCCTCGACCCAACGTGTGTTTGGTTAAAAATCTCTTATCTCCCTGAAAGCTCCTTTCTCTGCCTTTCTGATTGATTGGAAAAAAAGTTAACTTTCCATATCGTCCCTTTAAGCTTGACATGCCGTGTGTATAGGTACACACACACCCACTCAGGAACAATGTCGACAAGTGCTGTTATCACATGCCTGAGTTTATCCCGGCTTTAGAGAAGGCCTGCGATCCACAGGTTGGTGAATGCAGATCAAACCAATGTCACTCACACAGAAGTGAACCTGTCAGCTGAGTTCAGTGCGTAATCCAGCTAAGAAAACATCACACAAACACCGCCTTCTATATTAAAACACGCTAAGCATTCATGTACAGCTGTTGATCCCAAAGGGGGAAGCATTAATTACCACCATGACAAAAGGGAGACCTCCGAAATTAGAGGTAATCAGCTGTCCCTGGGGGCTAAGTGGGAAAGATGGCACTAACTCCTGGAAAATGAAAGTGATAATTAACCCATTCTGACTGATTTATTCGCACTAAACTGCTGCGTATTTCAACCAAACTTGTTCCGCGACACTGCGTACATAAACTTAACTGCATGCACGTTTACAAGCAAGGGGAAGCAACGTTTTGTCATGACAAGGTCACCGGAACAGGGGTACTAATTTCAGAGCACAGACACCCACCGTCGACTTTCACTTAATTTGCACTAAGTACAGGGTGCAAATCAAAACGTGTTGGTGCATATCCTGGTGAAGGCTGCAGTGTTCCCATGGAGGGGAGCTGGAAGGTGGAGGTGGTGGTGGAGGGAGGGTGAATTCTTTCATAGGAAAGGAGGGATTGGAGGGAGGGGACGGGGGTGTCCAGGGAGCTAATAGACTGGCTGGAGAGCTTTTACTTCATGCTTGAAAGGGAGCAGGGAGGGTAAAAACCAGTCATGTAGTGTGACATAAAAAGGTTGGTTAACTATGACCTGCAGCTGGAGATCTTTGTGAGGCTCTCAGTCATCAGTTATCAGCTCTGAGTGGGATTTATAGGTCGAGGTTTCAAAAGGGGGGTGGTCAATTTATATTTTAATCTACTAGTTTATTTCTATTTGTAATTAGGAAGGACAAAGTATACTTGGCTCCACAAACACACTGTAAAATCTGACAAGTTGATCTTACTTAAATAAAAAAATTGAGGAAACCGATTGCCTTGAAAAATGTAAGTAAATAAAACTGTATGTAAATGTTAAGTTTACTAAAATTGTGTTGTACTGACTTAATTTTGCGAAGTTGTTGCACTTAAAATGACAAGTGGAATTATTTTTTTAAGCGTTATAACTTCAGTAAACTAAGTCAGCCTAACTAAAGTTGATGGTGACAAAGGGGATTTTGCAATGATGGACATCTGCCAGTTCTGTTCTGAATATATAGCACAGTAAACTTGGGTTAAGTTGCTAGAAGTGAAAAAGATTGATTTAATGAAGCTTGTCTTTTTTATGATACAACAACTTCACAAAATTAAGTAAATACAACTAATTTTTAAGAATTAGAAGAAAGTAAGCATAACTTGACAGTATCCGCATACTCTGGAGGATGTGCGCCTGCACTGTAAAATCTAACAAGGTCATTTTACAAAACAAAAAAAATCTGGAAAACCAGTTGTCTTGAAAAATGTACGTACATATAATTATTAGTCTTAATTAATGTTTACTTCATATGTAATTATTATCTTTACTGAAAATGTTGTCATATTTAATGTCATTGCAACTTAAATATGACCAGTTTAGTTAAATAAATCTTTTTAGCACCTTAAGTAAACCAAGTTTACTGTGCTATATATCTGTATTCTGCTCTTAAACATGTTAACAAAACAGCGTAAAAACAAATTAAGACTAATAGTTATATTTACTTTCATTTTTCAAGGCAATTGGTTTCCAAGATTGTTTTAAGCGAGATGAACTTATCAGATTTTACATTATGTTACATACTTTGACATCTTAAGGACAAAGTGTAAGCGGCTCCACAAGCACACGCTGTGCGCCTGAAGGATGCGCGCCTGGCGCTCTGTTTTGGATGTAGGTGACAGCTCCGCGCGCAATGATTTCGTGCGTAAATGTTTAAGCACAAAAACGTCTCCCTCCCAATTAACCCCCTCAGCACTTACTTGTCATACTCTGCGTTGTCCTTGTCACAGCGTGCGTCCTTGTGCTTCTGCCAGTCCTTGCCGTGCTTGCAGGTGGTGAGCAGCACCACGTCCTCCGCGTTGTGCACGTGATGTAAGGCATTCCTGGTGTCCGAGCCGATACCTGTCAGGTAGCGCTTCCCCTTGAACACCAGCATGTATTTTCTAAAAGGCGGGATGGAGTTGTACTTGAGGTACCCCCTCTCCCCGCCGGTCCTCGGGTGGTCCTTGGAGAAGAGAGGGATGGACACGTCGAAGTTGGGCCTGAAGTTCTCGGTGCTGATGCTGGCTTTGGCCAACATGGCCTGACCGATGTCAAAGCCCAAATCTTCCGTGTAGTCCGGCCAAGTCCCCGAGTACAAGTTAAATATGAGGTGGTTCCTGCCGTCGTTCCACAGAGGCAGGTTTTGGATCTTGGTTTTCAGGTTATGGACGTATTGCGGGGACAGCTGGTCCCGATCCAGAGTGTCCAGACTCAGGACGAACAGACACGCCTGTCCAGGGTCCGAGGTGTAAAACCTGGAGCCCTCAATGGTCGATAAAATATTCTGGTAACTCTCTGAGATCTTCTCCCCTTTCTGCTGCGGGTAAACATAAACTTTGAATCCGTTTTTGTGGCACAGGGAGAAATCAAAGCATGAATCCATGCGGCACCGTTTGCCTTTGTAAACACTCGTGTTGACGTCCCTCTTCTGCCTGGGGGATATGTGCAGGTTGTACTCCTCGGTGTCGCTCTGATCCCACGGCACGAAGAGGTTTAACGGGTCCGAGAAGTGAGGCCAGGGCTGCTCGGGCCGGTACCGGCTGCTGCGGTCATGCCGGCTCCTGCTCGCCGCTGGAAGTTGAACCCCTGCGAGGTAGAAGAGAAGCACTAGACATGCACCGGCGGAGAGCAGGATCAGGTAGCGTTTTTTGGCCTGCATGTGTCCTGGGAGCGAGTTGTTCAGGGAGAAGAAATGCAAAGTGGCCCGAAGTTAGGCTCTCACCACCGGCGGCTCCACCGCTCCATCCTCCGGCAGCCTCCACGGATCCCCAGCCCCCCTTCTGCGTTATCGGTTCCCAAATCCAGCAATTGATCCAGTGCATGTGGGCGATTTTAAAAGTAGTGTCCCGTTCTCCCTCTTCTGTAGAGTTTCAGCATATCAGCGGGTGAAGCTCCGCGCTGCCTCTCGGACACAATCACATGCAGCCGGCGCTTCTTCTCAGCCTCATCCAGGCTGCCTGTGAGCGGCTGTTCAGATGGGAAACTGTCCGACAGCCGTGTGGGAACTCTCAGGGGTTCCCGAGGCTCTCCCAGACGGAAAGGTATACCCCCAATTGGCTGTTAAAGTCGGCACCAGGGAGTGTAAAGCGTCGGTGTGGCCGCCGCGCTCTGATCCAAAAGCCTCCGGGTGAATTCGTCCCGGTTTATCACTCCATGGTCCCGTGTGAAGACGAGCAAAAAAACCGGGGAGTAAAGAAGCGTCGTAGCGCATGCAGGGGCAGCTCAGCGGTGCAACTGTAACCTGACGAATCCCTGCATTTCTCTTCTTATTTATTACAACCTTCCCTCATACCCTCGCCGATATAAAATAAAAAGCTCATCGGCGGAGGGAGCCACGCAGCGGCACAAGTTCTCCGGTCGACACGAGGAGAGCAAACAGACCGGGTGAACGGCGGAGAAAAGGTTCAAAAAGACGGGATTCCTTGATCCTAGTGTCCAATTACCGAGTGCTCAGTTGTTCCGATTGTTAGTCGGTAACATTCCAATCCCGACACGACGGCAGCTGACGTGACGTCCCATCCATGCGCACCGGCGCCGCTGATTGGTCCGCGTGTGGGAACGGAAGAGGCGGGACTTAGGGGAATGCACCCATTCATAACCGGAGCGCTCCGCATGTGCAAATTATCTAATTGTAAACCTATGGAAGTTTGTTTGGAGATGATCCAGAGAGCAAAGAAGCCTCAAAGAGATTTACAACGAGAAGTTACACTGTGGTAGAAGTCAGGCACATGTTTGCACTCATTGTGTCAAGTCAGAAAGTAATATTTTGCTTTATACCCATAATTTATGGGTATTATAGGAATCAGAATTGGGTTTTAATGCCAAGTACATCTACACATACTAGGAATTTTACTTGGTGTTTTGTTGCAAAACAATTAACACCGAGGAAAAATAAAAATGATAATTTTACTAGAATAAGATAAGATAAAAATATAGAACTTAATATTTAAAAAAAATAATTATAAAAATATATTAAAATATAAAATGAAAGTAGAATATAGAGAACACAAAATGTATGTGCAAAATGTGCAATGGAGGAATCATACAGTTGTGCAGAAAAAGTGGCAGTGCAAATATCTTCAGACTAAATTAACTCAGTGTGCAGTGTAAGTGTAGTGTAAGCACAGTCAATATCCATTACCCATGCAGCCATGGCTGCTTTTATTTTCTGCATCTTACATCTACTTTTTCTGTTTTTGTTTTGTTTTGTTTTGTTTTTTTGTTGTAATTACCTTTTTTAAGTTATTTGTAATATTACCAGATGTACATACACAAAAATATAAAAACTTTTAAATCATTTTTTAAACCTTTTTTTTGGTTTGTAGCCTTATTGTAAAGAGAAATATGTTGTTCTTTTGTAATTCTCCCTTTTTTTAAAAAAAATTAATTTATTTGAACAAATACAACAAAACAACAAAACAAAATACACAACCAAATGATCACGAAGACCTTTCAATCATGTGAAAGGGGACAGTAAATAAATACATAAATAAAACAGAATGAACAAATAAATAGGTGAGGAAAAAAAAGAAAAAGCAGGGGTATTAAATAAACAATCACATGTTCAAATGTTATAAACTGATGTTATATTATCTTGGACTATTATCTTGAAACACTGCATATTTGCTACACTGTGAACTTTTGCATATTCCCTGCCCTGCTATTTTTAAAAAATGTTTATTTAACCCATATTCAACAATCTTTTTTTCAAGGGACCAAGGGACCTGACCAAGCCAGGAGCACAAGAAAAAGACAACAATAACCAAAATACTAAAAACACAGTAGACTATACGGTAACATAGAAATAATAAAACACCTACGTACAATGACAGGTGCCAACTGATTAATTCACCCTTTAAAATGAACCAGAGACCATTTCTGTACATCTCTGCACAACATTGCACAGTTTTATTATTCTGAAACAGCTACACTGTACATGTTTGTTAGGCTTTTGTACTGTTTAAATGATCTTTACCATATTTCTATTGTAAATTTTTCTATTCTATATTTAAGTTCTTGAGTGTCGCAGTACTTTCCCTTGTTATTACTATTATTATTATAACATACTATCTACTGAACAATTGTGAGTTCCAAAAAAATATAGATAGTACACATTAAAGTATTCTTTTGATTTCCTTCTTTTAAAGAACCAGCTAAAGGTACAATGTGAGCAAACAGGATTATGAGACAACGGGCCCCTGGACACAGTATGCAGAGGCCCCACCACCCCTCTACACAGGAGCAAAACACACAGACCGTTTGGTGGTTTTACATGTCTTTGTGGTCGATATTTTGTAGGTTTGTGTCTCTTTGTGGTCATTTTGAGTCTCTTCCTGGTTGTGAAGTATTGATTTGACATTTTACTTTTAGCAGGTGAAGGCCAGGGGGCCACCTTACTCTTAAGGCCCCTCGGCCAGTGTCCTGTAGACCCATTCAGTAATCCATCAATGAGTACAGGGGACTTAAGCACTTCAAATAATTTTGTAAACATTGAGAAGGAATTCATGTTTTTTGATTTGCCTTAGGGGAGGGACATTCAACTCTAAAATGTCATATTTTGTATTTATTTTAAATACTCTCAGAACCCCCAAACCCACAATGTTTTCTTTAAAAATCTCCAAAATCACACCATTCATCAGAGCCAGAAACTGTGAAATATGGTTATTTATGGTGTAGGGAAGGTCATGTGTGTATATATATAAATATCTATCTATCTGTATAGTTATCTATCTATCTATCTATCTATCTATCTATCTATCTATCTATCTATCTATCTATCTACACACACACACACACACACACACACACACACACAAACAGACAACCTTGCTACCTCCCTTCTGTGAAAAAGTCAAGTTAGGCATTTTTTCTTTTATATTCAGTTGCACATTACATACCATATCTATTCATTCATTTTTAGGTAATTCTTTATTTCTGTCCAAGAGCCCACTTAAAACACAATAAAATATGTTTTTTTAAAGAATATTTTCAATACATTTATTAATGTACAACACTGAACTAAACAGCTGGGACAAAGAGTAGCAAAATTAAGAAAATAAAAATAAAATAAGTGGGAAGCATTAAACTATCAAATAGGCCATGAAGACAAATAGTATAGATTTGTCTTGATTTCAACCAGATCCATAAATTGTTGCAGCAAAAGCACAACTTGGTGCATAAACCAGAATGCAAGAAATTAAGTGTGCGATGGTCAAAATTATTTCCTGGAGGACACACACACACACACCTACACACACAATATTAAAACGAAAGCTACGCCCTTGGAGAAAGCCAGGAAATGAGGACAGAAAAAGAGGTATAACATGGAACAAAGGTCCACCGTTCGAAACACACCTGAGACGTTACAGTCAAACAGTTCTGTGTCTCCACTACCATGATGCCACATCGAAGTTGTTTTTTTAAAAAAAATTTTTACTTCGCCAGGTCTGCTGTCAGACATCTTTTCATGGGAACGTAGAATCACTAACCCACAGTCCCGACAGTGCAAAGAAATTAAAAGCCACAAAAGTAAGATAAGCCCTGTGCAATCTGCCAGTAACATGTTGTAACACTGATACCGCCTACAGAACTCAGCATCTGCTCAAATTAATGATCTCACTGTTAATTGGTACCATAAACTACACTTAAGATATGATGGCATTTTCATGAGAACAACTTGTCGGAAGTTAACCTCGAACTAAAGTTTTCTTGTATCAACCAAGAAACCAAACTATCACGACAGAGGCGACCCCCTTGACAAGGAAATTAATAGCAGAGGAGTGGCTCTCGCTGAGTGTCACCATGCCTCATAAGCCCGCATAATCCTCCTCACTGCCATTTGGTGGCAAAACACTCCGGCTGGGTGAAGAGGCCATCCTCATTTTTTATCGGCCAATTAGCTCAGAAGAGGGGGACTAATTAGCAGGGCTGGCTGGGAGACAGGCCAGGATCCTGTGGTTGGCCAGCGCTCATCGTCGGAATATGCTGGTGATGAAGAGGCCTGGGTGCTGTTCCAGAGGGCTGCTCCTGTCTTAGTGGTTGTTCTGCTTAATCCAATGTCAAAAAGTCCGTGTGAGAAAGTTTTGTGGACTGCAAGAAAAATACGTACCCTGAATTCTCTGTCTATTTCTATTTTTTAACAGGTTCTAGTATCCTTACCTTTTTTCTCATTTGTTTTTTAAATACAAACATATTGCAGGATTTTCTTAAAAGCAATGTCTGAACTGATACAAATCATCATCAATCATCATTTATGACTCAGTAGAAGTGTGTCGCAGTGTTTTTATCTGCAGAGACTCTGCCTGTATTTCCATATTTTCTTCTTATTTTGCCATGTTCTGGCAAAGTGCCTCAAAAAGTGATTATTTTTAACAGAGACCCCTGCATTTCCAGCAGGGTAGTGCCATTAGAAGAGGTTTTTTATGGAGCCATTGCTGCATTCCCTGCCTGGTTAGTACAAAAAGCAGTTGTTTTTTTTTACAACGCCATCGTTATGTTTCCTGTCGGGATAGTGTCACGAAAACTGTTGTGTTTTTGTTGTTGTTGGTTTTGTTTTTTCAGGGATATGGCTACCTTTTCTGTCTGGATAGTTCCATGAAAAGCAGTTGTTTTTTACAGAGCCATCACTGCCTATTCAGTTAGGATAGTTCCACAAAAAGCTGTTTTGTTTTTTAATGGAGCCATTAATATATTTTCGCCAGGATGGTATCACAAAAAGTGGGTATTTTATGCCAAAACCTGATCTTTTTCTAACCTAGCATATCACTTAGGTTATCTGTATGTTGACTACAAAACAGAGAAATGAATAATGGTGACCTGGCATGCAGACTGGGACAAGTCTGCTTTTTCTGATCGTTGAGATAAACCTAGTGAAGTTAATGATACAATAAGAGAGAAAGATGCATGTCAGTATCTTTATGAAAGTGAATTAGTGATGAATCACCCTTATCATGTACGAATTACAGCATAATTTTGCGTTTCACAAATCATAATTTTAGGGGAGATCATGTCTCATTAAAAGAAGTAAAGCTCCATCTGACACCCTCATAGTATTTGTGGTTTGCAGAAATGCACAATGTCAATATTGATCCCGCAGACTGGGTTGGTTTGGGTCGTCCCTGATCACAGGTAACCCCTGGACTTAATAAAAATAGTAGCAACAAGGAGCCAGACCACAAGCAGCCTGCAACCAAAGAGGAAGCTACAAAAATCGTGGACACAGAGCACAAAAAACCCTGCAAATATAGCAAATGAGAGTGAATCTGGGATAGATATTCACTTTTGCTGGTGATATTGTTTATAAACAGCAATCAAAAATTAAAAAAAGTATAACTTTAACTCTGCAGTCTGATGGAAAAGCCACACAACTGGCAAACGTACAACAGCTTCCCCTCTCTTTTGAGTATCTTGTTGTTGTTTTTGCCTGGGGGACTTCCTCTTAATTGCTTGCAACTCTGATGGGAATAATGTATGTTTGCTAAATGACACTTGAAACCAGAGTTGTGTTAACCAGAGAAGACAGTGTAATCTTCAGTTGTTCTCCTGAAAGGAAAAAAAAATGCTTGCGTCTTGTTAATGTATTGCAGAGTGTTCACACCATTAAGCATTTACTGATTGCAGGTGAGAAGCAGAGCCACAGTGGACCTGGAGCAGAGACTGCAGCGTTAACTGCTGCACCATCAAAGGCTCCATATACCCTCAGTTTATCCCCTGTGTATCCACACTGCTTTGGAACATTTTGGAGCTGTGTGGTCTCTGCATGACAGCGGTAAGGACTGGGAGTCATTCCAGTGAGCTTCGCCTCGCTACAGTCCTTCATCCTTTCTTGTGTACACTTCTAATATTTCCACCCCAGAAAAATTCCCCTCTTCAATCACACTTTGGTCTCGCTGCTTCACAGGACTGTAGCAGGTCTGAGATATAGGAAGATGAGAATTCCTCGCTAGCTGAATGTTGAAAGCTGGACTAGGCAAGATTGTTATGTAAAATACACATTTTTAATGAATGAAACAGTGGGCTTTAATTAGAGAATAGCAAACTGTAGTTTCTTATTTTTGCTTAAATAAAATCCTGGTGTCAGCAAGGCTATGTTCATTTCATAGAGGAAGTTAAGTAAATGCACAAATTCTTACATGCACGAAAAAAAAGTAAATACTCCTTCCAAATGGATCATTCGTTTTCTTTGATATAAAGCTATTAAAAACTGGCAATACACCAGTAAATTCAATTTTTGGCACCTGCAATGTTAAAAGTTCAAAGTTTTTTCGAAATATTTCCCAGTGCCGACGTGAAAAGTTAAAGTTGAAATAAGAAAAGATTCAGCCAGATGACTTAAGTTTATATCTTGCTTTGATATTGCCCCAGTTTGAGCCTCTCATGTATTACCATTAAATTTAAGTCACAGAGCTGAGCATTACATTTTCAGAGAAATAAATTCTCGGCGAGCTTTGAAAAACCCAGAAGGTCGTCTGACAACACTTACCGCTGTTTTGAAGGTATTTCCAGACTCCTCAAAGACTCTTTTAACCATCTGGATGAAAAAAAATATTCTGTCTGTTGTGCAGTAAAAAAAGATTTTTAACCACTCTCCTAGATTGAGCCTCTTCCTATATGCTGTTTTGAAAAGTGCTGTATAAATAAAAATTCCTTATTATTATTCCAAACAGAAAGGGTAGTTGGACATAACATGTTTACTTGCACAACTTGTATAACATGAATTAAATAAATACATTTTAAAATGATTATTTTTAATCTCATATGTTGTCATTCAAAATAACATACTAACATTTGGCTTGTGTTTCAAAAAAAGAGTAACGACATATGTAATTTATGGCTGCTTATTACAAAATCCATCTGTTTTCATGCACCAGACAGAGTATGTTTTTCTCCAGGTGGTTCGGGCAGTCTTTGAGGATTCTGGACAAATCTTCAAAACTACTTTTTTTGTTATTGGATGCTTTGCGTTGTGACTTGAATGTCATGGTGATAAATAAGTGGCACAGACTTTGTGGCTACTTTGCAGTGCAACAATAGTGAGTTGTTTTTTTATGTCTATTGTCGATTTAGTATAACACAGAAAGTACTGTTGCAATATAGTAAAATACAGTTTTCAGTCATTTGCTTGTTGCCAGACCGTATGCAGCACACAGCCAAGCTAAAGCTACAGAAATTTCATACACAGTGCAGAGAAAATAACCAAAACAAAAAAGTTTCACGCAAGAAACATACTCTTGTACATTTCTCCCAGGTGAAAGTTTTTTGACCCACCCACCCAAACTATGTAGACTTCTTTGCTCTTCATAACACAGCAGTTGCTGTCCAAAAGTGCCGCCACTCCATGTATTTCACGTCATCAGAAAAAGGTGCTTAAGCGTGTTGATATCTGATGGGCCACTGAGCAAGTGTCGGTATTTGAAGAGTTGGGATTAAGACCACATTGAAAAAATGGAAAATACTGCAAACATGAAAGTTTCACTTTCGCTGACAATGCTGTTCACAAACAGTAACTAACAATTTCTGCATAGTACACCTTTCAATGAGTCTCTATGAAGCAGAAAATCCCTGATCTGTTTTTACCTGTTGGTTATTATTGATCATGTAGTTTCAGCGAATTGAGTCATTCATAGGTTAAATAAAGTTTTAAAGACACAAGAGTTTAGACGTCAGGTGAAACTCACTTGGCAAGCGGTTGGTAGCTTCTATTTGACATTTAAATTAAATAATAAGATCCATTGCAAGATGTTACTGTCGTTATTATAGTTATTAGTCCTGACTGAATAACCACATTAAAAAGTTGGTTAAGTAAGGACTTGGATTACCTGTGCACTTCTTCTTCTCTTGGCGCTGACACACCACACGTAAAGCACTTCCCCTCGGTGACGCAGGCAGCCATGATAAAGACTTGCAAATTCAGGCCATGGTAAACAAATACCCATGGCTGGAAGGTAATCTGTGGGTTCAGGGAGTTTCAGGCAAGAGGAAGACAAAACAGCCTTTGAGAGTCTTCAGGCTTCTGCTGATCAGCCGCTGATAAACTCCCCTCTGGATGATGTAACAAGCTTGGCTCCTGCAAACACAAAGGGCATGTGTGTGTGTATCAAGGTGTGCACAGACACTCGTGCTCAAAAATACTGCACCTCCGGGGTGCTGTGTGTGTTTGGGTCCATGCACCTGGCTTGGTCATGCACTTGAGATTGTATTTTGTTGTGTATGTGTGAATGAGTCGCAAATCCAATTGAGTTTACTTTTTAAAGGCTTGTGAAGTTCCTCCTAAAACCTGAGAATAGAGTTCCACAGATGTAGTGTGTAATCTCGCCGGCACGGTCTCACTGGGAGTGTGCTCCCTTCCTTCCTGACAATACTGTTTTGTTTGGAAGATTCAGAAAATAACACAAAGGTTTCAAGTGATCATGTCCACTTTTTACTCTTGTCACCCGAGTTGCTGTTTCCCAGAGCTAAATCCTGCAAAACTCGAGAGGGCAATGCTGCGTTCACATGGAATCAGGCAGTTGGTAGATGGCAAACTGGATTTCATTTTAGTGGATAAGAGCAGCTTAGTAAAATTAGTTGAGGCCAAAAGAGAATAACAAGAATAATGGATGGCATTAATGTTCAAAGTTGAAATTTTATGCTGTCCCCCACATTGGATTTTACAACCAGATGTTGAATAGCTTCTTCAAACAGTGAGAAAATGTGCACTTTGAAAGATTACTCGACATTACTAGAATAGTTACATAAAATAATACACTTATTTTCAATAATATTTTTTTTTTCTGTGCAGCTACGGTGTTGTCCGTCTTTGCACTCACATGAAATAAGGCAGATGACATTTTAGTAGACAAGAGCAGGGCGGTAAAGTTAAGGCATGGTAGATATGGCTGGCAGGGAATGCCAGCAACGTTAAAGGTAGACAGTACTGCCATGCAAAGTTTAAATAGTATAACTTTATGCCATCCTTCACACAAGTACTGGACATTAGTAGAATTACATGAAACAATAAACACAAAATATTTTTTCTTAATAATTTTTATGCCATTTTTTGTAAACAATACATTATCACCATGGTAACATATACTTATGTGTTTTGTTTTACCTTCCTGCCATGTGTTGGTCTGTTTTTTTGTTTTTCTCATGCTGTCCAGAAGGTGTCTGTCTTTTCAACGGCGGACAACACACCCGATGAGGCCAGCCCAACTTTGATTTTTGATGCATCACACCTGCGTGCAGCAACAAGTGTCAGTGCCAGTTTGTAGCTTCATGTCAACAGCTTCCATTGAAAATGACTTGTAGGCTGTTGCTGTCAACAAAACAGCATCACTATAGCAACATATCACCATGCATGTTTCATTTTGCCAACTTGCCATTGCATTGGACTGTTTGTTTGTTTTCCTGATGCCGTCTAGATGGTGTTGTCTGCCTGCCGTCTACCGTCTGCCTGTCTCCATGTGAATGCAGCATAAAGCAGAAAGATAGAGTGAGGCAGAAATATGAACATATTGTAATAAAATGCTGGTCAAAACACTGGCCCGGCCTCAACCTGCGGCAATGAATTAATTCCATACAGTTGTCTCGTGTCATAGCAGACAACAGGAAACAGTGCGGTGACAAAACAGACCACAAGTTTAGCTAAAAGAGCAATGTGACTGATGTAGCTGTGGCAAGTGAGTGGGAGCCAATCTGGACCTGGTGTTCTCAGACTGCCAGCCTCACGGATTGCTTCAGGCTACTGAATGCTAAATGGTGTAGCCTTGGCTATCCTTTCAAAGTGCTGCTCACTCCGTGTGTGGGATGCCTAGTGATCTTCACCATTCTTTATTTATTTAAAGTGACCTTTCGACTCCCGAGCCGAGATTGCTTTGGGCAAACTGAGCTGGGTTTAAATGTTCGGGGGTGTGGGAGGGAGGCCATCGTTTGTTGCCAGGGCCCTGAGCGAACCGCGCTGAAACTCTACAATTTTAACCCCGGAATTCTACTGGGAAGTCCCGGCTGGCAGGCAGCAGCAAATGAAGCGTTTCAGGTTAGATGTGGTGATAGGTTTTTGTCCTCATTAAAACAGAAATCCCTGCCACTGCCTGCTCATTTGTATTCCACCGCAATTCATTCGAGGTGGATTTTGATTTGGGGGGGATTTGGATGGTGTAAGGCCACTGAAGCCAGGAGGAAAAGAATGCGTCTCGTAATTTCGTCTTACGCAAAGCCCAGAAAGAGCAACTTTACATGTACTTTGTCCTCACTCACTTTCCAACTTTGTGATTAAAGACAAAACCTCAGTCTTGGCTGAGCAGAGTGAGAATATTCCCGCTCAGGAAAGGATGTACAGTAAGTACTTCCCCACGAAACACCTATTTCTTAAGCACACTTTAGGGCTGAATGTGCCAATCACTTGAAACATGGGCGCCACTTCAGGGAGCCGAAACATAATGAGAGTCAGTATCATTAAATCTACCGTGCAGATATTAAATCAGTATCAATCAAAGGAGCTCATGCTGATATCATTGCTTCAGAAAGTGCTGATGCTGCTGTGGGACCTGCTGGCTACAGTATGATAGGATTTTGCATCCATTCAGAGATTCTCTAATTCCCTCAGGGACTATACTGCACAGTAATCCACTTAATTTACAATTACCCATGCAAACCACACTCATATGGAATGATAAATGGACTCCAGTAATCCCACTGATAGAGCCGGTGGGCGTGGAAATAAAGACCATATACACTATATAGGGTCTGTTTTCTATCCTCCTGTCATTTGTCTCCATATATGCAGCATGATACATACATATATGATTATCTCCTCTCAGTTTAGAAGCACAAGCAAACAAATAGTAACAAATACATATGCCGCACACACCCTGTGCATCTCCCCTCTGCATACTGTATGAACCTCCTCACTGTCTTTGAGGAGATGCGGGGGTAAAGCCAGGCTGTGCGGGGTGAATGTTAATGTTTTAACTCCCTCACCAAAGATCAGAGCGGTGCCTGCTCGCCTCGGCCCTTTGAACTCTAACCCACTTTTCACTGTACCAACCTCTGTCCTCGCCACGTCTGTGCTGTTGGCTGCTGGTAATGAGGGAGGATTTATACGAGGATTGTGTTCTTGTACCTGTGACTAAGAGTCTGCATAGACATGCTAACCGCCCTCTGAGGCTGCACTCAGGCGTAGTAGGTGCTGTCCTATGAGAAAGAAAACCAAATTCAAAATTCAAAATTCGTGACAATGCTAATAACCAAAAATCCAGCGTCAGAATAGAGAGCCTCTCTCACCAGTGACTTGTCCACATAAAAAGTTTAAAAAGCAAACAACCAAACAAAACACATATCATTGTTAGTTATTTCAGCTTTTTTTTTTTTTTTTTTAAAGCCACCTTTGAAGGGATACTTCACCGATTTTAGACCAGATTTGTATCAAAACAATGTGGGTAGTATGTAAAAATGAACCTCCCTCTCCATCTAACCAGTGGCTAGATAGCAGCGATTTTCATGGAAGCTGTAGTTTGTTTTCTGTTCTTGCAAGGTAATCATAGTTCAACTTTGATAACATCACAAAAAATTCAATTTCTAACAGCAACAGCAGTAGAGCTCCAGAAAGGCCTTGACCTACAAATCATAATCCAAACGAAAGGGAACAAGCTTGTTTGGCTCAGCAAAAATTACATAATTTTGTACTTTTTTTTTTGTGAAAATCAAATGTGAAAAATACCATATCTACTAAAATTGAGACTCATATGACAATCACAATGTCTGTCAAAATAATTTGATTTAATGGCACAAGAGAGGAAGTCCAGTGATCGCCAAAATTAAACAGCTTCATCGTCTTTGGAACAACCAACCAGCCCTTGAGCCATGCTGTTAGCATGGTTAAAAAGCACTTTTCAATTTTATCCTTGTGATTAATTTTTTTTCTTCTTTTCTACTTTGTATCTCTATATTTCATTTTAAGGTGAATCAATCTTTAAATCTCACTCGTTATCATTCTCTCTGTGTCCATATGGCTCCTGTCTCTGATTCGACTCCCTTGCTCTTACAATTCTCTCACTTTACTCTCCCTCACACATTTGATTGGCCCTTATTTCACTTTCTAGTCAAAGACACGCAAATCAATCTCCGTCTTTCACTTTTTAATCACTGCCTCTTGCTCTTTTTCTTGTTCCTTCTTTCTCTCTGACTTAGCCTCTCTGACCCTTTGACTCAGTCAATTGTGCTCCCTATACCTCTCCGCTTTCTCTGCTTTGATTCACACATTTTAATTGCCCATTTCCCCGTCTCCGGAATTAATGAAATCTTTATTCATACAAAGATTTATTAGGATTTAGAGAGATGAAAGGGGAATACTGAGAAGGAAGTGGAAAACGAAACAATATATTTTGCTTTTCTGCTGAGAACAACAGATGTTGATAGCAAAGATTACCCTATGGCCAAACAGCTCAATCACTTCTTACTAACAGGGAATAAATCACAGAAATCACCCTCAACAAAAGCAAATGAGAAACACATTTTTCTCCCTCCCTTCCGAGTATCATTTGCTGTCCAAAGCCTTTGAGAGAGACGCTGTGAAGGAAACACGGCAGATCAAAGCCTTCTCCCTCGCCCTCTCTCACAGCAGTCCTTATGTAGGGAACGACAGATCTGGGTGATGAGTTGACGGCGGAGAAAACGATGCGGGGAAAAAGGTTAGACTGACATGTGAGGACATGTTATGACTGCTGCCTTGACTTGACAGTGCAGGGTTAATTATGGATGGCCTCCTCTGTTGGCGAGGGCTCAACACTAAGTCGCAGAGACGACTGAGGCCCGCCTGCCTTCTGGCTATGTGCATTATGTCCCTCTTATGTTTTATTAGTGCTGGAGGTTGCATTGGGCTGGTGGAGTTCCACTTAGGATTTGAAATGAGCTCTCTGACAAGAGGAGTTAACAACACTTTCAGATGATGTTTTACGGCTGACCCATTTTACTCATGGGTTATTAGCAAAACACATCCTCCAAGGACCATGGAGCCCATGTAACGACCTAACCAACCGACTGAAAAGGAAGCCGAGTCTGACAGAGAAACACAGCAACTTGCCGCCATTGCTAATCAGACATAAATCTCCTCATGTCATTAAAGGTCCAGTGTGTAGGATCAGCCCGTTCTTATTCCGAACTGATCAAATACCTCTGCTTTGTCAATGCTTTCGGTGAAAGTGCGTGACACCAAAATACACCTTACAAGTCCATAAGGAACGCCGCTGCACGGCGTCAGCTGAGAACGCGGGGAGACAGAACCGGTTGCATTGTAATTATACGATGGTGGATGGCCAGGAGGCATCAGGCGTGTCCACATGATAGGCGCACGGGCTGTGTCACTTGAGAACATGACTGGACAGAACCAGTCGCGTGCACATGAAGTGCAGAGGGTAGGCGTCAGGTTGAAATGCAGCCAGTAACAACGTAATATAAGGAGCACAAGGGCGCCTACAGGGCGGGAAGGGTGGTGGATAGGTCCCACAAATAACTGACTTTGATGCCAAAGTCTGGTGTTCACTTCCCGTGTGGATGTGGTGGGGGTTTTCTACACCTACCCATATGCCTCTTAGGCCTAATTCTAACCATCCATGCCAGCATGTGTGTTTGTTGGCAGTCTGCAGTTGGTTGCCATGTGCTCATGTTATCTAAACATAACCACATGCTGCGTCATCCCACCAGGTGCATTTGTGGACATCACGGTAGCACCATCCTGGAGCATAAACAGCTGATGTAGAAGGATAGCTAAAACATCATAAGTAAATACAGATATATTTGCAGAAATGGAATGCAACCTAATTAAAGCTGCAAGCAGCGATGAACAAGCCCTCGCACCTCCATGCACGTTGGGGGTAATATTTGCAGAAACGAAATACGACACATAATAAGTACGTTTTCTTTAGCGTATTAGCACCTGAAAAAAAGAATCGTTCATTTTCGTTACCTTAGAATGAGACGTTTTTTAGGTCGACTAAGGGAGTGGGTCCTCGTCCACAAAGTCTGCCATGTTGCACCACCATGTTTCAATAGTTACCCAGGACAGACAAACAAACAAAACACTGGCTCTAGATTGGTCCTTCATTCATGATTTTGCGTTGGCCGCTGTAATAAGCAGCCCCTCCATGATGTACCAAACAGCGTCAGAAAAACACTTATCTGACATTTATTATTATTCTTTAAATGTAGGTACGGCGAAACAAAGGAGCAGGGATAGAATTAGAAGAATGATTTATACCGTAATTGCAGTTACAAGAACTTGCACAGCAAATGTTGGTAAGTCGCAGGATGTAATATTAAGTGTTACTCATTTATCTTAAGGCATAAATATAATGATAAGAGCAAGTTTCTTGGGATGTCTTTAAGCTATAGATATCTGAATATGTGTGTTAATCAAGTGGCAACCTCCAAAGCTAAAAAATGAAGCCAATGCAAAAGTGCCAAAAACTGCAGTTCAATGAATGACCAAGAGCCAGTCAATCCCAAAAAACATGTTGTTACAGCCAAAACTTTACAGCTAAAATAAACATGTTTACACTGTGGTACAAAACTGATTTTGGTCTTTCTGGTCCCTGTAGCTAATTTCCACATACAAGAAAACTGCGTGAGGGGTGAATTTTTTTTTTCCAATGGCCGATGGGTGACATCACAGTAGCTACATCCATTATTTACAGAGTCTGGTGTTTATATGCACTTGAAGTTTACCTTGAAGCTAATGTGATTAACATCACTGCAGCCTGTACACTCTTGAGAAAGTGACAAGGGGAATAAGAATAAGCAATGATAGTGGAAAGAATACATACAAACATGCATGCTAACTATGTTGTGTGAAAACAAGCCACATATAGATTACATCTGATTAACATGGTCACAGAAAAAGCAATTCCCTTCTTGTGTTTTATCTCGTCCCACTCTGGTATTTATTTTGCTGCTAAATGTTCAATCAATCAAAGATGCCAGGCTGACATTGTTGGTACACCAGCTGAGCTGCATTGCTTTCTTAAAGGATGTCAAGCTTCTGTGGCGGGTAAATGTGTCTCTGAAGGATCTATTGTGTTCTCACATCATCGTCGAGGCTCTGTAGATTCATACCCACTTGATTGCCTGCATGCGATAATTAGCTTGGTCAGGCAAACAAGCCACTCTGAAGTGGTTCTGCCTGAGTGTATCTATTTAAGAAACCCTGTTTTTTTCCATTGGGATATAGATTGGAATAAAGTGATGTCAGCATGAAACAAAAGCCTAAAACATTTAGCCAATATACTGTCCTGACCTGGCAAGGAGGAAGTTGCTCAAGCCAGAAAAGTAGTGGATTCGTCTCTATTGTCTAAAGTCGGGGAAGTAATTTGCCTGCTGCGTCTATGTTTGGGGAAATGAGGGGGGCCGTTTTTGCTTTGTCATGGGGAATGCGATGATTCATGCTAAAAGAAGCCTAACATCTGGCCTCATTAATCATTTCTTTTCAGGTCTGGCCTTTCAGGGAATACTTTTCTCTTTTCATCACGTTCTCTCTCTCTCTCTCTTTTCCTCTCCTTCTCTTCCCCCCATCTGCACCGCTTGTCATCTGTTGACATTCTGGCATGCCTCATCACCCATATCACTCCTCCCTCCTCATTTGCTTCCTAATTTGTTTAGATGAGAAAAGAAAGATGGAAATGAAAGTGAGTAAGGTGTGGAGGGAGAGAAGGAGGGAAGGAGAGGGTGTGGGAAAGGGAACAAAAAAGAAGAACTGCCAAGTAGTAAATCAAGTTCGAAGAAATCTGTTTGCAAGCCGTTTAACAGTTAGGGAGTTCCTCATTACTCACTGAGCTCTGAGTGAATGCGGTGACACATCCACATTAATGCCACATGCTACACTGCCTGGGGCTAACCAACGCAGTGATAAGAACAACATTTTCCATTCGCTGTGATGACAAAGCCCCCACACGCCAGCCGTCAAACATTTACAGGCTTCGGAAATTGCTGCTTTCAGACAAAGTTCCCATGACCGCTGTTGTGTCAGCCGACATGTTTGTTACTCTTTATTATATTTTATGGCAATCCTGAGGGACATGCTGTTCGCAATGCTGACAGAGAGAGATTTACTGTGTATAATATTAGCGGTATTAAAAGACAAAACTGGGGATCACTTTTGGTGAATAAACAGATCAATCAGCTCTGGACATTTTATTGCATTTAAACTAGAAAAACCTTGTTTAAGTGACAAAACAACATATATAAAAGCATTTTATGTTAGGCTTGAAAGTTCATGTTTGACCTTAAACACTAGTTTCACAAAAACTACTAAAACACTGAACTCAAAGTCACACACTGGCCTTTTACGAAGTTAATAGCATCTCATGGTCATGGACTCAAGGAATGGAGTTTGCTCGGTTGTCATGGAGATACAGTAGAGCATTGTCTGTGACAACCGAGGAAACTCCATGAGCCACAACATAAGATGTGGCTGAAAGTCTGTAGAAAAAAAGCAAACAAAAAAAAAATAGAAAGCAGACGTTAAGTTATCATTTTTTAAGGTCAATGGGCCCTTCTGCACATGGGTAGTCTATGCCTACATCGAGAAGGGAGGGGGATGAAGTGCTGGTGGAGTGGATGATCTGGATCTTGGGTGATAGAGAGCGCTTCACGGATTAGAGGTGAGGTGACACAATCAGATAGCATTAGCATTGTTAACTATCACTGTTAGCTCCATTACCATCATTGTCAAGCAGTGTCAGCACAGCTTGGTCATAGTTAACAATGATAAAGAGGTTTTTACGGCTCAAAATGAAGCCGCTAACTCGGGGCTAACTGGGTAAAGACCAGAGAGTGGTCAACATCTTTCCGAAGCAATACTGTCCTGCTTCCGTTTTAAAATTTAAATTCAATTTATTATTTGTCCCAGAGGGCAATTTGTGTTGCAGCAAGTGTAAAAACATAATAAAAACACATAAAGTACAAACAATACGACACAGCTGACATTAATTTGTAAACAAGATGACTTGCACCTACCTAGCAGATCAATAAGTGTCCACCCTAACTCCATAGGGCCTATAAAAATTTAGTGAGTGTTAAATATGACAAACATCTCCTAATAACATAGACCATTTTCAGTATAGTATACATCAACTTCAACCGGTGATGACAGTCATAATAATGCAGCATCGGGACCAGTGCTAAAACGCAGATGCTGCAATATAGCACACAAGCACAACATGTACTATTACTGTCACCCTGTCATCATAATCAACATCAAAATCATCAATACTACAAGTACAGTGTGTACTGTTATTGTCATCCTATCGTCATCATTATTTTCACTACTACAAGTGCAATATTCCACCACCTATATATGAATAGTGCTTTGAATTGTAGTGCTAAAGCTTACTGAGTCAATAGAGTGCCAAAAGCAAACTTGCAAATCCTATGATGGTGAAGGACTGGCCCACCTTACTCTGCCTTACTCTGATTGGCTTTTCCTGACATTCGTACCCTTACAGTAACCCAGACAAAAGCAACGACTACAAGCCACTCACAGGGAGAGTAGAGCAGCTCACTCCTTTGCTATTCTAGGATTCCCAGATTTACATGCTGGACAAAGAAGAGAGGTCTCTCATATTTTGTCCTCTTTTTTTCCCAAAAAGTCATCAGTTTGTTCCCAGGTAACAAGCGACCTGCATTTTACCGTCACTAACTGAAACTAATCTTGCAAAACAAGATCTGTCTCCACACTTTGTTTTGGTACTGCACATGAAACAACAACAACTTCTTGACTGGCTAGCTACACCCTAAAATGTCTATTATTGTCTTATATACTGTTTTGTTTTGTAGGAATTAAATCTTTTTTTTAAATCATTTGTAAAGGACTTAGTCAACATGTGACGCACACCTGTTGAGCTAAAGGCCACCATGGATTTAACCATTTTAATGCTAATGCTCGCCTCTACACCAAAAATTTCATTCTTGACACTTGTTTTGCAAGGCTGCATCCTGGGCTCAGTGAAAAGTGAGAAGCTAAGGAACAAGCCAGAGCATTTTTTTCCCCTTGGTGTCGAATTTTAATGGGTCCAGGCAGACCTCTCTCCAGCCCTGGCACAGCCCGAGAAAGGTCTGGCTTTGCGAGACTAGTGCCAAAATCACATTGCAGCAAAGCCCAAAAAGTCCCAGATTTTTTCAGTGTGGCATAATTTGGCAGGAACAGCACTTGCAAGTAAGAGCTTATGGACACTTAATAACACACATATGCTACACACAGCAAAACTTGCAGTACCATCAGAATATAATCAACCTCTCTATGATGCAGTATGAGCACAAAATGTTTAAAAAGCTGGTTATTATAACACATTGCCATTCAAAAGAGCAATCTATAAAGATGTTTAACCTGAAGTATGGGGGCAGCAAAGATGGATAAGTGAACAAGTGATAAGCCAATAAGGTCTGATAAAGTTGTCTTAATACTCCTTCCTACATCAGGTTTATAGCTGGAAAAAGCCAAATGGTGTTCTCAAAGCACAGTCTTCATCCAGATGTTTGCCAGATGGTAGCATGGTAGCTATCTAATCACATGAGCATCCATCTACAGGGAGCGATAGATCTGCTGATCTAGTGCGTGTTCTTGTACAACAGCCAAAAAAATAAAGAATATGCATGCAGGTATTTTTTACAGAGAGAATCAGCACCTCAGGGTGCAAAAAACACAGTGTTGGTCCTTCATAGTTATTAATCAAAGCCGAGGTGCATCAAACATTCTTCATGACGCACTGTTAATGTACTCGTCTCTTTGTAAAACTGCTTATATTCTCCTCTCTGATTTGTAGCTGTAACTGAAGCTATCGGTTGTATCACATGATCGCCATCACTACTTTTAATGAGAATTTAGATTATTATTATTTGCTGAAAGTGTCACTATATCCAGGGTTCCCACACATTTTCATGGACCAATTTTCCATGACTTTTCAAAGACCCATATTTCATTTTTTCAACTTGCCTGAAATTTTTCAAGCACATCAGATTCAAAATTTATTCAAACATAATTTCAGCTTAAAATGACATTATGTAGCCTGGACAATGAGGAAATGCATGTAATGGTAAACATCATGCTGTCAAACATCGACCAGTATTACAGGTATGCTATGTTGTCAGCTACAGGAAAAAAAATTTGCCGTTATGTTACATTGCATTGTGGATTATCTGTCGAAAACTACTGAAACAATTTCATTACACACAAGAAAATTCCATGACTGTTCCCAAACTTTTAATGATTTTTGGTAATTCCATGAATTTTTCCAGGCTTGGAATTTCATGATTTTTCTTGGTTTTCCATGACTATGGAACCCTGTATATCCACAAGAAAAAAACGAAAAAAACAAAACATGTTTCTGCTCCTCCTAAGGCCTTCGATGGCATTTGTTAAAGTCTACTGTGGCTCACAATAAACAACCAATCACAGTCAAGGATTCTCCAACACAGCAGTCAATCATGTCAATCACAGCAGGTGAACTGTGGACAAACCGTCAAATTAGTCGGCGCTGATCAAATATGAATTAATATTCTATTACTGTATTGTCTATTTCTCATTTCAAATGTTTTCAGAAATGTGTTTTAGTGTACAGTTTAGCTGTAAAATGATATAGTTGGATGTGTTACAAAACCAAAATAAAAAAGAAGCAAAAAGAACAATTCTAAACTTTTTTAAAAAGCCATACAAAAATGTCTACAAGTATTGTAAGAACATCTGTGTTATATAAGACATTGACATTTAAGCATAACATACAGATGTATTTAAGTTCAAACAGGCTCAGCATCTATTCAGTCCATTACAGTGAAATGTCATGATCGGGGAGAGGCAGGCACAAACATACAAACACATATTCAACACTTACACGCACAGGCTTGCACAAGGACAAGGAGTTGTCCAATTACATGAATGTGCTGAACAATAGCCTGTACATCACAGACTAAATGCACACGCTGAAGCCATTAGCCTTTATATAACTGTGGTGTGTTAGCCAAGTTGGCAGTTAAAACAAACCTCAGTTTGATGCTGTAGTGCATCAACCTCTATTCAAAGTAGCTGCATGCCTCACGTACAGTGAGAGATATCATCGAGCACTTACACAGATTGCCTCTGACGGTGCACTTCAGTTTATAGGCTAAATGATGGGTGTGTGCACTAAGATCTATAGATAGTCAAAACAGCAATTATGAATGCATTTGCAGTCATTCTAAAATCATGTTGGGCATTGAGTGAAAGTCAAGTCTTGACATGTACTGAAAGAATAGTAAAAACATGTTTATTTTAAGTCTAAATGGCTTATTATTAGAGGATGAACTGACCATGCCTTCAGGCCCTACCTCTAACAGCAATCATAGCATATAATTGTACATAGCACAGGACGTCAGTCAGACTTCGGATTTGTTAAACCGGTGTGGCTGCGGAGATAGCATTTATTCATATATTTTTCTATCAGCCTTTCCAACACAAAAAAACACAAAAATAACAATAAGAAATGGATAAACTGCATATGTATACACTCCAACATAAACTACAATCATTAGCATGTCTGGCTAACTAACTTACACCCCGTCTGTTATTTTGGCTGTAGTCATCTTGGATTTTTGGAGCCAGCACTGAGAGGGTGCCCTATGATGTTAACTGTAAGCTTGGTTAGCACAGTGCTGATACAGCCTATGGTTATCTGTGATAATGCTTATTCTAATGCTAGTTTTCACAAGCAAAAAAACAGGCCATAAAACCACAAAACGTAATGCGCTTGCTAGAAAAACTGAACATGCACCTCCTTAGAGGGTCTTTTAGGCTGAACAAGATTTTTTTAAATGACCGAAATGTCAAATTTAACTTTCATGGATTGAAAACACACTAAATTAGCATCAGCTACGACTACGCCTATACTCTGTGAATCCAGGAGTTAAGCCAAAGCTGCGTTACCTGATTAACTTTGGTACCTTATAGTGACTCGTCAATGGACGCCACCCACTTGTCACTCATCGCAGCCACCCACTTATGCATAGCCTAACTTTAAATTGGTGATATGGACATTTTAATACGGAGGTCTTTGGGGACTGGCTGTGTTTGGAGCCAGTTTCAGGGGTGCATTGAAGGAACTGCAGTTTTGTTTTTTGGGTTTTTGGTTTTTTTTGCACTTCTACATTGCTTCATTTTTCATCCATGGAGTTTGGTGCTTGCTTAGCCTCACAGTATCTATCCGTCTTTTGTATTAGAGTTAAAGATATGAATTGGGGATAACCACGCCCCAAATCAACCTACCCTCAGGAAAATGTGAAAAAATAAAATGACAACATTTCAAATTTGAATTGAGGCGAATGGCTGATAATTTTTTTTTTTTTATATTATGCATGTAAAACCCTAAATTACATATTAAGAATGTTTTGGGTGGATTTGGGTTCCCAGAGGCATTGAGTATTGCTTTGCACTCATGTTGCCTGTGATCTCTTGCCTTTGGAAAATAAAATAAAACAAGGGCGCAAAAATAATAAGGTGAAATCACTCATTTTATAGGCTGAAGAGAAAGTCAACAAGCGCTTCCTCTCCAGCTGCCTAATGAATGATGACTTGGGCCAACAGCACCGGACACACCACAAAAAGTACACCAAAGAAGTTCAAGGACGGCCCTTTGGCAAACAACCTCTGACTGTTAGTGTGGTTTATCAGAGCCCAGAGACACACAGACACATCGATCAAACACGCTCACGCCAACTTTTCATGAATACTGTCCAGTATGCTCTCTGCTAAAGACACAACATTACTGATATCCAACCTCCAGCTGTTTCAACTGTTCTGTTGCGGAAAGACGGAGGGCGTCTTCCCACTGTAAATCACCTGGCCTTGGTCCGCTGTAAACCTCTGTGAAATTGGGACTCATCCAAAGCCGAACTTTTGGTGTAGCCTTTAATCAAACTGCCAGATGAAAATATGAGAGAGGAGGGAGGGGTGAGGAAAACCAACAGATAATAAAGAAAGATGAAAGAAGAGAGAGTCGACAGAGCAGAGAGGTTTAAAATTTAGCTTCCACCAGTCAGGCCTGGATGTCTGAGCAGTGAACACACAGAAGAACAGATGACACAGACAACATGTAAGAGAGATTTTTGTCACGTAAATTAATTAACCAGGTTATAAAGTCAAGGATTAAAAGAGCAAAGAGTCTTTCTGGTGCCAAATTCTGAATATCTCTCACATCTTACTGTAAACTGTGTGGGCAGTGATAAAAAAGGGGATTCAGAGCCATGCTGTTACTTGAGTCAAGGTAGTAAGATCATACTTTAAAAATACTGACCTCAAAATCTTATGTAAAAGTTATTGCATCAAGGGGATTTCTGTTTTTTATTAAAATCAACTTGTTAAAAATGTCCAACAACTGAGACATGAAGCCTAGTGTAGCTTGAAACAAGAAAGAATATGGCAGGTTGCTTCACTAGAATTTGGAATAATTATTTTTCAGAAAATACTTAAACTGAAAATACTGGATTTTTTTCACTTAAAAAAAATAATTTTTAAAGGACTTAGCAATAAATTTTATATTGTTGGGTTGTGGACAAAACAAGACATTTGAGGACATCATCTTGAGTTTTGGGAAACACTAATAGAAACTGTTCACCATTCAACTAATGGCTAAATTGAGAAAATAATCAACATTAAAATTGGCAATGAACATTTTTGTTAGCTGAAGCTCTATTCTGGCGATACATTTTTTAAGTTAATGTGTAAAGCTGTAGGATGCTGTTGCTGTTTACCATGTAGATAAATTCACAGAACACTTTAAGTGGTCTGTACACCCAATTATGATGATGTAAAAGTACATCCACTCAAGTATTGTACTTATATACAAGATTTTTTGTACTTTCATTTTCTCTGCTACTACATTTCTACCTCACTACATATCATAGGTAAATGTACTTTATATTTCACTCCATTTATACCTGAAGATACTAGTTCATTTTCCAGAAAAAAAATGTACATTTACAAATGTACATGCACAAAATCCGTATTGAGTGTTTTAGTCCATAAATATTCACAGTGAAGAATCTGGAACCAGATAATTTTTTGAATTTTTTAATTACTCAAACCAATTAATAGATTATGAGACAAAGGGTGATTAATTTAGTAGCTGACAACTGATCAATTTTTGATTGCAACTTTATCCCAGAGGGGAAACTAATAAAAGTAAGTGGCAACAGGAAATGAAACACCTAAAAATATCAATTGTAAATACAACACTTATGAAAATCTAAAGAAACAAGAAAGCATTGCATAGCCACACAAGTTTACAGTTTAACATCTGTAATCTTGTAAATGGTTCTAAGGACTATTATTACTACTATTAATGCTGAAAACAGCAAAGAGACTGCAACATTTAAACTGACATATGGTTTGAACTCTCCTCCTGTTTCTGTCCTCCAAAAACATTCTTCAGTGAAAAAGAAGTCAGAGCTATTATGAGCTCAGCTTTTTTTAATAAACCTGCTGTTCCTGTTCCGAAAACGTTGACAGTAATACTGTCAGTTACCCTGACATACAAAAGAATAAAACAAGTCATTAGTCACAGAACTCTGACTTTAAAACAAGCTATGCAAATTGTGATTATTGAGAAAGTCCTGTTGCTATGGCCTATGTCAACACCTTACTCAAAGTAACACCTTGATGCGGATAAAGTCCAGTCTCAGCCTACAAATACTGAGAGAAATGTGCAGGTGTTTGCAAAATGGAAGGTTTTAGGGATTTGAGGGCCACAAAATGTGGGGTTTAAACTCAGGAGGACTGGGTTTAACTTTCAGGAAGTGTGCAGAGAGTACAGAGCACTGATTGTGCAGAGATAGAGGAGAGAGTGTGTCAATGTTTGCCTGTGTGACAGACAAGGAGGATGAGTAAGAGTGAGAGAAACACAAGAGCTAGAGAGCATTTGGGGGACAGCTGGTTTCTGCTCGGCAAACAGGCAAATTCTGAGAAGGCCTTGTAAGTGTCAAGACCTTTTTCTTAGAAAGATGCTGTGTGCATTTAATTCTCCCTCTGTAACTTCCTATCTACCCTTAATATCAGACATGCAACTTTATCTTCATTACATTTGCCAATACAAGTCTGCAGATTTTTTTTCATCTCTTGTCTTTTTCTGTCTCCTTTAACCGACCCCCACCTCCTCCACCTCCTCCTCCTCCTCCTCCTCCTCCTCCTCCTCGCCTCGGTCTGCTCTGAGTTCGAGCTTGCCTGAACAGCTTGGCAAGTATCACTGTAATACATTCCATCTACCAACAGCCCTGCAAACTTACATTTCAAGGATTTCCAAACTGATTAATCCCTGACAAATTGTCAAAATTCAAACTAAATGGGAGGCAGACATGGCTCCGCTCCAATCTTGTCAGGTCATGCGGTACATTCAAATTAAGGTTATTATATATCTTTCAGCACAAGCCCCAGTCTAAGGAAATTGTAAGGTGTGTGAAATGTGGAGCGAATTCTTTTACTTCCACTGAGAAGAAAATTGAAAAGAAAAAGCGATGTATCTGCAGGTGGTACAGCAGGTGAAGGAGAGACCAAATTTTATGAAATCCTGCTTTTCATGACTGTATACGTGACCAGAACAGGTCAGGCTATTCTCACCCACTGTTCATACATATACCTACGAAAAGCAATGCCCTAGAAGTTGTATATAACCCACAAAATCAAGACTGCTGCGATCAAGCGACCAATGCAGTTACAGGAGTAAAGACAGGAACTTCTTTAAGTATCAAGACCAAAAGTCGGTGTCAGGAGACTGGTGTTTGGATCCGTGTGAAACCAGTAACCTTTGAGTTATTTCAAGGTACGTCATCACCGTGATTCTTTATGTAAAACTTACCTACATATCTAAACTTAACAAGACCTAGCAGACATAACTTTACTTGCCTAAACCTAGCAGACGTAACTACTTACCGAAACCTCTGTAACTTTACTTACCTTAAACTACGTAACTTTACTTACCTAAACCTAGTCTATGTGACTTTACTGACCTAAGCCCACATAACTTTACTTAGTCCTACCTAAACCTAGCCTACTTGACTTTATTTACCTAAACCTAATCTATGTAACTTTACTTACCTAAACCTACATGACTTTACTCAACCTTAAGATGCCCAACTATGCTGCTTTTCCTAAACCTAACCTATATATTTTAACTTACCAAAACCTAATCTACATAAGGTATGTGACTTTACATTAGCTATGTGACATTATTCGGGGGGAATTATTTTGTTAGATACCGTAATGAAGCTTTGTATTTGCATTTTGGTAAGATGCTATGTTTTATGAGGAAATGTTGAGCAGGTACAGAAAGAATAAAAGAGAGACAGAAGGTAAGAGACAGCAAGAAGAAGAACTGTACTATTGTTCAAAAGTTCAGTGTGTGAGTGTACACTTAAGGGGGATTCCACTGGGGAAAATTAATTTGAGACTGTGCTCGCATTAAATGACAAAAACAAACAAAAACATATTGCAACTGGCTGACGGTCGACTTATAAAGTTCATAGCTAAACTGAAAGGTATGAGAGTCAAACAACATAAGAGTTTTTGGAGCAGTTTAACAACCCTGTAGTCTAAATTACACTGAGTGTCATCCACAGGAAAACAAACAAAAAGCTTATTAATGTAAAATTGCTAAAATGAAATGTAAACTGAGCTTAAATGATTCAGTAATAGGGTCAGTGTCTGCTATTATTAAAACAAATGTTACCAGACTTTAATAACACAGATTTCACTATAAAAACAACAGGCCTGTGCAGTCATCATCGTGCCATTACTTCTGCCAAAAGCCAAATTCCACTTCACCAGCTGGGACATTTAAAATCCAAAAGAGATTCGATAAGGAATTTTCACAAAGCCAGTAACTTTTAAATAGCAGATAATGGACTTTTTAAACAGTCACATTTTTTTATAGAGGTTCTCCATCAGACGTTGCTTTTTTCCAACCTCAGTAACCCCAATAAAGAGACAATCTGCAATTTAGAGGCATAAGAGCAGTTTTCAAAGACGTGCATGTCAGAGACTTTTAAAGGATCGTAACATTCATAGCTATGAATGTTAATGTGAAACCCAGTAACACTGGCTGTCATTTTAAGAGTCAGCTAATGACAGGAAAGTAAAACAAGAGTAAAGCCCTACTTTACCAGAGGACGTCGTGTGATTTAGAAATTACGCCCCCATGTCTGTTTCGTGTAGCGCATTCACAAGTGATAAGTATTTTATTCGCCTTTACTGACATTGTCCCCCAGATATAATGTGCACAGTAATTTGTAACTCCACTCTACTAGTAATGATATACAATGCTAATGTGCTTTTTTTAAACTTTCTTTTTTTTTTTTAAATGAACCAGTTCTGCCACACTGTCACTTGTCATTGATCTTATCAGTTTTTGAAATTGGGCACATCGAAGGATTTGAGCTTGCTCTTTCCATGAATGGGTCACCATGCTGTGTAGCTAGATGAGCATCCTGCAACCAAAATGCTGTCAAAACTTTACTCTATAATCACCAAATGCAGACTCCATAAAGGCCTTTTTTAAACCAAGCCTGTATTTTTTGTCTGAAACTGTTGCAGTTTAACTTTTTCTAAATCACTTAAAAGTGATTTGACCAAGACACACTTAAGAAAATGTGGCACAGCCTGCAGGACAAATGATCGAACAAGAGAGAGGAGCAGGGCAGTAGAGAAGGTGCCAGCAAAAAAAAGAAAAAAGAAGAAGTGAAAAAAAATGGAAACAATGTCCTAATACCAGCCGAAAAACATCTGAAAGTGCACAACAGCAATGATGATGCTTACAGCAGAGTGCAAGTTAATAGCTGTACTTAGCCACGGTGCCAATTGCAAGACTCGGGCAGAAAGTAACGAAATCTAGGGGTGTAACTCCAGTGGAAAGGAGCAAGGGAGCGAATGTGTCTTTACATTTCTCCCCGGTTGTAAATTTTCACAACAAAAGAACAATAAAACACAAGCACAAGTGTGCACTTTAAAAAAAAAAACAGATAATGAATTAAAAAAAAAACACACACACAAAAAAAAAAAACCCCACCCCAAATACAACCCAAAATCATGGTGTTCAACACTTACCAGCAACAGCATTAGTGTCATCCCCAGGAGGAAAGCGTTGCTGGAGTGCTTTGCTTAGTCTGCTGCCCCTGTGACCCGGCCTCCGATAAGCAGATGAAAATGGATGGATGGATGGATGGATGGATGGATGGATGGATGGATGGATGGGCTGCGTACGCCCTCTCCTTGTAGGGAACAACTGAAAAGGTGCCGTCAGCCTGCCAAAATAAAACGCAATGTGGACACAGGTCAGTTCACTGTTCACCAAAATAAGAGCATATTCCGATTCAGATTCACAGATTAACTCCCTCCAACTCTAAGCAAAACTGAGGGACTCCTGAAAGTAGGCTTAACTGTGGCGTTAGCAAGTCATCTACAAACACATAACAAGTGAGCAGACTCCACCGAACAGAAACCATAGTGATAAAGATTATATTTTTGGCATTTTTGCCTTTATTAGACAAGACACAAGATTGATAGCGTAACAGCGGAAGAGAGAGGGGATGACATGCAACAAAGGGCTGCAAGCTGGAATCGAACCCGTGGCAGCTGCAGCAAGGACACGGCCTCAATTTATGGGGTGCCTGCTTTATCCACTGAGCGACCTGACGCCCCGACCATAGTGATAAAGATTAAAAACTGACCGGGCAGCGGTGCCCACAGCAGTCTACACCTTTCCAGTTAAAAGATAAAAAATACAAGTCTGCATTTCTGGAGCAAGAAAATATTTTTGGACCTGGTAAGGCGCCAGGTGCAACATCACCCCGCTGTGTCTCACAGTAAGTAAACTAAAAGTAAACTTCAAGAATCAAGGTTTTGCCACCTAATGGTTAAGCAGGTACAACCTGACCTACATGCAGTAAATAGAGCGGTTCTGCGCATCAGCAATTAATCAAAGTGAGTCCTAACAAAGTGCTGCTGTCCCAGGTACTTAGATAAGGGAAGGCACAAGCAATTATGATAGGCGCTGTTTGCATCATGCCAGCCTTATATTCCCACTGAGGATTTTTGTGAGTGTGAGGGTGTTCAATTTTCTCTGTGCATTACAGCTCAATGGGAAGATAAAGAGGCACAAATAATGCTTCATCTCTATCTGTCTGCTTGCCTGTCTTTCTTGATATGGTATCTGTAAGCCCGTCGATCCATCTACCACACCTGTCTGTCACCCAGCACACCCACCTGCTCCTGGCTCAGCTTCAACTGCACCTGAAATGACTTCATTTCACCCGTAATGTCAACACATATTTCCTCTGTTATGGGCTGTTTGTCGCGTTATTGTTTCACTATGCCATTATTTTGAGGCTTAATACGCAATGGTGCATTTGCACAAGTGTTGTCACAAAGCATGGGGGTTATTCAAAGTGCATGCGTGGGTGGGCGTGTAAAAGATGAATGCCATTTTGAATGCATGAATGCCGTTGTGTGCGGAGTGTGTCTCATCAAGAGGGGAAGGCCTGAAATGTTGATGTAACCTTGTGCCCCAGCTGTTTTCCTTCCCTATTCAGTAGAGTTTAATATGGAGGGACTCCGAGCTGTCAAAACATATCCCAGCGATAACGAATATTGTGGTACAATGCACTCGGTTGCCTGGTGAGGCATATTTTTCCATGTTGAGAGACATGTTGGTGGTAATGTCTCTCACACTGGATGGATGGCTGGAAAGCTCAGAGGTCTGTTCCTATCTGACTGAACACATGGTCACTTTGTGTTTTCTCTTCTTGTTTCTTTTCTTGCACAGCTTCTCAATTTTCACTCAGTAGACAAACTGTGAGACACTTTGCTTCACTGCTAAGCTTAAAGGCTGTTCCAACAATTTAGCGCTGCATTCCTATAATATTTTTGGACTCATGATGGACAGTTTTTAAAGATCAAAATGTTTGTCTTTTAAATTCCATGCACTCATCTTCCTCATCCAAAATAGACCCACGATGCGGAAATGCCCAACTGTACAGCAGAAATAAACATGTTTTGGTCTCTATAGCTGATTCAAACACTTGTGACAACTGCACAGGTTGGAGGGGTTAACTCAGACTTTTACGTTTCATTAAGGCCCAAAGTTCGGCAAATTTAAGGGTGGGCGGCTGTGAGCGACAGGCTGTCGGCAAGGCGTCACAGTCTGTGGGTCACATCTTCTCCTCGCTCTTCCCCAGTTCCAACCTCTCATCAAAATATGGTCATTTCTGGCTCCATAAAACAGGATCATGAGCGCCAAAACTTGAAACTTGAGGCTTCAAAACGGCGGTCCACAAACCGATGGGTGATGTGCCGATAACTACATCCATTATTTAAACATATAAAAGTTACCCATATCTTCCTTATTGACGGGCCCATAGAAGCAACACACTAGAGACTTACAGCAGCTGAGCAGCTAACTTCCCCTTTAGCCATCCTCTAACTTGACTTGGTAAAAAAGATTTAGTCATGCTGCCTGTGTTGTGGGTCCTGGTTGCACCAATGCCGTGATCCTGCTGCATACAGCAGAGGGATGTCGTATGCTGTAAAGCCCTCTGAGGCAAACTGTGTTTTGTGATAATGGGCTTTGTGAATGAAATTGAATGGTCTACACTTCACATCATGGATTTTTAAATCGCGTTTCTCAGTAGGAGAAAAGTTTTACAAAAGTAAGGCCTCTATGAATAAGAAATCCATGACAGAAAGAGTCACAATTGACCTTGTTTGGAATTTGAGATTTTGCAGTTTTCCAGACGTCTCTTTTATAATGGTATTCTATGGGAAAAATAGCTTTTGGGACACAGGAGATATTTTTACAGCAAAACTGCAAGTGGCCACTGGGAAAATTGGAAGCAAGGCTGAGCTGCTTTCCTGGAGGCCTGGTTCTGCTAGTAGTGGCAAATGTAACCTCGAGCTGCTAGCCTACAGTACAAATGAGGAACAGGTTACACAGGTCTGGTAAGCTCACTTCTTTTTTTACTCCACACCAACAAATTATTTTTTCATTTTCAAACTTTACTCAACATTTTAAATGTGTAGTGGGCCTGTCAACAGACTTTGATGGGCAAAATCAGTAAACTTCATATTTAAATGAAGAAAATATTAAGACAATGAACTCCAGCAAAAAATCTTTCAGCACTTGAGCCAAGATTGTATAACTAATGAAAAGTGTTAAAATAACAACAGAGAAGTAGAGTGGAAAACTATATCAGATCCTGAGTCAGTTCTTTCTATTTTCAAGCGTTGTTTGGTAGCCAGCCGTTACAGAGTACACTGACAAATGAGGCGAGTCGGACAGTCAGCATAAAAAAAACTCAAAGGTTCCACTTCACCTCCGCGGTTCCCTGATTTACTCCCATTAACCTCCCTCCCTCCCTCCCTCCCTCCCTCGGCGGCTCGCGGCAGTCTTTGACCTCCATGACTTCAGCCTCCTGCTTTCTAAAAACCATGTCCTCATTTTCGGCTCCCTGAAGCCTGGAACCACAACCTGTGAAACTGGCCCCCACAGGGCACTATATGTTTTCTATGCGAGTTTGTGATTTACTTAAATGACCACAACTTTTACATAATGTGATCAGGATTTTTTAAATTTTGAGAAAGCAATTTAACAGGACAAAATAAGCTGAAATATATCTTCGTCTGTATGAGTTAATGAACTGAAAATACAAAGTCTCGTTGCAATGAAATGCAAGAACATTAAACATTCATCTGTGCCTGTCCTATTTAACCATATTTAACACTAAATACTTTTTCTACCCCTATGATAGGAAAAATGTCCTTTTACCAAAGCGAATCGCGCAGTTAATTTCCTCTCTTATCTGTGTACTTATTCACCACCCACTGACATGGAAATAGCAGAGTAATTCATAAGCTGGTTAAACTCTGGAATGAAAAATTAGGAACACTAACCGATTAAAATGTTTAATGGACACAAGTTGTATAATTAGGAACAAGAAATGCATCCAACTATCAAAATGAGGAGCTCTGACTAATCCCAGGCAAGTTGAACTTAAAAGGACAGCTATACTTTAATTATGAATTAAATGTCTGGGTTTTAAGAAAGCTCTTCCTAAACTCTTCAACCACATCCTCAGACATGAGTGACGATAAAATGGAAACGTGACATCAAGATGGACAAGATCAATTTAGCCCCTTTCCACTGCGATGCAACGACACCACCACCAGCCACCACAAAATACTGTCCGTCTCTGTCCACGCAGCACTCCAAAATCATTCAAAAGTTAGTCGGCACCAAGTTTTGAGCCTATGAAACCTGGATCGCAATCCTTGTGCTGCTTTCAAACGCCCTACAGAGGTACTTAAACCTTTGAACCCTGGGCAAATTAGTTTGATTTCTTTCCAAAAAAAGAGAAAAAAGGCACATAGGAATTGAGGAATATCCAGATTGCAAGAAATACGTAGATTTAGAAAAGCATTTTTTTTAAAAAGCTAGGGAAAAATGTCTAGAAAACTATAGTTATAAATTTAATAATTATCGATTTATATATTTAAAATAATGTATTATTGTTATTAATTATTATCATTATATTTTCTTTCTTTCTTCTCTTTTTTCAGGTAATTTTCTTGCACTTTTTACTACTTCCCTGCTAAATTTTGCCTTAAGTTTCTCATTGCCTTCTTCTCATATTTTTAAAAGAAATCATGTTAATTTGCTCAGGTTTCAAAGGGTTAAAGAGAGACTAAATAAATAACAAATATATAAAAATGAAGTCACTACTGTAACATTTACACTGGCCTACATGCTCCTTTCTGTGATTTACTAACCTGTTTTCCAGCCTGTTCGTGACTTCAAACGTGACACACCTATACAACAGAAACACAAAGTCAAGCTCATCTACTGATCGAAATGGAAAGCAGTTTAGTGGCTGTTTTTAAAAGGTTTTCCTGTGTTTAAAAAGCAGCATACACGCCCTGACTGTAGTGGAAAACACAACTGAACACTCCCTTTGTGAAGCTTAGCTGTGGCTGATGTCGGTCAATAAATATTCTTCTGATTAGAAGTGAACCTGCTTTCTGCCTGAACTTTCCATAGCTGAATGGGACAGCCCTACTAGATTTGAGCATCAGTGGTGGTGAAACTTGGAGAGCCTAATACTGTCTGAGGTGGTACGCAGTGTAAAAGTTTGTGGACCGCTGGTTTAAAAGTCGCAGCTCAGCTACACCTACTTTAATGTAAAACTACTCAGCCAGCACCCTGTGACAGACTTTTGGAAACTTCATCCCATCTTTTCCCTCCCATCCAGTCCTGTGTGTCCTCCTGTTGTGTGTGTGTGTTTGTGTGTGTTTGTGAGCTCTGTCTTGGTTGGCACCCAGGTCCCAGCTGTCGCAGTAGAGTGAATTTGCGCCAAGCCGGATGCCCATGGGGCACAGTGGAGCCAGAGGCTGCCAGCTGGCCCACCACACCCCGCCCCCACCCCTCGATGACAGACTCACTCACACACATACACACACAATCCCCCTCTATCTCACACCCCAAAACTCCTCTATTGACCTCTCAAACTTCCCCCGGTTCCCCCTCCTCAATACACACATTTAGACACACTCGCGTTGGGCACACGCCCAAGTCCTGGCATGTCGGAGCTGTAAAGGGGACAGAAGTGTCAACAACATCACACTGCAGCTACATAATCCTCCTCATCCCCCTGAGCACGCCGCTGCAGACACACAGCCTCGATCAATAAATCAGTTCCCCTGCTCAACACGTCTTAAGGAAAAAGAGGCAGGAGGCGTGGAGCGTTCAAGTAATTGCTGCTGGGACAGAAAGTGATGTCATCTTTAATTTTGGTGGACTATTTATTATGGAAATGCAAGATCATAATGGCAGAGATTAAGAGGCCGATTTGGAGATAAATGTGAGAGAGTAATGTTTCGAGAGAGAATGTAGGCCAACGAGACAATCAAGACATTTAGCTGTGGCTGAGGGATAAGAGCTGAGAGTGACTTTTGTTCCCCAAATCGTTGTTTATTCACTGTTTTGTTGCCATAGATCTTAAACTGCCCATTCATATTGAAACGGTTATTGTTCAGCGTTATTTCGGCCCACTCATTATGCAAATCTCATCCAAGCCAATCAGCTGCAAATGCTCCACAGCACTGGCTCTTAGAAACAGAAGAATACTTGTCATCACGGGTTATTGTGCTGGATGGTGCTGAGAAAACTCGATGTGTCTCGCTGTGCTTGTGTGGTGTGAGTTCATCCTCAGAGGTGTGGACAGGATGTCATCTACTTTGTTGCTTTGACTGCGAGGAACGGATGCCAGTTTGAGCCGGTGTGTGAGCAAAAGTGGTCACAGGCTTATGCTGATACACCCACAATCATGCACATCTTGTACCTACCTGTTCACACACACAGTCTCAAGTATGCACATATGATGGACAGACAGATATTCCTATCACACCCACGCATCTGCGTAAAAGATACACACATAGACAAATGCCGAGAGACAACAAACACATACACAGACACACACACACACACACTGCGCTTGGAAAACACACCTCATCAGTCCCTGCAGCTCTGCACCAGTCGGGCTCCAAAGTGACTCACATCTTGAGTGCAGCATCAGATCACTCGCTGGAAACATCATGATCTATATTCAACATAAGAATGCAAAAACATAAACAGATATAAACATATGCACGTTTAAAATGCAATAACCTACACACAGAACAATTCTTCCAGCACAAAGGTAGGTTGGCCAGGCTGGTATGCAAAATGCAGGACTCCCGTTTCTGTGCCGATAAACACTGAATCATTTATATGATGGTCTGTATGACAATCATTTGTCAGTGCAAACTATGATACAAGTAGACTGGCAAATTTACAAAAAGTGGATTGCAGTTGCTGATATCACCACGAACTGCTTCAACCTCTATCTGCTTCGTATGTATAGTCAGTGTTTTACAGACAGTAAATGGCGATCAGTAAGCTCCCTTTTAACAGAAAAAGACGGGACTCAGTCTAAGTGGATGCTGTATTCAGAGTATTTTCACCTCTTAACCTCGCCATCAGACAGCCCTTTCCTTGGCGCTACATTTTCTTAACTGTATAACATCGATAATCCTATGCAGAAGCCCAACGGTGCCGTGAACTGTATTACACTGCCAGTCAGCTGTTTGGATCAGAAAATGCTGTTTCATGATCCATCTGAAAGCAGCAATGTAATGTTGAGCTATGGGGTGTGAATCCTGTCTGTTTCTACAAAAAACGCCATCGACTGTATATAATACACTGATTATGTGTAAGTATCTCATCCAGCCCCACTTCAAAAATCCCCAACTGCCCCTTTAATATTGCAGGGTTTCTTTTTCAATGAGCTAAAGTCTTGTGCAAGTTTAAATTTCAACCTAAAGAAAAATTAAGGAATCCTTCAAGTTATTTCAATAAATCCTGTGGAGGGCATGAAAGTGTGGAAGAAAAGTGTTTTACCTCCTAGTTTTATCTTAATGCATTATTGTCCGTCCTGATTGTCGTCCTGATTAAACTCATCGGTACTACCCATAGAATTGGACCTGAAAAAGTCTCTTTATTTTCTCAACAAATGCCTGTGCAACATGTCATGGCAAACTATCTAAAAGTTGTAGAGATATTCCAGTCTGGACCGGCAGACAGACCAAACAAATGTCAGACAGTGCAATCCCTTTAGCTATGCCGCTAGCACGGTTCAATTAAGGCCACTAAAACAGTCACTTCTGAGAGAAAATGATTATTATTTGCAGGACCGCAAGTGTACGCATTTCAGGAAAAATGCGCACAGACGTAAACATTTGAACTCCTGAGTGAACATGTCAAACAAAGAAAGAGGTCATGCTCTGATTGATCGGGGTTAAACAAGTAATATATGTTTTGTGACAAAGTCACAGCAGGATTTCAAGGCAACACAATCTCCTAACTTGACAGACTGACCGCCTCATTTTCTGCACATAAATGTTGTGCAGTTTGATCCCAACAGCAGAGCTCTGTGACCGGTGAAAACAAATCAGAACTGACAAAAATGCCTGATGGGTTATCAGATTTGCATAATACTGTTTAGAAAACATTGCCCAAGAATTTTGAGATTTTTATCTGTGGTTAACCAGAACCCACAGACAAGGTTGCACAACATGGTAGGAGGATGAGTGTTTGTGTTTGTTCCAACCACCCATCTATTACCTGCAGCTGTCATGAATTTGGCATTAAAATGTTGTGAAAGGCTTCAATTTTCTCTCAGAATAGAACGCAATTGTACAGCGGAGAACGGAGGGAGCGGTGAATGTCCGAGACACCGGATTAAACATGTCCCTCACGTACTGGCTTGTTTGGGCTGAGGCTGCTGACCATAAATGCCCCCTTTTTCTATTGATCATCAACCTGTAAGACAAATATGGCCTGTGACAAACAAACTGCTTCTGTCTCAATAACAATTCTGGTAAAGCAGCGATTTAGGACACCGACGTTAATCATTCACCGGGGCAGTGGAAATACTCTGACATCAAATATCTGCCATCCAGGTGGGGAAAATGGAGAATGAAAAGCCTTTAAATGAATATTGACTCATACACACAGTGGATGAAAGTGAGGAGGCCATCAAACATGCCTGTACTTTAAAACCCTCAGGACACCAGCACCACCGCACGTTTTACTGTCCCAGTTCTGTGCAACACTGAAAACAAGAACAGACGATTTCTCACCAAAGGCAGAGCGTTACATCATTTCTTCTATTCTGTGTTTTTGTTCTGTTTTTTCTTTTTTTTTTTTTAAATATATGATATCATTCCACGCTGAAGCCATCATGCCAGCCACTCACAAGCCAGACAGATCAAGGCCCAGCAGTGTGAAATGTGTCGGCCATTTTGGCTCCGTCAGAGCTGGTGGCACGCAGAGCAACTGCTCATTAGAAGGCAAGTGTGACAGAGCCGCTCTCCCCTCTCCACCAGACGGGTTTGACTTCCTCACCCAAACAGAGTAAAAAGCGGGGGGGCAAATGGTGGCGAAAGAAAGAAAGAAAGAGGAGAGAAAGCAGGAAGGCTGGAGGGAGAGTGAAAGTGGAAAGACGGGGGTGAGGGAGATACGGCGTGAGACAGGGCAGGGGAGTGAGGGAACGTGCCGGCGGATATCATTAAGGTCGGGCGCAGGGCTGTTTAACGAGCGAGCTCACAGCACCCCTTCATCCTCTGTGGCGCCTGCTGGCTGGAGGCCCCCGGGTCCTGGCTCCCCAGTAGGGGCTGCAGCCTGTTCCATCAACGCCGAACATAGGGGGGAGTCGAGGGTGAAGATTTATTTTCTCTCACTACCTGTGGAGCAACCAGCACATACACACGCGCAGACTTAAAAACAAAAAACTCTGGGTCTCACTCACATGAACGCACGCAGCCTCAGGGAAGAAAGGTTTACCGCGTGCACACTCTTTTTTTAATCTGCAGTCAGAGGTTTAATTGACTCTGCCTGACACATAAACATAGTGGTAATAACCCCGGCGTCCCCTTGATGTCGGGCAGTGGAGCACACAGCTGTGCTTGGTGCTGGGAAAAGTCACCGGGCAGCGGGCGTCTGCTAGCTTGTAGCATCCCTGCTGTCGCCTTGTTCAGCTGTGAAACTGCGCTGCCGCCATGGGAGGCTGACCAGAGGACATTTGTGGCGTGCTTTATCAAAGTCAGTCGGATGTTGCAGCGTTGGATAAATGTGGATTCATGTCAAGCTGTAGCTGACGCCAAGATCAGAGAGCAAAAACTTTAAAAGCACTTGCACTGTCTTTGGTTTTTAAGTTTTTGCTCACTCATCTTGGTGTCAGGCTACAGAGTCACCTTAAGATAGACTATTATGAGCCTGATTTCACGATTTTAAAAGGACTTTTTGACCACTGAACGCACTTGTTTGGCTACTGAATGCTGCTAATTTTAGTTGCTTTTTGAAAATTGGCCAATCGTTTTCAGTCTGTTGTTTGTAAAAAAAATCTTTATGCTGTTTGTTTTTTACTTTTTGCTGTTGTGAGTTTAGTCTTTTGTTCTTTTGTGTGAAATTCATGCTGCTGTCTTGGCCAGGATTCCCTTGAAAAAGAGATTTACAGTCTCAATGAGACTATTCCTGGTGAGATAAAAGTTAAATAAAAATATAAAGATCATGATTTTTAGTCATTTAATGTTTGTTCCCCATTTTGCCGCTCGTCTTCATCTGCTATCTTAACTCCTTATCTTAACCGACATCATTTGTTGCCAAATCTCACAAGAGTTTGTTTCTTTATCAGAGACATGTCTAAAACAAAGTTATTTTTTTCCTGATTTGTCTTTCTAAAAAGTTGCCATTTTGGTGTCAGAATGTTTGAAGGGTTGTGAAAAATGGGTCCAATATTTACTTCAGTGACTATGGGAATAAGGGAAAGGTCATAATCTCTACTCTCATCTATTTTTCCCATTGGAATAAATAGACTGACATAATGTTAGACATGATTTGGGAATTTTATGAACATAATGTAAACAGTAACCAAAACGATGTTTATTCAAAACACTGAGAACAAAAACAATATGGTTATCATTAGTAATCTTTTGATCTCTTTTTTACTATGAATAGAATTAAAATGTGTTTCACGGTCAACATGACTAAAATAAAAGATCAAGTCATATTTCTCTGTAGACTTCGAGGGAGAGCAATTTCTCATTCAAATACATCAGTTAAAGGCGGGGAGAGAGATTACAATCACAAGGCTGAGAGGTTACTGAGATTGTTTAACCAGTGACACAAGTATAAAGAAAGAGCAGAGAATTACGGAAGGAATAATAGCCGTTAGGATGAATAAAAAGTCATGTTAGCACTTTTTTTTTTTGGCAATGCACCACAGAGAAGACATAAATAGATATGAAGCTTTACAAAAATCTGACACCTACTTTAATCGGTTGCTCTGATGAAAATAACACTTCATGTTATCTTCCTAGTAAGCTCTTTTCTATCTGCCGGTGCAATGAAACCCTGTGCTATTATAAAATACGATTTAAAAACTAGGTTTTGTGATTGTACAGACTTCTGCAGTAACCACCGAATCACATGAACAGACCAATAATGAGCTGATCCTACTAACAAGTGCTGTCTGTGTATCCAACCCTTGATATATCTTATTCCTCTGTGACATTGTCTTAAAAACATTAAAAGACAGTAATGAGTCACACTTTGCTCTGGCTGACATGTTCCCTGCCACTGTTGTTTTGTTTGAGTTATTTTAAATAGTCACTAAGGCACCATGTTCACAGCTGACTGAAATAGTCTCAAAAAAGTATTATTAACTCCTGTTTGAGTGACGTTTGCTAAAAACTATTGTGCCAAGCTGTTCTGGGAAATTACTTTAGCTCCCCCTTCAACCAGAGAATGTGTTTTCTTACCTGTATGTCCCTTAAAATGAATTACCTTAATTACCTTACTTATTTTTATCCGTTAAAGTTTGTTACAACGTGGGTTTTCAGGTTCCTGTCTGAAATTTAAACTAATGCTGACTAATGCTACATTAAGTGCGTCATCAATACGAAAGAGCAGCGTCAGTACAGATAGCAGAGTTAGCTTTAGCATCGCGTAAATTTCGACAGCAAACACGGTAAGAGTATGCAGTTTTCGGATAAAAACTGAAGCCTGGAGCTTCTTTTCTTTATCCACCAAAAACCTCATCACGGCAGATATGAGTGTGTGTTTGTCAGCGACCGGCAGTTAGCCTACAAGCTAACAAACAACATAAATAAAAGATGCTAACTTCACTTACCAGTCTGATACAGGTGTCGGTGTTCAACCGGCTCCAAATATAAGTTTGGGTCTGACTGAGGACCCAAACATTTATGGCTGCGCTCTCCAGTGTTTCCTCTGATGCTAAAGCCAGCCGTCTTGATGCTGACCATAGACTGATGGGCGACATGACAGCTCCCCAAAAATAAGCCAAAAAAATCTCGATCGCCCCCTGGTAGCTGGCTGCAGTACAGGCCATAAGCCCCGCCCCCTCAATGTTAGTGAACAGCATGGATCTTTTAGGTAAATGGACCAAACTCAAACTAGTGCACTAGAATAAACATCAATCTCTTAAAGGGCTCTGGGTCATGTCAAACCAATTTAATTCTAATTATTTATATAATTTAATTCTGCTCAAATGATCTCAGATTTCTGGAAAAATATATCCCTTCCAGATTTTGAAAAAATGGGAGGAATTTATGTTAGTTAATTTATGTGTGTTTTTTTTTGTTTGTAAAATGTCTGCTGCACCGCAACGATTTGGTGTTTGGTTTTACCACTGTGGTGGCTAAATTACTTTTTGGGGTCTAAGAATGAGTAGCTATCAGGGGCCTGTGAATATGTTGAGCTCCAATAACAATACTGTTGCTTTGTTAATATCTACATGAACAAATAAATAAATAAATAATAATAATAGTAATGAATTTGAATTAAACATATATATATATATATTCTTAATTTAATATATATTTTAAAATTCAAATTCATTATTATATTCTAATTATATATAAATATATGTTACTACTTCTAGTAATGAGCAGTGTAAAAAATGACTAATAACATCTCAGTAATTGGTAACTGTAATATTATTGCAGTCACCCCAAAACCAAATATCTCTTTATAACTTTACTTTTCTTTTTTGCGCTAATACCGACTTGAAATATAAAAATCAATCACATCAGTGGATTCATTTTCGTAACTGTCGCACTGAACATGAATGTCAAAAAGCAGCAAGCTAGTTTGGAAGATAAAAACACTTTAATTTGACTGAAAATATTCCCATAACCCTGATTTTGTCAAAAGGAAAGTTGCCAGAAACATCACTGTTCCAGGTAGTGGTGCTAAGTCGAAATTACTACTAGGTTTTGTGGGGTGTAACCAAGAGTAGGCTAATATAACCTTACAAATAGTGTAACAAATTACTGTTGGTGGGGAGTAAAACAGAAAGCAATAATAGTACTTTTGGAAAGACTAATGAGTAATTTATCACTTTTTTTTTTGAGTGGCATGTCCAACAGTGGTCGAATGAGCCATGCTTCTGAAAAATATTGATTTACGCAGCTTTGAGACACAAACATGAGGCAAAGAAAGCTAAACTGAATGCAACCTTCCCAGTTTTGGGCCCCATTATTTCCCTCTGTACACTGTGATTGTCCGATGGAATAGATTCTGCAGCCTTCTTTTGTGACCTGAAAAAGACCCCTTAAACTTTGAAAGGCTGCCACAGTAAATCAGTGTAAGGGAAGTGCGCATTATCCTCTGCAGCGCTGACACTGGTCGTGGCAAAGCTGGCGAGATAAAACCTCATAAAAAAAGTGTCTGTTTGAGATGAGAGTACAGCCAGGCGGTGCAGAGCGGGGACCGCGAGTTCACGACCGGATGGATGTCAGCTTGATCTCTACTGAATCAACACCCAGCAAAGGTTGATAAGGAGGCTTAACCTCCTCTGCTGGTGAAGAGACTCTCTCCTGATGCCCACTTACATGTGTGCACAGTTTAGTAAAGATACAGCGGATACATAACGGCACGGTGACGCTTCCACTTGCAGATACTGACACATGTAGAGATAATGATACACAGAGAGGCAGAGTCGCTGAGATCGGGGACGATGCTCTGCAAAATAAGCAACACCAACCGCTTTGAAAGGTTTTGGTATCAGTCATATTGACAGGATGTGTGAGAACAGGATGAAGTGGGAGACAGGGAGAGAGATGTAGGGGGAGGAGTGGGTGGGATATAGATGAAAGACAACAGAAGGACAAAAACAAAGAGATCAAAAACAAAAAGTTGAATAAAAGTAAAAAAAAAAATGAAAGCAGGAGAATAAAACGGGGAATATGAGAGGGGGGTTAAAGCAAAAAAAAAAAAAAAACTATTTTGACACAAACCACTGGTTGAAAACAACACGTAGGGAGAAATCAAACAAGATAAGAGACGGGGAGAGATAAGACACGGGGAGAGACAAGGGGAGCATAACAGAGTGTGAGAAAATAGAAACTTTTCTTTGTCAAAGTGGCAAAGCTTTAGCACTAAATGCGGTTTCTTGCTCCCTCTCCCTCACGACAATAAAACATGAAGGAAAACAGATGTGATAACCCTCGCTGCTCAATGTGATAAAGTGTCAAGCACCCCACACACACACACACACACACACACACACACACACACACACACACTGACAAACACACCCGGTGTGTGGCCAGAGCCCCCTATCTGGGTACCAGTGCTCATCCTGACACTCCAAAGGGGCTCAGCGTGCGCACAGTCTAAGATGTTTAATTCATATGGCCGCCTGCTTGCTTGTGCTCAACATGAATGTGTGACGGAGGAGGATGGGAATGCAAAGCGTTATGCACAAGGCTGAGGGTGATGCAGAGACACAAGAGAGGGAGGCTACATAAATAGAGAAGAGAGATAATGCCAATGAATGAAGGAGAAGAAAGTAATGTAGGAGTTTCCACAGCGACAAAGAAAAACAAGGTTAGAGAAATAGAGAACTGTGAGGCACCAAAATGATGCCGCTGAGTGAGAGAAATTAGATGAGGGAGCACGCGTTTGAGATGCAGCTCTCAGACAGAATAAGCAATGGATGAAAGTGGAGCAGCAAAAGTGAAAGAGAGAAAAGAAGGACAAGTGGAGGGAAATTTCACAGACACACAAAATAAAGACAACAACAACAAAAAACAAAAAAACGGTGGAGATCTCATGCAGGCGGGCGGTAAGAGCCCAAAGTGCTGAGGGTGTGTGTTGCAGGTCTCAGGAGAGGCAGGCAGGGGACTGAGTGCTAGTGATTTTCTGTCATATCTCTCTTTCTTTTCATCCCTCACGCCTGTTATCCACCTCCTCCTCCTCCTCATACCTCACCCCACCCTGCAACACGTGTAGAAAAAGTACTACAGCTTGTGTTCAGCATTTGTGGGCACATCAGTTTTATTGCAGGATTAATCCTGATACCTGGTATAATTAGTTTCTCAAAATTAAGATCATGTTTCTCAGGCAACCTGTTCTTTTCTGTCATAAAAAAGGACACTGAAGTCTATCTCCTTTGTTACTGAAAAAAAACTTTAACTCTGTGTATTTTTCCCAAAAAGCAAATGAGAAGATGTTCTCATTTCAAACTAAACTTTATATTTCTCAACAATGCTGTGGTGAACGTGTGGTTAGATCTGGCACAAAGACACTTTGTTCAGGTGCGGAAGAGATCACGTTTTAAGCTGGTGGCACATGAGCCGCGGGATGAGCAGGGACAGGTTGGTGAAAAACATCCGGGTTTAGAGGCTTAGATGCTTCTGGGAAAAGCTGCCAAGTGTGGGTGAAAAAACACCCGGGGTCGGAGCCACGATCACCGGTGGAAAAGCCGCAAAAGGATGCCAAAAAAAAAAGTAGTGTTGTAGCTTGGGCCAGGCGTCTGGCCTTGGAGTCACGCTATCCAGCATCCCCTCTGCCTAATGGTTATAAAAGTCTGCCTATAAATTAGGTCACTTTAGAAACACAGATTTAATACGTATGAAATGTGCAAATGTAACATATTTGTGGTTTGCAGAAATATATTGGCAACATTTCTTCAGTCTACTGGGCTGCTGGTTCCCAGGTCTTTAAATACCGATGCTTTGTCGCGGCCCTCGTGTCTCATGGATGCACGGGGAACCCTTCAGTATTCGTTTGTGATGCACAGTTGAAACATGTTGGAACATGCAGTCAGTGTTGGGAAACAGTTAGGTTTGGACAACAAAAGTGCTTTGTTAGATTTAAAAGAAAGATCATGATCCAGCTGAAAATATCTGTTTGTTATGAAATGTAAATACAAGAAAGTGTCAGTGTGTGACGACCACAAATAAACATTAACGTTCTTTTAAAACAACTCTGACTTTTTGGTTTGATGCAGGACACAAACTGTGCCTGACCAAGCACCCAATCAGCACCCAAAGCAAGCCTGCATCAATGTCTGCCGGCCTCCGTCCTCTCTGTTTAGACACAACTGACAAACATTGTGGAAGCACTGGACTGACATTTTATCATTTATCTTGATCAGATCATTTCTGTCATATCTAATATGTATTGTTCATTATTTTCCTGCCTCATTAGCTTGCAGCTCGCAGAAAAAAATAGACCAGATGCCATCACTATGGCTACAGATTGTGAGTCCGCCGCAGAGGTCAGGGCCGTCGTGCGTTCAATGTGAATGGTCTGATTGTGCAACACAGGCGCATAAAGCAAGTAGCCGGCGCTCAATGGATAATCGGCGCACTTTGCAGCCGTTCGGCATCCAGTCTACACCGGTGTAATGCTTTCTACATGCACTCTACTCCACCGTTACATTTTGCCTAAAGGAAAATCTGTCTCCCTCTTACTAAACTAAGCTGTTTGTTGCCATTTGAGCCTAAAAAGAGCAACTTGCAACAGCCCAAGTTTGATTATGGCCCTGGGACTTTTGTTTGCTGGTCATACCTCTCACTCTCTTTTTCTCTTCATTACTACTCAGTGAAATAAAGGGAAACTTTTTCCCATCTCTAAATGGTTCTTTACTGCAGTATCACTCAGCTATTTACCTCGCAGGAGCCATTAAAAATACAACCAAAGATATGATGCAGAACATAAACAAATAAAATCCAAACACAAAAATGAATGACAAGGCTGAGGTAAAGATAGTCAGATAACACAAATCCCTCAGCCAGTCAGGGACTGGTATTGTCTATAAGCGGGTAAAAGATGGTTACTGACATGAGTGTGCACATTCAGCTGCTTTGCCTACCAATGCTGCCTGATAAAGTGGAAAAAAAAACAATGACGCTTCAGCTTTGTAAATGACTGCGCTCACTTTGCATACTCACAGTCATTCTCGATTGTGGCCTACGGCGTGTCCTGCAGGCTCCAGAGGCTCGATGGCGGCTGCTGAAACTGCAACATCACACCTCTCCAACATCTGTCACATCTGTCAGGTAATCGTTTTTGCAAACTCAAGTCTACATCTGCTGCATGTGAGTAGATGTACACACACTCACACAGGCCTGCACAGTGAGAGCAGATACAGTGTTGTTGTTGGCCAAGAAAAACACACATTAAACATGAAGATTAATCTGTTTATTATATATACTCATCATGATATCAATATCATTATTAATATCCATCATTAGGCACCTTATACAGTATGTAGATAGATCGGGGAGTAGACTCAGTCTGCATGCCGGTTGGTTACAAAAACACTGGGAACTGAATCGAAACATGCTGTCAACACGGCAGAGAAAAAAAAAATCTGTTTAGATTGTATTTGAGGTGTCCTTACATGTTTGCTTCTACACATAACTAAAGTGAAACCCGTGACTGCTAATTTGTCAAGAGATATGCGTGTATAAATGTGTGTGTGTGTGTGTGAGTGTGTCTGGGTTTGTGTGCGTTTTGCGTGCGTGCCAGCATGTGTGAAAAGTTCTTGTGCAATAAACATTGTGTGAGGTTTAGTCTGGCGTTCCCTTGTGTAACAGTGCACTGTGTATCAGCGTCTATGAGTGCGTGCCAAGCCTCTTACAGGTACTGGGAGACTGAGCCAGTCCAGGCAAGTCCTCGGCGACACCTTGGCAAAGTTGCCAGATCTCGAGCTGGTTATACCTGGAAATCAGAGCCAGAAACACAGTGGAAAGTTCTCCTCATGCCTCTGGAGGAAAATCTATTTGCTCACTTTTCTCCACTGCGTGTCGGGAGCGAGCACACACTCTGGAGAGTAACAATAAAGAATCGATATTTTACCGCATACACCCAGCGTTAATACAGCGCTGCAGCCTGGATCACTAAAACACACTGCTACATTTGTTATGTAGTGTACTGCAAGCAAATTCAGGTTTTGACCCAAGGTTTATACTGTCTGCATGAAATTTGCAAAAATTATTTTCAAAGAAGCTCTGAGAGAATACATTTTGACACAAGCATTTTCAATAATGCTTAACAGCCACTCTGAAGTGCAGGATCGCAATTGAGTTAGAACACAGACACAGTACTTTCTCTACAGGGCCACAATCAAAAATATGATGAAATACAATGCAAGTGGTTGATATATTGTAAGATCACAAGGATTCAGCCTTGTGTTCTTTTTCCACCAGATTTTTGGGGATGCATGGACCTTGATTTTGTCAGGCTGTTGTGCACACATCTGAATGTTTCTTAAACATATCTGAGCTAAACATAGAGTTTAACATGGAGAAAGTTTGACTTTTTTCTTGCCATAACTTAGACAAGAAGATAATTATTCCAATAATAATAATAATAATAATTACATAATTCCAATCTCATGTCTGTCTGCTATAATGAAGCTACAGTGAGCAGCCGGTTTGCTTAGCTTACCAGTAAGGCTGGAAACAGGGGAACTACTTGCCTGGCTCGGTCTAAGGTATCCATGATACATATAGGTATTTCACGTATATTCATGGACCAAATTTCAAAACCTTTCAAGGACCCAAGATAAAATTTCCATGAGTGTTCACAATGTATAACAAACATTGCTCCATCTCAGACATGCAATTCAGTTTAAAAGTAGTAGTTGGCTGTAGCAAAGGTATGGAAGCTGTAGTTTTCATGATCCTACGTGTTAAATTCTGCTGTAAAAATATTAATTTTCTCTTATTCAAACAGTCAAACTCTATTTAAACAGAATACCTAGCTGGCTTACACGGGAGAAAATAAAGAAACATTCGTCATGGTAAAACAAAACGTTGTCACACATCAATGCATTTTAGGGAAACATTATGTCGACAGCCACAGAAAATAAATTTGCTGTTATGTTACATGGAGTTAATCCATGGAAGTACTGCAATAATTAATTTCATCATACACAACAAAATTGACTTTTCCAAAACTTTTGAGGATTTTACCAATTCCATGACTTTCCCTGGGAAATTCAGTGACTTAATTAATTGACTAACTTAATTTCTATGACTGTGGTAACCATGACTACTTCAGTTTATGTACAGACTAAAAGCTTTAGAGCTGCTGGTTGTTGGATTTTGTTGCTTTTGGATGGAGGGCTTTTCACATTTTTCGGTTTTGTACCTTCTTGTTTCCTCCGTCCTTCTGCCTGAGACCGCAAACCGTTCTCAGTGCGTCATCTTAAACATGTCTCAATTCCTAAAATGAATCTTGGGGAGAATGTAGGTGTACCGGAGGAGAAGTGAGCAAGGATGCACAGCTGTATCCTTCGCAGCTTTACATTTAATGATCAAAAATTAAGTCTGTTATTCATCCTGTCATCTGACGGTTTTCCAGATGGCCTCCAACATTTTTCGAAGTTTATTTTTTAATATCGGGAAAACATTTAATGCCATCGTCAATTTGAGGTAGTGTACTGATGACCGATGACAGTGATATTTCGATGTTTTTTAAGTTGTGTTGCTAAGCAACCAAAATCTAACAATTTCCAAACGTCTAACGTTAACATCATCTTGACGTAGAATATTTAGTCATAAGGTACAGAGAACAAAACCCAATGTCTTCCAACCGTCATGATCTTAATGTCTGCACAACATGAAATTCTCATGTCATGATCAAGAAACATTAAAAAATTATCAACCAAATGTTCATTCCAACCAAAGTTTAAAATCTGCAAATTATGAGATTTAAATTTGAACTTTTACGTGGTTATTGTCAGAAATATAAGAGCCAAACAAAAGCACATCCTACGAAAAAACGGAACTGCAAAAGTCACAACGGCAGGCGGCTTTGCTGCATTTGGACAGAGTAAAGCGGGCCATTTCCTCCTGTTTCCAGTCTTTATGCTAAGTTAAATGAATGGGCGGCTGGTGGTATCTTCATAGGACACAGAAACGAGTGTTTTGTCACACTTCTCATCCTACATAATAAGTATATTTCCCAAAACGGATCCTTTAATGCCAATGAGAGGTCACATAGAATTTTTGAACATTTTCATCAAGTTAAATTCATTGTATCGATGAAAATAGTTGTATTAAAGTGGAGTGAACTCCTGCAGAGTCGTTTGCATACGTTAAGCCAGATCTCATACTCACCCTTCTTTTACAACTGCAAACCATTCCTCCCAGTTCACACACTGACAGTGGAGAAACTCCAAACTCAACGGAAGTTTCAGCCCTCCGCTTCCTCCTGTGGCCTTGACAGACACGGACACGACATGTCCACCCGACCATGAAATAGCCACTTGTGTTTTAGCCCGAACAACTCCATTCCTATGTGACTGTCAGCACACACACACACACACACGCACACACACACACACACGCTCCTTGAGGCTTTTGTAGTCCAGGAGGACCGACTGTATGTCCTGAAGAACTGATCGATACTATTCAATCTGCTCACGGGTCTTTGCCGCATTAGGCTACTGCTGCTATCCAAACAATGAATGGGTGGACACAGAGGGGCCCGTGTACAAATGGAATCCCATTAAAACGCCATGGCTCTCGGGGGCCGACGCTGACCCCCCCCCCCCCACCCCTTGCTCAAACTGCAGCAGCTATTTTATGCACCTCTGATTGACAGCTCCCATCCAGGAAGGGAAAGATGTTGTTGCCATGACAACAGCTCATGCTACACCGGTGCGGATGCAAGCTTTTTGATAAATATCACTCGACTGAAACCTGCATCGGATACTGAGAGGTCATTATAACAGCTACGGGGTTTCACAATGTATTTACACTCATAGACAGCGAAGATGATCCGAGTACAGCTGTTTTGTTTGGTGACAGACACATGTGCTTTTAAGTGCGGTTAAAATACCTATAATATCAACAGTGAGTGGCCATTATTCACATTGACAGCAGAGATTTTGAGTTTCTCAACAGGGATAAATAGAATACAGTGTCTCTTCCTAATAGACTGACAGACGACATTTCCATGATGAGCTTTGCGCACAGCACGTCTCCTTTCTACACTATTTTCAATACATCTCATCTAAAAATAGTTTCAAGCTGCGAGATGGAAAGCAGACAAAGCAATAAAAGAGTCGGCGATACAGAAGGGGAGGAAATGAAAAAGCCTCTTCTTTTGTTATCTGTGATGTCTTTTCTTCTTTTTCTCTCCTCATTAGCAGTAAAAAGTTTAGAGTCGAAGCATCTCTTGGTTCAAGAAGCCCTTTTGCTGTGCCTGTTCCTTTTTTTTTCTTACAGCCACTCCCTTTTTTTCCCCGGTTTACCTACTAGCACAGTGCTTTTAGGGACACCGAGGGAATTTCCTTCTCGCAGTTCATCCCTTTTTTCCCTCCAGGTTCTGCTTCATCTCCTTCAGATTGCTTTTCACAACAATGTCGTTCATTTCGGTGGGAGCCAACTTAACTGTACCTAATGTGATGCCAGGTTCAGTGTTTATTCCTCTGCTAACTGTGGGTTGTTTGCACAGAAAAGTTCTCTCAGGCTTACCGTCTACCCCGAGAGAGTGATCCACAATATGGAGAGGGCAAAAAGTGAAGGAGAAATATGGATACTTCACCAGGCGTTGTTGAACACCATTTACAGCATCTATGCACAGAATGAGAGCCCAAAAAACACACAAATGGTGGTATAAAATGTGTCACCCCGTTGCGGCCGTGGGAATAGCCTGTGAGGAGATAAAATGGAAGAAAAAGGAACGAGAGGTGTGTAGCAGTGGTCTTGTGGACAGTTATATCTTGCAACCACTGAAAGTTTCAGCCCGCCGCCAGAATAAAATGTTGGTATTGTGTGTTTTTGCAAAACACAGATATGTTACATTTGTACATTTTCTTATGTATGACATTCAGATTACGTGTTTATGAGCTGATTTTCTCATCAGGAGGAGGAGGAGGGGGTGGTGGTGGTTGGTGTGACACCTTAGCGAGACGCCTGCCAAACAGCAGAGAGCAGCAGAAAATTGTTCGAGATCATCTAAAGTGTTTTTAATGTTAGCTCAGGACATGTCCAGTTGTCTTTTTACTGACAAAAAAGGGTATTTTTAGCAAGATGTTGGGACATTTGCAACCGTGACAAACTGATTATTTTTTTAAGGGCAATTTTTGGAAATGTCCAGGCATGTTTGTAGCCACAAAATCATGTGGCTTATAACAACCGCCCAGGACATGTCAAGTCATGTTTGAGCGACAAAATTGGGTGTTTTTTGACAACATTTCGGGACATGTCCAGACATCTTGAAGCAACAAAATTATATGGCTTATAAGAAAAGTCCAGGACATGTCCAGCCGTGTTTGAGCATAAAACAACAGATAGGGAAGTATCAAGCCATTTTTGTAGCAACAAAACTGCATGTTTTTGGAACATGTCCAATTGTATTTGAGCAACAAATACGGGTATTTTTTAATGACAGTGTGGGACATGTCCAGCAGTGCTGAAGTAATAAATGTGGGTGTTTTTTAATGCCAATTTGAGACATGTCCAGCCATTTTTTAAAAAATAAACAACAGATGGGGACATCATGCATATTTTTAGCGACAAAACATGCTTTTTAACGACAATTTAGGGATTGTCCATGTGTTTGTAGTGACAAAACCGTGGTTTTTAATGACAGTTCCGGACACATCTAGCCATGTTTGTTGTAACAGAAAAGGGTATTTTAAGCCGAAGTTTTGCTCGCCCTAACTAAGTGATTTTTGTGTCTACACCTAATGTACAGAAAAGTAAAATTTCATAATACTGGCTACATACGACATGTACAAATGTCATATATTCGTGGTTTACAGAAAACTAAAACGTTTGCCAGCGTTTATTCTGGTAACTGGGCTGAAAGTCCTTAGTATGGCAGAGCCAGGCTCAGATGTGCACCATAAAAGTACTCATGGGAGATAATTTACATTTAGATGCTATGATGGAGGAGCTAACATGCCACAAACAGACCAACAGACTCTGTTTGAGTCTGAATGATGAAGAGGATTATAAGTGTCACTCTTTTCTATGACGGTAAGGTAGGTTTTTCCTTAAAAGCAAATCGGCACACACAAATGAAATGCAATGGTGCAAAGCTTATTTTTCTGTTTAAATGCTTTTGGGAAACCCAGCCAAAGCAAGTGTTGAATTCTGGGAAGATTAATTGTTGGAAGGGCTTGGCTGTCAGCGTGGATCTTGAGGGAGAGGGAGTGAAGTGATTCTGAGAGGAGTGGAGGAGTTGTAGCGTGAGAGGTCTGGTGGAGGTTTGGCTGCAAAGGTCAGGAGCAACTGGAGATGTGACGCCTGTAATGGAAACTGTGGGTCAGATTCCAGGAAGCTTTGAGAAAATTGTTTGGACTGTGAGAAAACAGCAAGTCAGAACTCGTGGGAGCTTCTCAGGAGTGGCTGGGAAGGAGGCATGAGTTTTTTCCAGATCCGACGAGGACGGAGACCAAAGGTGCGAGACGGAGAGCTGAGATTGTTCCACGAAGAAGTCTGGGGATCACATAATTGGGGTGGATGTTGGCAAGGCGATGGGCGTCTGCGTCCTTTTGTGACTGGATCGTCCTCCTCCGTCGGGCTATGGTGAAGACGGAGTGCACTCCAGAGAGGCTGCAGAAGAAAAGAAAACAAAAAATTAATGAGAGAAAATAACAGAAAAGTGGGTTGGGGGTGTGAAACGGCACAAAAAAGAGCTCCTGTTAGAAAGAAGAGATTGAGAAAAATCAGAAATGGCAAGAAAGAGAAAAATAAGACGAAAACAGACAAGCAAAAAAAGAAACAATGACGACCATCACAGGAAGAGCAGGGAGGGCGGGGGTTGTAAAACCGAACCGCGCGGAGTGACGTAGATGAGAGGAAATTAAGAAGTTGAGATCAAACAGGAAAAGAAAGAGAAAGGGCCAAGATAACAAGCATGGGCACAGTGAGGCATAAAAATGGATCAGGGGGATGGAATTAGAAAAATAGAAGAGAGAGGAGAGAGATAAGAGAGACAGGATAAAAGAGAGAAAGAGAGAGAGAGAGCGAGAGAGATGGAGGGGAGGACGAATAAAAAGAGAGGAGACATAATTATAAAATGGCACGAGAAAATCAATGCAGGGAGCATCATTGTGCTTGCAGCCGCCGTACAAAGGGAGGTGGAGAGCAGCGGTGTGTCCATCAAACGCATACACACCAGCACATGTCAGTGTCTCTCTCTCTCTCACTCACACACACACACACACACACACACACACACACACACAGAAGCATTTCAAATGCAGAGTGAAGACAAGGAGGATGAGTCAGGCAGATGAAGCGGAGAGAGACAAGTGACATTTAGAGCTCAGTCGGAGCATGTGATGACAAGGCACAAAGATACATGCCAGCCCCAACTCTGACAACAGCTTGTGTGTGTGTGTTTGTGTGCATGTGTGTGTGTGTGTGTGTGTGGATTCAGAGCTTGGTGCAAGAAAACTTATTTGTGATTTTATATATATAATTCTTTTCAACTGCGGGAGGTGAAACTGAGGCCAGAGAGCCAACACAAAAGCTGAGAATTCACGTCAACTTTTTTGAAACTTTAGCAATCAAAGTTTAAGAAAAAGTTGGAGGACACACTTTTTAAGTGGTGATATTTAGATTCTTTGCTTAAGTAAAAGTACCAATTCTCCATTATAGGGCTGCAACCAAGAAGAATTTTCATTGTTGATTGATATGTTCAATATTTTCTTAATTGATCAAATAGTTTTGAGTGTAAAAATATCATAAAGTGGTGAAAAATATAGATCATTGTTTCTCAAAACCAAAGATGACGTCCCTGACCGTCTTACGTTACCTTGTATACCTGTTGGATAAAAGGGATAGTTCAGATTTGCTTTTAAAGTGGGGTTGTATGAGGTACTCATTTCAGCACTCCTGGTTTTTGGTAATATGCCAGAAATAAGGTCTGCGGTTAATATAAGCTTAAGTGACTTTCCTGTTTTGTTGTACGACATAAAGTACGACAGTAAAAACCCCACTGTGAACTCTAAAGCGTTTATGCCTTTATAAGGTAATTGCTAACAAGTAGTTAAATGAGACTACAGAACGTCATCACATCGAAAACAGTTTTACAGGCTGTGATGTCGTGTGTTTATAGTCTGAAATTAGCTTTTACTTCTGCCGCTTTCAGTTTGGCTTAAAAAAATCATAAAAGTGGTGTTCATTTGTGAGGATTACCTTGCTGAACCTTGCTGAAACATTTGTTTTTCACAGATCTTATTTTCAACAATAATCCTAAATCCAACAGAAGAATCCAATAAGATTTTTGATGAGTGAAGCGTCAACCTACAGAGAAACATCGTCCCTGGGGCACTTTACTACAAACAGCAGATGTCAGTCAGCGTGACCCCAGTTTGGAGAAGCAGCCTGGAGTCAGACACGAAACATGTGCTGCTGTGGAGAAGTCAGAAACAAGATGCATATTAGCCACCTAAAACAAAAGTACCACCCAAAGAAAATCAATATCAGTTAAAGTGTATGCTCTACTGAGAGTTTATGCACTGCTTTAACTTTCCATCAGACAGCCGGCTCTGATGGGGAAGCAGTTAACAGCCTCACTTTCCCAACTCTGCTCTTGTCAAAGCCACCAGACTACACTGACCAAAAAACAGAAATTTTACCCCACTGACCACTGGAGCTGCTGGTCTACCGCTGCTTTGATCACTTAGTTTGTTTGTGCTATTGTGCTAAACATTTTAAATGCCAAAGTCACACAATAACTGCATGTTTTTCTCAGTGGAGTCTGGCTTTGAACAGAGCGATATAACTGCTTCATTTTCCGGTCGGAAAGGTAAAGCAGTTAAAACAATCTCATGACAGCTGATATTGTCTTGAATGATGTGCAATTAATAAGTGTGATCTGGTACTGCTTGTGTAGCAAATCACACTGCTGTTTTAGTTTGTTTTACTATGACTTTGAAGACATTCATGGGTGCAGAATGTCCAAAATAAATGTCCCCGCAGGGACAATTAATCGTATATCGTAATGCAACGCTTTTTATTTTAGAGGGCTGGAAAACATATTGTTGCTGCCCCCGCCTACAGCAGTACATCGCTTTGCCCCAATGTCAGACAGCTTCAGGCTGCTTCTCTAAACTGGAGGCGTGTCAACGAACATCTACTGTATGTAATACACTGACTATGGATAAGTACCTCCATACCAACCATACAGCTTCAACAAATCTAAATGAAACTTGTAATGTAGCAAAGTAAAAAACATCTACACATCTACAAGTACAAAGTAGCATCAATGGGAATGCTACAAGTACCTCAAAATAGGACGAAAGTACAGCACCTTGGCTATTATTGCACAGACACACACACACACACACACCAGAACAGTCATGCAAATTCAACCACGTAATAGTCATTATCATTATTGACAAACAACAATTCATCGAGCTATTTCTGCTCAAAAGCATGTAAACACCATGTCAGCCCAACCCTCCCCCACACACACACACACACACACACACACACACACACACACACACACATGCATACACACTCTCTCACTCCTTGTTAACTGTATTAGTGCCAGGGCTTATCAGTGCAGCGGGACCACACACCACAAAAGGCTGAAATTCATTACAGTCGTAGGAGGGCCTTGACAAGCTGTCAGCATGTTCGAAAGATTCTTCAAATCCCCCTCCCCTCTGTCTCCGGAGAGTGGTGAGAATACTCAGAGCTTAGCTATCTGCTTCCTCACACACACACACACACACACACACAAACACATTCATACAGAGGAATGTCTCCTGGTCTACATCTTAATTTCAAGGATAGTTTGCATTGTCACACACAGAGGGCTGCATTTACAGCGTCATGCAAAAAAACACAGAAAACTCTGCTCTGAATCTTAATTTCATGGGTAGTTTACATTCACTCTCTACATCGCGCACACACACACTTACACACACACACACACACACACACACACACACATACACACATCTGTCTGAGGTAATGCTGAATGGAGCAGGCCTAGAGGTACAGTTCAATGACATACTCTGTATTTCCAATTTATGTCAACATCACAACGCTTCTCTTGGCTGCAACCTCTCACACACACACACACACACACACACACACACACACACACACACACACACACACACACACACAAAGACACATAATACATATGCTCTGCACCTTAATATAAAGGACAGTTTGCTGTTATGGCTGTGGTTACCTCGACAGGAAAACATTTTGGGATGATCAAAGCGATTATTGTTGCCATAAAACCGTGCAAAACAATAAAATCCTTTCACAACCTTTATGCGAACCTATTTTCCAATCTGGTTAAGCAGTTAAAAAGCAGTGTAAAAAAAAAAAAGGAGAGCCATCATCCTTCAGACAGCGCTGTTTCAGTCTTCAAGGACAGAAAAGGGCAAATTATTCTGGAAAATCTTTAACATAATTACTATAATCTGCCAAACCTAAATTAAACAGTCCGGCATGTGAATGCCTCTCTGACATGAGTGTGGAGTGTGTGTGTGTTCCCGTGTCTGACAGAGAATTACAATTTCGGCATGTTTCTGTGGTGTGTAATTGCACGTGTGTGTGTGAATGAAAGGCAGAGAACACTCGGTTTGTCTCCAGTTATTAAACTAACCAATTACAAGCCCCGCTCATCACATTTACGTCCCAAACAAAGGGAGAGTTGATCTATTATTAATGTACTTCTTCCGCAGTGTAATTCACACACAGATTCCGTCTCATACCCATACGTTCACACATGAGTGCTTGCACGCACATTGTACACACACACACACACACACACACACACACACACACACACACACACACACACACACACACACACACACAAATAGTGCTCCCGGAGCCTGTGGTGGCTCAGTCTCCTGTGCCACCGGTACAAATGATGAATGTGAATTGCCAGTATTAACAGATGAGCAGCTTTTCAGAGACAGGTAGTGTGGATCATCAAAATCTCTCCTGCCATGCTTCACTCCTTTCTTCATCTCTCTTTCTCCCCCTTCTCTCTTTCCATGCATTTGTAATCAGACCTGTCTTGCTTGTTTAATCAGAGCACACCTCAGTGTGCAGCCGCATCTGCCACCTCTCTGCTGTGCGCCACATCTCGGAGCGAAAACGCGGACGAAGACATATTTGCACTGATTCTGTCGATCCAGCTTTGAACTGTTCTGTAGGCTTTACCTGCCACTGTATCTCTGACAGGTTGCTGGAAGCGGTAAAGGAATACTCCATCCACCAAATTATCATTTGTATATCAGTTACTCAGCCCGTGTTAAGTTTGTTTTTCTCCACAGTGAATGAAGAATCCAGTGAAAATATTTGATGAATTGAAGTCATAAGGGATCTGCTTTTAACAACAAAACTGCATCAAAACTTCCTTTAACAAAAGAAGAGTTTAGACATGCAACACATTCAACATTAACACGTTTTAAATGAACAAGCGAACAGCGCTCTGTGACGCAGTGGTGGCGGGCCTTCAGAATAGTGCAGACTGAGTGGAGTTTATCTTCATGTATGTGCATTGTGTAAGTTACTAAAATAAAACATTAATGACATTAACGCTGGCAAAACCTCCGCTAACTGAATGCTCTACTTTATTGTGGTGGCTGGAGCAAACATCTAATACGCCTACTTGGCAAAAATTACCTCCACTAATAGCTACTGTGCTCACACCAAAGATGATACGAATTGTTGTGTCATGCTACTCGTTCTTATATGAAAGGTGGAGTTTTTTTAAAAGCATTTTGCAACTAGTAAAAATACGTCCTAAGCAGCAGTGCTAGCCGTTGCAGGTTTGTAGCTAACTGCCTGGCCTTAGCTAACAGCTAACTTGGTTTGCAGTATTGCACAACTGATAGCTGGATGTAAACAAGGAAGCTCCCTGCCCTGAGTGTGGATGGACACAAAGACGTGAATATCACATCCATCGGTCATGTCCATCTGGTTACCCGCTGTGAGTTTGCATCTATTTGCGTCTTTGCATTGGCTTTTTATGTATTCTCGCTGTATGAATTGCTTGCATTGCATTCAGTGTGAACACACTTTAAGTGTATTTCACCAGCGTTTGTGACCGGGAGTTGCCACCACTTGAGTGATTTTTTCAGGGACGGCCCATTGTGAACAGACGTGTTTGAACGGACACTGCACGAAGAAAATAAAGGTTTGTGCAAAACACAAGGTAATGAGGTGGTAAAGTATTGTGAGATGGGCGAACATGTTATTGGTTTTGGTATTTTCTTAGGATTTGTTGATAATAAAGAAATCTAGCTTGAACTGGAAACCTTCATGAATTAAAGGAACAAACGCTTTGGGGAAACAGTGGAAGATGAAAACAGAGAACGGTCAAGACATCCAGATCCTGATTAGTTCTCAGACTGGGATGTGGCTGCACAATAATCCTTCTTGTTTGTGAGGTAGCAAGTCGTCGTTTTTGTGGGAAGTGATACTCTGTTAAGAACGGAGTCTGTCAGCTCGAGATGCCAGAAGCAAAGTTCACACACTGAAAAAATCTGACAAGCCTCACTGCCATTAATCACCACCACCAAGTCAAAAATGTTCAAAACAGATGATCAGAGCAAAAACCAACTCGGGCAACTGTCCGTCTTTAGAGCAGCTCCCAGTTCCCAAACTTTTTGGCTTGTGACCCTTTAAGATGTAGCACAAGACCACTCATCACAGGTTACGACCTCAGTGAGCTGAGTTGTGAACAGTTCAAAGAAAGATTGATTTTTCCTTCTCAGATTGTTTCATTTGAAGGATTTTCAAAGGCCTGAAGAAGTAAAAGCTTTCACAAGAGAAAACTCTAGAAAATAAATGTAACCTAATGATTGATTCCACTTGACATATTTAATATATCTGAGTCTTAGTTGTGTTAATTGAGACAAGAACACGCAACAAGAATGCTAGTTTTTATGGTACCTTATGTCCTTAAAAATCTTCTTTTTTACTACCGATGTTTTTGGACCACATTCTCACAATTCTCATAGTTGTAAGAGCCTCCCTTTTTATTGTGTCTGCACGGCACAACCACAGTTTTTTAAAACATTGATTTGAGGGATGTTTTTGGAAGTACACATGCTACGGACAAAATTTCAAAACTTTACCATGACTTTTCATGGATCCAAAATATTTTTCTTTCTTGCCTCACTTGCCTGGCGTTCAAACATATGAGATTTAAACTCTCTTTAAACACAATTTCAGTATTTTACAGTTTCTGGCTATGATACTAAGTGTCATTTTGATGATTTTTTAAAATAACATTAAAAAAATAATAATAAAAAAAACACCCCAAATTTTTGTTTCCAATAGAAATTGCAGAAAGAAATGTTAAAAGGAAAAAGCTACATGCTTTCTCAGCCTGTTTTATTAAAAATAACAGATGAATGAGAGCGATTGAAAAAGGAGTGATAGCACATAGAAAGCTACCAGTGCTGCAATGTTATCATGGATTTACCAACATGTACCTTTAAAACATCACTATGAGAAACAGTCCATGCAAACAGGCATAACAGCCAGATTTCGGGGATCTGGCTCACAGACTTCATAGGGATACTGGGCTGGATTGAGAGACTCAATGGCAGCCAATCTGAGGAGTATTTAGCATAAACAGCAACATTAGAAACAGCAATAAAGGCAAAAATTACAACACAACTACAGTTTATGACATACATGACACCAGTGACCTATAGCACACAATCTCACTGGTAAATGATCTTCCTGGTTGCTGGAGGTTAACTTGCATAAAAGCCTGGCCAGTTATCACATGTTCTAGTGTGGTTTAGTTAGTTTTCTTTAGGAGCACAGTAAGGCTGTGGTTTGGACTATAATAACTAACCAAGACAGCAAATTGAAGAAAGCCACGAGGTTGACTCTTTGCAGCTATGGATAGGATGCTTGTCATTTATTCATACATAGATTTATGTAAAGTCTATTGTCCGTCTGAGTCAAAGGCGTCCAGCAGAAGGTACACTTGTTGAAACTGAGGGGTCATTGAATCCAGTCACATTATATCTGCCACAAGCTTAGATAATTAATCTAAGTTAAAGTTCAGAAAACCTAGGAAGGTCCGCTGAAACATGTAAACATACACGGGTGCATGCATGCCAATATATATTTATTAATGTGGAGTTCTGAGCCTCTGTGGTGTTCAGATAAGGTTTAGAGAGCCTCGTCTCCCAGCGTGTGTTCAAAATAGGTCATCTTATTCTGCGACTTGGAGCGAGCACGCCTGCTTCTTTTCCTGCCCTGATTTCAACAACATAAACAACAAGTTTTCCCCCTCTCCCTCTCTCCATCTATCTCTTTAAAGCAGCGCTCCTCATCAGTGTAACCCAGTGAGGTTAAGTAAATAAGTCTATTTTATGCAGAGCAAGAGACAGAGGAATGCTGGTTCTCAAAGTGCTTGTATTTTGGTATTCTAGTTGTGCGTCAAGTTGGATTTGTTTGCTACTGTGCCTCTTCCAGTGCCACCTGCCAACACATACACTGACACACACACACTCACGCACACACACACACAGACCCTTGCCTCCATGCTTCAGCTTCCTTTAGTTGCTCAGCAGGGGACTGTCAAACTGAGCTCAGTACCATTTCTTTACTGCGCTGCTCTATCATGCAGGATATCTCTCCTGACACAGAGCTGTCATGGCCTTCAGGGCTTGAAGATGGCGATGCAAAGGAGCAAAAAGTGGAACAGTAAAAACAAGCCCCTCATTTACTTCGGAGCATGTATGCTGATGTCTGCATGTAGCTATATTTGTACGCACGTCTACGTGGGTGAAAGCGTGGCTGTGCGTGTAGATTTGCTTTTAGATGATTCATGGTGTGAAACAGGAAAAGCCAATACCCCAGTTTTACTGTGCTGACATTACTGGTGCCATTAGCCCAAGGCTTTAGCAACGTCTTAAGAGGTTGCTGGCTTTAAAACATGACTGAGGTCAGCATATTTCACCATGATACATTACAAGGAATAGCTTTTACACTACCTGTCATATTTTAGCTCTTAAAAGTGTTTCCGCCAAGCGAATAGCAATAACTGACATCTAAAAATGGAAAGAATAGCTCAACATTTTGATAATTATGTTTATTTGCTTTCTTGCTGAGAGGTTAGATGATTGAGATCACATCTAATCACATCTAACCTCACCACATCTAATTGGGTAGTCGAGGCTCATCAATACATAAAGGCTAATGAATCATGTTTTCTACCAGAAAATGGTCGCATGACGCGGGCGTGAACAGAGAAGGACACGTCATGGCTTATAACGCCCAATCAGAAAGCAAACAGGGATGGTCGCTTCAGCATTTCCAGCATGTTTCTGTTCATCCACTGTAAAATGCAGCGCCTGAGTTTTTAAAACAAAACAGGGACAGCAGTGTTCCAAACTCCTCCGTTTTAGGGCTGATAAAACGCCGGATTAGTGAGGATGTCAGGCTGAAATGTAGCAATATTGATGTGTCTTAAATTGAAAACAGAGTAATGTGGATGTAGCCAAAGCGTGCAAATGTCGTGTACAGTTGTGAGTGAACACTCACGTTTATTAGTTACAAACGGATCAGTTCAGTGTTCATGAATGTGCTATTTTAAAGCGGTCATGCACAACACTGAAAACGATGGACATTTTTTGCAATTTTCAGGTTTTTCATAGACCAATGGATAATATATTAAGAATGTAATCAGCTGATTAGTAAAAAAATAATCTTTAGTTGCAGCCCTAGATATACAATACAACACAACCTATATCATGATGGAAGATTTCATCCATATTGCCTTCCCCTAAGCTACGCTTTTAAGGTCTGGTTTATTTTTGGTTTCTCAGGTGTATTACACATAGAGGAGAGGAGCGAGAAAGGGAGAGGGGGACTGAGGTAAGAGAGACGAGAGACAGCGAGCTAAAGACGTGTGCACACGGCGAGTATCAGAACTATGAACTGCCCCCAGCTCTCAGGTTGCTGCTGACACTGATAAATACCTGAGGAATGGGACACAATCGAGAGCTCGGCTACGTCGTCATTAACCTTGTGAAACCTCAGCCAGCGCCGGTGATTAACGACATCCCATTATGTGCTATTAAACAGCAGCAGAGGAGGTTCTCCACTCCCATACCAAAACAGCACAAGGAACTATGACTTCTTAGAGAAACTTTCCCTCGGCCCGACAACATTCTCCCAAAGGGGCCCGAGTATGAAAAAAAATCCATAACATTATAACATCCACTAAGAAAGATTTGTTTGAAAGTTGCAGAATGACCCACTGTGGCCTAATATCCTCTGACTGCTGCTTCTTTGCGTGCCACTTACATGTTTCCCCTCCCTGTCTTGTTCAAAAGTCTGTTATTGTTTATTACAATAGAACTCGGTGGAGTCCCCACAGAGGGCTCAGTGATAAGCAAAATACTCCGACACAGAAAGGAGGCTTTTACCATATGAAAGGCAGGGGAGAAAAGAAAGAGAAAAACGAAGAGGGGAACGGGAAACGGATAAAGCGAGAAAAGATAGAGGTGCTGGGAGTGGAGGATGAGTGTGTGTGAGCGAGAGAGAAAGAGAGGCTGGGGCGGCGGGAGGGGAAGATAAAGGCAGAGCTGTATTCCCTGATGTGGCTTCTGTGTGTTGGCTCTTTGCAGCTCCTGCTCCAAGGATTACTGCATTTACACTTCAGCTTAAAAATAGCCCCCGTGATAATTTATTTAGCTGGAGCACGCCATCCGGCATTGTGTTCCCAGAGAATAGTTTTTTTTTTTTCTCTCCTGTCTTAGTCTCTATGAGACTCTTCCAGTCTCTCACTTATTATTTTAACCGAGATATTCTCCCCCTCTCCGTATCTCTTTCTCTTAATCTCCCACTCCCTAAGAAACTCGCCTCCTCACTAAAAATCAGAAATAAACAAGCGGCTCTGTTTACCTGCACAAACCTGGCTGCTGGATATATTCCTGCTCTTAATCTCATTTGTGCTGCTAAATTGGTTACGTGAACCTCTGATATCCTTTGACTCAGTGTTGTGAATTAATCTCTTATCAAAAAAGAAAAAAAAATACTTCTTCCTTTTATAATCTGTTGTAATTTTGCTGATATTTTCTTGGCTGTGTACAGATGTGGGCGCTTAAGTTTGCACCGACAGTAAACGAACAGCAAGATGTTGACATGTAATAGTAATCTTCTTATTAGGATAAACCAGTCTTCTTAATCTGGGGCCAGATGTATTAAACTATGTGTACATTCACAAGTCTAACTAAATGCACAAAAACAGAAATATGCATATTTATAAGCCTGTGTGTATTCATAGTTCTCTTATAAATCTCAATAAATGTGAAAATGGGCACAGTGCACGAGCCCACTCCAACAGCTAACTACATTTTGGCAACCAACCGTCATCAAGCATTTCATATATATTCATCTGTATGAAATGCATGAAGGTCACTTGTACAAATCAAATTTTTTTCAGAACTTTCTCAAACTTTGATGCGTGGGAGCAGTTTTTTTTTTCCCACTTGGACTCATCACTCATTCTCCTACAAACCTGACTAAAACCTGCAGGTATGTAAAGATCAATTTTCTTGTGTGAATCACTCCTGCAGTTAGAAACGGATATGACCATAATGTTTGCTTATCAAAATCTCTCTGCTGCACCAGTCTTTAAAATAATCAGCAAAAAGAAAAGTAAAGAGGAGGCACAATTTTTGTCTGCTGCATTGCTGAAATCGCTAAACAGCACCAGAGAAAGTGTCATTATTGAATGGTTGCTGCTACTTGAGCTCCCGTACTATCATAAATGTATCATACTTACCTTTAAACTATGATCAGCAGTAAAATCTCATCATCAATTGTCAGAATAGTTATCGCACAAAACAGACTTCAAAATTAAGGTAACATAAAATGACCATTGAGCATATAAATGAGTCATTAGGCATCAAAACTGCTCAGTTAGGTTTAGAAAAGATAATGTCTTCGATTAAAATAACATGTTTGTTACGTATTGGACATCAGTCAGTTGTAGAGTCATTCATTTAAAGAAGTCGTCTTGGATTTTAGCTTTACACTGGACACAAACAGCGGTCTTCTGAGTGAAACGTTTGTTTGACCAGTCGACCTCCCTGACCCCCTCCCTACACTGACTTTCCCACTCTTTATACGACGTATGGGGTTGTTGGGGTTATTGCTCAGGAGGCTTTTACAGGGAGCCGATTTATCCACAAAGGTCTCTTTCTCTGAAAAACAAACTGACCTGGTGATTTGAATTGCTAAAAAACACAGAATGAGGCAGTTTCACATGTTAAAAAAAGTGATTGTGGGGTATTGCTTACATTGGAGGGGCTGTAAACTAAGATGGACAATGCGAAAAGGCAAAAAATGCAAATGACCCTATCTAGAGCAAGTGTTTGGTTTGTCCATTCTCTGCTACTGTAGAAACATAGCGGTCTGCGTAGACGAAGACCAGCTCTCTACATGGATGTAAACGTTCATTCTGAGTCAAAGAAAACAATTATACACTAAGAGAAAAAACATTATTTTATGATATTCCATTTCTGCCAATAAATCCTTCTTAAATCCTACACAATGGACCTTTAAGGATGAATTGAAAATAACAAACACTGAGTAATCAAACGATGTCTCAGATATCCTTCCACTGGCATATTATAAATTGCTAAGCAGACTGCAAAAAGGGTTTAAAAAAATCCAGTAACTTACACAACCTAATAATCTAAACAAATAACGTCCCCACTTCAATGTATAAATGACGTGAAGTTTGCACGAGGTGGGCGCATTCTTCCTCTATGAACACCTGTTTATGTGTGGTAATCATGCAAATTTGGCCCCTGGAGTCTCTGTATGTTTAATCTTCTTACTCCAACCATGTTATCACATTCAGATGTGTAGTTATTGCAAATTCTCCATGCACTGTATCCGTAGCCACCAGACATGAGTGAAATTAGCGTTACCACAACATTCCTGATAGCAGGACAAGCTCCTAAGCCAATGATATACTGCTTGAGTGAAGAAAGCAAGTCTATTACCACAGTGCTATCCAACTTGCCCTTGGGACGTACTTGTTGAGTGTACTTCGAGCACACTTGAAGGAAACGATCCCCCTCAAGTCGCTCAGCTGATATGGCGGCATATCAGGACTCGAACAGGGCATGTTCAAAGTCAACAGCACTTAAACATAAGATATGAGAGGCCTTCAAAGAGCAGAGACAAAAAGGCTTCGTTGCTATTTTGGAACAGAGTGCTTCAGTAGCTGAGGTTAAAGGGGATCATCAGTCTTCGTGGCACAGCGAATCTCATTTTCCGCAGAAATGTGATGACTCGACAACAGGGAGGACAGCCGTGATGTAGCAGGGGAAGCGGGGCTCACAATAAGGAAGGGATCGCAATGTATTCCACTCAGCGTTTTCGCTTTTCCGTCTGTCTCCCTGTCTCACTTCCTGTGTCTCTCACTGCAACACCAACCCCGAGAGCTGTCGGTGAATAATGATGACCTCACATGGCGCCATTGGCTCAGGAACACTGACAACTCTTATTTCCCTTTGTGAGAGTAGTAATAGGATCTTATTTCTCTCTATCAGGTTTCTGCTCCTCTGCCAACTGTGAGCTGTTCTGTGGTGGGAAGGTGGCACTGCATGTCGCCTTCTGTTCAAACTCTCAAATTATTCATCACAAAGCAGAGAAACAGAGGAGACGCTCTCTATTATCTTATATGTTTTAAATAATGTCAACTCATGCAGATCTAAAACTGTGTGGTGAACCCTACCTCCCCTTAGTTACTGTTGCTAAGCATATCAAGCTTTCCATTCTCACGCAGTAAATATTCAGTTACAATGAAAACTGTAGCAGATTTACACTTAAAACCGGCCTCGCTCTCTTTCAAACTCGAACCAAACTCCAATCAAACAGTAAAACTAGGTAGAGCTAAGTGAATACAAACCAAGATAATGTCACCGCACTGCTTATTTTGAGCCATAAATGTTGTTAGACACATTTTAGTGCACTGTTTAGCTGTAACAGAGAGAGTTTGTGAACAGAAAGTGTGCTCCACACTGCTTCCTGGACAGTAAAAACAGAGGCTGAAAAAAACTGAGATCAAATGGATAAAACTAAGCTAAACAAATATAAACCAAGATTCTGTTACTGCATTGCCCAATGTTTTCAGAAGCATGTTTTAGCTAACCACTTCAATGTAATAGGAGATCGTTTGTTACCAGCCGGCCACTATTGCGTCAAACGTTGTTACGTCACCAGCAAGAGCACTGTTTGGTCTTTTGTGGCACAGTGCATGCTGGTAGTTGTAGGTTTTCTACATTTTGAGTAAAAGAGAATGCCACAGTCTTTTTTTTTCAGTTTTCTCTGTATATATTAACGTCTTTCTACTAAACAGACAACCTCATTTTATTTAAGGACCATCTTCCAAGCAGTGAAATACTTCTTTAATGTTTCCAGATGACTTGTTTTAAAAGGAGAATCTTGTTAAAACAGTCATTCCTATGCATTTATTGGGCACATAAATTATATGATCTTGCTAAGAGACAAAGGCTAAAGTTAGGTCTACATGACTTAAGTAAATGTCTGATTATTCGCATTTCTCTTGAATTTCTGTGTGGGTCATATTATTACAATTACAATGGGAAAATCAGAATTATTTTATTTTGACATTTTGGCTGCAGCTTATATAATTTTGTTCAGAGTATAAACGGCTTAAAATCTGATAAAGAGCAGGACAGAACTGATAACTAAATTCTGATAGCATTCAAATACTTATCTGCCAATGTAGTCTCCTTTTTTTTTAACCAAATGCATATACTCTGTCTAGTTAATTATATGTTTTTTGACCTTGAAAGTATAAAGCAGGTTAGCGTTAGCACTGTAGGTATGCTCGTGAGCGAGTTAGCTGGACATGCGAATAACTTCAACTTATTTTAGAGCAGATTAAGACACTGTTTCATCCAGTCTTTTCACGTTTGCTCTTGAGGTTTTGGTTTTGGAAACACAAGCCTACATGCGCCATGTGGCCAAAATCAAAGCTTGACAGGCCACTTGTACTAGTTGTACTTGTCAATTACATTGCCTGATAAAGCAGGCTATAGAATTACATTTTCAAATTGGACAACAACGGCTGGAAATAAAGCTGAGCTTTGCCTTCTCATGACAGAAGGTCCTAAAAATGAACACAAAGTGTATTGCAAAAGATTGTTTTTGGGTGTACAACAGGATAACTCATTCTAAACTTATCAAGCTTTCTTTTATCATTATAGTAGTAGGTCCATATGTACAATCTTGAGAACTGACTCACCTCAGTTGTGATAAGGCAAGGGCAAAAAGAACTGTCTAAAAAAATCATTTAATGCAAATCTAAATGTCTTCATTTAGTGCGACTGCAAATCTTTACAGTTGAAAGCACTGTCACTTTTACAAAACAATAAAAATGGCTTGTGTGGAATTATCATAAGCAAACTGATGAAAAAGAAAACCCAAGACATTTTCTTTTTGTTTTCCTCAATTTCCATTTAATCTGACTCATGCTTCCGTTCTGTCCCTGAAGGCACCATTGCCACTGATGGCATCATTATCCTTTTTCACATAGTGACAACTTAAAGAAGCAGCTCTTAGCTTTCAGATGCAGTTTCCAAAAGGTGCAGTAATGAAAATATATATTTTCTCTGTGTAGGGGACGCATTAAAGTAGCGATGAAGCCCTCACAATTCTCTTTGGGGAGACGCTGTGTATACTCAGCTGATAAACCTGGGTGGAAGTGCAAAGCCTTTCCTTTCAGCGACATAAACAATCACCACTAAGAGAAAATTTCATTTTCCTCTCTTCTGAAAACTTTTGGAAACACTTTAATTCCTCTTGAGTGGCTCTGGGATTTCAAGTTTAAACTAATTTGCTTGTCTGGTAATTAAATAAGAAATCAATTCTACAAACAATTGGTTCCGCTGGTGCATGCAAGCTAGTGGTACTTTGTAGTGTTTGTGAGTGCTCCTGTGTATGCATACAGAAATGTGCATGTGTTCAGGCACATTTCTGAGTGTGTTTGGTGCGTGGGTGTTTTGGGAAGGATCGCCTTCTTGAGAGTGATTGCAAAGGTTTTCTTTATTTTTTCTAGGAATCAGAAAAGCAGAAAATGTAGGCACACCTGAACACATTCTGGTCCATGTTAAGAGCAATTACGAGGCAGAATTACAAGACATTTCTTACATAAAGTTAACATGTTGATAATTATATACATGAGTAGGGATGCATTGATTTATTGGCGCAATTAGGTATCAGCCAATATTTACCTTAATCTGCATATTGGCAAATAAGATGACATTTACAAATATCAGTGCCACATCAATTTTGCACAGGCTAAAAAGCAGGGCTTGAGACTAACTGCATCCCCTCATCTCAGAAAGAATAGAACGTTTTTTTGGGATGAACAGAGATCGTCCCGGGATGCCTTTGGGATGAAAGGATGCAGAAAACTCACTCGACACGTCAGGGGACGCACCCTATTGTTTCCCCTATAATACTGCATTGTGAACAATAAATTTTTGTTGAAATCAGCAGGAGTGGAACTAGTTACCGTTAGCTGTTAGCACCTGATGCCCGCACTAACACCTAACAGAGGGTGCATTGAGTTAAATTATGATGCAGTCAAGCTTTATTCTGAAAAAATGTGTTTTGTGCGAAGGTAAATTATAACATGATTGTGATGTGTTCAAATGTTATTTTAGGTTTTGGCAGGAAACTTGAGGAAATACAGCTGTCACATTTATATTTTTAAAGCTTTTTTTTTATGGGAAATGTTACAATCGGCATTCACTCCCAGTGCTCGGACATTGTCCCAAATTAGTCTGCACTAAGTTTAAAAGAGAGATTCAGTAAGTAGATATAAAAAAGACGCAAACCACCACCGTAACATTTTCACCTGCCTCCATGCTGCTCTCTACTATTAAATAACCTGTTTTCCAAGCCTGTTTGTGATATTAATCATGACATATTATCAAAAACAAAAAACAAAAACACACAGAAAGGTGCCCATCTGCAGCAGAGCCATGCACACAGCTCCGGTCTACTGGCGATGGGAAAAGAGTCTCAAAAGTGCATGTGCTAATTTTGGTGGTATGCTGAAGGGCCGACTGACTTTAAATGGTTCAGTTATTTTTTTTTATAAATGAAAACTCCATTTGTATCAGTTATCAGCTAAATATTTATCTTACACATCATCCCAGAATATCACAGTGGAGCATCCCAAAAGCTCTTCAACACTCAGTGTAGAAATTCACGTTACCCTGTTACACTGTCTGCTGCTGCTAAAACATTATTTACAAGCAACTCTCATTTCACAAGGTAAGAAGGCAGAGGAGCTGAAACTGCAGTGTCATCAGCAGACAGTCTTGAGTTGCTCTGTAAGTTAAATATTCCTAAATATGCTACCGTTTCAGGGAGAAAATTCTGTTTATTTTCCTTGAGATGAAAGAACATTTGATCATTTGAAACAGATAAAACTCATTGGATGTAAAATCTCAAATATTTGGGGCTTTACGGAAACATCTTGCTTCGGATAAGCTTACTGTCTTTGATGTTCAGTGTTTTCTGTGGGTTATTATGTGCAGAGAACATTTTGGCATACCCACTCTCAGTCAAACCGTCTTATCTGACTCCGCTTTGGCTTTTCCATAGATTTCCCACAATGCATTTGAACAACCCCCAGAGAACTGGAGTGAACTTGTTGCATTCAATTTGTGTGGGAGGAGAGTGCAATACAGATAATGATAGCAACAGCATAGTAACTTCAATAGAGTGAGTATCTCCAGGCATAAAAACGGGAGCATTATTTCCCCTTACTCAATAGACATGATGTTCTGTGGCTGCAGCGCCACAAGACATGTTGTTTACTGTCGGCCGGGAAATTAGTGTCTGTGCTCTCTTGTAGAGTTCCCCCGAACGACTGTTGAATGTCAGCAGAAAACGCGGAGTCTACAGAAGTGCTTTTGCCCTTAAAGCTGCACAAATCAATATTTTTATATGAATAATGAAAAATGAGTGTGTGTAATGTGAAAGGGGGCATTTATAGTGACAAATCCAGAGAATTAATCTCACTCTGCAGTTCTGCTCAGCTGAAAGAAGCACCTTTCAGCTCACTGTTTTGGTTTTATGGCCTACAGCTTCACTGTTTTGTTCACTATCACAGCTCCCATCAGTGTGATTTCCAGCTAGAGCAGGTCACTGCTGTCAGTGGGAAAGGCAGCTGTACATTACCTGCTCGGCACCAAACAACAGACACAGCTTAAGAGCCAGATATTTTTCTCAGGAGTTGGTGGAGCCCAAAACAGAGCTAAGAGTGAAAAGCTAATTTTCATATATCATGCAGCCTGAAATACAACTCCAAATGGTAAAATGGCAAATGCACTCACTTGTATAGCCCCTTTCAAGTCTTCAGACCACTCAAAGCGCTTTTACAGTACATGTCGCATTCACCCATTCACACACACATTCACATACTGGAAACCATCCTCACTCACCGATGGAACAGCCATCAGGAGCAATTTGGGGTTCAGTATCATGCCAAGGGATACTTTGACATGTAGACATGTAAATGTCATCATGAACAGTGGGAGGAGCCAGAGGAACAGGATTTATTGCACAGATTATCAGTCGCATGTGCTGCTTTCAGACAGTCAACCTACATCCTGCAAATAAACGGAGGAAAATCTGAAAAATTCACTTCCACTAAATGCTGCTGACAGCAAACCAGCACAGCAGATGTGGGATCAGCGCCTCGTTATAGATTTCAGACCGGATCGAGGGAAAACCTGAATCTGAATAAAGTTTCTCTCTGCAAACTAAAGACAACGTGTCCGCGCAGTTTTCAGCTCCTACACAGTGTGTGTGCTGCACCTGAGCTTTAGTCTGCGTCCTCACGCTGGCTGCTGGGTTGATGGACGGCGTTGAGGCTGGTTTCCTCCTCCTCCTCACCCTGATTGAACCGCCAGTCCTCTGATTTTTAAAACACCTGCTCTAAATCCAGAGCCACAGCTGATGTAGCCACACTGAAGTTGCAGAAATGCTCAATGTTTCCACTGGAAACATTCTGTCGTTGAAAGCAACAGAAGTAACTCCATGTATCTTTAGATGCATAAGTACAAAACTGCAAGTACAGACAGAGGAAGTGAGACAATATCTAGATGCAGTGAGAGATGTGACAAGATGACCATAGCTCATAAAAATGCAGCGCAGTGACAATGCATACATTTCATACACTTGATGTATATAATGCAGATCTGATGACAAACATTCAACCCAAAACACTTTGGTGTGCATCATGTTCTTGAAGTCACACCCTGATATGATTATGTTAACAAGGTTGAAGACTTGATTTTCACTGGAGAGGGTCTTTAAGCCTTTGGTCTACTTTAAAACATATATAAAAATAAAATATAGCATATAAATGCCATATTATGATGTATATTGATATCAGAACATTATTCTTGATAGTACTATGATGAAGTTCAACTAAATTACCCTGTGCAAACTAATTCTCATACTTTTTCCCTAAACTTTTTATTGACCTAGAAAGCTTTGAAAACAGTGGCTTCATCCCTATATTTCATCCCTAATTACTCTGAACTCATAATCTCGGTCACAGAATAGCTTGTTGCTCCCCTTCCCCAATTCAGAACTGAGGTACTCTTTCACCATTACGACTGTTTAAATGCCTTTTTCAGATCTGAGTGTAAATGTCTGTAATGACAGTTAAACACAATAATGTGTTTATTATCCTGTGGTTTTATTTGTAGCTATTACATTGCTATTATTGTTGGGGGGGGTTTGTATGATTTTATCTCTGTTTTTTTTGTTCATGCTCGGCATCATTGAAAAAGAGAGTCTCCCTCAATTGATTTCCCAAGTCTTAAATAAAGGTTTAATGAAAATATGAATTTGAACTTGTAAATGCTCCCTTTGGGACACAGCCCAACAGTGTGAGACACAAATTAAGCCTAAAAATTAAGTTTAAAAAAAACAGCAGAAAACAATGGCAAAAAAAAAAACAGCCTTCAGCAAATCTTTCATCTTATAATATTACATTTCTGTAATATCTGCCAAGAAACTACTGCAAACTCTTTCCTCCTCGCTGGAGTTTAGAGTTAGCTTTCATATAGTGTAGGCAGTGTACTGTCTTCATGTGCTGACACTGAAAATCTTCCTTCCAGTCCCGCACATCCTCGCTGCTTCAAAGTAATTCACTTGAAGCGATTGTGTATTCTGTGCGCGCAGCTCGCCCCTGCTGACTCTGTAGCATTAAACGTGTATTTACCAGCTGGGGGTCTGAATACATGACGAGGCTCCTGGATTCCCAGCGGGACCATACCTGCCACCGCTACACCACATCGCCCTTGAGCTAGACACCTTAACCTTAGCACAGCACACAGTCGAGTACGCATCGCATCAAGCCGGCTGTGTGTAAATGGATATATTGTTAGTGTCAGGGTGTGTAGGTCCCGGCGGGTACAGAGAGGGCATCTGCAGGCAATAGAGGAGTCACATGATGAATATTAATCATCATATGTGCTGTAGATCTGGGGAGAGACTCTAGAGATTGTAGTCAAGTATTACCTAGGGGGGATCTAGTGTATACATTCATTAACCATCAATACTGTTATATCTGCTGCTGGAACAGGGCCTCCATGTCCCAGCATGCCCTCCAGTCTCACAGCAGTCAGAGCTTTATATGTGTGTGTGTGTATGTGTGTTCAAATTATACGCACATTACACCGCTTGTGACAACAGTGTTCCCACTGTGCGACAGGATAGCGCTGCTCTCTGGCGTGTGTCTTTGCAGGGCACACTCATCTCCTGATAACACGCTCTCCGGTCTCTACCTGTAGGTTTATAATACAGCTGGGTCAACAGACATTGGGAACGCAGGGGGAGGTTAATGTGGAGCAGATAGTGTATCTGCCTCACTGCTGGCAAGCATCAGCGCTGTTTGCCAGATGCATTAGGCACACGCTAGCTCAAAGATCTGCAGAAACGTATCCACTCGGAGATTGTTTTCAGACATCTGACACACTTGAGATGTGATTTGTTTGGATTGGCTGATACTTGAGGAACCTCAATATTAGGAGAGCTTCTTATAATCAAGCACTTTTCTGTTTTTTTATCCAGATCAGAGCAGTTCTTCCTGAATTTTAATCTATCATCATGTTTTTTTCTGCTCAAATTTTGGAGAAAAATGTTTTGGATAAATGATGTTTAGGCACGTCATGCTTAGTCTGTTTATAGAACCGTGAATTACTGCAGACATTCAGCACACAGGCCTGGTGTTGCACTCATCGGCTGGTGCTGCCCCGGTTGGAAAAATATCCAAACAATCATAGCTTTAAATGTGCAATTAAGTCTGTGTATGTCATCTTTCTGTGCCAAAGCCAGAGAAAATAGCAAACAGAAAAGCTGCAACAAAAACTGCAACAAATGGATGAGATCAATACAAGTAGACAGGTTAATTTAAAGAAGTATTTCACTGCTGGAATGATCATTTTTTCACAAAACTGGGCTGTCTATTAATTAAAACGATGCAAATGCTTTGGAATTTGTGCTACATGACCAGAGCAAACAAAGAAAAAGGACTGAGGCATTTGCTTTTGCCCAAGAGGTAAAAAACCTACAGAATGCACTGCATTACGACGGAACAATTAGCACCTCCCAAACACAAACACAAAGTCAGAATGAATAATAAAGTGAAACATAAATGCAATTCTGTCTGTTTGTAAGGCTATAATTTGCTTATTTTATGCGTATTTTCTCAGTTATTTTGTTAAGGTTATGTTGTTCATATTTGAAAAAAAAAAAAACCTCATTAATTAGTCAATCATTTAATCCACAAAATGCCAGAAAATTGTGGAAAATGCAAACTTCTCGGAGGCAAAACTGACATCTTAAATTACCAGTGGCTGTTCAACTTATGTTATAAAACTGAAAAAACAGTTTTTCTCAATTTATTTTATTAATTACAGTAATATTTTGTGATTGCTTCTCTGTAAACCAACTGACCTATATATCAACTAATCATTTCAGATCTAGTCCTAACAGTTCAACTGACCCAATGATATATATTTGAAATGTTAGTATATATTTAAGTTCTTGAGAGTGGAAACCAGTAAGCTAAGTATATATTGCTGCAGGAGCAGTTTAGTAAAAAGAGCTTGGGGCCCTCATGTAGAGCTTTGGTTCTCTGCCCTGACTTGACAGGGCCTGACCTGACCCACAGGGTTCCAGCTGGGCAGGGCTGTAATTTATCAAAATTTTTGCAGACTTGAAATTGGCCGGGTTAGCTCCAATTTCTGTGTGTGTTTGTTTATGTTTTTTTTTTAAAATACCTTTTTAAAGCTGACCTCATAGTTAAGGAAAAAAAAATAAAAAAATAAAACACCATCTTGAGCAGCTGGAAAAGCAGTTGTGTGTTGCTACAAAGCACCTGGCTCTCAATGGAAGAAACGTCGCAACTGATGTTGTTTGTTGGTCTTGAACACCTCTCTCACCATGAAAGTCTGGAGTTTGTGAGACACATCCAGCTGAGCACATAGGTTTAATTTCCAGGGGGAATAGGGCAATGAGAAACTTTGCAAAAATGTTCCGTGAATTGCAAGAAATTAGTAAAAACTGACAAGAAAATGCCCTGAAAATTATGACTTTTAATTTCTTTTTAAATTATGTCAAAACATTTTTTTTTTTTTTCAATTTTCATTACTTTTTTGGATCTTTTTTATTTTAATTTCTTTTTCTTTTCTTGCAGTAAATGGTGCCCAAGTGGTGCATTTTGACCCCCCCGGACTGAGACCAGGTTTGAACATTTGGAAGGAATGGGTACATGTAAAAGATTTTGTCACAAATGTTTGATATCACACTAAAAAAACTTAAGTTGACTTAAGCTTGTAATAAATGTCTTAATATTAAAAACAATTTTCTTTTTTTTTGTAGTGCTGCGGCATTCTGTGGCCTAATACTGCTGCTGTGGTTTTGGCTCTGTTTGGGTTTGGACAGGAGCTATGTAGGTTCACATTGGGTCGAGCCTGAGTTTTTGGTCCGATCATAGCTATATGCCTCAGTAAAGAGCTGCACATGTTCACAAATCCTGTATATGTTCAAATATCCTGCACATGTTCACATATCCTGCATGAATCAATGCCCTAAAAAACCCATTTGACCTATTAAATGTAGACAGATTCCCTTTTAAAAAGGGGTTAGTGGAGGCTGCAGAAGTTGTCCTCCACAGACAAAAGCAGTCTAGAGAGAGGGAGGATTGTTACATGAGTGCACTACACACAGACTGGACACAAGTGCTTCAGCATTATTCTTGCTGCTTTTGCATTGAAGAGGATGCATGGAGAGAGATAGTTATCATATTCATCCGGCCTTCACCCCACAGGTACACTTTTATTATGTGAATAGATGACTGCAGTCAAGTTGGATGGCGAAGTTTACTGGTGTAGGAGTGAAAACTGACCACTTTTGCCAAAATGCTTCAATGCAATGTGTGGCAACCATTTTTTATTTTAAACCAAGACCGATCTCTTTGGGAAGTGAAAGTGAAGCGAGAAGGAACATTTGCACAAATGATGACTAATCGTCAAAGCCTTGTTCACAAAACGCCCTGCAAATAAACGTGTCACCTGTTTTCACCGCCTACTTGACACTGAGTAATCACACAGTGAGAGACATCTGCCATGTTACTGGATGGCAGCGTCGCCTCCTACATCCATCGCAGCCAATTGGGAGGGTGGAACTGGGTGCCGCAGGAAGTACCGAGGGATTCGGTCTGACCCCTTTAACACCACAGGAAGCATCAGATGTTGCAGAAAGCTTTTTATGCAAACAACTAAACAATTATAGTGCATCCTATTAGCTGATTTCTAACATATAAATGATCCATCCTTTCTTCTACTGATTTAAGGGGCAACACTGCCCTAAATAGTGAATGTTATTGTAGTAAAATGTCAGGTAGGAGCCCTTCAAAGCAAATAGGAACACCTGCTATGGGCACAAATAATGAACTAACAACAAAACATTGCTACAGATGGAAGCAAGTGAGGATGGAAGGACCTAGAGACATGGGCAGGGTGGAAACGTGAAGGAAAGTATGGCTGGAACAAAGTATTAAAGCACTGAGGGAAAGTGGGAGGCATACAAAGCATTAGAAGAAAAGAGCATTTGAAAATTTGTTGAGCTAATGTGTGTGCCAGATGGTTAGGGTAAAATTAAACAACAAAGTAAAGAGAATCAAAGAAGAATGCTGCAGCGTCTATTCAGTGCATGTTTCCGCATCTTGTTGCAGTACAGCCTCACCCATCTCGTACTCTATGTAGGTTAAAATAAACAATGAATAATTTACAAGTGCTATTTGACCCGGGTTTGCAGGAGAGTAAGCGCTATCAACTGGATTGGATGAAACTCAGGTACGCCGGAGATGAGCCAGTACTCTAATGAAGGGCTATTATATATCCTCCTGTTAACAAGACTGGCTTCTCTGCTTCTCCAAGTGTAAGACCGAGTCTGGGGAAAGCTGCCTGAAGTACTGACAGAAATGCAAATCTTCTTCTTTTTTTTTTCTAAAGCACCCACTGTATGATAATCGTTCCCTCTACAAGAAAGGTGATTTCAGAAAACCTGAGGATGCTTAATTGTTAACCTGAGGAGGAAGATAACTAAATTACAGTGGCCAGGAGCACAAGTGTGTGAAGCGACAGAAATGGTTACAGAAGAATGGGCTTTTCTATTTTATTTCAATGCACTTCAGAGCTTTAACTGTTTTTGCCCACTTTGAGAGAGTGGAACCAGCTGTGAACACAAAATCAAAGTATAAACACTTACAAAGTGGGCCTTTTATCATGTTTCTGGCCACCTGATGAATGTAAGTCCAACATTTAGCTCAGTTTTGGTCTCCACCTGAGAGAAATTTCTGACTTTTAAGTTGCTAAACAAAAGACTCACTAACACCTGCAAACATTTGACCTTTGTATGTACTGGAAAAAGTAAAATCAAAAATTGTTTGTCCAATTATTACAAAACTCACTGGACAAGTGTCCTTACAGCATTACATCACATCCATGAAATTATTCTGAAATGGCTCAAAAAGAAGGGTACCACCAGCTCCAAACATGTGCATTGTACTTGCACAAAATTTGGCCATAAATCTTTGACAGTTAGTCCAAACATCCCCAGCTTTGGTGGCCTTTTTTTTTAATCAAGCTGTTAAAACATGTCCCAAAAATGTTTTTGCAATTGACCAAGCACAGATTTGGTTGTAAATAAATGCACATCAGTCCAGTCATCATTGAAACTTCTAGTTGTCTTCAATTCAGGCATCAGAAACTGTCAAAAGTCAAACCAAATTGCAGCTTGCAGCTATATTTTTCTATTCGGAATATGTTTGGATGGAAAAAAATGTAGATGTAAAATAACTAACTACAAAGGTGTTTTGGAATTTAAATATCTTAATAACATATCTCAAACACAAAATAAGATGAATATAAGTTAATGCCTCCAAGAATTCCACTAAGGTTCAGGGGAAAGTGAGTAAACAGTATGAATTACCTTGAGACCTGCAATACGTGGGTTTAAGAGTTATGACTTCATTTCAAAAAGCGCATATAAGCAAACCTAATTTAAATGTTATACAGTGCCGCGGTGGTATACAATTACTCCTCGTAATTTGCATTGGTAATCACCAGGAGGAGAAAAGTTTAAAGCGTTTCAGTGGAGGTCCTATACATTCACGCAGCTATCCATGTGCATGTGTGTGAGTGTTTGTGTTAACAGGCCCACATAAGTGTGCATGTGTGTGTACGACTGGGAGCCATGAGGCGGCGTATGAAAGGCAGCGAGCTAACAACATATGCTTGAATGCCTCTTTAAATGAATCATCTGTCTCAGTGAGAGAGCACAAGGCACTTAAGCAAAATCCACTTGGCCTGCTCTAGGCGCAGACAGAAGTAAAGACAATTGTGTGCTAAACCCACCGCCGTTAAACAAAAGGATTTCATTCTTCATTACCGGCAGAGGAGAAAATGAGTTTGTCTTCACGGATCAGTGGTCACAAGGCAAGCAGGTAGCGCGCAAACCAGCTCACACCTTACTCTGACAACCAAATAAACCAGAACGGCTTCAGAAATCAAACCAAATAACACGGCGATCCCACACAGCGCAAGGCCATCGCTGGCAAGCTAACTGTGATTCAGCTTGTTAGTCAGTTAGAGGGAGTTGATGGACAAATAAGCATTACAGCCCTCATTCTCTTTATCTCCTCGTTCTGTTTAAGACTGCACTCTGTGATTGATGGCTGAACGCAGGCATTAATTCGTAGGAGTTGAAAAGACGGGAGGTACAATGCCTGACAAAGCAGGAACAAAGGAAGAGGAGATACAGATAGAAGACAGGAGGAGATGTGACGATCCATTGTTAATCCTCTGCAGAGATAGGCTGACATTTGTTGGTGCAGCAGAACGGTGACGCCTGAATACAACAGTGCATACAGCACAGTGTTTGTACAGCTTCCTCAGTGGCATTTTTCCAACACAAACTTACTCATTTCTACCATTTTGCCGCCTGTCACGAGCAGCTGATATTTAAAATGAGTACAGCTCACATTTAGTGCTGACCCAAATGCTCAGATGCTTTGAAGCTTCTTGCGCTGCCATGGTAATCATTGCCAAAATCTGCATTCAGATGCTTCTTTTTATTGTGCAAGTCTGTGCCTGGGCTGCAAGACATTTTGTCTTTACTCTAAAAGTCTTGTATTTAAGTATGCAGATATGTTGGCCCAGTTGCAAGGAGAAAACGTGGACATTGTTTGTTTTTGCAAACCGCAAATTTGCTATATTTTCATGTTTTATACTTATTGTAATGTTTCTTAAGTGATGTAATACACAAGCTGACTTTGTCATTAGGAGATAGAGGGGATGCTTGATGGCGTATATATAACTTTTTGTAGTGTTTCCGTCAGCTTTTTAGGCTGCAAATTAAGATGTTTTGCAGCCACCTGAGGGGGCAGTGCCACTAAAAGCGACTGGGATTGTGTCCCTAAAATTGGGTATTTTAAGCCAAAACATGATCTTTTCCAAGCATAATTGGGGATTGCCCATTATTTTGAAGGTTAAAAATTCTGAAGCTCTGATTGAAGTCAGAAAAATGTCTCATTGGAGCAAAAGCCCATTTCTCCAACAGCCTGTTATCCAAAAATCAATCACCCATTTTTCTAAAAACACACAACCCAATCACTAAAAATTGTTCGCATTGTAGATCTTTGTAAATAATATTAATCTGATTCACGACAGGAATACACTATTATTAATTATTTTAGAACGGATATGTTCAAACTGAAAGTTTCTCAGCAACCCTGTGGTTAATGTGTGGTTACGTTTAGGCACAAAAACCCACTTTTGGTGACTCAGGCGCTGCTAGGAAACACCACAAAGGGTCAGTCAAAACACCAGGGATGGCTGACTTAAATGCCACAGGGAAACTAACGGCAGGGAGTGTGTATTTCCATTAAGAAAAAAGAATGGATGGCATGCCAAAAATAAACGGCATGCCATCCCATAACCAAGTGGTTTTTGTGCCGAAACATAACCACATGTCAACCACAGCCCTGTTGAAATGAAAAATCTCAATGAGTCCACCACATAATAACGTGCAAATGTAACATACAACTGGCAATTTGGTTTTGACCAGATTTTTGAAGTCCGTGTACACACATAATGTGTATTTTCAGAGGAACAGGACAGAACAGGAGAGGGATATTTGTTTTTTCGGGAGTGAAGCTTTGCTTACTTTCCATTTCCTTTTGAGGCATTTTAGGGCTTCTTCCTGCCACAGATGAAACAAGTGTCACTGCTGTAGGAGATAAAAGTCTTATAACTCTAAAATGGAGAAATGAACTTGTCAGAGGAGACTGCCGGTTTGGCTTATAACTTCCCGTTCAATGTCATCAGTTGCCATCTCCTCTCTCGGTCCTTCATTCCCTCTTAAAATCCCTCAAATTCTGTTTGCACTTCCTCCTTTTTCTCATCAACAAATACTATAAAAAACCTCTTCTTCCATTTTTTTTAACGAACACTCGAACTGTTATATCTCCATCATTTCCCCCTCCTCTCTCTCTGTTGCTGTCTTGTTTCCTTCTCAAGCTTTCCACCTCACTCCCTGCAGGTCTGCATTGTGCTTTAGACGAGAAGCTGGCAGGTAATTACAGTCGCAGCCTAAAGATCTTAATCAAGGTGTAGATGTGATAGAGTCACGAGCCCAGGTGACCGTTTAAGGATCATTTACGTCACACCTCTCATTGCACTGCAGCAGAATCAACTGTACACACTTGTAAAATTATGAACAAATTTGTGTGTGTGTGTTAAAATCACATGCACTCTGCTCAAACCCGCAATTACAGAAGCAGCCACTTTAGGCAATTTGGAAGCAGCCGAGATAAACTAAGGTGTTTACATCATCAAAACCGTGCTGCACTCGCAGGAGAAAAAGAGGAGAGGAAATTAGTGTCGTTCGTCACATGTCAAGATTAAGGAGCGCTGACTTGAGTAAACTCTTTTCATGTGATAATGACGGAGCCCTTCTTCGAGTGTATTTACGGTGTGTTATCGTGTGTAAACAAGTGAAGTGGGGGAATACTCAGACGCTGTGTGCTGAGCAATAAAAAAAAAAAAGGAAAAGAAAAAAAGATGAAATTGGGTTTGTTTTACATCCCAGCTCAGCAAAGAGAGAATTTAGGAAAAAGCAAGTTAGCAACTTCTTCTCTGTGCAGCAGTGTGGAAAACTAAACCAGACAAACTGCAGGATTAGTGTATTTTCAGCTGTACGTCACCTGAGAGTCACAACAAACAACACTGCCACAGGCAGCACGGATGAGCTGTAAAATGTTTTCTGCTTAGTTGCAACATACAAAGCCATTAAACTGCACTTGATTGAATAGCGCTCTGAATTTTTGTCTTGCTTTTCATCCCTCTCAGCGGTGAAAACATTTTTCACTGTATTCAACTGTCACCACTCCTGTTTTACTAACTACAACTGTATGTGCTGTGTAGAGAATCCTTCTGCTGGAGCACCATGAGACCTTATTTTAGAAAACTTATGTAAAGTCGGCAACAGCACGAGACAAGTTTTTGATCTGGTGTAAATTGTGCCATGAGATACACAATTTGCATGTCAAGGAAGTCACAAATTGTCTTAAAGCTACAAAGTACAAGACTGCGAAAGTATGTAATTAGTAAGACTACACATCCAAAAGTTGTGTGACGTTTGGGATGTACTTACAAGAGCAGCTGTTGCTTGTTTTTTTTTTTGTTTCCTGGCCGCATGAGTCGCTGTATAAAACACATCAAGTATGATGACGTTACATTTGCGTGTGGAACATAGCAAAGTTAGCCAGCTAGCAAGCCATGAACTTCAGCTAACATTACTGTTGTTGGTGACGTGTGTTGTGCAAGATAAGAGATGTGCGCAGTTTCACACAAAATGAAATAGTGTAATGGCAAACTTGCTTCCTGGCCGCATGAGTTGCTGTATAAAACACATCAAGTATGATGACGTTACATTTGCGTGTGGAACATAGCAAAGTTAGCCAGCTAGCAAGCCATGAACTTCAGCTGACATTACTATTGTTGGTGACGTGTGTTGTGCAAGATAAGAGATGTGCGCAGTTTCACACAAAATGAAATAGTGTAATGGCAAACTGCGACAAACATCACGTGTAATTCTTTGCACAATACAAACAGGATGAAAACCCATACATACTTTTTGATTCTGAAATAAGGTCCCATGGAGGACACCAGAAGTGGAGGAGCTTCACTTCTCTTTAGCTGCTCTCTTTAACCCTTTGAAACCTGGATCGACATCACTTTTGGGCTGCATTCAGACACTTTCACAAGTATCTAAACCCAAGCAAATTGATTTGATTTTTGTTTTGAAATCATGAGAAAAAAAGCAATAAGCGCCTTGCAACTTGGCCCTTAAAGCTAGGGTAAAAATGCCCTAAAAAAAATTAATTATTCGGATAATTTTCTTGTACTTTTTACAAAGAAGGAAGAGCTGTTTCCCATGTTTTTTTTTAAAGAAATCAAGCCAGTTTGCTCAGATTTCAAAGGGTTAACTGATAGAAAATAGTGCCACTTTACTGGGAGTATAATGCATTGTTATACATGCATATGATGTGATTAATGTGCTTTTGCTTATGTACATATTATAAAAAAGTTTGAGTCAACACAGGCGATGAAAGCAAGCTGTAAACACATCGACACATCACCTCATCACATGCTGATATTAGCAAAGAACTTCAGGAGATACAGAGCAACATTAGCATTCAAGCGGGGTTGTGTTTCTGTTCACCTAAAAAAATGTACTTTTAGTCCGATATCCATTCTTCTCTCAGCTCCGTTTCGGTCTCCACTAACTCCTGAGAGAAATATCTGCCTCTTTAGCTGTTAAATGCTTCACTATGTTCACCAGCTACACGCTAACTGTGTCTGACTGCTGTTTGTGGTTGCTGGGCAGGTAGAGTGCAGTGGGGTTTTAGAGCTTTCTCATTGTAAACAGCCGCCTGCTGAGTCAGAAAAAGTTGAACTAGAACAGTAAAGTTGCGGCTGGAAAGTCAAGTAAGCCGAAGGGCGCTTTAAAACTCTGTTGAGCTGAGGACGCCTGCAGAGCTACGTGATAATTCTCCAGTTATGTGCAAGTAACTGAAAATTAGTTACATTTGCTAGTTCCTTAATTCCTTTACCAATTATTGCATAATTGCATTGCATAATAGTAAATAGTTAGTAGTGAAGAATGTTTGTGCTGCTTCTAAATATCTGCTTCAATTCTCTTATTAAGGCACATAATATGATTTTAGTGTTGCTGATGCACAGTGCTGTATAAGACAACTGTCTAATTTAATCTACAATTGCACCCATTATCACTACAATAATAAAAGTATGCAGGGAACAATACAATTCAATAAATATGTTTTGAAAGGTCTGTTTGTTGTAGCCTCAACAGGCCTTTAAATTAAGAAACACAGGTTAGTTTTTCACACTTTGGCAGAGTAAAATAAAATAACGGTTTCCTTCAATCCTGATTTTTATCTGCTTAAATTAATTCTCTTTTCCACATTTTATTTACTTATTGATGGAATTGTATTTTTGAACTTGCACCCTCATATGTTTTTGTACATATTGCTATTTTATTATAGCGCTTTCAAGTTCTTAATGTTCTCAAGGGGCTACATGGGTTTCTGACATCTTATTTTATTTTATTCTGTAAACATTTTTATTTGGGAAGCACTTTGTGCTTAAGCTTAAAAAGTAATTTAGTTTAAGTAATTTATTATCACTTTGTGCCTGTAAAAAAGAAGGAAATGTTATTTACAAAAACATAAACACACTGAGGTTTATGCTTTGTAACCTTCACACTAATTAAAATCCTGCACAACTCAGCACTTATGTCGTTGATCTCGAAAGGAGATAAAAAATGTCCATATTTCCAGCACAGCAACTCAAACTGCCTGAACTGTCAGCCGCTGTGTGCAGTGATAGTCTAATGCAAACAGGGAGAGAAATATGTTGTCTTATTTTAGCAGTGACATTACTGTTCCCTGTAGTGTTTACGCAGCCAGTTAAAGAGCTCCATGCAAAGTGCTGCACAAAGAAGACAAAGATTTGATTTCAAAGGTTTTTATAGGAAAAGATGCTGAAAAAGAGCAGATCAATGGATTGATTCACACATTTTTGGGGCTGCTGTAAGGTTGGATCTCTTGTATATGTGTGCGGGTAGTGTTGTGTGCATTAGTTATTATTCTGTTGTAGAAACTGTCACTTCCTCTTCTCTCTTTCTCAAACACACACACCTGACCCGCCCAACACTATGAGTGATGTAATGGTATTTGTCCAGCAGTGGATGCCTGATTGGTGCCACTAGGCCTGTACACAGTCTGCTCCTGGATTTTAATTTGGGCCAAAACGGCGGCTTGTTTGGAAACTTTCTCTTATATTACAAAAACAGTTTACAAAAATGTGTTGCTGAACACATTTGTCTTCATTTTAGATTGTCACATGCAGTTTCAAAGTTTTTCAGAAATTTCCAGAGGCGGACAGCCCTTTTTTTTGTAGTAGCCTAGATATAATTTCATACAAATGAGAAGCTGATGCCGGGCGGCATGGTGGCTTTGTGGTTAGCACTGTTGCCTCACAGCAAGAGGGTCCCTGGTTCGAATCCCAGTTGGAACGGGGTTCGGTCCGGGCGGGGGCCCTTCTGTGCGGAGTTTGCATGTTCTCCCCGTGTCCGCGTGGGTTCTCTCCGGGGTCTCCCGCTTCCTCCCACAGTCCAAAGACATGCAGCTCAGGTCAATTGATGACTCTAAATTGCCCTTAGGTGTGACTGTGAGTGTGTATGGTTGTTCGTCTATATGTGTCGGCCCTGCGATAGTCTGGCGAATTGTCCAGGGTGTACCCCGCCTTCCGCCCGATGACAGCTGGGATTGGCTCCAGCCCCCCCGCGACCCTTATGAGGACAAGCGGTTACAGAAAATGACTGACTGACTGAGAAGCTGATGCCCCGTTTCTTGAAACCCAATGTTCTGCTACAAGAATGCATTGCATGTCTTCTTATATGAATAATAATCAGGAAGCGTAGAAATGACGGATCCTGTGGTTACCTACCATTAGATCAAAACCAGGAACAAATTAGTGTAATCGGTTACTAAAGTAGCGAGCCCGTTGAATTTTAAGTAATGGTAATTGCATTATTTAACTTGAATAAGTAAGTAGTCTGGTTACGGCAAAATGTAGTGAAATATAGTAGCAGGTCACTTTGTAACACTTCACTCCCAAAACTGATTACAAGAAACACATTTTGTCCATTATTATAGAAAAGCATTGATTGTAGTCCCTTAGATATCATTAAAGATACGTTCCCTTGCCCCGTCATTCTTGTATTACATCAGTCAGCATTTATCCACCCAGGACAAATCCAGACACAGATCTATGAATGTAAATGATGTCATTAGTTTTATAAACTCTACCAAAAACAGATGATCGCTCTCCCTTTAAAGAAAACCCTCTAAACCTGGTTTCAACCTGCGGCCCACCGAGACTTACTCCACTTATGTCTCGCTGCACGGCTGTAAACATTTAGATTTAGTTTATGACCTCGGGAGGGAAACAGACTCAGTGCTGCTGCCATGTAAAGAGTCATACGAGCTCTCAGCCCGGCACATTTATTCCCCAGGAGGTGGTGAGCTGATGTCGCACGACAGGCCACATTCTGTACGCTCTCTGAGGAATAAGCCAGTAAAAATGAGATGCCACAATGATTAATAACCACAAAAATATATGCACACATTCGACTTGAGGTGACACACAACAATACCGATGCTGTGAAGCCAACAATGACAAAGTTTGGTGATATCTGTTCCGAAGGTGCAGCCATGCGCATCACAGGGTGGCTATTTTCTATGAAATGTAATTTTCAGCAGGAGCGTTTGGTGTATAACGTATTCCTAGAGTCCCAGTAATCATGCAGACTTTCTTCCAAAATACAGCTGCAATCAGAGAAATGTGTGCATGTGAGTCAGTGTGTGTGTGTGTGTGTGTGTGTGTGTGCGTGCATTTATTCGCAGGCCTATGTGTGTGTTTGTGCGCCTGCCTCCTTCACTATTTTCCATCAGGGCTGTGTGCTGTCAAGCGGTGTTGTATAGCAAGGAACCATTCGATCAGTCACGGCGAATAGAGTGTGTGTCCGCAGAATGGCGGACGGCCACCACTCTTCTCCCAGGAGCCAGTTCACTTTAATTGAAGCTCCGCTGAAACACAAGCCCGGGCAGTACAGTAGCTCACACAACACTGTTATCTCCAGCATCTCTGTCTCCCATAGAAAGGGAATTAGACTGACAGCCACCAGCCTGCAGTGTGACACACACACACACACACACACACACACACACACACACACACACATGTAAAAAACACTCTCTCTTCCAAACAAATAAATACACACACACACACACACACACACACACACACACACATACACACACACACACAAACACAGTGTGATAGAGTGGCTGTGGCTCCCCATCAACCAAGAAATCTCATATTGGTCGGCTTTATATTGGCCTGAGCTACTGCGAAGGGGAGAAAAGACAGAGAGGGTGTGAGAGAAGGGGACGATGGGAAATGGGAGGATCAATGGAAGGAGAGTGAGAGATGAGAAAGGGGGAGGAGAGAGATAAAAAGGGGAGAAGATGAGGAGAGGAAGGTGGAGATGAAGAGAGAGGGAGCAGAGGGCGGGCGTGTGGACAGAAAATTAATAGTTACCCACTTTGTGGTTTTCACTCTATCTGCGTGTTCAAACCCGTTAAGGCTGAAGGTTAAACGCTAATCATTGTTTAATGCTGTTAACCGTGAAAGCGTGATGATGTCATACACGCTATAAATAATTCAAGAAATAAACCAGCCTGCTCTGAGGGAGAAGCTTCACCCACGAAATGATCATCAGTTACCTACCGAATGTTATGTTGAATATTAGAAAAATTCTCTTTTTTACACGTGCAATTTTGCTAAAACCAGTGGTGTAATGTCACAAAGTGTTATTACTTTGTTACTGTACTTAAGCATGTTTTGGGAGTTTTTGTACTTTACTTGAATTTTTATATTTCTGCCAACTTTCACTTTTACTCCACTACATTTCCTGAATAAATTCATATGTTTACTCCACTGCATTTTCCCTAAACATCTTAGTTATACAAAACAGGGAAGGAAGGGAAGAGGGGATGCATGGACGAATGAAGAAAAAATATTTTGTACTTTCTTACTTATGTCTTCTTTAAGTTGTAAAAGACCTTTTTTAAATTCCAGAGTAATATGTCCTATTTAGAAGATGGTATGTTACAAAGAAATAAACTTCATAATCCTCAGAAATCTGCTTGCTTTTTTGTATCAACAGCATTTTCGTGTTTTTTTACTTTCAATACTTGAGCGCATTTAATATCATAAAATTACTTCCAATACTTAATAACAGTAAACATGAGATTCTTTAAAACTTTTACTGATGTAATATTCTAATAGGTCATAAAGTCATTTTCTATGAAGAAATATGTACTTTTACTCAAGTGTGGCTTTCAGGTACTTCATCCACCACTGGATAAAACGTTACGATTTAAAACGCCACACACCAGCAGGGAAACAGGACAAGCACATGTGTTTAAACTCTGCTTGTGCATTCCTCTGAGCAGAGTGCACACACACGTGCTTGCCCAGGAGCGCTTCTCCTCCGTGTCTGAGACTGGTTATGTGGATATTGTTTTTAATATTACGGTTTTAGCAAAAACAATGAGTTTGGGAAGCTCTCGCTGGATAAATAAGATTCGGATTATACTGCACGTGTTGTGTGAGAGGTTGTAAACAGATGTTTTGATGTACACTTTTACTGTTGTCAAACCCCATTTCAGTCCAGTTCATCGTAAAATTTGAGATGAATTTCATTTCTACGTGACTTTGTCGTATCTTTTTGTGGGTCGAGAATTCTTTTACATTTGCTGTCCTAACACATGTTTACAAGAGGCAAATCCAACAGTCCTACAAAGCTCGGGTCAGGTCCGAGTGAGGCGTTTGAGAACATTCAAGGTTTCGCTCAGACATTTGTCGGGGGTCCCTTTCCTGCCACTTCTAAAAAAAAATATCTTTTTTATGCACTCTATCACCTTATTTATGTTCAAAGCATAAAAATATCCCAAACTGTATCAGCTTCTTTTCATTCTGAGTTAGAAAATAGTCAGCGGGCCACCTGGCATCCTATTGCGGGCCAGATTCGGCCTCCTGGCCTTAAGTTGAGTATCACTGACACAGCATGTTTTCTCTCACTGTATGAACTGCTGTGGCGTAAATGTGAAAAAGCAAGCTAAGCTTTACTCAAGTTTTTAGAGACTCATGTTGTGGGTGAAGAACTTGCTTAAACCAGGCCTATGATTTCTTGTTTAACTATGACTTTTACTTTACACACTGACGTCCTCATTTCTCACTTAGAGGCCGTACAACCCTTTTTCTAAATCAGCTTCTTATAATGAGTCCTGTGTCAACATGGGTGTGTAGTTCACAGCATAATGTTGTATATGAGTCCACAACACTGGACTCATACAGGCTGTGGCTCAGAGGTAGAGCGGGTCGACCTCTAGCTGGAAGGTCGCCGGTCCAATCCCCGGCTCCTCCACTCAACATGTCAAAGTATCCTTGGGCAAGATAATGAACCCCAATTACTCCCAGTGCTGCGTCACTGGAGTGTGTGTGCGTGTGAATGGTTACTGAGAAGCACGTGGCACCTTGTACAGTAGCCTTGGCCACCAGTGTGTGAATGTGTGTGTTTATGGGTGAATGTGACATGTAGTGTGAAAGCACTACACAAGTGCAGTCCATACAAAAGTAATTTCTCACAATCACCTCCTATGACTCACTACAAGCATGCCTTTGACCGAGGTTTCCAATTAATTAGCATGAATAGATTAACACGGTCATATACAGATCAATTATAAAATCACAGACAGATCTCACTATCAGCAGGTGGATGTATGAGTAGTTTCGCCTTTGAAATCGTGCTAAAATCACATGACATAAAATCCTGTAGTTGGCTCGTTGTCTTTTCGCACCACAAATAAAGCTGTCTGGACGCAGACTGAGACCCATCTTTTCAAGGGGTCTTTGTTTCGTTAATCGGTCTACTCCAGGCTTTGACTGACAGCCCAAACACACCTCACTAACTGAGCAAATGGACCTGAGTGCGTCATAACCAAACCGAACACGTTAGGTATGAAAGCACCCTCAAAGTCATAACAACAAATCTCTCCACCAGCTTCTCGCAATCAGTCCTCTGCCTTCAACTTGCAAGTTGTGCCATCGTTGATATAATCAGTAAGACATTAATACTATTTGATCATATTCACAGTGGGTTATTTGTTTCAACATTATTTAGCAACATTTTTAATAACTGGCTACTTATTTAAGTCCCTTATTAAACAAAAATGCCAAATATTCTCTGGTTACAGCCTCTCAGATTTGATGATCTGCAGCCTTTCATTCTTTATATGATTGTAAATTTAAGATTTTAGCACTTGGGAGTTCTGGTCAAACAAAACAAGCAAGTTAAAGATGTCATGTTGCACTCTGGGACGTTTTGATGAGCATTTTAAACAATTTTCTGACAAATAGATTAAATGATGATTAGTTTAAAAAGGGAATGCTAAATAATATTCATATCCCTTTATGTAATAAAGACAATGTGGATGAAAGACAGCTTTTGATATACGCTAAATGTTTTCTTTGACAAAACAGAGCCCACTTCGTTGTTATCTACTGATATCAGCACTATCATGACACGTTTCAGAGCAGCGTGTGCAGTTTTTGGCTGATAGTAGATCAGCTCCAGTTGATTTGTAATGCCTTTTGATTTCACACCACCAAGTGCAATACAAAGAAGCATGGAATTATTAATTATTAATTAGCCTCCGAACCCTCTGGCATTTCCCTCGTTCCACACCATGATCTGAGCTTCTGCAAGCCAAGGTCACATGGTGCCAAGCTGTAGTAATATTTCGGCAGCGTGCTTTATCACCCTCACAGCCCCTAATTTAAAAATTCACATGGTTGGCTAATGCATTCCCACCATTAAGGCTTGCATAATGAGCAGCAGGACACTGTTTAGCATGCAGTAAACACCTGCTCGGGCCCCAAATCATATTTCACTCTTTCTCATAGTCAGCAACTCTTGCAGCGGATGGTGTGGGAGCTGCGGTGCAGAGGACAGGGGGAGCAAGAGGGGCTATTTGTATTCTGCTAATCCTCCAGTACAGTGCTGCAGAGGGTAATGGGGGTTAACAGGACTTTCACTTAAACACACCCCGAGCTCCCAGCTCTCAGTGAGTTCCTTAGAGGCCAGAGGAAGGTGCTCCTCCAGATATGAATCCCCTCCATCGATCGGCTCACCCGACAATGCCGTGACTCTCTGATGGGGTTATGAAGGTGGGGGTCGGTGGGTGGAGTGAAGGTGAGTGAAGTTGCAGTGGTGGTGAAAGGGCACATGTGGTCACGCTAAGCCATATAATTGAGTGCTTGAGAAGACAATGGAGTAAATAAACACACACGCGTACACACATGCATAAACACACAGTCACTCAACTGCAGTAGTGACAGGTGTTTACATTACCTTAAAGCTAAAGTACCACAAAATGATACTCGAGTACAACACTTTATAATGTATTGGGTTGTGTATAAAAATGTGTGCTTCTTCCTACACCTTTTCAAACATGTGCTATTTAAGTTTAAGTGGCTTGAGTATTTGTTACTGAGACTGATGTATAGGTTTTGTATAGACCTTCTTTTTTTGTCTTTTTGTTTTTGTTTATTGCAGATGGCTGTGAGGCTTGTTTGCTTTTATTTGTGTGTTTTGTTTTGTGTTTTGTTTTTACATGTTCGAAATAAAAAGATTCTTTCATTCATTCATTCAACACTTGAATGAACAGTGTGTAAGATTTAGGGATATTCAGTGGTCAGGATTTCCACAGTCATGCAAAACCTGGGAAGATCATGGAATTCCAAAATCATTATTTTCCAGGGCTGGAAAAATGATAGGATTAGTAGAAATTAGTGCTGGGTGGATCATGGCTTTAAAATAACGTCATGATATTTTTAGCCTATATTACAATGCACAATACATATCTTAATATTATGAAATAATGAAGTGCCATAACATACTGTGTAAATAACGCTGCACGTCATCAAAGAGAAAATGCTGGGAAGAAGCTCCTCTGAGCATCCTCTCGCCGCTTTTCTTGAAATCCTTACATGAACACAGGCGCTTAAGGTGGTATTTTTTTTTACCAGGAAGCCGAATGATCAGTACAGATTTCCAAAACAAAAGCTGACGAAAACACGGAGTAAAGCAAAACGATGCTACAAATCAGTATTTCTCCAATGCTGTTCAGCATGTCAAAAATGGGCCATTAACCCAGCACCTGCTAATGTGTGCTCACCTTTTTAATCTGATCATTTAAGATCCAGATGTTCAGGAGGTTTTAGTGGGAGCCCAGTAATCCAAAGGTGCCGCTTCCTCTCCAAAACAAACAGAGCGGGTGAATAAAACCAATAAAAACACTAAATAAAGCCAAATCACATTACAAAAATCTGTTTTTTTCAGTGCTCTTGTTGCAGAAGGGCTACTAATGGCCCTCTCTAGAGCCAGTGTTTGGTTTGTCTGTTCACTGCAGAAACATGGTGGTGCAGAACTGTGAACTCTGAGGACAAAGACCCAACCGTGATGTAGATATAAAAGGCTCATTCTTAAGAGACCAAAACATGACAATTCTTATGACTGACATGTTGATATGACAACACTTACCATATTATACTCCATTACTGCCAGTATTTCCCCCTAAATTCTGCACACTGGACCTTTAAGTGACACTTGCTTCTCAACAGCAGAGACAGCATCGGGCATTTCAGCAAATGCCCAAATCGACATATGTTTACACTCAAGCGAAAAGCCCTGCAGCTGCTTTGACTCTTGTCCATCAGGAGCAGAGGAGGAAGTATTGTGACACTGCTACATATCCATGAAGTCAGCAGGTGGACAGATAAGTAAACACAGCGGTATACTGCTGTTCATTTCCTGTTTCCTACCAACAGTCAACGCTGGTTTCTTTTACGCGTGACCTCAGTTGCTCCCTTACCTTGACTGAACTATGATGTTTCCCCCACCATCACAAATTTGTGCCTTAACCTTATCGGGCTCAACCGTGGCGTTGTCAGATCAGAACACTGCTATTTGTGTCATGTAATCGTCTTATTTAATTTGGAGCACTTGTACTTCTATTTAAAACTACCGAGCAGTATATATGATTAACTGAAGTCATTACATGGTGTCTGCAGGTATCAGACGCTTACATTTAATGCTTTGTAGCATCTTTTCAAGATGATTTTTTAGCCAAATTTGAGACAGATATTTTGGAGGAAAAGAATATTTTATATTCAAACATTGCAGGTAAGTATAAGGGTAAGTAGTACATTTTGAAATCCGGTGCAGAGGTACATTTACTGAAGGAATATTAAAGTCAGTTAGGTTAGTCTTCATTTTTCAGATAAATTCAAGTTTAGAGTATAAAAAAACATTATTACTTTTGGTTCAGTGATCATTTCAAAGAAATGTGAACTTTCAGCCACAAGAGCTTGATTCATTTTGACCAAAAGAAAAAAAAAAACTGATCAATCAAATCAAATAAAATGCTTGTGGCAATTCAGATCTCCCTAAAATCAAAATTTAAGGCTGTTACAGGGTCCCTACTGCTTAGGGCAAATGGGATTTAAGACTTTTAAAAACTTTTTTTAATGCCACTTGGAATAAAAGTTAAACATTTTTTTCAGAAGCCAATACTGAAGGAAAAAAAACATGACCTAACATAGATTAGCATTAGGGAGAATTTCTTTTTTTAAATAAATACTGTAAGGTAAAACATGACTTTTTGGTGATGTTGATGAGAGGTGTTTGTTAATTTATTATCAGTTATTATTATTTATTTATTTATTTCTATTATTTTGAACTTTTGCAATTCAATATCAGGGAAAAACAACAAGAGCAATCCTGTTTCCCATGAGCATTTTTAAGTCTTTTGAAAGACTGATTTAAGACATTTTAATGCCAATTAAGGCCTTATATTTTGACTGGTGGACTAATGACTTTTTAGGGATTAGCTGAAACGCTGTATTAAGTGACTTTTCAAGCCTAATATTTATTAAATTTATTTATTAAATTGGATTTAAGACATTTTAAAACTGTTGAAGGACCTGCAGAAACCCAGAATTAAAATAATCTCCAACTGCACACATGGATCATTAATAATGAACTCAAAATAAATTTAAATATAAATATGAATATCTGCAAAACAGATACTTTTCATTTTAATACTTACAAAGATTTTGCCAGATTTTTGGTACTTTAGAAATTTTTGAGTGCATTGATGATTCTACTGTTAGATCCGACAGCTTCTTTAACCTCACATGCTCCTATCCACGTACTTTACATATTTACACAGTGTCGTCTTCATTAATTATCTATATATCCATCCATCCATCCATATAGTGACTACTCTGTCCAAAGCTGCAGGGACCTGCAATGAAAGACTTATCCAAGCATGCACTGAGCAATAGGTGCGTTACTCTGTGGAAAGTATTTAATTCACCTAATCTGCATTATACTCCGCAGAGAAGCCACATCTACGCTCATGTAATTAAAAACGACAAAGAATTATTTTTTTCTAATGTGCCATAATGTGTAAATTGTGGAAACATTATTAAACTGAAACCCAAGAAATATTCAAATGAAGCACTTTGCATCTACATTAGTAAATTATTGATTCTGAATGTATAGAGAACGTCCTCGCCCTAAATCATATATTAGTCTTACATTTGCACATTCCATTTACTGCTCATGCAGTACCTTTACATTATGAATTCATCGGGTGGGAAAAGATTTGACCCACGGCTCGCAGCGCAGCGCAGCCATGAGGCTCATAAAGAGAATATTATCTCTACGAGAACATGAAGTTCCAGCGCTGTCGCTGAAGCCATCGCCCTCGAATCCTATATCATTTTTACAGACAGTGTGTTCACGTTTGCAGAGGAGTAGAGATTCTTATAGTCTCTTTAAGGTGGTTATTATGGGAGCACTGTAAAATATCGTTATAATATCCATGTTAATACTGTAAGCTCAGCGCAAATTTTATTACACAGTTAAAAGTAAGGTGGGATATCAGCAATTAAAAATCTCAAGCAAGCAATTTCTTTTCATTTTTTTCACAAATTAAACTCTCGACTGTAATTAATTATATTTCTCCAGGAGTTTACACAAGCGTTAGTGTTTTTAAACAACATGTTAACACTTCTAAAGAGTACAATGTGAACAGATTTAAACTGTTTTGAAAAATTTGATCTCAAAACTGTTTTTCTCTGTAGCTGAGCTCATGAATTTCTTTGCCTTTTCTGACATTATTTCCATTCATCTACATTAAGTGTTGGCTAGAATCAAGAAAGAAGGAGAAGAGGATGGAAATGTCATGAATCACTTTCAGGTCCGCCGTGTCCGGTGTGTGTGAGAAGTAAGGTGGCACAGCGAGCATGAGTACCGCTCTTCAGCGGAGGACCAAGGGTCAGGGCCCGTGTTTGCAAGCATTGACTCTGCTGAAGTGTGCTTGAGAAAAACAGTGAGTCCCTGTTAGCTGCAGTTCACTATGAGACCACACTCTCACCTCCCCGAGGAGTGAGAAGAAAACTTCTTGCAGGATTCAATAAAATATTAAACATTCAAATGTGGTAAGCACTACATAAACCTGGATATCTAGCACTACTACATTTTTTTTTTCAGTTTTGGCACATTTTATTCGCCATTAATACATGATTTAAGCCAGCTGAGCGCTCTCTAATTTAACAAATGTGATTAGCTGCCCCTTCCATTATCATCAAGGATTTTATGAAGTAAACTGGCAGCTTTTCATTTGTTAAATTATGACTATAAAAAATAATTTTCTGATGTTAATGCTTGCTTCGCTCAGCCTTTTTCTTGTTTCACTGACTGTCTGGGCCGTGCGGAGACCTTTAGACGAGCAGGTGCTCAAAGTTAAAAGAGGCACAAATCAGTACATTTTAAAACAACATGCACCAACACGCAGTAATTTACACCATGATCTATTGAATTATAGCCACTTTCAAACTGAATGTAGCATGGAATCTTACAACAAACTTAATTATATTGTACAACTGAGCATGTTTGCATGCACAAAATGGTCTGTTTTCTTCCCCTTTTCTGCAAAAGACAATGTTCCTACTAAGCTGTTTACAAGTCTAATGAAAAAGAATATTCCACTAATACTCCTGTTTACACGCAGCAGTGCAAACTCAGAATAACGTGCCCGAATGTGTCGTGCATCACGTCAAAATATAAAAAAGGGGAATGGCTGAAGCCATTCTTCATTTGGCTTCTTTGAATCAGAAAAAGATTTTCCCTATTTTTCCAGACATGCCAGGACCACTTTTAAACTTACGTTGTATCACTGATGCCCGATTTGAAGTTGATCCTAATACTACATAAATAATGTAATAATTACACAAATGAAGCTAACCAGCTAAACAACATCCACAGTCGCAATTGTCGACAGTCGAGGGCAAATCACAGATGACCATTCACCTGCGAGTGGTTGGGCTAAATTAAAATTATTATTATTATTATGGCTGCTGTTGTTGTTATTATTATTATCATTATTATTATTCAATATTGACTCCAGGAAGATTTAGTAACCATTTAGAAGAGCTAAAAGAGATCTAAAATGAAACAAAAATAAACTCTTTTAATTGAGTGTTTGTGTTAGTTAGCTTATCTAAAAGGAACCCCTTACAATTAAGGGTTAACATACTAGTGCAAACTGAATATGTGCTGTGTGATAACGGGCAGCTTGAAGGTTGCGCAGCAGCTGAGGAAGAAAACAGATTTCGAATACAAATACACATTTAGTATTGCAATGCTTTAGACCAGCGCTTTCTTGAACAGTTTTTAGCATTCACTGTTGTTTTCTGTTTTGTTTTACTGTTGTTTCTCTGTAAGTGAATCTCAATTGGAGATGCTGAGAGAAAAGAAACCGGTGATAAAGGGGGAAAAAAAAATCACTTTCTGCTGATATCCGCTGGTGCTTGATTGCTCTGACCGTGGAGAGTGAGGACGGTAGCAGAGTGCACATCCTCGACAAGCCCTCAGGAGAATATAGAGAGAATAGTGAGACTCTTTAATTTAACATGGGCTGTGGACATTCATTAAAATGAGAGCAATGTCAAAAGAACAAGGTGATATGACTCACAGCTAGAAAAGGTTGTTTTCAAAGCATCAGGTTGGCTTTAAAGAGAGATATATGTGGAAAAAAGATCATTGCAAAGGTCTAAAAAACACAATAATCAGGAAAAGATCGTATTATATGTATGGAACGACTGGACTACATGCCTTAAAACCACAGACTGCACAATAAGAGACAAGAGCAAGCGTCTCAGATGAATGGCATGATATTTCAAAAAGACTGAGATCCCCACATGCAGCATTTTATTCTCACTTTCTGCCACCAAGACTGCTGACACCGCCTAAATTCAGCAGGTATTCTCTCCAGTGCCTCATGAGCCTGATTCATCCTCTTCACTACCTTCTTCTATCACTGCTCTGGCGAAACCCTCAAGGTGCACAAAAGTACTCGTAAGCTGCACTATTTCCCGAAAGAGGTTGTGAAATCACCCTCAGATACCTCATCTGCAGGAGAAAAACATGATAATCCTGCAGCTAAGATTCTACATTTGACTAATTAGTAATGAAGTTTTGGCTTTAAAGATCAATTTTGACATATCTTTGTACAGAAAACAAAGCCGCAAACCCATAACCTTCCCCAACATCAAAAACAAAAAAAAAATCCAACAAAACATATATTTATAAAAGTGTCTCTTTCTTTCAAAACAAAAGGTTCTTTTCTTAAAAAAAAACAAGGATAAAAAAGAAAAGCAAGGAACCTTGCACATACCTTTTCCAACAAATGAACAAGTATTTATAAAGGAGGAATGTGTGGTGAGGATGTCATCATGCATTCTGCAGACCAGTGCACACACAATTTTAATTGAAATAGCTGCAGGTGAAATGAAGAAGATGCAACTGAATAAGTTAAGAGACAGATAACATGTTTTTAGGTTATTTTCCAATTTCACTGATTGTGTTATTATTTTTTGCATGCCGCACAGTGTTCTGTAAAATGTCAATCAAAGCTGCATTTATAAACTTTATTTTAAATTATTTATATGTGATGTTTTCCTCCTTCTTTTCACATTTCAGCCGTCATCTCCCTGTTAGTTTTGAAGTAACTATGAGCAGCTATGAATCAATGATCATCCTGAGGTTTCATAAATAATAATTAAAATTTTACCGTAATGATGGTCTGCAGAAATGTGATGAATTAGTAGCCTGGACGATACAAACATCCACAGCTGTGTGTAATGACAGCTGGTGCTGTCGGAGAAACTTGCCAATAAAACATAGTCTGTGAAATTACACTTTCTTCACAGTATTTCTCACTGACAGGTATTAAGAGTTGTGGAAAGGCACAAGTTTCGATATGCAAACTGCTGTCCTACATCCATTAACTATGTGAGTGGATATGAGGCTCGTGTGCATGCGCCCAATGAGATTAATGAAACCGAACCAGGCGTATACACGTGGCTTTACAAAACTAAAAAAAAAAACAAAAAGAAAAAAAAAACTTAAGGTCATTTACTCGTTGTTTTTTTTCTTGGTGCTTTCAGCTGTAACTGGCTTAAAGAATAGAATAAAACAATAATGACAACCCTGTAATGATAATAAAATTATATTTTAAGAAATCCCCTGAGGTATCTTACTGCTTATTGCACGGCTAGTGGGTCCAATTGGTGATTTGGTTATGGGAGTATAGTAATAGTATGTCGTTAGCAGCAGAAAAGATTATTATCTCTGGCCTCATCATGTTTAAATGAACAAAATCCCCTTAAGAAACATTTTCCATCTTGCATTTAGGACACCTGACCTGAACCTAAACTTTTGTTTCTCATTGCAAAGACAAGAAAACAAATTGCCTGTATTCACAAAAGGCCTCATTCACAAAAGCTGTTCTTCTCTCCTCTCAGACTCCACCCTGCAGAAAGTCACAAACAAGCTTTTCAGGAGGTGCTTTGGAGGTAAAGGTCACCTTTTCCAAAACACCCCCTCCACCTCAGACTGGAGGACGAGCATTTGAGTCACGTACTGTGTTGTCTCTGCTGGACTCTGGAGAGTCAACATATTCTTACTGTGTTTGCCCGCTCCGCCTGGCTCCGTGGCCTCTCTTTTCAATAAGTCAGTGTTAATGCCATTTTTGGTACTTTTATATAAAATCACGCTGTAGCCGGGTACACGCATCCACAGAAATAGCTAGGGATCTGCGCTCAATATCTTTGTCAGATAGTATTGTAATTGTGTGGGGCTAAGGTGGCAGGAGCACAGCGCCTTGGTTTGGATATTGCCTGGTTAGATTTCCCTCGAGTCTGATGCAGTGTAAGTAGTCTCTCTAGGTCTCTCTCTCTCACACATCTGTCTATCCCCTCCTCATCCCTCACCTGTCTCTCTGACTTTTTCTTGCCGTCTTACCGTCTGCAGAATAACAAGTCCCACCTCCCTCCCTAACACATCAGATGGAGCAATTTTAACACGAGGAAAAGAATGCTTTAATTAACGCAAGCTCCTCTGACGACACACACAAACATAACACACACACTCCTCTTTCCACAACGACAAAACAAGGTGTCTGACAGTGCACATATACAGCACTTTGTGGTGATTTAAGGTAACTTAAACTATTTAAGGTTGAGTTTATGAAAGTACTTGGTCATCATTAAAAAAGAAAAAGAAAAAGAAAACACTTGTTTGGGGCTCACATATGCACCAGGGCCAAAAAATAGTCTGGCATATAAATTGAAGGGCCTCAGCTGTGTTGGGTCGTGTGTGTATCTGTGTATATTTAAGTTGGCAAATCAGTAGTAAATTCTAAGTCTGTGGACGAGCATACTGGCTCGAAACATCACTTATTTTGCAGAACCAAAATCCTTTAATGGGAGCTTCCTGCTGTGCAGATCTCCATGTCTTTATACTTTTTATATTTTATCTTTTTTCTTAAATTAGTTTTTTCTAAAACTGAGTGGAAAATGGGCAATAAATAATCTGCTAAGAAATTGCAAGAAATAAGTCAATTAAGGTATTTATTTAAAAAAATGAGAAAACATATTTAAAATACTACATAATATATCCTTTCCTTTTCCATGGGTTCTGTTGTTGCTGTTGTAGCTTTTATGTTCAGGTATTTTTGGGGGACTTTTTACCTTTTCTTTTGTATATTTTATGGGTAATTTCTTCAAAAGTTGCTCACTGCCTTCATCCCATGTTTTTAAAAGAAACCAAGCCAATTTGCTCAGAGTTTAAAAGGTCAAAACAAACCAATGTTGACGGCTGGCAGGTGACAGGATGTGAGCCACCATTAAAATCAGACACTGAGAGCACCGAGTCATTCACCCGGCCTCTTCCAAGAGATATTTTTTGTGGAGTTATAACAATGTCGCAGTACTTTCGCCTTTGCAAGGAAAGCCACTCTTCACCTGCTTTTCAGAAATATGTAAACATTTAAACAAATGAGCCACACTGACGACAGTTTTCCATTGCACACATCAGATGAACTCTCTTATTACAGGCCTGTAATGACATGTAACGCTGGGCCAGTGAATTCATGGCGACATGAAGCAGTGAGAGAGACAGCGGTGGAAGAGATCAACAAAAAAAGAAGAAGAAAAGGCTGAGATGTTCAGCTGTTTTGTGTGAAGGTTATGAAGCAGGCAGTGCTAACCACTTTAATCAATCCTTTCTCACACCTTCCTGTCTCTCTGTCTTTGTCTGCTGGTGCTTCTGTGCTCTTCCTCCTGCTCTCCTGCTCTCCTCTCTGCCTGTTCATTTACACTTGGCTGGAAACCCAATGACTGGGCTTTCATTCTCCTCGCTGCCGCAGCTCCGGACGAGCCAGGCTTGAGACACAGGGCCATTTTAGGAAATAGGATTACGGGGGAAAAAGTTCAAAAGTACAGGAGAGGAATAAGACAGCGAGCGACAGTGAGAGGGAGAGAGCAGAGAAAAAGGGATTATGAAAAAGAGCTGGAATGTGTGGGAAGCAGTCTGACGCGTCATCTCATGTTCTTCTGCAGGAGGTGAAAAATGTTGTGCAAAGATGGGAGAGTCGGACAGATTGGCTTTAAGTGCCTTTCTCTGTAAACGGTCTGGGCTGTAAATATGGAGGTGATGAATAAGTCAGTGCTGTTGGCTGCTAGTCAGAATTAAACTATGCAGCTGCATACTTCCATTCTGACAGAGGCCGGATATTTGAAAAGGTCACTTGTTGATGGACCTCTGGTTGCAACTGACAAAGGGCTAATTTACAAAGGGCTGCCAGTAAGGGAAATCTAGCTAATGCATCTTTACAGCGTCTATAAAAGGTTGTGTACGATGGCTGCAGTTTAAGGTCTGTGCACACAGGGCAGTGTGTGTGTGTGTGTGTGCACGTGTAAGTGACGACCTCCTGTTATAAAACGGTCCATTGTGATGAACTTTGAAGCATCTGTCTGACATTTTCCTGGCGTTCCCATGTGATGGAAAACAAGGATGGATAGCATCCGCGGCTGAACATAATAACAGCCGATGACTATCATCTTTTTCGGTGTGGTGTGAACAATGTGTCTTCCCATTGTGTTATTTGTCACACTACTGTGTTCCCTTTCGAGGGAAGGGCACCGCAAAGAGTTCAGTCTAACTCATCATTTATGAGAAAAACCCTAAACTGTCTCGAGCTGACACCTTACCAGAATTGAAAGTGAGGGGATATCATTAAACGCCGAGAGCTTCATTAAAAATATCCATTCAGCTATAGAAAAAAATCAAGATGACAGCTGAAAATGCAATCGAAACAGTAATTGTGTTATAACAATAAGGCCATTCACTCACAGAGAATGAAAATAAAAAAAGGAAAGAAACACGTTTCCATATTGTTGGAAATATGGACTTTGTTGTCTATATGTCACAGCCACTTCTGTTTGTCAGCGATCACTAGAAGACTCGAAATTGAATCTGGCAACTAATATTAATGAAGGTGTCTTCCTTTACTATTCTCATCGCTTCAAACAATCATTACGTCGTTGGATATGACTCACAGTGCATTCAAATACCCATACTAAAACACGATTAGCAATGTGTTATGCAAGACAGCATGCTTTTCTTGCTGTTCTGACACACAGTCTTCTGTGGAGCGAAAGCTATGTCGATTGAGCCGCGGACAGATGACAGCTCACTGACAGCTGACGAAAGCCGCAGCGACGGATGACAGTGCATTCAAGTGTAAGTACTACATATATTTGTGACTCGTGTGTCTCATAATTAATATATTAATACACAATAATTTCATCCTCAGACAACAACAGATATATGAGCAAGAGCTTAAAAAGAGTTTTGGGAGCCTGAAAACGTGAACTTTTGAAACGCGGCTCCAGTATGTAATCTTTTGAAAACGCAACACCTTCGGTTGTCATGTAAACTGGCAATAAGCGAATCCTGTGAGAACAGTGATGTCAAAGGCGTGTGTCATTACAAAGTTACACTGCCAACTACTGGCCTGGCATGCATACTACAGTATTTTCAGATGTTTTTTGAAAAACAGCTAAATAAGCAGACCACTTTTTTGTTTAATTTTATAAAAATCTTGGAGACAAACCTTTAAAAAGGTTTACATTGAATGTAAGAATATTTGAAAACTAAAGGAGGCTGGTGCTGCTTACAGTGACATACATTATTTTACCAGAGACAAGTCCCCTGTTTTTCATTAACATCATTATATCTTTTTTCTTGCGCACCCTCGTCAGCTGCAGTATAGCAGCAGGCCAGCTCGTGCGTGTACAGACGGGCGATGATAATATTCCATGCAGCTACCGTCATTAGATAAGCAACGCACCGACACCGCACGCTTTAATTTTGAATAACAATAAACCTGCCTGTAAGTCTCACCTTTTAATAACCCGGCAAATTATGACTGAGAGAATCATAACCAGCTCCTCAGTCCAATACCTTAATTACACAAGCCTTGCTTTTCAATCATCTGTTAGAAACTCCCAGAGGACAGACACACACACCCACACACACCCACACACACACACACACACACACACACACGAAAGGCAAAATGAAGCCCACGACTAGACGAGGCTCAGCCAGTGAGTTTTTAAGTGTCTAAGAATAGCAGCAGTGATGTAAAATATGGCGGATTGTAGGGCTCCCTGTTTATCAGACGTGAATATCATTAAATTTAAGTATTCACACACATAAATTTACAGCCCACTGTCAGGAACATAAAATTCACAAGGAATTCTCAGAAGCCGAAGCATCACCATCGCAGAGGCAAAGTGCTGATTTAAATCTTGAAACGTCTCTATTTAGCAATGCATGAGAAAGGAGCCCCACACAATATTAATCTGAACCTTAATAACCAAATGAGTTTTATCTGTCACAGAAAAAAGCATGTTCGCTAATCCTTTTGGAGCTTCCTGGCCTTTCTTTTCTGCATCTTTTGAAACTTCCTTATGCATGGAGCACAGGCAATGTGTTTTCAAAGATTGTGAAAAAAAGGAACACTTTGCTGCTAACAGCTAACTAAGCTTGTGACACAGAGAAGCTGAGCACTTGAATTTACAATGGGTTAATCTGGAGAAGTGCTTTAATCAATACTAACTGCTTTAATCCAAGGTGACTACTGCCAGAAACTAGAGTCATCTTTGAAGCATTAAAACAAAGATTTTTGGCTGTTTCACATTCTGTAATTCACCTTTAAAGCTGCCTTTCTTATTTTTTATATGGACAACGTATCAAATCTGTACTTATAATGTGAAAGGGATAATTTGGGATGACGAACTGACAGAATTATCAGCTGAGTCTGCAGTTCCTCTCAGCTCAACAAAGCTTTTAGCATGTGATATTTTGGTCTCATAGCACAAAGCTGTTTTGATTGTACATAATGATGGCTAGTTCGTTGGCTGCAATAGAAATAAGCCTGTTGATGTTTTGAACATTCACCGTCATGCTTTTTTGAATGTTACCTCGAGAGGAGAAGTAGCATAACACCACTCAATGGAAACTCAGTCATCTCGCAATTGTTTTTTATTGACATTTTGAAAATATTGCTTAAGTTTTGCTTAAAAATGGAAAAGGAAACCTGCCTAGTGGAGCATTTAGTAGCTAAAGAGCAAGGGATTTCCCTCAGGAGTTTTGTTTCTAATTTCTAGTTGTACTCTTAAGTATCCTTGGAAATACTGGTTTAAAACTATAGTCAGATCGCTGAAATACAAAACACTCCTCTAATGCCGCATTTCCACTGCAGCACAGCTCTGTTCAACCTGCCTGTTTTGTTTGTTGGTTTTCCATACACAGAAGTTTTGGGTAGTATCTGTTACTTTTTTTGGTATTACCTCAGCAGAGGTTTCAAGAGAACTGAACAATGTGCAATGTGGGACATCCTGCAACCTACTCCCATTTTTAAATAGCCAAGCTTTGTCAATAGCAACGGAGACTTGTAATTGCAGCCTGCTAAACTATGCCATACTACACTGAACACTGTACCATCCAACTGATGAAGTGCAGACGTTCATTTGTTCGGTTGCCGTTGAAAGACCTCAGTGAGTGTTGCCTTGAGGGTGATGTCATAGCAGTTTCACGTGGAATCGCCATGGTAATCAGGTGAGAATCCCACCAACCCTGAGGAGGTATTATTCGCAGTGGGAAACGAAATAGAGAAAAAGATCAAGTACCAAAAGTGATTTGAGTCGAGCTGAAACATGCAGTGGAGATACAACATAATTGATGGGCTACCATCAAATAACACAGACGACGGAGTTATTAATGTTTTCTTTAGAAGTATAGTTTGTAAACAATTGAGTAAAACAGGCCTTCGTGCTAAATTATGGTTGAGAGGCAAACTGAATGGGTATTGTGTGCTGAATAAAGCTGTGTTTTATTTAGTCAAAAATACTTATGGAGCAATTAAACTAAAGCCAAATTTAGACAAAATGTAAATTAGTGTTCCCCCTTTGAGAGGCTTTATATCACTGCATGAATTATATTCTGAAGGAAACCAGGCCAGCGATCCAAGATTAACATTCTTATTTTGGGAAACTGAATGCTCGGTCCTGTGGGTCCGCGGTCCAAATGAGTATGTACGCATGAACAATGCGCTCAGCAGAGCAAACAGTGACTCACTCACACCTACTTGTCAGTTACCTTCATTGTGAGACGTTCGTGTGTGACTGAAGGGGGCAAGGTTGTGTTGCTGCAGAGCAACCTTTAACTCCTGCAGGGTTAGGAGGTGTGGTGTGGGCGTAAAACAGATGAGATGCAGCGGTGAGGTTTGTGTAGAAGATTTAGCAAACAGAGCATCTCAAATCCTGATCAATACTTACACGGGTCAAACTGTTAAAAGATATTTATACAATCGGACCACCAGAAAAACAACCTGAGCTGTTAATTCCTGTAAAACATGTCTGTGGATATCTATTGTAGGAACCAGGAAGCCGGTGTGTTTTGTGGTAAGTAAGGTTTTAATGGCTGACATGGAGGCGTGAACCATCTGACATGCAGCAAAGGCCAATAAAAACTGATAATGTACAACCTCAAAGGGTATTATCCCACTTAAACCGTGGTCACTTACCAAATAATTAAAAAGTAAGAATATCCGTTTATATTTCTATGCTTTTGCAATCAAAATGTAAGTTTTTTATAAGCCATAGCTTGGTTTTCCTTTGTAACACCTGAGGATTTACCTAATACCTGAAACAATCATTACAGCCCCATAAAGTTTTTATGCAATTGAAACGTTATTAACTACTCCAGCAAATACACTGTAACATCTATGAAGTTGATTTTCCTTTAAAAAAAAAGAAAAAAAAAGAAACCAATTTCCCGAAAAAATTTAAGCAAATATAACTATTTATCTCAATTTATGTGTGCTTTATATCTAATTGTTAGGTTAACTTAAATTTTAGTTATATCTATTAATTTATTTAAGTTGTTGTGACTTAAAATGAATGAGTAATCAAGTTTACTGTGCTATATATCTGCATTCTGTTGGTTGCAAACTAGTCAGTCATATTTCTATATTCTTAAACATGTTAAACTAGAGTTCACAGATCTTTTAACGTCACCACTCCAGAAATCCTCTTTTTCATGATCAAGTCGAGTCAGACCTATTTGGTTTACTGAAGTTACTAACATTTACAAAGAAAAAGGTAATTCCACTTTAGCTTCCAGGGTAGCTTACAGAAAAACGGCATCCCTGGGGCACTCTATTACTGCCGGATAAAAGCAATGATATCCTTCTTTACTGTGATTACAGGGACTCTGATGATGCTGAAGTTGTTCCTGTTCCCTACTGCCCTCTCAGGTATTTCTGCTGTACTCAAACACGAGACCGAGAATGTCCCATAAAAGATCACATAGCGTCTGTATCCTCAAAAGAGCGGCCTGCTCTCCACTGGGAGCTGGTTAAGTGGCAATCTGTACTGTGTCTGTCAGAGTCAAACAGACAGCGTTAGAGTTAAAGGCACTCAAAAGTGAACTACTTCCAAGTCACTGTGGTAATGGGCAAATAAAACTCTGAAGCAAAAACAGGAGTTCTTGCGAATATTTTCAGCCTCTGGGGTGGAATCACACAGATGGAAAGAAAAAAGAGTGAGCACTTGCCTAATATTTCAACTGATGATTTAATGTGTGCATAATGAAAAATAATATATCCCTCATAAATATCTTCTGGGCAGATTTGATGTCATGTGCCCCAAGTGTGCACTGTATCATGATATTGCCATGCCAGGGCAGTAAATGGCTGGCATAGCGGTGCACGGCCTGCCTCATTCTACTTCTTATGGTTTCTCCGCGCCCATTTTATAGTGGCAGCACTTAAAACACTGACATCCCATAATTCTACTCTTTCTGCAGCCAGAAGCTGTAACATTGATAGTCCAGAAAAGGTGGAGGTGGAGATTGAAATGAGGAAAGTGTACGGAGGGCACGTAAAATGTGTAAAAAATCAAGGAGGGAACCAAAAGCAAATGTGTGTGTGTGTTTGTGTTTGTGTACATGCATGTGTGTTGCACATTTGTTTTACATCCAAATGCCTTTGTTATGAGTCATTGCCTGAGGCGGAACAAATTACTGTAAATGGAACTATTAGTGAAACACGGAGGGTGAAAGGAGGAATTCAAATTAAAGTGTTGCTTGCTAGCCACTTACTTTCTCTCCATCTGCATAATTATGGTTAGGACACCAAGCAGTCCTGTGTCTGTGTGTGTGTGTGTGTGTGTGTGTGTGTGTGTGTGTGTGTGTCTGTGTGTGTGTGTGTGTGTGTGTGTGTGTGTGTGTGTGTCCGACCAAATATCAGAGGTCACAGAGGTTCCCTTTGATTTGCCAAGGTTATAAACACCGACTGTGTTTCCCACCATAATCAGCATACACACAACGAGCTGTTTTAATTACAAAGCGCTTGTGTACATGACAGATGAGCAAAGGAGGGGAGCTGCTACGTTTGCACAAGTTAGTCCACATACCGTTGAGTACCTTGTTCATCTACACACAAACACACACGCAGATGCAGAGTCACAGAACTTAAACGCAGTGACCGTATTTAAGGTGGAAATTACAACTGTGCTAAACTTGTCACAGGTGGCTGTATCATTAGATGGTGGCTCATTAAAGAGTCGCTAGGTGAATGTGATTCTTATTGTTGTGTGAGCACAGGTCTGCAGTGTGTCGATTTTAATCAAAGTTAAATGAGTCTCTTTTGTTTTAGCACTTAAAGTGACCTCTGAACCTTGAGGTTCTACTCAGAACTGTCTGCTTGTGAGGAAACCTTTTTTGAAGAAAGTGTTCGAGTGTTTTGCTTGCTGCTTTTGTGTTGCTGAGCGTACTGTTTTATTCTGCTCTATGCGCCTTGTATTTTCGCTGAAGCACCCTGAATGTCTATAGTTGAAAAAACTTAAATTCAGAGCAGAAAAAGCACCCAATCTCATTGCCATTTCTTACATTGTCCAATCAGATGATTGACAAGCAGGCCATTTGTGGTGGCAATGGCAAATGGTAACAGTGTAAAGCTCACATTCCTGTGCAAGCTGCACAAATTATCTGAACAACCTGTAGCCTCAATTACTTTCTAACATTTTACTAACCGTAGCCGGGCCAGTCGATTCACAGGAGATTGTCAAACTGTTCCCAACTCATCCTGAAACAACCCTCGATCATCACTCAGGCGGAGCTCCTGAACCAGCCGGTGTTAACTTACTCTGTGATTTCTCCTCCTTAAAAGGGTCGCATACCTAGATCTCTGTGTCCGGTCTATATGTGCCCATCACTTGTCTATTTTCATGCAGATTTTATGGCACAGAACTGTGAGTTTACTTTACAGCAAAAAGGTGGTTAATATAAGGGCAGGTGATTCGTTGGTAGGTAAAAAAAAGACAGCAAGCTGCAAAAAATGCTCTGATCGTGCAAGTTTTAAAAAGGTAGAGCGGTGCGCCTTGCTCTGTGTGATCTAGGCAAAGGTTTAAAACAGAACCCCAACAGAGGGTTTTTTGGTAAACCATTACACCTTAGAAAGGTCTCTGAGGAACCTTCCATAGATACTTCTAGTTATAATCTAGGTTACGTTTTGTTACAAATTGTAAAGCTCTCACTTATCACTGTACACTTTATTCCAGAGCTGGATGACCATCTTTGAACTTTGGGAGGCTCAGTCACTGGTATTTGTTGCCCTACTGGGTAAACCACCCTCAAATAATTGCGATTTGATTGAACTGTAGCTATAGTTTGTGATCTCAAGATTTAGTTTTGTTGTCTGTTCCTTGTGCACGGACTGAGCCAAGAAAGAAAGCTTTTATGTGCTCTGCTCCCCTCACTTGGAATAACCCCCAAAAGGACATGAAACTAAGAGAACTGCCTGATTTTAAGACTCTCATACAAGTACAAGAGTGAATTAATCTGTTGGTACTTGTCATTGTGCATAGGTGTTTTTGATATTTCCACATTTACAGCAAATCTTTTATGTTTTTATTGTGGTTCTGTAAGTTTTCTTATGCTGCTGTCTTTGTCAGGTCTCCCTTAAAAATGATCTTGTCGATCTCAAAGAAGCTTAACTGGTTAACTAGGAGTTAAATAAGTAGAATTAAAAAAAGTAAACAATAAACCTCTGTGTTGGGTTCTGGGTAGACTCGTCTGAGGTGGAATCTTTATAAAACGTTCTATCAGGAACGAAAAAGGTGTATATTTCTAACAGGCTAATACGCAACTCTGAGACAGTTTATGCTTTGATGTTACCGTCTCATCTGATCATGTGTGATTATTTGAAGCTGAATACAATGCGAAAACATCCTTTACATATGCTGTAAAGAACAGCAGCTACAGCCTTGGAGATGTATGCATCTGTTTTCTTTGAGGAATGTGAAAATAAAGCATATACACCTGTGTTCAACTGTGAAGCACCCTGACGGTGTGAGCAGTCTCTGATTGAATGAAGGTTAAAAAATATGCACACATATCGAGTTTGCCATGCCTGCCTCCATACATATTTATTCAAGAAAATAAACACATGCACACATGATTCAGTCAAAGCTGCAGCGTATGCAGCGCAAGCTCATGGAAGTGGAAATAACTCAGACAGGAGGGAGAAGTGGAGCACACTGTTTATCAGTTCCACTCTACTTTGGTAGGAGCATATATTTTTCCTTGCATCCACTGCACTGACAACTTTACGGTCCACTGATTTGACACCTAAAGTCAATCATTCCAATGACGAACATTTTGATTGACAGCAATGGATTGGTGCTTTTAGCAGCTGCTGGCTCTGCTGAGTGAAGAATAACGTTTTGGATTGGGGTGGCGTTTGTTGGTGTGTCAGTGCAGTGTCATGGACAGGCAGAAGAGCAGGTAAACAGCATTAGGAACAACGGTCTTTGAAAACTTTTCTGTGGTTTCTTCTCTTTGTATCTCTCTTACCTATTCCGTCTTTCTTTTAAAGTCAGTGCAGACGAACTTGGAATAATGTTTGAGCGCTGCTTGGGAGGTGACGGAGGGTAATAAGTGACGCCATGTCATTGGATCTCGCCGGTTAAGGAGCTGAAATTACCATGTTCACTTGGGTGATGTATTCCCATTAATACCGATCGGAGCCGGAGGCGATAAATAATCCATGTTTACTGCAGAGTCATATGATGTGGGTGTAAATGCCGATCAAACACAATCGCATTGTATTAAAAAAGCCAGATGTTAGCGGGTGTTGGCGTTTTTTTTGTGCAGTGGGAATGTGGCTCTAGAGTGACTTCATTCTCTGCTCAGGACGCTATAACTTCACTGTATCTTTACATAACAAATAGTTGTTTGCTGTGCTATTAATGCTCTGAATGTTGCACACAGCTCCTTTGCAATAGCCCAAAGTGACAGAAAATAACTAAGTCCCATTGCTATGGGATAGAAACCTGAAGAAATATGATGCAGAAGGTCTTTCATCTACGAAAAGCCGCTCTTAGTGACAGTCCTTGAAGCTACAGTAAGAAAGCAGTAAATATAGGGTACTTATGCCCCTCCCAACCCTCCACAGTCCTCCAGAGTGTATGTTACCATCTGTGCATCTCATCATTAAGCTTAACTCTGATTTACTGTAACCACGTCCGCTTTTTTATTTTCAGAATGCGCTTTATGCCAGCCTTTAATGTCACGTCAGAGTTATGTAGCGTGATGTGAGGCTGCGGTAAAACCAATTTCCACATGAGGGATTACACACCTACCACTACATCACTGCTAGTTACATGCTGCTATTTAGCATTGGCAAGCTTTTCTGTAAAAGACCACAGGATAGGTACATCAGTCGTAGAGTAAACTTCATTATTTACTGCTTCCTAATGTACAGGAATGCAGCCGCAGGTATGAACTGAGTAAAAACAATAAATCAAGGAGTCAGCCAGCAGTGGGGAACACTAGGCGTCCCCTCATTAGCTGCAGCAGTTGTAGCGGCTGGCAGAGTGGCGCTGCATCAGGGCCAGGGCATCCTGGGGTCAGTCTGGAGGATAATCAAAAGCTGTAATTATATCAGGAATGTCCCTCAAGCACAGCGAATGGCAGGGGCAAGGGATCGCTGACCAGCATCAGACACAAAACATGGCAGAGTTACAGATAGAGACACAGAAGGAAGACCGATAGGAGAAATCAAAGTAAATTTGAAAGTCATACTGAACCTCTCATTGATAAGAAGATGTTTCTCTCTCTCACAAAATCCCATTGGTTAAAAATATAAATTGTCACTGAGGGTTCTCAGGGAAGCTCTAAAACACAACAGAGACAGTCCGTTTCTCACAGACTTGATGTGGTTGCAAGTCACTTGGACCATGATCCACCAGTTGGAAACCACAGCTCCACAAAAAATACAAGAAAATGTATAATACATTGTGCTGCACAACTTGGTGTGATTCAGGACACATTCAACATGCTGATTATTTTCTTTTTTCCCAGAGGGTTAGGGGTTAGGGGTTATCTATGCATATCTCAAAAATAAATAAAAAATTGATCACAAAAAAAAGTAAATATGAAAGAAAGTTTCAAGAAAGCACAGATCCTAAAGCTTCTGCCGGAGCTAAAGTGTAGCAAACGTGGGAGGATGAGTACAGTAAGAGACAATGAAATACATGAGACATTGACATGTAAATAGATAACACAGGCACAAACTAGCTGTGAAAAGAAAATCAAGTGGGAGAGGGAAAGGCAAAGATACCAGTTTGGCATTCATTGCTGGTCTGTGAAAGAGGGCTGGGGGTGGAGGGGTGGGGGAAGATCAATCATGTGGAATAGCAAAAAGACCTTTCAACAAACTGGCTTTCATCTTCTGACAATGCAACAAACTGGTCCTGATGTGAAACTTCTTCCTGAGGAGCAGGGGCCCCTGCCTCTAATAACTCCCCTCTGTGAACAAGCTAAATCTTTAATGGAGGGCAAGTTCAGCCCAAAACTGAAGCATGCACATGGCACGCACAGGGAAGAGGCATGGGAAGTTAAAAGCAAACGCTACCTGCTCTGAAGAGAGCTTAGCAGGGAAAAAATTCAGTGCAACTCAGTGCGTGAGATTTCAGTTATTGCTCTCTACTTGCAACACTTAATTCACACCTGTACACGTCCAGACACCCACAAGTATTAGCAACGGAGAAAAAGATCGATGTGTGCAGAGAAATATATCATGAACTATTTGCAAAAAAAAAAAATAGAAGTCTCATTTATATTTCATCCCTCTGGCAACCATTGCCTCTAAATATTTATTAAGTAATTAAAATAAAAGTTAAAAAGCCTCTGAAGCTTGAGGTCCTGTGGTGGTGTGGATAAAAAGCACAACTCAGTTACAATTAATTCTGTTTAAAACCCAGAGCTTTAACCAGTGCCGTCTCAAATACATTTGGGGAGTAACGTAAAAAAAAAAATCCATGAATGCTTTACTAGCTGCTAATGCTGCTGCCCTCATAAATAACCAATAAAAACATAACCTATGAAAGCAAACAAATGTTCCTCCTAGGCCTTTATTTATAGATGTCAGACATCTGCCAGTCAGAGAACCACTGAAGCTATAACACTGTTTATATCCAAGAACAACAAACAAGACTAAGAGTCTACAGCTAGCTGCTCGGTGAGGCTGTAATTAGGTGTTCGGAGTTAAATGCTAATGACAGCATACCAAGAGTCTCACAAAAAAAGGTTTTATTAATATAGCACTATTTAAATCAGTTACAAAGTTCTTTATTAGTTTAGCAGGTATCTGATCATAAACCAAAGTATGAGACAATTAAAGATTTTGACGTGATGATGGCACTAAATGTTCAGTTAAGAGATCACTAAAGTAATCCACCCTCTGGACGGCATATGTGTGTGCACAAAATTTCATGGCCATCCATTACACAGCTGTTGAACCAGCCAAGCATCGTACTGACAGGGGGCAAATCTGGGCTGTGAGGCAATTTTGGCGCAGTGGCCATACCCGATATTGCATCCTCTGGAAGCATCACTCACACATATTGGAATAGCTCTAAAGGGGTTAATGCATTCTTCTGATGCCACAAACTAATGGAAATCTAACCCAGTTGTTTGAATAAATGTTGTATTGTGTTTTACTGCAAACAACTAATATGAAACATTTGTACATAATTATGTTGCAGATATGTTGAAACTTTAAATTTCTACAATGTTGTGGTTATGTTTAGGCATAAAAACCACTTGGTCATAGTTAGGAGAAGATCATCAGTGAGAGCATATGTGGCGGTTGCAGACAACAGGGGGGACAACAGCAAACTTTCAGTGGGTTTTTTGGGGGTTTTTTTCAGTGCATATATCCTTTTGTACCATTCTGTGTCCCCTCTCTAAATTCTGAGGTTTTTGCTGGTCTGTGAATGCAGCACAAAGCCCTCATAAGTACTTTTTTTCCCCCTCAGCAGCAGTTTGTGACTTGTGGGGTGGATCACTAATCCATGGACACAGTATTGAAAAATGTTTCAGAATACAAATACCTGGGCATCTGGTTGGATCAGAAACTTACACTGAAATTAGTAAATGAGTAAATGACAACAAAAATTGGATACTACTACTAATTTCCCTTTGTTTTGTAGGAAACAGATCATTTTTATCAGTCCTGGTTCATGGTGATGTCATCTATAGACATACTTCTGCCTCAGCTCTCACTTCACTGGACTCAGTTTATCACTCTGCACTCAGATTCATTACAGGTAACAGTTACTCCACCCATCATTGCATTTTATATGATAAGGTCTGATGGGCACCTTTATCTGTCAGAGGAGAGACGCATTGGTTTCTTTTCATTTATAAAGTCTTGAAAGCAACTTGCCACCATACCTCAGCACTTTAATAAACTGGTTACATAGTAACTACATGTTCAAATGATTTCCTCATGCTCAATGTTTCCCAGACAAACACTGAATTCGGAAAAACTGCTTGTAGTTTTTCTGCAGCATATAACTGGAACATCTTACGACGTACACTCAAACTCAATACAATTGTTACTATGGGCCAGTTTAAAACTATGATTATTTTTAATGATGTTCGGCCTGTTGTGCTTTCTGTGCTCTTGACATCACTGCAAATGAGGGCTGGCCTTCAATGATTTTTTGAGATTTAAATAAAGGTTGAATCTGCTAATTCGTTCACAGCTCATCAGATTAGATCAATGGATGAGAGAAGCAGCCACTGTTTGTAAATGCAAACGTTTGGACCAAGCAGTAAGAACGGTTAAGTTTCACTTTCAATGCGCCTCATATTCTACTGCTTCATCTGTGCCCAGAGTTCACTCTGCGTACAGAATGTGTGGTGCAATCAGTAACCAAACAGTGTATTTCAACAGCGCTCCTAATGAACAGTCCAGTTAAAAACATATTTGTGGTTGCAGATGTTTTCATTGTGGGGGGCAGCCACTAATAAATGAATGTGGGGGAACCCCTGATCATGTTTTACCTTAAAATTACAAAGCTTTGGTGGCACTATCAGTCTCAAACAGCTGTAGGTGTTACACCATGCACTAACCTTCCACCTGCTGATGACAAACTCAGGTCATTTACATGTAATCAGAATGACAATACTTCACAAACATTGATTAAACTATGTTAAAATCCTATGAAGGTAACTTATCTGTGGTTTGTGTGAATGTGCAATGCCAACATTTTCATCTGGCTACCAGGCTGGGAAATCTGGACTCTGTTATCAGATCTGTTCAGTCCAATAACATTTGGAAAATCCAGAGGAACCGTATGATTGAACTATTTAATCCCATTTATGTGTGCTGGAAGTCAGCAGGAAGTCTCAAACGTGCATGCTCTAAACTGTTTGGCTGGAGAAGGAAATGCGCTACATGACTAAAAGCCTAATAGGAAGCCAGAGGATGAGTTTTCTGCATATGCGTGCAGTGAGTGACTTTCATAGAAATGAATGGGCAATACATCCACGGTATAACATAACCATCCTTGGAGCTACACTGATAGCATGGCTCAAATTATGAAAGCAAGGGTTCTGTTTTGTACACGGTCACGACAGCGGCCTGAACCAGGGTCAGCAGCAGCCGAGGGGCGAAAAGGTGTGTTTGATAATAGCCAAATACTTCTATTTTGCTGAGAAGACAATGTGCAAATAAAGTTTTTGCCTAACCATCAAACTTGCCTTTACAAATCAGATATCTGCCTCAGCATCCACTGTAATTTATTCACTTTCTGCTCTTTCCATTCGTTAACTATAATTCTTTGTATATATATTGCTGCATATGTTGATTCAGATCACTCTGTATGCATTACTGAGTGGCTAATTTTCCAACAGTGTCAATAGAGTGCAGAGCATGAGTCATTCAGGACATAGTGTTATTTCTCTGTCATGTTTAATTGCTTCCATCATGACCCAACACACAGCGGGCGCAGCGCTGTGCAATGTGCAGGACTGAGTACCTGCGCTGAGGGTGTGCTTTATGATAACAAGCACCGCTTCCCAAAACTTTCACCACTAGCTAAAAACAAACAATAAAAAACTTTTTTTCTCCCATATTTTATGTCTCTAAAGTCCCCCACTTGGCACTGAGACAATCACTTTTAATTACTGACAGTTCAGGAAAAAAAAGAGAGAAAAATGCGACACGAGGGAAATAGATAGGCTGACATTTTGGCAGGCAATCAAGCATAAAAAGACTAATGGCACCAATTACAAGTGATGTGGGGTGGGTTAATCAGTGTTTCTTATACAAGGCTTGCTTTTGATTTTTGATTTTTTTTCTTCAAATTGTTTTAGAGTGAATCACTGGCATGTATGGCTTTTCAATGATTGTGAGAGGGGATTGTACAAGAGTAAAATCACATTAATAAGACGGGAAGTACTTCATGGGTACATCAGCAGTGGGCAGCTTTGCTTATAATATAATCCTACAGAAACTGATGAGGGTATTCTCAAGCTTTTGTTCAAAAATGTGCAGGAAACTGTGCAAGTAAAGCTGGACATACAGTTTTTTTGTTTTTTTTTTTTTTTAAAAAAGATGCACACAAGGTACAAGTTTCTTATTCACTTAGGGACTGTTAATTATTTATGAAAGGGACAGAGGTGGTGAAAAAAAGGGGGAGGCATGTCAAAGATTTTTTTAAACACAGAGGATGGAACTATTTTTTTTTAATGTTTCTTTAAACATTGACACAATCACACCATTTATCATAGCCAGAAACGGCTAAAATAAAAATTATATGATTTTTAAATTTCCAAGAGAAAACATCATGTCAACAAAATGTTTCTGACAGAAAAAATAACCAAATCTAAGCTTAAATTATTAATATTACGCCAAAATCACATCTAACATTTTGCCCAAAAGTTTATAAAACAAATTTAAACAGATTCTGTAAAAAACATCAAATTTCACACTACTGCATGCATGACAATAGTGTGAAAACCAAGGCTTTTTTAAACTACTGGATTTTGTTTTCAACCTCTAACTTTTATCTTTCAAACATAAGAATATGTTTTCAAAATCTAACTACGTCTGCTGTGCAAAGTTACTGATAACTGATGATGAAGTTGCTGGCCACAGCTGCCGCTGCTGTGTAGAGTTTCTAATGAAAATGTTCCAAATGCTGGCTGTGTGGGTGCTGTGATGTGTGTGAGAGTATGTAATGTGCAGGATTTTTACATTTGCTGGCTTTGTGTGGTAGAACGATTATAAAGGTTTTTTCAGAAATGATCGGTTTTGGTGATAATTCTCTTTTTGTTTGCATTGGCTCCTATACCTACATTTGGTGTGAATATGTTATTTATGGTGGAAGGAAGGTCATGCATTTTCCCCTAGACATTCAGAAAGCTCACACTCCAGCCACCCCACTCCTCTGATAAATAAAGTACAGTCCCTTACATGTTTTCATTGTGTCATTTCCAATTATGAAATATTTCTGTGTTCCCTTGATCCATATTTAACAGTAAACAGTTGACAAATGACTGTGGTTCTTTTCAGACAGAATATCCAACTGCAAACCACCTTTTTAAACACTGTGTGTCACTTTCGTGGTTATAACAATTCCAACCCAAAGTCATTAACAGCTCCCCATCAATCATTGCTGCCCCCAACGTGAGAGATGTTACAATAATAATGGATGATCAGGTGTGGTGCCGCGCTGTTGCTAAGTACACCGCCATAAATCCTCCATACACAAACCATGATCCTGGACTTGTGTAATATACATCATTTCCTTTTATGTACCTACTCGTTGCACCCCATTTCTCTCAAAATGTCCTTGCCATCCCTCCCTCTTTCTGCTCAATACCTTTCTCTCGCTCTCCTTTATGCTCGTCTTTATGCATCTATGGAGCTGTGCGTTCTGAGGTGATTCGGAGAATAAATATTCTTTTTATATCCGTCACTCTTGCTCCTGGCTGCACTGGCTGTGTCTGCTCAATGCTCACATAAACATACAGCAATAACTTGCATGTGAATGGGTCTTTTGATAGTTAAGCACTAGAATATTGGACTTTAATTGGAACATCTACATTGTGAATGTACCTCTAGACTCACGGTGTTAGAAACATCTTCAGTATAATTACAGTACTTTAGATTGAAAGAAGTGGTCTCCTTCGAGCACTGCTGTCTGCCTGAACTGCATCAAGGAAGATTTTATTAAAGAGATTAACACTGAAGTTAAAATACAGTATGCATTTACATTAAAGTTAAACTCGACCATGAAATACAGAATGTCTTGGGGGGTCTTAGAATACAATTTTTTTTACATCTAGTGCCCTGTGAAGACAACCTCAAAATCAAATGTTTTCTATAAAAAAAACTTCTAAAAAGTTTTTATGCCATTAGGTTGAAATGTCAAACAGAAAACAGGAACAACAGTAAACAGAAAGCTCATCTATATTGCTGGTGCCACAGCTAAAGGTCTAGTGTGCAGAATTTAGTGGCATCTAGTATTGAGGTTGCCGACTGCAATCAAGTGAAACGTGTCCCATGTGCCACACACGTGTACAAGAACTACAGTGGCAAATGCAAAAACACGCATGGCCCTATCTAGAGCACTATTGAACACTATTGTATGATTTGTCCATTCTGGACTACTGTAGAAACAACATGGAAAACTCTTTGGATGACACAGATTTATAAAGCAGACCAGATACAGCTTTCTAGGCAGCGTTTCATTCTTATGAGTAAACGGACGACAGGCCAGCGAGTAACCATCTCTGTGTGGCTGATTTACAGTTCCTACCAGATTTTGCGGGTTGTTTTGGAGATTGTTGCAGCCTGAAATGCCTGACTGCTGTTACTGATTCAGAGCTTATTGTCATACCCATTCAGAGTTTCTCACAGAATGAGAATCAATTCATGCGTCATCTACAATGAAATAAGATTTTACCTGTTTTAATTAGTACACATGTAAAGTTATGGTGAGGAAAAGTGCAAGTTAGCACAGAATTCACAGGGCATAGCTCCATTTGCATCAATTGATGCAATCCCAACATCCTGGAGGGACTGAGTTGAGCCCTCCACTCACTTGAACTTCTAGACTTTTGAGATGTTATTATGAATCAAATCCTGACAGTCAAATAAGTCATTCTGAGGGGTTGTGACACTCTTTCACAACTAACTTAATTGGAAAAGAGTCATTTTGGGCCTGATGGCATCATGTTACAGAACCAGAAGTTGTAATTCCACTGTCTGGTTACTACGAAAAGTGGCTTCATAGCTCGGTGCACATTCTCGAGGCCTGGTGGAGGAGGAGCCGCTCTGATAAAAAAGGCTCATTCTATGTTTGGGAAAACACAACAATTCTTGTTTTCAGGTGATTATACACTAATGAAAACATAGTTAGGAATTATATATTCCATTTCTTCCAATATGTCCCCCTAAATCCTGCACACTGTTACTTCTGTGCTCTAATTAACACATTTAGTTCTGCTTCTCCACTAAAGCGTAATTTTAGTCCATTAAGTCCAGAAACATAAATATGCAAAATAAAAGACCCTTTAATTAATTCATAGGAAACTATAATAACATGAGCCTATTTTTTTCTAAAATAAATGATCTACATTCTTACTTTGTACATGCAAAATCCCTAAATGACTAAAACTAAGATAATTATACTGCAAGTAATTGTGTACTTTCAAAACTGTGGCATTATCCTATTAATAAGGTATCTAAAGTGAAGTACCAGGGAACAGTTTTATATAATATTAACGCATCAGGGTGTCTGCTCTTATGCATCAACTTATAAGCTTACCACCGCATTACCTCAAAACTGCTAAATGGTCACCCTGGCAACCAACAGCAGGCTAAACAACTCCATGGGTGCCATTCTTCTCCTCTACACGTTCACGTATAGTAAGTCTGGAGCCAGTGCTCAGGCATGTTTATGGGGTAATGGCCAGTCTCAGAGTACAGTAAGTGTCCTCTGGCTATTGATCCAGGTTGGTAAGATCACGAGCGAGTGCTGGGAATCTGAAGGCGTGTGCTCAGGAGTCTGGTCTGTCCACGCTGTCTGGGCTCCTGGATGTCCGGAGGTGGTCAGGGGGGCTGGAGACAGCAGCAGACTGAGTGGAACCAGCCGCACTGCCAGGCGACCGATGCAATGACTTTTTAATGGCTTCTCATATCACTATAAACTAATGAATGTGGCTCTGCGCAGTGAAACCTTACCCACCGCTTCTGGTTTAAAAAGGCATAAAAGAGCAAACTATCGAGCGTTTGGGTTTCATCGACCAGTGGGGTCGTTTTTGTTGCACAGAGTTCAGGTCGTGATTTCACACCGACGTACCATTTACAGCTCAGCTCTGCAAGATGCATGAACTTCATTAAGTTTACATGACCGACGGGATCCAGGGCTCTGCAGAGACTCGGCCTTTGTGGGGCGAGATCACATCTATACAAATAGTGTATCGACGGCTAAGCTCTCTGCAAATTTCCCCTGTTATTATTTCGCATTATAGGGCGCGAGCTACAGTAATGCCTCAAACCTTACTGGACATCTGGCAGCCAAGGACTCTCCGGAGACTCTGGCAAAAGAGCAGAACAGCTCATGTGATGTCAGCGGACCTGTCAAAGCAATCTGTTTTCCTCTGGCGCGGGTCAGAGGCCGGATCACTGTGTGTACACACACAACATATCACGTATGACTTGAGTGCCGGTGCTCTGCCTCCAGCTATTCCACCTGTCCACCTTTTTATCCTGTTTGATTGTCTGTTTATTTCTCTACATTTTCTTCCCCTCCTTCACATATATATTTTTTTAATTCTTGCGGCACCCTCGCTCCTCCAGCTGCATTAAGAGATCTGCACATGTTCTGCCGCATCTAGTGTCCTTGAGAGCCAGAGTTGGAGGTAAGAGCGGGTTTGTTGTATTCATGCATCCCTTTGCTTCTCCCTGGGTAAAACTAGATGAAATGCGCTTCGCCTAACCTTGACAACTCCCTCTCTGCTTCTTTTTTTCCTGCAGAAAAAGAGAAAATGGCCGACTGGCAGTCCAGTGTGAAGCGTTCAGAGTGAAAGTCCGTAATTGGGGGCCCTGAGCAGGGAGTCTTCACTGCATGTCAAGGAGAATTATAGCTTGAGGTTATAAAAAAAAGTCCTTTTTTGTGGGAGGGGGGATTCGTTTCAATATGCCACATTAGTTATGCTCATTTACGTTCCTCTCTCCCTCCTTTCTCGTTTCAAAAATGCAACCGGACTCCATTTAGGGATTGAATGAATGCCATACCAGCTATGGGGTGTCTGCTCTACCTTCATTACCACGGCCAGTTTCAATTCATGCCTTAATGAAAGGAACCTTTGCTTTCACAACAGGGGACGCAATTACTTTCTGTATTTCATAACATTATTACCATCTGAGGTGTGTAGCTGTGTTGTGGATGTCTGCGTTTAGGCTTTGAGACCCTCAGAGACCCACAGCGTTAATGAGCAAGGTTAGGGCACACTGTGTCGTTGGAGCGGTGAAGCCATTTGCTCCCAAATGACATTTCTTTTGTGAGCACGAGCCCGTATTAGCTCCTAATGTGGCGTGTCACCCACGGCATACACACGTTTGCATTCATTTTTAAAAGAGTAAAAGTGCAACTGTAGGAGACTTTATTAAATATGATATTACCACCCGCCTTATATAACTATATGGATAAGGAAAGAAAAAAAACATAATTGACTTTGTCAGACACAGGTATTCACTTCGTCTTTGCCGTAATCACATGTTTCAGGCACTGAGCCATAGATGGAGTCTCTGAGGGAGGAATCTCGCTGACAGGAAATTATGAAAAAGAATTAATTTGACCTTCGCTTGCAGCAAGAAAAAGAGAGAGGGAGGGGGACGGAGGGGTGGGTGGATGGATGGAGTCGAGGGAGGTTTCAGGAGGAAGTGGCTCCACAGAGGGCAGGATCCTGAGGAGGGAGCGGGGATAATGAGAGCTCTCAGCTCCCCGCACACTGGGGCAAGACATCTGATTCACTGAAAAGCCCAAAGGAAGGACAGCAGTCACCCTCAGCTCCTTAAGTCTTCAGAGTGAATGGTTTCAATAAAGACTTTGGAGTAAAGATACTCTGCTCACACATGATGGCCGACAGATTACGTGTACTTTTGGCCTTCCACAGGGGTCACAGTGGCTGAATTTGGAGGGTTTTTGTTCAATTGAGCTACAAGTAAGATACAGTGCGCATTATAAAAGTTTACCTGCTGGACTGCTCAGGTGAGGCTTGCTCATGAACTATTCGATGTGTCACAATGATAACTCTGGTCCTAATAAGAAAAATGAGCAACAAGTCTCTGGAGCCAGATAAAAGCCAAAAGATTTGCTAATTTGTAAAAAAAAAAAAAAGAAAGAAACTGAAAGTAAAGTTTTGATCTCGAATGATTAAAAAAAAACATTTTTGAAACGAAAAATGAGTGTAGGAAAATTTTGATTTTAATTGCTTATAATTCTGGTATTCATTTGAATAAATAATTTATTTCTAATATTCACTTATACATAATTTCATATTTTAGGTCTCATTTTTTCAGTTGCAGAATTTATGTTTGTTTTTTTTTTGTCATTCAAATCTTTTTTTTGTTTCATTTTTTTTTTCACTTTCAGATCTTCTTTTCACTAAAATTGAAAGTTGACCAAAAAAAACTCAAGTTAAATACAGTAATTCCCCCCCAAAAAATATGTACATACTTGCAACACTGATGTTTAATCAGACATGGCGAGATACAACAAGAATTCCTGCACATGCTCACATGGCGCCTTGCTACTTCTTAGTCCCGCTAACAATGTCCTCTCTTCAGACCTGTTAGCATTAACAAGTTATTGATTGTGCTGCCCGTTTTCAAACAATCAGCTGACTGTAAAATGAAGCGTTCATCTACTAGCTGGGGAAAATGCACAACCTACGAGTGCGAGCCTTTATTTGTGCTTAGCTCAGTTTCTCTCCAACATTCAAGATCTCCATGTCAGCAAACGATGCATGTTGAAGTACTGTAGTTTAAAAAACGCGAGAAACAGAAGACAGAGGAGGACATGCTGCTCAGCAAAGGTCTCTGACTGAAGAGATTTCCTTTATGAAGCCATGAGGCGCAGAGAGATAATTCATTAAGGTGCCTGCAGCGATGGAACAGAGGTCTACTAAAGCACAACAGGAAAGCTTCCTTCATTTACTGCCCCGAGGCCACAGTTCTCTACAAAAGCCGTATTGAACTTTCTCACCCTGGGACCTGAATAAGAAATGCAGACTACTGTGTCTGAGATTTGTGCTTATAAAAATGTTTTTATACGTAAACAAATGTTAATCACAAACACCTACACTGTGTCAAAAAAATAAACTATAGGTGCTCAAAGATTTTGTATTTATTTAAATTTAAATGTTTGCTTTTATGGTTTCTGTGATTGACTGACACGGTAAGAATATAAATTATAGGTAAATTTTTAACATTTAGAAAAATACTAAGTAAAAATACAGGATAAATTGCAAACAGACTTTAAAACAAATGGTTTTCAAATTTTGGTGGACAATTACAGGCACAAAGTGAAAGAAAGTGAAACTGTAAAGCATCTATGTCTAATTTCTTTCAAAGTTGTCTCCGTCTCCTCTCTCAAATGAGACTCTGTTACAGTAAATGAAGCATAAACAGCGAGCCTGTGTCTACATTCACAGATTAGCGCTATGTACTCAGAAAACCACTTTCATAGAGCTCCGTCAGCTGTGTAATTCAAGTTTCTTTTAAGAGTGATGATTTCACAAGCCAGTAATAGCATATTTACTGCCATAGCAGTGTTATTGAAAACTCTGAAATGGTTATAAGCATGAAATTGAATACAGAAGAAGAGTAAAATGAGATTTTTCTTTTTTTTTTTAAGAAAGGGAGAAATATGACGGCTTAACGGCTCCCAATCTTTGTATTAGAGTTAATTCACAGAGATTCAGTGCAGTCACTGGAGGCCTTTACAGGCAACTATGTGAACGGTTAAATGCCATTATCTGGAAAACAACCTAATTAATCATCACATTCTCATTCCCACTTCTCCATTGTCTCAATGTTTGACTTTTTAAGCTGTCAGAGAGGTTAATATGAAGCCATAACTCACTTTCATTCATCTGAAGAGAGTTGGATGCTTTTGTTCATCAGCTTGTCCTTTACATATTGTCTCAGGTGTCTTCGCTTGTTTCTATGGATACACATATTAAATCTAAATACAAACTGTACAATGAACATGCCTGTGTAAGACACACATAGTGTGTGAGATTAAGAAGGATTTAGTGGCATCTAGCGGTGAAGCCTGCAGATTTTGACCCCCTGCTCCTGGTTAGAATTCATACAATGTTCATTGTTCGAGGGGTTTTATCCAGGAGCAAATTATCTGCAGAGGTCTCTTCGCCTCCAAAACAAATCAACCAGGTGAATTAAAGCCTTAAAAGCACTGAATAAAGTAGTTTCACATTAAAAAATGAATGCTTCTCCAATGCAGTTTGGCGTGGCAAAGACATGTCACTGGCCCAGCAGCTGCTAATCGCTGCTCACCTGTCTTTGATCATTTAAGATCCAAATGTTCAGGATAAAACATATAAAAATGTAAAATATCCCCAGAGGTCTCCTCCTCTCCAAAACAAACAGGGCGAGTGATTTAAACCAGTATAAACACTAAATAAAGCAGTTGCGAGTTTTAAAATACTGCTCATTGTGATGGGGCTACTGACCACAGTGGCTGACGTGAAAGTGCCAATGCCCCTATCGTTTCGCTACCGTGAAAACATAACGCTGCAACATGGTCACGACACACATGATGGCCAGGTGAATCGCCGACTCACATGTGGCCAAAATGACTCTGAAACTCAGAGATCACGTGTGACGTCAAAGACTCATTAAGGGTCCACACCCACACATGGTTAAAGCCTCCGACTCCCATCCAGTCTGGTTAGATCTGAAGAAGCCGGTCGGACAAGAAGTGAAACTCAAACAAGTCCAGTTGCCTACGACAAAACACTTAAAATTACAAAGACCTGGAGGACTGAAAACCTTCAGCAACTTATTTTAAGGTGAAGAAAACACAGAGATTTGTATTTTCAGGTTATTATACACTAAAGAAAGCACACTCATTAAATTATATTTCCACTTCTGTCAATACATTCGCCTAAATCCCCCACACTAAACCTTTAAACTCGTATCTTGTTTTTCAATTTTCTTCTGTGTGTTGATCTTTTATTAAATGTCCTTTCTTTATTTACTTGTTTTTTTTCATGTGATGACATTTTATAAAAGCTTTTGTCTGTCGATTGTATCTTTTGTTTTCATTTCCTCCCTTTCGAAGTACAGCTGTTCCTGACAAGAGCGTTTCAATAAAAAAGACTCACCATTAACTGTCAAAAACAAGGTTTTATTGTTCATCATGCAAGGCATTAAGCTCCGCAGCTCTGTTTTAGAGTGAAAACTGTATAACTGCAGTTGTGATGACGGTCACATTTTAATGTCAGCTGAAGGAGGACGTGCTCCTTCCCTGATGACTTGAGGAAATCTGACAACTTTTAAGACGTCAGTTTGGTATATGAATGGCAATCAGATGAGAATCCATAGCCTTTTGTTTTTTTGCATTTCCTCAGGAATTGGAAAGTTATGGATTAAAAGACACATTTCACCACTGCTGTAATTAAATTTTGATTTTATGTTATTTCATGTGAGAGAAAAACTGTTTTCACCTGACAGTAATGATATTCATACGCATGAACGCAGCATTACTTTGCATTTCAAATCAGTTTTGAAGCCCATATTGACAAGGTAAAGCAATTCTTACCAGACTGTCTTGATAAGGAATCAAAAGACAGCAAAACATGCATGGGACGATCATAAAGTGGGCTTATCTGCAAAGGAGACACCCACGGGTATCCTTATAACCCACTTCAATCAGATATCTTGAGGTCAGAGGTCAAGCAACCCCTGTGAAACAGCCATGCTGTTTTTCTAACGTTTTTCCGAGTTATTAAGCCCCATTCCTGATAAACTAGCATGACAAGATGGGATCACTGTATTCCTTATGTCCTCTAGTTAATGATACCAGTTTCATCACTCGAGCTGTAAAACTCAGCCCAGTAAAGCCTCTTAAAGACAGGAATGTCAGCTCGTTATGTACGGACATTAATCGCATCGCGATTAACGCGTTTAAGCCGACAGCACTAACATCTTTATGTTAAGAAATAACTTTGAGTGTGTAAAAATGCCAAGAAGATGAAACATTAAAGTTTTGAACTGTACTGTGAAGTGTCTTTTTACTAAAATTGATTTTATAATATTAGTATCAATCAAAGTATTGTCAGGAGCCAGCATCGAGTCAAGGTATCAGTACTGGTATCAAAAATTTTTGAACAATCCTATCAACACTACGAGCAATCAGTGTTGACATCACTACTGATGTCATTTTCAATTAATGTCCAAATTTGTACTTGATTTATATAACCATATATGATCTCATCCTGAGGAGGTCAGCATGCTTCAAAGAGCTTGTTGCATTGAACACTGTCTAAAACCTCCCTCTCCATTCACCTCTCTGATGTCACAATGTACGAGGTTGACAGTTTTGGCAGTGATTGGGCAAAATGTGCAGAGCGGAGAAAATAAACAAGATGTGAACCTCTTTATCAAGCTCTCTCTCCATCACTTCTGTCTCCATCGAGCAGTCGTGCAGTGGAGGAGAACAGCACAACTAAGTACCCTTGTTTTGCACCCTGCGCTGACTCCAAAGTGCCACTATCAGGTCGTCCTCTCAAACACTCTGAGGCCGCTGTTGTTTGGGTATCACTTTCTATTTGGAGTACCTCGCTCCGTCTCTGTTGACTGTAAGCAATAAGTGATGAGCCTCCACTCTCCGCCGTCCCCGAGGCAAAGAGACGGAGAGAGAGGGAGAGGGGGGAAATCTAATTATTTCCCTCCCATGGCCCAGCAAGCCTTAAAGGTTAATCACTGTCCGTCTAGCTAATTCTGTCTGGGTACACTGCAGTAATTACAACACCTCGCTCTCTCTCGTCTGCTCTCTCGCCTTTTCCTCTATTGTGTACCTTGCTCGCTCCAGCGCTCTCCTCTGCACTCCCTCACGTTAGAGATGGTGGACGTCTCTCTCCTTCTGTCTCTCGTGCTCCATCATGTTTCTCTTCGTGGTAAATCTCTCTCTTCTCTTCTATTTGCCATAAACCTGTATACCATAAATTTAAAATGATGCCTATGCCTTTATCTTACAATGATTAACTGCTGTCTCGATTAATTCTGCATAAACAACATTTATGCAACACTAGTTCCAATATAGATGGATAGATAGATAGATGGATAGATAGATAGATGGATAGATAGATGTAGATAGATAGATAGGTAGATAGATTCCTATTATGTGCATCACTCTGCTGTTTTGAGTTACTGTACTCATAATCAGAAATACTTTATTGATTCCCAGGGGAGAAACTGTGCTTCGTTATAGTCGCTCTGATGCCAGCATAGAGAATTATCGCATCGTAGAAATATGTAAAAGCACAAGAATGTAAAAAAAAAATGTAAAACTATAAATACAGTAATAGTAACAATTAGTACAATATGTAAATATAAAAAAAACATAATTATAATAAAGTATGTACAATATAGAAAATGTGTACAATATAAAAGTGTGCCTTATGCTACGATACAATGTATTAAACTAGTATGTTAGTTCCAAATATAAAAAAATATCAATGTGTGTGCAAAGCTACAATGAACAGGAATATATTTATTACATATCAATATAATATATATCTATATATACATATAGAAAAAATCAAATATTACAATAGTTTTGACCAAATGCCTCAATACTGATATTGTAGGAAAGTGGTAATAATGACTATTGGTGCTTTCACAAAATATTTAAAAAATGAAAATTTGGATAAATAATCATCAGTAATGTGGGCATAATGACTAAGTGGGTAAAAGCAAATAATAGGACAACTATGACAGTCTGGTAAGTACAGATAATTACATCATTTTACTGTAATGCAGCAGCCCAGAAGAAACCGTTGGCACTGGATGTTTCTGCAAAAACATGGAAATGCCACATCTGTACATTTCATACACGTCTTTTCAAGTGATGTAGTATATGAACTGACACTGTCACGTGGAGGAGGAGGGGATGATGGATGGCGTGACACTTAAGCAGGGCGCCTGCCAAACCTGGTTGTTTTTCCGCAAGTCATCATCTTTTCCTTCAGCTTTGTAGCTACCAAACATGGGTATCTCTGAGAGATCTTTTAGTGTGTTTCTACAGGGGAAAATGCCTCGAAAAAGGGGTGTTTATCCATGAGACATTACTGTGTTCCCTGCCAAGACAGTGCCATGACAAACGGTTCTTTTTTACTGAGATGTCGCTGACTTTCCTGCCTGGATAGTGCCATGAAAAACAGTTGTTTTTCACAAACGTATTGCTGTGTTTCCATTGAGGATCGTGCCACAAAAAGCGGTTGTTTTATACCAAAAATAACTGCGTTAACTGCTGGGATAGTGCCATGAAAAGCAGGTGTTTTTAACTTGACATTGCCCTGTTTACTGCTGGAATTGTGCGACTAAATGCTGGTATTTTAGGCCAAACATGATCTTTTCTAAAACAAAACTAAGTGATTTTTGTGCCACGTTAACCACAGCGATGTTTCAACGAATCTGCTACATAATAACATACATATGTAACATATCCATGTTTTGCTAAAAAGTTTACGTTGAAACTTTAAGTTTACGTTTTTAATTGCTGTTAATTGATAGCAAAACAGTAAAACACTGTATTTATGTAAAACGGTTTGGTACTGCAGTTAGCAATGCATTTAAAGTTAGTCTTGCTAATCCAACAATAGGCTAGTGCTTTTTGTTTCTCAATCAATTTCTTTTAGAAAAACAGACAAAAATATTTTACCCTCAAATCCCAAGGGACTTCATTTGGGTTGGACAGCAGTATATTTACTGTATATTGTGGAAATACAGAAATGAACATTTTTCTGTTTTACAGTAATACGCTGTAAAGTCATTTTACAGTATAAATACTGTGAAATTACGGTATATTGATGGCATCTGTGCTGCAAGCTCTTTACTGTTATTTAACAGTGACATTTCTTTGCAGTGTACAAGGCCATCTTCAATATTACAATATCCAACAGTTGATGTAATGTGAAAGATCTATAGGATGTTTAACAATTTTAAAAAATTCAAACAAACAAGCAAAGTAGAGCAGAAATAATAAATAAAAACAGTAATGTTTTTCATTTGGCCTTTATAACTTAACTAACAGTTTTTTAAATCGGATTTATATTTGAGAATTTGCTGTATATACAGTATATATACATATATATATAGATGCATAGATATATATAGATATACATATTTGCACACTGCCTACTGTATTAAGATGATTTTATATATAGAAATTTCACAGATACACAGATGTATTTGTCTTCCAAAAGATCTCAGAGGGAGGAGGGTTTCCTTTTCTCACCTCCTCTCTTTCTCACACTCCTCACTTTCCATTTTCTCTGTCTTCTCACCTCCTCTCTCTCTCCCTCTCTCCTTTTCTTTGTCATCCTACCTTCGACACCTACTGTCCTGTCTCTCTCTCTTCACTCTTCCTGCCATTCCTCCTCCTCATTCTTTTTTTCTCTTCATCATAATCATCATCATCTCATCACCACTCCCAGCCACCGTCTTGCTCTCTCTCTCTGGCTCGGCTTCCTGCTGGTTACAGCTGTATTTCCCTCTAGCAGCAGCTCGAGGAAGTGTGCCGTCGGCCTGGAAATACTCCACCATCTCTTCTCCTTCCAATTTCTCGCTCCCTGCCAAAAGCATCTCCTGAAGCGACAGCTTAGGAGACTTAAAATACTTCTGTTTCTGTCTCCTTCTTTTCCCACTGTTGCACATTCTCATCATTCTATCACTTACTTTCAGTGATACAGCTGGTAAATACAAGAAACTTCAAACAATGGTTACCATAAAGCACACAATAACTGCCGAGATCAAATAAAAAAAAGTTTATATTTAGCATTCATGCATATAATTTCTTATCTATAGCAATTTTTCATGACTTCCTGTGATAATTCTTATAGGTTTATACATAATTCATGTGATGCAGAACAGCATGTACGCATAATTTTCTCAAATAAAAACACAGAGACATTTTCTAACATTCCTCGTCCTCCAGATCTTCAAGTTTTAAATTTCTTAATTCCCTACTTCCACTAAAGTTGGGTTGATTTCCGGTTTTGCCAATCTGTTCTGGTGTATGTAATAAAACCATTTAGATTTTATGTAAACCGGCTGAACCAACATCTGTCATTGTGACACATTCTGGCAAATTAAAAAGACAGCAACCTGTGACACTATTATGGTGCTAAATATAACTTGCATTGCATTAGTAATGAGTAATATGACAACATGACCAACAATCATCTTTGGATATAAACAGACTAACAGAGCCGCTAGTAAGTCTCTGCAGGATTTTGCAACGTTGCAATTGGAAAAATTCAAGCAATTTCAGCCAATCCCCTTGAATTCTGTGCAACCTTGCAATTTTATCCCATCACCGCAACTTTATTGCAAATTTGACGATTTGTATGTATTGTAGAGCTGCTTGCTGTGTTTTGATTCTTATCTCTCACTCTCGGTTTATGTCGACACTACTGCTGTGCCTGTGAAAGTCACACACATACTGACAGGATTAACTGTAAGTATCATGCCGCTAACGCTACCCAACATTTACCAAAAGGTTTAATGACTACATTGAGCCGTTTCACTGTTAGTGAGAGATTATTGGGAGTGTTTTAATGGCACAATGCTACCATTACAATTGTGTTAACTCGTGCCAGGCAGAGAGAGAAGAAGGAAAGCAGCTGCCGTAGAGAGTCCTTCCCCACACTGGCCCAACCCTAACTTCAGCCAATATTTCTGTTCTGTCCCTCCGTCCTTTCTCCCCGAGGCCCAGCCAGGCTCCACTAACAGGCTACTTCCTGCTGAGGCCAGCGGCCTCTCGCTGCTGAGGCAAGGTGGGCTGTCGCTTCTCATATCATCAATACAGAGGCGAGGAGGAGAGAGGAGAAAAAAGAGTGGCGAAGATGAGACAGAGTGCACGAGGAGGATGGGAGGCTGAAAGTAGCCCTTAGCAAAGTGTCATCACTCAGCTAAACTCTCTCTCGCACTCTCTCTTTCTCTTTCTATTTTCCACTTGCTGGGGGACCAAAACAGCAGCGGGGGATAGGAGCTGCTTTATTACACTCCAAATGTTTTCCAAGAATTTTGCCCGAGTGACAAAGATCCTAAGAATTTGTTTCTCTGCCCCTGCGGCAAGGCCCTGCTTGAGAGTCTGTGGGCAGACGGGTGCTGATGGAAGTAGCGGTGGTGGTGCGGTGTGCTGCTGGTAGCGGTGATGGAGGAGGGCGGCTGCTAGAATTGCCGTGTAAGAGACAAGAGAAGCTGAGAATCACGGGGCGATGTGAAGAAGGCAGGGAGGGGATGGAAAACAACAACACCTGGCTGTTGTTACAAAACTTGCAACAGGATGCAGTGTGCGAAGTGTGAAGTGCGCTATGTAGACAGCAAAGAAATGAGGTTAAAGTGAGAAACTGCAGGGTGTCACACTGTGCATATAGAATAATATGACAAAGAGAGGGTGATGGTGGTCTCTTGTATAACAGCCAACTGCTATAATGAAATGCAAATTCTGTAAAGTTTAAACAGCAAGGTTAACAGAGGAAAGCTTGCTGGAGCCTCATACATGAGTCTGTGGTGAAAAGTCAAATTCAGCGTAAATCAGTTTGATGGGTGAAAATACTGCACGTTCAATTTGAAATAATGACAAACTAGACAGAAGCAAAATAAAACTCAACAAAACCATCGCAGTTCATCTTGTTAGTGGTCAAATTAGTTGTTCCACTGTTCCAACAATCACCAACTCTAATTTGGATGAAAACAAACCCTCAATTCACAGAGTTAGATATGATCTGCACGCTGTTTATCCTCGTGGTCTTTTTATGCTTCTCTCCTGTGCACGCAGCAACAGTTTTTATTTACACATTTCAACAAACATGAAATTAATTGCAACTAAAAAAAAAAAGGGGGAAAAGACAGTTACGGTAATACGTTGAGTTATACAGAAGTTTACACAGAAGTTATCCTGTTATAACGGATTTTGCTGCCGCTCGTTTTGCAGGGGAATGCCTGTTCTACTCTAATTCTATTTCCATGGTTTATGCTGAAAGCTACAAATCATTTCAATGTCTCATGACTGCCGGGGGAAACCCTTCTTTTATTGGACAAACTTTGTTCGTGTGAGAGAAGCGGTTTCAAAATTCAATCCAAAATACTTTCTAATAATAAGCTTATTTTTTACAGGAAGGTCATTTCTTAAGAATGTATCCCGAATTCAGAGAACTCTCTCCTCTTTCTGCAAAGCGTGATAAACTGTTTATCTCCTCTTACAATTATACTGACCATGCTTCCTTTTTTTCAAGTATTAAACACTGCTTGAAAAATGGTGGAGGTATTTGTTCTTCTATCAGCACGCCAGCACCGATTATCCTCGTGCTTGCGTTGGAGTGAAATAGCACCTACACATATTGTGAAGATGAGTGTCTTGCATACAGTAGGTAGACTCTAGACTCTACAGTCACCCTGAAACATGATTGGAAACTTCACTTCTGAAAAGCAGCCTGAGTTATACTGAACCTGTGGGTGAGTAAAGTTATCAATGTTAAAAGTTCTCTGTAACTATTTTAATCACGAGTAGGCTTTGGTGCAATGTTTTTTGCAGCAGGGCGCATATTCACACACGTACATGCATGTGACATTATACACAGAGCTGGTTTCACACCAATCTACTGATGTGCCAAGACTTTTTTTCATGAGTCAACAAAAGCAGCCACAAAAAACAATAACAGATTTAAAGAAAAAAAACAAACCAAAAAAAATTGGTGTCTATATTAAGCCTCAAGAACATACAGAATTAATTTTGGTAAGGAATACTGACTGTGAAAAACTACTTTGTTGGTTCGTAAAAAAAACAGTTACACCACAAAGACAAATTCACTTGTTCATGGGAAACAGGAGGGAGCTAAAGGTTAAGCTGTGTATTTTTTCTTTTTACTTTAGTAGGTACTGCAGAAGCTCTAAGTATGTACTGTTGCATTCAGTATGCACACACTGTTTAACTTTTAAGTTATAACTGCATACATTGAAGATTCTTAAATAAAGGGCTGTACTCAACTCATAATTATGCCAGTTGAATCAGATTTGGCTGATCAATATGAATATTCAATGATTTTTTTCTATACAGAGTTTTGAAGTTTGAACAGGCTCAGTTCAGTGTGACAGTGACATTCAGGTGAAAAAGTCAACAAGCTTAAAGAACTGACAACATTTTTTGACAACACTCGATATCAAACCATAGCCAGAGACTGTGTCATTAAGTTGCCGTGAGCTGTAAATTCACCAGTTCACTGCAGAAAAGAGTAGGTAATGTTTTCTCAGAGCCTTACAGTATATCCCCCTTTGTGCGGCTGCCTGCATGTCTGCAGCTCCATGTAGCAAAGATCATCGTGAAAGTGAAGAGCACTCACTCCGCAGCAAAATCAGAGGGCTGAAACATCTCAGAAGTACACTGCACAGCATACTGATGAGCAAAAAAAACAAACAATCCTAGCGACTCCTCAACTTGAAGCAATCACAGATGATGATGATTTGAATCTCTGAATTTTAAGGCGCAGGCCTACTAAAATATTATATTCAAAATGGTAAAATTACATGTGCATTTCTCTGTTATTGCTATTTCATAGTTATGACCGGCTACAGCAGAACATCCTGGTACTTTCGGTATATTGCATTTGACAAACTATGTATTGGGACATTGTAAAGCTTTTTCTGGCATACTAAATAGTGTGGTAGAGTGGGTATTGGAAAGCACAATTAGTGATACTGACTACTTGCAAGGCTATATGTGAAACGCTGTAGCCGCTGAGCTACTTAGGCGAGTCAGCCTGGCTGGGTTATAAAGTTATTCACTCATACCCACCATTTCATTCAACAAAACGTTATTGAACAGGGACAATAAAGCTCTCTGAGCTTATAAGCTTACAAACAGTAAGTTAGCAAAATCTGCAGCTTGTTAGCTTAGCTTAGTTGCAAATGGGATATTGACTCCTCATGTAGAAGTCATCTGTTCTAAAGTACAGCAGAAGTACCTCCTATTCTTTTTTGTCATAGTGCAAAGCTACTGCATGATGGGATCTCTGCTAGTTTGATAACTTGACAGTCTAAATCAACAGACCAGTACTGACAGTTATGAAGATTATAAAAGTCCAGCAATATCTCAGTCTTCAAGATACTTTTCAACAAACCATAATCAGACAGAAAATCATCTCACACGCAACTCATGCTTTCCACCCTGAATATCAGCTCCTCCCCTCAGGCAGATGTCTCCCTAAGCAGACACTATCGATTCAAAAACTCTTTTGTCCCACTGTCCATGAAAGCCATCAGCACCATCTTGGCCAAAATGCATGTACGCCATGGTTATATTTCTCATTTTGCTGTTCAGCACAGTATTGTTGTAATTTGTGTGCATTTTTCATGATGATGCAGATAGGCGTGTGCAATCGATGGACGAATGTATTTGTTGTTTTTACTGGTGTCTTTTACTGTGTTTGGGTGCATGTATTGTTGTTTTTGCCATTTTCATACTGCAGACTCTGTGAAGTCCGAGGCAAATTTCAATAAATCAATAATAATCAATAAAATCTATCCTATCACATCCTTCTCTCATAACGGTCTGCAAACCACCGCTGTTTTGTGGAACAATTCTTACTCCATTGGAGGAGGTTCAATAAAAGTTGATGGTTCAACACCGACAGTGAGCTACAGCAGCTGGGGTGACCTCAAGGTCAACTGGTAGAGCGTGTGTCCAATAAAGCAGAGTTTTGCAGTGTACCAGGTTCAATATTAACCTACAACCCCCCCCAACATGTCACCCCCACCACCATTCCTGTCTGCTGTACTATTAACAAAAATGCCCAAAAATATTATCTAAAAAAAGGTACAATAGCTCAATAGCCCTCTGTTTTGGACTATTTGGCTCTTACAGGTCAGCGCTGCAAATATGGCTGGCTCTTAGGTCACGCTACAAATTCCTGTGTCTAAGTTCATTAAAAGTTGAACTCTTCTGGCAACTTTGCACAGATTTATTTGTTTCTAGGCCTAAAAGTTGCACCATGTTATCATATGCCAGTATAGCTTGAAAAGACATATTGGTGGACTTCAACATCAAGACATCAGCATATATAATGACCGCTCTGTGATCAACTTAAACCAAAAGAAACCAAAAAAGAAAATTTGTGCGTGACACTGGTCGTTGCATAATTATTTCTGATTCATCACTTCCTGTGAGCTTTAAAACATGCAGCGATTGCCATGACTACAGATGGCGTGCACATAAATGCTGCACAGTAAATGATTTGAATATTTATCACAATGTGAGATGTCTGTGTCCTTGTGAATAATCTTTACCCGCGGGAGATACAGATACAGTATGTGCTGCGAAAAACGTGCAGTGTCTTAAAGCTTGTGAGCGTAAATTATTATGCTGAATGACACACACAGTGTCATGATGACATGTGTTCAGGATGTTTTATATATCTTATGACGGACCGAGAGGGTGAGAATGAGTGCTTAAAGTTCTACCTACCTTGTGTGAGAAGTTGAAGGGTCCTGACTTCCTCCCGGACACGAAGCTGCAGGACCTGCTGAAGGATGTGCTGCCTCTGGGCTTCCTGCATGATACCCATTCTCTCCAGCTTTCTGTCCGTCAATCTCATCAGAGCCCGCCCTAAACAGAAAAAAAACAAGATTGCATGTTAAAGCTTGGGGAGGCAGTTATTTTTTTTTAAAAAGATTATTTTTAGGGCTTCTTGCCTTTATTTAGATAGGACAGCAAGCGTGAAAGGGGGAGAGACAGATGACGACATGCAGCAAAGGGCCGGTCCCGGACTCGAACCCACAGCTGCTGCAGCAAGGATGTGGCCTCTGTACATGGAGCGCCTGCTCTACCAGGTGAGCTACTGGGCGTCCAAGGCAGTTACATTTTGGGCAAAAATAATGAAAGACAAACCAAAAGAAAACTAGACTTCTGGCCGTCCTCTTGGCTCTGCTTTAAGGCTTTAGAAAATCAAGTCCATGACGGTAAACTTTTACCGCTCAGGTCATTTCAGACAGAGGACGTTCTCACTGGTGGTTTCGTGTGATTCAATGGCTGAGAATCCTGCAGAGAAAGTTGCTAATCCAGCATTGGCAACAACTTGCATACACTGCGAAGAAACCCAAGAAATGGAATTATCAAAAAGGGTCTGAAAATAAAGCAAATACGAGTAAATTTTGGCAAAGTGTGTTAGAGATGTAGTTTGTTAACTAAAGCCAAGGCTCAATGCTGCAGCTTTAAGTTCATGTTTATGTAGCTGCCTCAGGGAGTGCTTCCTGAATTCTGTTACAGTGTTGTCTGACCCTCGATATGTTAACAATAAAGCTTCTTGATTTTAAACTAATGTTAGTTTGAGCGTCAAATCACAGTTCGTCCTCATGTCACTCCCTGCCCCTACAGACCACCTTACTGGAGCAGAGCAAGCAGATAGCAGCAGCAGTTTTGGAAATGGACCCCCAGATGGCAGCCACGGCAACAAATCCAGCCAGTGGCTGGGACCCTGATAGCCCCGACTCCCCGCCAGATCAGCAAACTTTCTGTTGTGCCATTGCGCAGGTTAGACCAGGTGCTTTTGCTGAAGTGTCACAGGGGCGTGTTGAGCCTATTTGTAAACCCAAGGCATGAAGCCCATTAAATATTGAATTTTTCACCAGTTCTGATGCATGTGCAAAGTTTCATGGGTTTCTGAGCAACTTTGGCTATTCAAAACTGTGATTTGGACGAGGAAAAAAGAGTAGGAGGATAAAAATACCTTTAGTTTGAGTAGCCACCAGCTGCACTTAGTGCTCGGGTTCTAAGGAGGCTGTATTTTCAAATTCTACATTTTATTCTTTATTTTTCTATTTCTTGTGTCTTTTCCAGATTTCTGCAACTTTGAGGGACATAAGTAGTGGGGATTCAATATGCACAGTTGGAGACACTCTTAAAGGGTAAAAATAAAGCATTTATGTCAAAACAGAGTTGGGAAACACACAAACAAATATGGTCGGGAGATTTCAGCGGCACTAATTGTGCTGTGCATGTTGATAAGAACATGCTTCTGACATAAAAACAAACTGTTATTAAGAACCTCTGCCTAATATGTGAATGTCGATTAGTCTTAAGCCGAGAACATGAGGCACATTCTTCTAAAACACAGCCCAGGTTCTTCATAAATATCGGCAGCGTCTGTCCCTTGAGCAAGAATCCCTCACAGCTCCGTCCTTAATTGCAAATCCTTGTATAAAATCCATAATTTAATCATCCAATCAGTGTCGATGAGAGGGATTTGGGCTGCTGGTAAGATGCAAGTGGAGTGTGGCGTAATTATTAACGCTCGTTACGAGTGCCTTTGTAACATGTGGGATGGTAAGCAGATAGGATGATAATTCAGGGTAATTACTAGGCGTTAGGTTGGACCCCGACAGCTCCTTTTGCTCCCTCGCCCTGACGACTCCCTGGGCGAGAAACTGGCTCTGATTGGATGCCAGCCGAGGAGAAAGATCAGTCGCGATAGGCTCGTGGAGGTTATTTTCCCCGTTTTCTCTCTTCTCTTTTCATCCCCTCTATAATCAGATCACTATCAAATATGAAGCTTCATTCATTAGTGAGTCATGATTTGAATCAGTGTTCTTGCCCCTTTTTAACACAACAACAAAGAGAAAGGCAGACTTTATGATTTCATGTCTCTTGACTTGTTTAGGCAATCTATTGTAGATCGTTAGGGCAAGCCGAGCCCCACGCTACCACTTTGCTACCACAGCACAGAGGGGAGTAGTTGGCAACGCTAAGTACCCTTAAGTGGTGGCGGTTGACTGTGTTAGGTCAATGTTCTCCTGCCTTAACAAAAGCAGCTCTTTGCTCCATACTGCGGCCAGATGGGGGTAAAATATCAAACACAGTAAAGATGCTTCAATGCAAAAATGGCACTGACAGTACCCATTACATAAACATTGGGGAGCAAAGTAGAGTCATAAAGGCTCAGAAGTGTGAGGAGCAGGTTAAATTTGAAGATGGAGAGAAAGAGATTAGTGAGGTGGAAAAGAGGGCTGATGAATCGAAGGCGGGGTGGAGGGCAGAAAGTTGAAGAGGTACAAATTGACAGAAGAAAGCCAACATGCACATGCTGTTATAAGTCTATAAATATTGACCAACCATCACTTGGCACCTCATCTTGTAACCAAAGATAGATCGGCATGGCAACAGAGGTTCATTTTTTCTCTGCTTCAGTGATGTCTATCTCACATAACAGCAGATAAAAGAGATGCAACAAAGCTCTCTGACCAGGAGATAAATAGATGGTTCACACAGCAGCTCTGATAATCTTTTATTGAAGGACTCACATGTTGACATGGAGAGAGTGTTTTTAACTCCACTTTTGTAGACATTGGCCTTAATTCCTCATTGCTGCTGTTTCTGTAAAAATGTAATATCAATATAATTGCATAATCAACTACTTTTCCTTCTAACTCTACTGAATAATAGATAATATTGTAGTACAATATATTGTAGTTTTACTGCTTTTGCCAGATTCTGAGCCATCAAAAAAGTTGACAAAATATAGAACTAACCATCACACATTGTTATCACACCTAGTCTGCCACGCTGCAGACCACTGTTCAAGACCAACAAACAGCAAAAGCAGCTGTTGTTTTTAGTGAGTCACTGCTCTCTTTTCAGCAGCTTTTTAGCAACCAAAACATGGATGTTTTAGCTGTGCTTCCACCAAAAATGCAACAGAAAGTGATTGTTTATTACTGCATTTCTTGCCAGGAGAGTGTCACCATTAATGGGTATTTTAAGCTACAACATGATCTTTTCCTAATCATAACTGAGTTGTTTTGTGTCTAAACTTAACCAAACAGTTGTTGCAGCATAAAATTCCAATATATCTGCTGTATAATAACAAGCAAAGGTAACATACATATCCAGGGTTTGCAGAAACACACAATGCCGCCATTTATTCTGGGGATTGGGCTGATGTGCATAAAATACTTAATACATAAAATGTCTTTCACAGCCAAAGCAAGGTACAGTATGTTATCCTACACAGTGAAGGCATGCATGTTTGCTGTTAATCAGACTCCCGAGTTGTAATTCCATGTTAGACCTCTTAAAAAATGTATTGTATTCAAAGTTGAAGTTCTACATCTGGGAAATTGCTCTTATTTGCTTTCTTGCTGAGAGTTAATTGAGGAGATTGATACCACCCTCATGTCTCATTAAATATGAAGCTAAATCCAGCTGCTGGCAATCTTTAGCCTAACCAATTCAGAGATGCAAATTAATCTGAACCTGTCAGTTCATTTTGGATTTCTGGGAGAGTTATCAACAGGTTAAAAGGAGCGTTTCTGTTCGTCTTTTTTTAGCTGTTAAAGAGGGCACAGTCTTCAATGAACCTAAACGGATTAATAGGGTCAAAGGAACAGTGTGTAAGATTTAGGGGGATTCAGTGGCATCTCGTGGCGAGGATTGCAGATTGCAACCAGCTGAAACTTCTCCCATTTAAAATGTCTTCAGTGTGATTTGTTCAGGAGGTTTTTAACAGGAGCCAAGTTATCTGCAGAGGTGTCCGCCTCTCTAGGACAAATGAACCTGGTGATTACAACCAGTAAAGCACTGAATAAAGCAGTTTTCTGTTTAAAATCAGTGTTTCTTCAAAGCCGTTTGGCATGTCGGAGACAACACACTAGTCTAGAGCCTGCTAGTCGGTGCTCACCTTTTTTTCTTAATTAAAATCCAGACGTTCAGGAGGTTTTTACTGTGAGCCGAATTATCCACTGAGGTCTCCTTCTCTCCAAAACAAACAGACCAAGTGATTTAAACCAATAAAACACTTGCATTTAAAATATCTGTTTTGTTGACACTCTTCTTAGAGTCTTCTTTAGAGTCAGTGTTTGATTTGTCAATTCTGGGTAACTGTAGAAACATGATGGTACAACATGACGATCTATGCAGAAGAGGGCCCACTCCCTATGTATGGCTCATTTTAAGGTAACGAAAACACAACTATTCTCATTTTCAGGTGATTACACACTAAAGAAAACATACTTACTAAATTATATATTCCATCTCTGCCAATTTATATACCCATGAATCCTACACACTGGCCCTTTAATGAAACCACTCAATTATGAATCTAAATGTATAAACCATTTAGCATGAATGCTTCATTCACGATGTAACTTGAGGTGTTAAAACACCCATCCTGGTATTTGAAAAGCTTGAAACAAGAATAGTATTAATGTGGGCAGCTGGAGTACAGTGGACAACTAGAATGTGAGCAGCTCGCAGATAACAGCGGACAAACTGCCAGTTCTGTGCGGTGGGTGCCAACGCTTCCAGTCGGCGAGGCAGTATCAACAGGGTGGAACAGCTTCTGTAAAGAGTCCAAGCTTTCACTCTCTTGCCCTGCAGTTCTGAGCCATTGGCTTCGACAATCCCACCAAGCCTCAGCTGGGAATTTTTCAAACCACAATTAATACACTGAGCAGTGTAGCATGGCCGTGAGGAGGAGGAGGAGGAGAAAGAGGGGGACAGAGGAGGAAATTGGTCAAGAGGAAATAAATTAGGAACGAGAGGGAGAGATTCTTGAAGAAAAGTTAAATGCCTGGAAGTTATAGAAAAATACTGAATCCACTGTTAGGATATTAAATTGACATAAAGACCACAGCAGGGCCGTGTGATACAAACAAAGTATTATGTTGGCTTGTTGCACGGTTAATTCTACAAGATTACAGCAGTATGATAAAACATCGACCTCAGTTCATTTTGTAGGTTAACACAAAAAAGACGATGGCAAAAAGAAGACATGGCAGAAAATCATTAACTGTTGACCTAAAACATATATTTTAGACACATTGTTCACTCCTCGCTTTACAGCAGGGAAGTTAAGGCAGGCAGCTAGTTCTAAATATGTTTAATCACCACACTTTGACTTTTTTTGCTCCATCACTTATTCTGTGGGCCTGTCGTTGCAGTTTTTATGATGGAGTATTGATTGGATTCAAATTTCTCTGACACCTGACAGAATCTGTTGTCTCCTATTCTCTCTCGATATTTCCAACGCTACACACATTTTGAGCAAATCTGTCAAACTTGGGCAAAATGAAATGTTTTAATCTAAATCCTATGTACGTGACAAGATAATTTTCTCTCTCTGATCGTCTTTTAAAGGGGAGCCTGTGACTGCAGTTGAGCAGTATAAATATTCAGGATCCATCTTGGAACAAACAATTCTATGTATAAAAAGGCAAACCAACAATTTTCATTGTTGTCTGCTGAGAAAGTTTTTGTTTATTGGGTCACTTTTAAAATTTGCTATGATCTGTTGGTTTAGTAATCTTAGTCTGCAAAACAAAAGTCTTTAGGGAAAAACTGTAAGTTTCTGGTGTAAATTTAAATGATCTTTGACACACAGAAAGCTCAGCCAATCTTACTGGACTTCCATTACCCTCTTTAATTTGCACCCATCAGGACAGAGGTTTAGCAGATGTGGCACAAACAGATATATGAGGCCTCTTATTACATGTATTATTATTACATATATGTGCATGTATTATTATTAAATATATGAGGCCTCTAAATGACAATGATAATGTGTAATGTGTGTAGCTGTGCTCAGGTACAGTTCAGTGTCCAAACAAATAAAAGGAACTGTGCTTTGGGGTCAAGAGTACTCAGATCTGGTTCTGGGTCCCTGATTCCTTGTTTTGGGGGCTTTCTGGTTGGAAAGGGCAGAATGAGCTACATTCTTTTCAGCATTAGAAGAAACAGGAGCGGATACTGCAACGTCAGGGTGTATTAGTAAAAATGTGTTTCCAGTCGTTATTGGATCTTCTCTTGAAATAAAAATGTGCATAAAACAAATGGAAGAAAATCTATTATCTGACCTACAAACTATATTTGCATTTATCTGCTTTCTGTATATACCAAAATACTGTAGCCACCCTCCAACCTTTCCTCAAGCCTTCCCAGCCTCCCTCTTCCTCACTGTCACTTAACTATTCACACAGCATCTGGACTACCATACCTTTCTGCTCTCGCTGGAATGAGGTAAATAATTTCCTCCTCTCTTTCTATAAGAGGGTTAGTGGATCCAGACTCCCCAGAAGATGAGCTGCTGCAGCTTTCACTGAACTCTAAAAATCTTTCTCCTCCACCTCCTTACCTTGATTCTGGCTGTTACCTGGAGCAAATCCCTCTCTGACTCACATCCAAGAATCTGTAATTTATGCACCACACCTGCACCAACCACATATCATTCAGCACTCCAACACACATCTCCCCATACCCGTCATACTGAACCTTTACTGAACTTCTGCTGCTGCTGACTTTGTCCACTTGTTAGTTGTATTTTTGTTCATATTTAATATTGCTTATAGTTCATATTGATTGTTGAACATTTATTATCTCTTATGTCATTTGTGTCTGATCTTATTCTTTGTAAATACTTGTGGAGTCTTTGCCCCTATTTAAAAAATCTATAGGGCGTGGTCTGCAGTGCATGGTGTAAGGGCATTAAGGCGTGTTCAACTCCATGTTTTGCACCATAATCTGGGTGCAAATTGACAGATTATCGTCCCGGCCTACTATTGGGACCGATATTTGGTATTTTGCCTATTACCTGTATCAGTATTTTATTTTAATGATCGCAGAAAAAATTAATTAATTAAAAAGTGCAAAGACAGAGTCAGCATGGGAGGAACATTTGCACTTCTACTACTTCCTCTACTTTTATTTTGCACTTTGTCCCTTAATTAATCATCGGTGTGTTTTGGGTGTAACACATACTCAACTAATCAGTGTCATCTCCCATTGGCTTTTAAAGCACATTCATCTTTGAAAAAGCTGTGTTTACCTCTGCCATAAGATAGTCAATTGTTAGTTGTCAAATACCAACATTTTGGGTTGGTGGTTCAGTTCTACTAACAACTTTAAATGGTGGATTTGGCAAATTGGAGAGGTGTTTTTTCTGATGAGGTAATGGATCTGCCCATGTGCGAAACGAAAGCGCCATCTGCAGCAACAGCAGGAATCCACCAAAGCTCCCTGCAGCTAGGTAGGCGTGGGGATAAGGAGTGGTGAGTGTGTCCTCGCCTTGTGGCATCCCAAGAAGTGCCACACAACAATGAAAGTGGTATGATGATGTCAGAGGACGGGAAAACAGAAGCTCGCTGCTCCCTCCCTGTGTTGAAAGCAAGACTGTGCGCATGTTGTGAACCTGCCTATGTAGATGCATTTAACTATTTGAATAACGCACCCTTTACTGTAAATAAACAGAAAATACTGGGCCATTGACTTTAAACTATGTTTTTGTTGGTCAATGACGCAATCACTTTCTGCTGCCTTTAAATCTCATCAACAATGCACCAACCATGTGCCTGACCAGTGGTGTAGTGGAGGGTACATGCAGCTGTATGTGATATACCCACCTCTTTTTCAGACCTTTTCCAAAAAATTCACTAAAAAAAAGCCGCTGGAATATATACTGGGTTCCTGCAGCTTAAGGTAAGTTAGATTCAAGACATTTTTAGACTTTTTTTAAACAGCACTTGCAAGACTTTAAGTTTTAACCAAAACTGAAGAAAAAAAAAAGTATTAGAGTATGATAGTTTTCTGTGCAGGGCCACTGACCAAGCGTCAGTATTTGACAAGTTGGGAGAGAGAATGTGTTGGACCACACCTCAAGATCTATACAGCTATGGGTACACCTGCAGGAGCTAGCCATGGAAATGTCTACTGCACTGGTCTGAAACTAGCAATGCTTTGCACCCGAAGTAAGACAGGGCCCTTTAATATAATGCAACATTTGAGGATGACACAATTCGCAATTTCAATATGCTTGCATAACAATAAAGCCACTTAATCTTGAATCTCTTATTAAACAAAAGCTACATTGTAACCATACAAAAAAAACCTGATCAGCTGCATTGTACTGAATGTATTTTTTACATGCAAACCAAATATGTACACACACCGATACTTCAGAGAAACACACTGATGTGAGTACACACACAAACACATTGTCCCTGGGAGTTAGATTAATGAGTGGTGGGTGAGCAGCAGTGTTGGGCTGAAGCAGATTAATCTACAGCTATAGCCTGGCACAGTCAACCACGGCTTTGATGAATGGGAGCTTAAAGTGCATCTGTACACACACACACACACACACATACACACACATACACACACATACACACTCACGGACCCATCAGATATAAAAGCAAGTGCAAACTGGGAGATATTTGCCAACTGGTCACATGAACACAGACAGTGATCCTGCGCTTCTTTTTGCACATGGAGCTAAAACACCACACTAATAATAGCTCTGTCTCTGTGTGTGTGTGTGTGTGTGTGTGTGTGTGTGTGTGTGTGTGTGTGTGTGTGTGTGCCATGGGTATGGACAGCAGTACAAAGGCAGCGCATTAACCCTCCTCTCCCTCTAACATCAAAAATCACGCTGACATGTTGTGGCAGCTGTGCTCGAGGCCGGCGATACGGCTACAACAGTGTATTCTATGACTGCTACTCCTCAGGTAAATCTTCCACACTTATTTCTCAAATCTCTTGCGCAGCTGTGTGCCCATATGTGTGTCCTCTGGGGGATGAATGTCACTGAGCTGCATCTGGCGAACTGCACTCCCAAACCTGCACTGCACTCTGTCAAGCAACAAAATAACAAGTGATGGGAGTGTTGTAAGTCTACTACTTGCTGCCATATGTGATCGGATCCCCCCCTTAAGAATAAAAGTAGGCTACCAGCTTCGGATTCAATAAGCTGACGATGACAAACAGAGTGTGGCAGCACTGGGCAGATTCTTCACTGTGATATCGAGCAGCTCGCACAGTTCCTTAAAGTAAATGGTGACTGATAGTCTCAGTCACAGAGTTGCTTGTAGCCCTGCAGCTAAAAGGCTACTGCATCCACTTAGCACCTGTGATCCGATGCTAATGCTATTCCTGACTGCAGGAGACGAGGCTGGTTATGATCCTGGAGAGAACAGGGTTCAGTGGAAGTAATGAAAATAGTCCAGCCAGCCAGAGAGGGAGACACACACACACACACAAACACACACCCACACACAGATAATAAGCCGCCTCAGTCCTCCACTTGTCACAGCAGCAGTAGCCTCATGCTGATTCCACCACTACTGATCTATTTCAGTTTGTGGATCATTATGCTGCACCTCTGTTGGTTAGCCGCAGCTAACAACCTGTAGACAGCTCACTGGGACTCTGATCGCTGTGGAGTCGGTTTAGATTACTGAAATCACTGTGAGGTTTACCGCCGAGCTAACTAGCTGTCCTGAGTTAAACACTCCACCCTGAATTTCAGCGGTCATTATGGACGGACTTCTGGCTGCGATTTCAGACCCGTAACAGTGAACAGAGAATAAATGTGCACGCTTGACGTTTTTTATGATTCGGGTTGTGATTAAAGCAAACTGTCATGATGCTATCATGAGCGCCTATATGCCAATACATCACATAACATGTCCCTTACTAGTGAAATAACAAGTACAGCCAGGAGATGATTCAATATCATGTTATCCACTTTCAGTAGAATTATAACTGGGATGCTATGATCAAATATATCATGTCATGTTATCGCTGAAATCTCCTTTGATTGATGGACTTGTATACTGCACTTTTGTTTCCGTTGGAGTATTCCATTACTGACTGCGTTATAATTACATTTCTCTCTTTCTTTAATGACTATCTGATTTCATTCCATTAAAATGAGATCATTTTCTAAATGTATATAACTATTAACACGTTAACTTTTTGAAACCTGGACTGACATCAGCTTTCTTGTGCTGCATTCACAACCATTTACACCTTTGAAATGTGAAAATTAATTACAAAAATTAATTACATCTTTTTATTAAATCTTTAATTGCGTGGCAAAAAAAGAAAATGCATTTCTTATATTAGTATTATTATTACTAATGTTTAATATTATTTTATTTGAGCTTTGTTTTCAGGTCATTCCCTGTTTTTTCTTTTCCTTTTTTGTGTGCTAATTTTAAAATAATTTTCTTGTAGGCCTTACTTTTTAATACATTTTATTTTGCTAATTTTGGGGTCTTTCAGTGTTAAATAGTTTACAGTTGTTAGACAAGGGCCCCTCTTCCTTCAATTCATCAGAATCAGAAATTGTGAGCCTATAAGCTTATACAAATGTCTTTGGGCAATGACACTAGTCACTGAATAATCAAATATCTCAGCCTATATCATAAATAATTTTAATATACTGTAAAGTTAGAATCCTAAATGGAATTTGGACACAATCATTGTTTTTCAGGTAGCCATACTGCATCCTGCTAAGTTTTGAAATATACCACAAGCATGATTTACACTTTCTGTGGAGTAACAAGCAACAAAGGCACCAAAGCTGCCGAAACCAAAAGTAAACTCCACACATTGCCTAAAGGCTTCAGTGAGGCACTGCCTGGTCTACGCTGCTGAATCATACTGGCCAGTGGGTCGTCCTCGGCACAGTGTGAGAAGATTACTGTGATTGAGACTGTAATCACATAACCACAGAGCAGCGGTGAGGTTGTCTTAGACTAAATCTCTAATTTTCTTGCTCTGATCATTACAACAGGCTCACTGGGGTTATGAGCTGTAATGACTTCAATATCAAGAGTCAATTTTTCTCGTTTTTGGCAGGTTGAGGCTTTCATTCTTTCTGTATGTGATTATACAGGCAGTCCGTACTTGGAAAAAAAGGGAAAAACAAAGAGTAGAATTCAGTTTTTAGCATAGCAGTGAGACTTGGAGTCTATACTGTATAATGAGCTTAACTACACTTTGTTTATGTAACTGCTCTACCTCACGTCATTCACAGTCTCTGAAGATTCATTTCAAAACTCTCCATATGGAAAAGCAAGGACGACATTTCCAAAACATGCAATTGGCAAAGCAGTAATTAATTTCATATTACACATTGCTATATAATCACCTTGCCAATGGCATCATTAAACACGAATCCTTCTGTCTGCGTATCAAATTGTCCCCCAAACAGCTCATCAGCAGTGAGCTGTTCAAATTTCCCTTTTGGAAATTACACAAAACAATGGCCACCAGCGGAGCTGTTTTGTGGCTCTTGAGTTGATATGCAGCCATGTTAGTCCCTTTGACTCGTTTACTATATGCCTGTTCCTCTATTAAGCAGCAGCACTTTTATGACAGCAGTCTGTGGCGCCTGCAGAATTCATTGTCTCATCACTCAAGTGCTGTTTAGGCGTGTGTTGCTGGATGCCCTCGTCCCGGTTTTTCAAAAATAGCGTTTGTCACCTTTCATCCTTTTCTGCGGCTCATCAAATATACATTTTGTACCCAGCGTGAGACCTTCCAGTGGACGAGGAGCTCATGGCCAGAGCGGCACAGGCTGCTGTTATTTTCAAAGTGGAGGGATGATGGATCCACCAACCAGAGGGGGGCTGGGCACAGACCTTTAGAAGAACTGAAGTGGTACAGTGTGGGCTGCTGGATACAGGCCACCCTTCATTAAACCACCAATACTACAGGCTATTAATTATTCACAGTAAGGCCTTATGACACCATACATCAAGGGGTGTAATGAGACTGGTTATTCATTTATCGGAGGGTTCCTATGTGAGGAAAAACAGTTTAACGGCTGGATGGTAGAAGTACTCTGCTCTGCAAGATCAAGTCCCAATTCACATCGTACTGCCGTGTCTGTTTTTTATCAAAACTACACGTCTCCAAAATGTGTTTTGTATCTCTTTCAGTCTTGGTGTCTTGCTCCGATGCAGGAGGGGAGGGGAGTAATTTCCCCTCAGGGATCAATAAAGTATTTCTGATTCTGATTCTGAGTAAGGATGCACAATACGGATTTTTTACGCCCAATACCAACCAATAATTGCATGCTCCTCAGGCCGATAACCGATCATTTCTTTTTTTATTTTTTTCACTTTAAAAAGAAGTGCATAACCTTATGCACACCTGAGAGTAAGAATGAGAGTAAGAAAGGCTCAGATGCAGTGAGAAAATATGGATGATTTATTATTCCATAGCCCTGACCCAACGAAAAGTGACCTCACTATTATTAACACAACAAAGACAAAGTGCAGTTCTGAATCTTTCATCGCTGCCAACAGGCTGTGAAAAAGAGGGAGTATTCTTGGGGTACTGACAAAAAGCCTACCCTCGATGCCCCTGTCCCTATATAATCCTGTACTACAGATTGACATAATAAATATCACTAAGTGACAGTAGAATGACTTTTAAATCATTTTCAGTCCCAAAAATCAAAATCAAAATAAAAAACACTTGCCAAATAAATAAAAAGCGTATTTAAAAGTTTACATTTAGTGTCAAATCTAGGCTATAGAGTCCACATGTGCAGATCATTTAAAAAATTGCAATACCAGTAACAATACCCTTAAAGTAAGGAGCCATGCCTGGATTACAGCAGCCTCTTTCCTTGCCTGAACCAAAAAAAACCTACTGATCGACTCCAGACTGTACAGAACTCAGCTGCCAGGCTTTTCAGCAGAACCTAGAGACGTGATCACTCTACACTGTTTACCAGTATGTTTCAGAGTAGATTTTAAGATTTCACTGATACTCATGGAGTGTCTCAAATCTAAAGGGAACAGAGAGTTTTGGAGTCAGGGCTCCGCAGCTTTTGTCTGTTCTCTTTTGCAGCCTTTTGAAGAACTTTTTGACACAGTTTTTGAAAAGCGTGTTATAAATAAATATCATTACATTATTAAAGTGATACATTGAATTGATACCCATAATGTGAACGGAGAAATACGCAGAATAGCCATTGTTTCGAATGGTTCGGTGGCATCTTGGAATGCTGAACTGCAAACTGTCAAATACACACCGCTCGACTTCACCACGGCACAGTCTGTATGGGTTGTAGCTAGGGGTTTAACAATACATCCATTGTATCGATGCATGGATTTATATTCCTGTAATCATACTACATCGAAAGGTAAATAGCAAGCTGTCCTTCCAGTGTGCCTTGTATCAATCTAAAATATTTTTTCAAGGTATAAATCGATTGTATAGACACTAAGAATTTGCGCGTTGTATTGAGCAGGTGAAAAGTTATGTAGATGTATTTTTCACTCTTATAAAGGTAAATAATTGTAAATGTTTGGCTTGTGCTGATGTTGGACTGATCATTCCCCAGAGCAGAATGGCTCCAGAGACAGCAGCAAAACAAAGTTTGCAAATCTGTTAAAGTCGGGACAGTCCGGGATCAGACACCCAGCAAACAAGGACCTAATCCAGGTATTGTTTGACTGGAGATGTTTACTTGGTCCTTGGTTATTTCCATCAATACATATAATCATAATCCATCCGTGGCTGTGGGTTATTTTGAGATGTAAATAGCAGCTCTTTAGTGATTTTATCTTACGTTATATAATATTTAAAGTTGTTAATTGGACAATCAATTATTGCTCTGAATAATGAATAAATTATGAATTATTTGAATATAAATAATAATGAACAGTTTGTTATTGCCTAATAACCATTGCTTCAAATAAGTGCGTGAACACATTTTTACTCATTTGAAATTACAAATGTGCCCCCGATCCAAAGGTTTGTAAAGCTGCCCCTGCAGCCAGCCTCTACAGCTGCATCTAATTCAGTCTTCGTATGCCTTTCGAGAGCCTCTGAATTTCCACTATGTGATGTAATGCTCTTCTCTGACAGAAAATATAACTTAATAATGACTCGCCCTCTTTTCCCCCCTCCCTCCATCCTCTTGCTTTTGATTACCTATGTCATCACACCTTTTGCGCTGATTACATCTAAGGTATCGGAAATTGTGTGCTTAACTAATTTTTCATGCCAAGCTACTCTCCCACCAAAAGAGCTTCGTCCTTGTAATTACAACGGATTAGGGACTAATATCTAATTACGCCTTAATATGCTTTAATGCATTTTTAATGACAGCTGGGTGTTAAAGTCAAATTCGCAGCCGTCTCCGTTGGGGGTGGGAGGTGAAGATTGAGGGAGGGAGAGGGTTTCTTGGCAGTATAGGCTGGAGGGAGGATGGGACACATTGATTTCTTTGGCTGAGGTTACAGGAGCCTAGCAGGGAGGCAGCTGCTGAATACTGAAGTCATCCGACGTTAAAATGTTGCACCAGCCCCTGATACGCAGTAAAAATGCATTTCCCTTGCCGCTGTTTTATGTCAAAGGAGGGAGGACACAAACGCCTGTTTGAATTATGATCTGGAATTGAGACCCGTTTATTGATTCGGTACTTTATGAAGGGATGACTACTTTGCCAAGACAAGTGAGATTGAGTACTGCTGGCAGACGAACAGAGTAGAGTATTCTGTGGACAGAAAATACAGTCAAAGAGAGGCTATGGCCTGGGGAATCCAATATTCTGCAAACCCAAAAAAATATAAGGCCTATCCATGCACAAAAACACACACACATTCCCAATTTCCAAGGGTTACAGTGAGTGTATGACAAGCACAGTGAACAAATAGATATTCTCAGATGCATAACTGCATGCCCTTATAAATGTATTCATACTCACTGTTTGTTTGTCTACGCATGATTGTATTCCACAACAATATTCCATTCATCATTTGTTTCCCCTCTTGTTTATTCTAATAGGGTGCAGGAACAGAAAAAATATCTGCATAATATTTCAAAGATTGATTGGGATGCAAATTGCCTTGTGAGCCCAATTGGTGTGGCTCGGCCTGTTTTAATTGGGTTCTGTTAATTAATGCTCGATGTGAAGACAAACTGAATTACTTGCAGGTTTCGCGCATGTCATTATCTCCTAATTGTGCCAGTAGGAAAGCATGTGTGTGTCTGTGTGCATATTTGGTTAACCCTTTCCTCCCTTGTTTTATCCTGTTTTATCATTACACCTTAATAACAAACATAGGTCATTAAGTTAATGCACCATTAGGAGGCTTAGTTCTAATGTTTTAATCACTGAAAGACTAATACGAGAAAGTATAATTTATTTACAGACCATAACTGAATGCGTTAGGCTCATCAGGAACACTGAGGCATTTAATCTTAAAGTTAGATTAATTTTCCTCGATTAGATATGGACCTCCTGAGAGAATTCTACCAACTGAATGACTGGATGACTGCACTTGACATGATTCCTCTTTTATGCAACAAACACTGCGCAGATGTGATAAGAGGACTGTTTTCTTCAGTAGAAGTCTCTCCAAGTGCTCCTCGTGTATGTGCTTTGTATTTGATTTGAATTATTCCTGCAAATAATTCATTTTGCAAAACATGCAAATTAATAAATAAACTCTATAGAGAAGAAAAATACAACTCGTGTGTCACGAGTTATTAGACACTGCAGCAGTGCTTCTGCTGAATGCATGGGTGGAATATGTGTGGTGGTTCCCTGAGCACAGATAAGCGAAAGCCCTCACTACCAGAAGCAAGAAACATGGACTTTTTTGGCGCCTTGGTATTTTTGGCACTTTTTCATCCTTGTCTAGTCTCTTTTAGGTCCTTTTGTGTCTTAATAAGGTACTATTCTGGTTGTTTCTATTTGAATTCATTTTATGTTTCTTTTAGGTCATTTTGTGACTCCTTTTCTGTCACCTTGATGTAATTTTGTCTTTTTTTGGTCGTTTTGTAACTCTTTAAGGGAATATTTGTAGTCACGTTGTTTAGTTTGTCTTTGAGGTAATTTCATGTTTCACATTTTGTTGTCTTGTGTCAATTTAAGGTATTTTCCTGTCTTTTTTTGGTTCTGTGTCTTTTTGTAGTCATTATGCATTTCTGTGGTTGTTTCTTTAAAATGATTTTGTGTCTCTTTAAGGTCATTATGTGTTGATTTTTTAGAGCATTTTGTGTCTTATCAAGATTACATTGTGTTTATTTGCCGCTGTTTTGTGTCTTTGAGGTATTTTTGTGTGTCTTTGAAGTCATTTTTGTATCTCTTTGTGGTTGTTTTGAGTCTCTTCCTGGGCAGTATGTGAGTGACATGTTGCAAGTGAAGGCCACGAGTCCTCTGACACTTTGGGTGTCAGAGCCTATGCCCTGTGAGCCAGTTCAGTAATCCATCAATGTTTGAGAAAAAAGAAGAGAAAACTTTCCAAAATGCTTGCACTTGAAGATGGATTGAAAATGTAGCAGCGGTTCAGCAAGCATGCAATGAACTGTGGGTTATCTCCTGGACCTCCACACTGCTCATGAGATATATTCGCAACTTGAAATGAAAAGCAGCGAGATTCATATTTTCAGACCATTAAACAGAGGATGCTAAATCTCAAAACCCTCCATGCAAACGTATAAAAGTCAAAATGCATCAAAGGGTAAAATGGCAGCGTGAGTCATTATGCCAGTCATCATGACCGCCAAGCGATTCATCCCACCAGCCAGTCACCGAGTCGACGAGGTCCTCGAAAGCAACAAATAAACATATTAATGTGATCAGTTGTGCTCTGAGAGGAAGAGTGCATGGCAATTAGCGGTCGTCTGTTACTATGCGGACCGGAGTGTCGTTAGCACTGGGGTGACCTTGAGCAGCCTCGTTAGGGAGATGATTGACGTGGCAACTGTTGTCAGTGGTGACGCCAACAGAGGGAAGGCAGGGATGGACAGACGGGTAGGCCGGGTGGCAGGGCTGCAGGTGGCAGACAGTGGGTGCAGAGCGCACCTGGGATCTTATGGATGAGATCTGGCTTCATCAAGATGAGAAATGACAGATACAGCCGAGTGCGAAGACGCAGATGAGCTGTGCTGCAACACATTTTACTGGAAACTTTCGATATGAAAATATTGTTTTGTGCAATTAAATGCTCAGTGTCTGACTGGTTATAAATGTCACAAATATGAATTCCCTGATACACGACTTGCAAAGCAAAATACTGCACCCGATTAGTTATTTTGACCCTCACTTTAAATAATCATAAGTGTTTGTGAATTAGATTATCAGGTAATTACAAACAACGTAAATGCAAGCATCAACCACTTATCACCTGGCAACAGGTGCAGTACAAAACCTGTGTTTTTCATGACAAAAAAACATAAATTGCAGAATAAATGGATGTTGGAAGACAATCTTCTAAAAAAGATTCTTCCTGTAGGGCTCAGGTTCTAAATAGCAACATATGGGAAGACAGAGTTGAAAGCATGGGTTTTGAAAGATCCTCACCCTCAAATACTTAAATGTTTACTCATGTTTCAAATGGTATTTTTAAAAGTACATGTATCTGGAATCCATTTAATCAATGTATTTTACATGTATTCTGTATTTACCACAACCTCATATGGTACAATACCAATGGTGAGTTTATTTTCTCCTTTTACTCCTTTTTATGAGGAACTTGGCATTTAAAACAGAGTTTCTGTTCCCAATCACACTAAACCACTGACATTATAAAGGCTGTGTAAGTCGGGATTTCTCAAAACCTTCACAACTAAAACCGTGATAGTGAACCACTAGTGTTGTGGGTTGCTTTGAACCAGATCTGTGGTGGCATAAAAGAGTCTCAAACACAAGTTTGGTCCCTTTGTCCTCTGGCTAACCAATGCAACAGACACCATGATTACTAGGAGAGAGATCTATGGGTAATGAAGTTAATGACTATTTTTAAGCCCCCGCACCTAATTTTGAACCATTCAAACCATTTCGACCAAAAATAAATTGGTGCAAAACCCTAAAGTTGGTTTTCAGGTTTTCCTTGACCTGAAGTGCGAACCATGACAACATCAGTGGCTGTAATAACAGAAAAAAAGTTTGTAGGTAATCAATATAATCTGTGATTTTTCTTCTATTATTTACTTTCGTTGTGCATTGTCAACCGCCCTCCATTGATGACACATTCTTGATTAAAATGATTGCACTCAAAACTGGTCGAAACACAGGCTGGTTCACTGGATAGCACCAAGATTTTAGGAATCATGACCAAAACTAGTTCAAGAACCTGAAGTAATTTGGGCGTTAAAGGGGTATGGCTGGGTTCTTGTAAGCACTACAGCCTCATTCCCTCTACACAAAAAACCTGCCAACATCTGTCTTTTTATGCAATGAGAATGCGTACGATTGGTATTCATAGGTGGAATCTTTAAAAGTTCTACCAGGAACCCAAGAGGGTTATTCTATGGGGACAAGCCCTAAAACCCTATATGTTTCTAGTTAGCAGCTTTATTGCTAAGAGACTGCCGCCTCAGTGTAAAAGAGTACCTGTGATGTCGTGCTGTTTGAAGGAGTCGCTGTAGATCTGGTGCTGATTGGGACAATGTTTCTTCAGCCATTTGCACACGTCCTGTTGGGTCCACAGGGCCACAGGCTTAGACAGCTTCACATACCCTGGCTGAGACAAAAATTTAAACTTAGAGACATATCATAATCAGCTATACTGACTATATTATCATATCAAAATCAACAGATGTACAGAAGTAGTCCCATTTTTAAAAAACTTCTCCCTTATGTCCCCTGATGTATGCACATGTATTTTTAAAGCCTGTCGGTGGACTACCACTTCCCCATTTTGGTCAGTGCGTGTCATGTCACTGCAGTAACTGTCTAATAAAATACTGCTCACTGTCGTCTTTTTCCACTGATGGGTCAAAGTGCAGTCATGTGACACCTTCCACCTGACTGACTTTGTCATATAATATTTACTGGCTGCTGTGTGACATTTTTACCTCGAGGATCGATGAAGTATTCATCCTTTAAAGGAGACACACAGATCTTATAAATTTAGACAAGCTAAAGCTGCAGATACGGTGTAGTTTGATCAGTCTACAGCATTTATTCACCTTATCTGTCAAGACTGACAAGACAACTCAAAATGTTAACAATGAGTGAAAGGCAGTGTTCAATTTTATGCAAAAGTGAAGGCAAAAAGGACAAAAGAAGGTTATGGACCTGAAAATGGCAGTGAAGATGTTTTTGTGTTTTGTCTGCTTGATTCTACAGTTATTCCGGGGTTAATAATCCATGTCTTCCCAGCTTTAAGGTACCCCAAGAAGCTTTAATTATAAATAAATGTTTTTGTTTACATTTAGTTTTTCCTCTCAAATTTCATTGCACCCTTGAGGCCTGACATGCATGTTGAACGATTTTTTTTCTTTCCCAGAAAAAAAAATATGAATGTTTTGATACCTCCATTATTTATAGCAGCTTTTATTGACAGATTGCTACCTTTAACAGCACATTACCACAAACACATCTTTTTTAAAAAAAAAAAAATACTGCAAAACAACACAACATAAAAACATCATAAAAATCATCCAAATCTAGAAGACTGCTCCAATTCTGTGTGATTTATTTCCTCGTTTCGTGTTGTGTTGATGTTGTTTTTACTCAATTTATCATTTATATAAATTCAAAATAGCGTAAAATGCATCACAATTAGAGCCTGAGGTGAAAGCTACAATTGCTTGCTTTTTTTCCAACCAAAAGTAAAAAAAGAAAACAAAAAACAACACGATTCAGCTTACAATTATTTAAAAAAGGGGAAAGGCAGTTCTCCAGGACTGCAGCTAATGATTATGTTCACTGTTAATTAATCTGCCCATTATTTTCTTCATTAATTATGTTGTAATAATATGTCATGTGTAATTCCCATGAGCCCAAAGTGAAATTTTAAAATGTTGTTTTATCAGACCATCATTCCATAAATTCAAATATTATTATGTATGACAAAGAAAAGCATCAAATTGTCACACACACTACCAAAATAATTGCCAGTTACAACCCAAATTCCCCAAAAGTTAGGACATGTAAAATTTGAATTAAAAAAAAAAAAAAGATTTGCAAATCTTTTTGGACCCAAAACCCCTGAATTGAATACAGTCCGGAGACGAGATATTTATTGTTCAAATTGATCAGCTTCACTGTTTTTGTAAATATACACTCATTCTGAATTTGACTGCTGAACTACACTCCCACAAAGTTGAGACAGCGGCATGTTTACCACTGTGTTACATAATGTTTACTTTTAATGAAACTCAGTTAGGAACTGTGGACACTAATTTCTGAAGTTTCTTTCGTTTTGAACTTTCCTCAGATTTACAAGTGGGCACAGATGAATCTTCAACATTTGAAGACCATCTGTGTAAAGGAAAGGGTCAAAATCCCATCTGAACACTGTGAGAGATTAGTTTCTTCATACTTCTTCCTTAAGTGAAGGTGGCATTGCAAACAAAGGCTTCTCGCAGTGACTGTGTTAACTATTTTTTTCTTGTCACATTCCACTTAATGCACATCGTTTTTATGGTCTGATAGTTACGATTTCTATATCTGTGTAGCTGTACTGAGTTAACACCAATGTTTGGTCTTAAATAAACGTGAATAGCTGCATTGGAAAAATGTTTGATGAAAAAAAAGATATATTGAATAGTTATCTCCCCCACTACAAATAATTTCATTCTGTTTTTTATGTACGTTTTACAACTTCTTGGTAATGAGGTTTGGGCAATAGAAACCAATAAAGGATTTTACTTAAACCCTCAATCAAATAAAATATGTGAAAACACAGTTTTGTACTAAGCTAACCATTTAGTGGTTCCAATTGTGCTAACAGTTCACTTACTTTTATTTTACTGAAATACATATTCTTAATACTTCTATCACTGTTGTTAGAATTATTATATTTTTGTACTCCCATTCTTTTCTTAAAATTAAGGGGTTTTTTTTATCTATGTATTTATTTATTTTTCAGTTCCGGCAAAGGTGGGGTGTATTTACTTGACTGTTTATGTGTTTATTTACTGAAAAAAATCTAAACCTAAAAAAATAAAATAAAATTGTGGGATAACAAGGATAAAAATAAAATAAAATGCCACGAATTTCTGCCACTAAGCATGACTGCCATTTGGCTGAACCAGTTTTGAAACACTGCTCCACAGCACCCCGAGTGGTCAAAAAACTCAACATAAAAAAAACATAAAACATTGTGGAAAGAGAGTGAAGAGAGAGTTAATCCAACTGCACATTTGAATATAGGTCATATAAGCATGTATTAGTACATACACATGCAGAAATATGAATTACACTCTACTCTGGCTGCAAGATTCGAGTTTAAATACTTCAGCAGCGTTGCGGCCTGTCAAAGGATCGCTCTTGAAAGTGCTGGCAATGCTTTTGATTTTGATTGAGGGGCTCCTAAAATTACAAACAGAGAGAGGTGATTAAAATTTCACATCCACTCCCCTCCACTCCAGCCTGCTCTCCGGCTGCCGTGTGGTGTGGCATAGCAATGGAAGCCCCTTCTCTTCTCCACCCAGAAAAGAGCAGAATAACAGGTACTGGCAGCATTTCCTCTGCTTTGCCTTCTCGCTCCACCTCCCCCACTCCACCCCCATCTCTCATCTCTCCCCCGTATTCGATCTCGCTCTGTCCCTGTCAGATCTATCACATTGTCTTTCTCACTTCTTCTCCCCACATGCTGCAGCTCTCATCTTTTCCCATCTCTCTCTCTCACCTGTTTCTTATTATATGGCACTACCTCACTCTCCTTCTCCTCCATGTCTCTCCGCAGCTCCTTCCCACTCACTCTATATCTAGCATCCCAGCGAGAAAGAGAAATTGGGGGAGATGTACATGCTGGGTTTTGGCATGTGGTCTCTATCCCCTGCAGGTAGGCGAAGTGACAGACAGTCAAAGCGGAGCAGGTAGGCCACCGCTCTTAATGCGATTGCTTGGCAGCTTGCGCGGATAGATGAATCTTCAGGAGGGAATGGCATTGCAGGAAGAAACCACATTAACCATTAAACACATCTCGACTCGATGCTAACTAACCCTGACTGGGGGCCTGGGGCGACAGGGGAGAGGGAGGCCTGGATGGAGAAAGAGTGAGAGGAACGGGGGTGAGAGTTTGGGAGAGGGGATGCTGGGAGTGTGGAGGATGGCTGAACTGACGGATGAGGCAGCAGAGTAAAGAGGGAAGAGAAAAAAAAAGCTCCAGAATTTGACACAGGAGACTCTCATTTTCCATGAACCCATTTGTGAGTCAATGGCCATCTGTGTTTTACATTCTGCACTGATTTAGCCCATAGCAGTGTTCCCGGGGTTGGGTACAATAGGTGAGCTGGTGTCTTCCTAGCCTGCCAGCCGGGTGGCAGAGCCAAAGGGCGGAGAGAAAACAGCGGAGAGAAGAAAACAGGAGCACAATCATGCTCAAAGGAGCTGTGTTCAAGAGACTCCGGGCCAATTAGAGATTTGAGTGACAGCGCAGGGGTGAGAGGAGAAGCCTGCTTTATTTCTAAGTGGGATACGTCTGGGGAATGGACGCACATGTGCAGCCCAGGAACACAAACGGGGAAAAAAATATATACGCACACAAGCCATCCAATTTTCATGTGTGCCAACGTGCGTTTAGTGTGTCGCCGTCCTTGGCTTTAATTGATAACTGAAAGCCCAGTGCTCTTCACGTTACCTTAGCAACAGAGCAAGGACGACCTCAGAAATTAAAGACGAGGAATAAAAGCCTTCGGGAAGGAAAAAAAAAAAACTTGCAACCCAAACATGAGCCAGAGTCTGGAATAAACATCCACACATTAACGACCACAGTGGAAAACTATTACTTACATAATGAAGCATGTAATCGCGCTAACACTGATAAGCATTTTAAAATCCAATATGAATGTACTCAGCTAAATTAATCAAGAGGCAATCACATGGCCCCTTTGTGGAGACGCTATTGGAATACAAAAAGAGCTGGGAATTAAAAGCACTGAAAAGCACTCCAGCGACAAACAGCATGTGACTGAGGGAGTGAAATTTGGCAGTTGTGTTGAATACAGCCGTCGCTGTTTCTAAGGAGAGCTGCAACCCCCGTCTTCATTCTGGCTCCAAGATTGTAAGGCTGATTGCAGGGTCAAACGGCTTTACACCCAATTAGAAATGTTAACTACAGCAGCAATTAGCACATAGATGACATTGTTTTCTCAATAATTTACTGCATTGCGTATTAAAACGGCCACAGTCGACCTTATAATGTCAAATAGATGGCATTGTTTACTTCCTAGAAATAGCTACAACTGAACCTCAACCCTGGTTATTTCCCCAGACAAAAGTAGAGCACAGCATTTCATTTTATTGAATAAACGCGTGCAAGGGCAACAACAAATATTCAATATCTCTTTGACAGCAAAACAGCTGCTTCTGTTGTTCAGAACCATTACAGCTGTCCAGCAGTGGTCATTAGGAAAAAACTGTGTTTTTTTGGATAAAACTGTTCAAAACAATTAACCGAAAATCTCGACAAGAGATGCCACACTGAAGAGTATATACGGAAAAAGGGACAAGGTAGAATCAGCTCTGTTTCCAAGACTGTATTGAATCTTTCATGAGGCATAATTACTATATTTTGAAAATTGCTTTTCTGATATTTTTCAAAGACGAGATTGTTGAGCCAGTTTGTTCTAATTCTTTGGGCATCAAATACAGATGCTCTGGCATGTGATATCCTTGCCAAAGACTCCCTTTAGTGTCTTTATGAGACACGTAAAGCTGCCCGCTAATTCCAGCGTAAACAGATCCACGGCAATAACACTGAAAGAAACTGACCCGGTGTAAAGGGCTAGAAAGTCTGCATATGGCAGGCGGGAGCAAAGGTGGATAGGTCAAACAAAACTTTCATCCAGGACACATCACTTCATGTCTTGTGTGAAGCCAAAAGTCAGTGTTGTTTCAACGTAATGCTACGTCACTTGCTGACTTTCGTCACTCCATGACTTCACATCAAGTTACATAACAAACGTACTTATTTTAACTCAAAATATGATCTTTTTTCTTAACCTAACCAAGTTGTTTTGTTGCCTAAACCTAACCGTACAACATTAACCACATGTTCCAGTGCGTTTCAGCTGTGTGTCAACTTAAATACTAAAGGGTGCTGTGTATGTTGCTATGAGACGCTAAGGGGCGTGACAAAGCATCAGTATTCACATGCTGGGACTGTAAACAGGTCTGTTGAGCATGATAAGGTCAAGTATTTTAATTGAAAGAACTCATTTTACAGACTTTTCTTTAGGTTGACTGAATGGACTTAGTGAATGGACTTGCACTTGAATAGCGTTTTTCTAGTCGCTCAACCACTCAAAACGCCTTCACACTACTTGTCGCATTCACCCGTTTTCCTGGTTGGCGGGGCTTCTGTGCACGGTGCTACCTGCTTATACATTCATGCACAACCACAGGGAGCAATTTGGTGTTCAGTATCTTAGCCATCTCAACCTTACGATTGACCAGAGGATGACATGCTCCTACAGAGCCAATGTCCTGGGGACATTTTAGGGAAAATTCGACACAATTTTCATTCAAATTAAGAAAATGAACTTTTAATCATCTGCTCCTTTAAGGAGTTTTATGCATTTTTTCGTTTATGGAAGATTTTGTTTTACTAAAGCAGTATTACCTTGAACCCTCAACTAATAAGAGGTTTTCATTTCAACACTTAATCAAAACAGAGTAAAACAGCAATGCAGAAGAGTAGGAATTTCTGCCGGAAATATATTAATAAAAACACAAAATGTTAGCCATTCGGCTTTAACTGTACAGCATATCACTGTGATTAAGTTCATGGGAGAGTCAAAGAAAGAGTGATATGAAACAATTTAGCATACTGTGGTCACACCATTTATAAGCCGTATATAAACATGTGATAAACTGCTTGTATGTATCTATAAAATGATAAAGCAACTGTTTATTTATGTACAGAATTTGCAATAAATATAAACTCTCCTATGAAGAGATACATTATATATATATATATATATATATATATATATATATATATATATATATATATATATATATATATATATATATATATATATATATATATATATATATATATATATATATATATAATTGTTTTTATAATCTCCTCATATAACACACAAGTTTTTGACAGTGACGTCCATAAACACAGTGGTGATAAATATACGTGACACGCTTATATACAGACTACAAATGCTAAAATACGATGTTATCATCTTGCACTGCTTTATTAGTTTTGCTCTGATTTGACAGTGTGTAAATTTCTTGCACGTAGATTCAGATTCTGCTTACATTTTCCATTTATTTGATATATTTTTAAGAAGACCAGAGATACTGCAAGGTTGCATTAGACTGTGATCCTTTCCTCATATATTAAACTTGTTTACGGTGACATTCACTGTTACATACTGCCCTCTAGTGTCACAAATACACACTGCAACCACCTTTTGGAGAAAGTGGACAGAGATGGCGCTGAGGAGGAGGAGGGCCGCTGCCATTAGTGTCATGTTGACTGAGTGAATGGCTGTTTGAGACACGGAGCCCAGTGTCGTCTGCCCTATCTCCACTGCACAGCTAATTAACAGCTCTGGCATGCTCTCTCTCACTCTCCTCTCTCCCTGCCTCGCTCTGTTTCTCTCGGCCAGAGCTGGCAGGAGATGAAAATTCCCCGTATTAATTAATCTGTTACATACAGGAATGAGGATGAAAATGAGATATGTCTATGTGTGTGTGTATATCCACAGAGCCAAGGATGGCTGACAGAAAATAACACGCCATGCTGCATAAATTAATAAGCCTTCATAAGGAGCCTCTGTTTGCCAACTTTACTCAGGCACATCAAAGAAAGCGAGAAAGACCCCTGCACTGTCCCTGACCTTGAGATTCGGCAAGGTCCATAAAGCATCGCAGGGTGTGTTAACACCAAACAAGATATATTCACCTTGGGCTTGATATTGATTACGACTGTGATGAGCTGATTTGCTATGGATGTTAGGGCCATCCACTGAGTCTAAATGGCTGTTTTATGCCTCATGTTTAATCTATGGCAGAGCCTCGGCTCTATTACAAATTCAGCCGTGCACAGAATTCATCTTTAATCCAATAGTTAAAAATTAACGCAGCAGATTTGATGAACTGAATTGACCTAGAATATGCATTTCTACAGTATAAAGGCCTTAATTTATGTCTTTATATCTTCAGAGCTAACTGAGGCCCCATACTCAATACTCTGCCCTCATAACATGTATGTTATTGTTGTTACTGTACAGAAATTTGTTTATCTTATCCATCACAAATCAGCCTCTGAAACACCTTAATCTGTGAGCTAAACATATCGAATTTTGTGTCTTTAAACCCTTAAGCATGTGCGCAGTACAAGTTGCTACATCACTTTTTACAGTGGATATACTGTCAAAATCACAGAGGTAAAGTGTTACAATAAACAATGTGTCTTTATCACTCTTGGTATAAGACAAATATGTATCAAAAATATTGTTTTAGATTTATTTACCACTAAAAACAGAATAACAAAAATAAATATTTTGATAGGTTTTGATATTAAAATCCCTCTGTTAAGGTAATTTTGATGATTCACCTTGAGCTCATTGGTATACATTTCATTGTATATTTGTATATTGTATATTTTCACTGTGTATTTTTTCAAACAAATGTTATACAGTAGGATTTTGGGTTAGCCTGTTATAAGAGTGAGGCAGCGATGGGGGACCCGAGTCACGACTTGACTCGAGTCAGACTCCCATTGCAAATTTGAGGACTTGAGACTAGCTTGACTAACAGTGATAACAGACTTGACATGACTCCAGCTTGCTATTCATGACTCAAGACTTTACTGAAACTTGAGATAGATGATTTGAAAAGACTTGACCTTCTTTAATTTTGTTATATTATGAAAAAGCAAATGACTGGGCTCAATGTATGCAAACATGGCAGCCTACAAGGCCTCCCAGTATAGAGGCCACTGCACGATCCAGCTATCATGAAGAAGGCTAGTGTAAGCATAATAAAATTTGTATTTGATGATTATGTTGTCAATGACTGGTAGACAGAGAAAAGCGGTATGCAAGCTTAAAAACCTGTGACACAACCAACACATTATCTGACTTCATCCGTCACTACAAAACCCACAAAGATATGGAGCTGAACACGCCTTTTTAGCAAACTTATTATCTTATTGGCTGGTCAAACATTAGTTAGAAAGCCAGAATTGACTTGCTTGATTTTCACCACAATAACCTGGGAATGAAGGTTAACACTATAGACTTGCCACTGTGTGCGTTACTCCCACCTCCGCAGTTAGGCAGCTCGTAAAGCAATAGCATATCAATATCAAGTTTCACCGAGCACGCATATTTCTTCTCACTTGGAAAAACAGTACATGACACTGCTGAAGCTGTAGCGGCTCTAAGTGCTGTTCCCCTGTGACTTTAATTGTTAACAGTGAAGTTAACATGTCCGACGCTGCAAACCTCCCATCGAGCTCTTAATTAAGCTCAAACCCTGTAAGTATTAATAAATGCTATCTGGCCCTTGGCTGTGCTGCATGATAGAATAGATTGCCATTCTTTGTAATTACGGCCTTTATGCACTCGATCTATTGAATTTCCCCCAAAGAGAAAAACTCATTCTTAACTGCAGTCCAGAGACACAACACTGAGACTGAAAGCTTAGTCAGTTAAATTATTTCAGCTAATGCACGTCGTCCTCCGGGTCTCTAATATAATTCAGCTCCAAACGGAAAGATGCTGAGATATAAAATTACATGATGATACCTGCAGAAACCACACAGTACAGGTAGTATGTTAAAGATACTGTGTTTTTTTCCCTTTTTCACCACAGAACCACCCCATATTAACTTACAGCACAAGCATGACACAACAGCTCCACTTTGTGTGTGTGTGTGTGTGTGTGTGTGTGTGTGTGTGTGTGTGTGTGTGTGTGTGTGTGTGTTTGCATTGATTGGTCCGAGGCCTGTCTGTCTGTCTGTCTGTCTAGAGTTTCAAAAAAAGCTCAAACAGCGTGTACACAGAGGACCGCGTCTGACTCAAAGTTTTCTCACTTGCTTTGACTGACAGCTGATTATCACAGATTTCACACAGAAAAAAGAGAATATGCGAGTGTGGTGTTTGTGTGTGTGTGTGTGTGTGTGGTGATCACTCCCGTCTCCTCCCACTGTCCCAAACACACGGTCTATTTCTGGAGAGGAAGTTAGGAATTTATTCTGCGTTGCTGATGATGGATGCTTTGAACTATTATCAGAAACGCTGAGAAGGAGCTGAAACAACAGCTTGTCTTTCCGTGTTTATTCGCTGTTAAACTCTTTGTTTGTACTGAAGAGGTGGATGTGTGGAACATAGGGGATTATTATTAAGTGGGTGGTTGATTTGTTTTGTGTGTGGCACGCGGGAGGACGTTTTTGACTGTAATCTTAGTACAAATACAGTCGGCTTAGTACCAAGTAAAGGTATTATTAAAGCATTGAAACCGCAGCAGTGCAGCCACGCCCTGAATGTGGATTTTTTGAGTGTGATTATTTTAGGTTGTTTTGTACTCTGGACACCTGTGTTTTCGATGCCAGCATGCTAAAAGGTTGTTTTAAGGAGGATTTAATCACAGACTGTGTAAAGAAGAAAATTTAGTTATTCTGACATGACCCATTGGTTTGTGGACTGCCACTCTGAAGCTTTAGTTTAGCATTTTGTCTATTGCCATCTTATTTTTTTGGAGCTAGAAGTGATCATATTTAGATGAGAAGTCAGAGCTAAAGAGCTGAGTTAATAAATCAAGTGAGAAGTATGGTCATTTTCTCATAAACAATCAGCTGACTTCTTTATGCAACCAGTGGAGCCGCCCCCTGCTGGCCATTAGAAAGAATGCATCTTTTCGGGAATTTTAGTTTTTTCGGCCCAGAGATAACCCCTTGGGGTTCACTAAGCATGTAAGCATGCTAAACAAAGCTGACAAAGTACATCAGAGAATGACTGATTTATAAACAAATACCTACAAAACTAATCCTAAGTATTGGAAAAATTGAATTTTGACCGGCTTGTATTAGACATCTTTTGGCCGACTATTTTGGTTCCCTCTCACTTCTGGTTGATAAATAAAATATTGATTAACCTGTTCTGTTGTATGCAACCTGACCAGCAATCTCAGAACCCATCGGCTGACAATAAAGCCTCTAGAGGCAGAAGCCAACATTTTGTTGATTCCCTTACTGACCAGCTGACGTGAGCTAAAATGTTCTCTTCAGTGGGCTGGTCATTATTAACAGTTTAATTAGCAACTTCAGACGGGTCTAGATGACATTTCGGCTAATCTCTATGAACAGATATCTGCATATGAATGCAAATTTATTACAGAAAAAAAGAATAACAAACTACTGTATGTGGTCAGAAGATAGTCGTGGGTTACGAGATTTCCTTGCAGAAATATGCTCTGCCTCTTTTCACAGATTGTTTATCTGCACACAACCACAGCCCACTGTGATCGGTCAGTAGGGGTGGAATATGGCCCTTAAAGAATATCATTTCAGGGTAATTTTGCAATAATGATATTCTTGACCATATGCCAAATACTGCAAAATACATAGAAAATATGATTTTAAAAAATAATAATTTCAAGAGCATAAAATTGCATAGTGTTTCATATGTCAGGAATGTAATAGTTTGCCATAAAATATATAGTGAAAACTAAACAAAACCGTACAACAAAATAAAAATCAACTTTTTAACGAGCCGTTTGAAGCCTTCGCTCGCGACAGTTTGAAATTACGTCATATCTTGAGCCAAACAAAATATGATGGCTTTGATGGGGAGGGCAACTTACGAAAGATGCTAGGCTGAGCCGGTGTGTGCTGTCTGCTTGGACTCGTTGCATTTGTTGTCGTTGCCGCGCTCTCCTCGCGGGATTTTTGGCTCTCCACACCCCTGAAGTCGCTGCCCTGTTTGGGACTAACTCATCCACCGCGGAGCCGGCACTTTCGCTTTCCGCCACGTTTGTTGTTACTGCGCGCTGCGTGCTTTGACGGCTTCTTCTCCTTCTTCTCTTAGTTACTGGCGCAAACAACGTTTAGGTGCATACCGCCACCTACTGCACAAGAGTGGGTAACACCACATCCCCTATCCACGGTCTACATTCAGGCCATCAGTCGATTGTTTTTAAGGAAAGTAAAGAGCATGCTTTGACGTCACTAAGTCAAGAGGTAGAAATGTTGCCATTATCGCGATATGCATTATTTTTATCATATAAAAAATATACCAGAATTATCATGAACGATACGATATCTTATTGGTCAATACTATTTGGACTGCAAACTCCAAAATACCGAAATCTTGTCCCATTGGCCACAGTTCTTATATGTGGATATCTGGTTATACAGATTACCTGAACAGCCCCGAACGACAACCAGACCAAGTTAAAAATCAGCTGGTGAACATAGTGGAGCTTTTAGAAGCTAAAGGTCCAGTTATTTCCCTCAGGAGATGTTAAAGGCCAAAAAGAGCTGACAGTAAAGTGAATACTGGACTGAAATTGATAAACACATCAGACACAACAACTTCTGTAGAAGCTTGATAACATGTGAACAGGGTTCCCACACATTTCCATGGACAAAAACTTTTAGATTAGTTTTCAAGGACCCATAATATTTGTTTTCCTTGTCCTATTTGCACTGAATTTTTTAAATATATCAGATTCAAAATCCTTTCAAACATAATTTCATCTAGCAGGGATATATGGAGAGATGGAAAGCAGGGAAAAAAAATAAGAAACATATGTGATGGTCAACAAAATGTCATATATCAACACAAATTAGAGCTACGTTCAGTAGACAGCTACAAGAAAATTGCCATCATGTTACAGTACCAGAAAAGTTATCACAGATGATTATTGTAACAGTTTCATTACACACAACAAAAGCCCTTGACTTTTCCAAAACTTTCAATGATTTTTACTAATTCCATGACTTTTCTGTCCTGCATTCCAAATGTACTTGAATAGGAGTACAAAAGCAAAAGTATCATTGTGCAAAATGGCGCATTTCAGAACAGTATTGTACGATTTGACTATATTTATAGATGCATTAATGTGTAAGCATTGCTTTAATGCTGCCGGTAAAATCTGAGCTGATTTAAACTACTGAATACACTGCTGGGTTGCTTAATCTGTAAAATAGCCTAAATCATAATGTATATGTTGATTTTATTTTTTAGTAATCTTTAGTAAGAAGAAGACTTTTACAAACACTGAAAGAATAATCTGAAAGGTACTATAAAAATAAATAAGTATTGTTATACATATTTCCCAAAGTTAAGAAAGTGCTCATTTTTGTGGACAATAATTTAGGATGAAGCAGTCTACTCAATTATTTGTGATGAGTGTTGATGTGGATGCTCTTTGGATTAAACCATCTCTTACCCGTGACAGCTCAGACTCAGAGACGGAGCGGTGTGGCGGCGAGCGGCGCTGGTACATGGGGGGGCTGACGTCCTGGTAGCTCGGGCTGTCGTCGTCCAGCAGCACAGTCCCCACGTCCACAGACTCCTCCTCTTCCTCCAGTTGTGACGTCATGTCCTCCGGGCACATCTGGTGGTCGATGCCATTCTGGCTCAGGTTGCAGTGAACAGCTGCGTTGGCAAGCAGGAAAAATAAAAGGCTGAGTGATGGATAATGGTAGAAAAACACACAGGTACATTTTCTGACGTTTTTATCCATAAGTATTGCTCTAAAATTGTTATAAAGTCATATCACTTGTACTTTACTGTAGAAATGCTTAAATATGTTTTTTCGTGCTTCTGGCTTCCAAAACAGCATTATATGATCTGTTTAATGGTATTTAAACATAGTTTTAAAAGATTTCTTATTTAAGGTAATTTCAAGATGATTTATAGGTTCATTTTACTACATCTACTGATGATATTTCCATCTGTGAGCATGTTGAATCACATCAGGTCCTCCCACACTGAACGTTATACTACTAACAATCCACTAGATGGCGGCAGATCCATGGTCGATGACCGCCACTATGCTCATTCTTCATAAAATTCAACATGCTATAACCATAAAATCTGCAATATCGAATACTGTTTTTCTGATATTATACAAGTATATGTACATGCAAACAACAATAAAAATAAATGTCATGCTGAGAGATGAACTCACATAATCTAGGACTGGGAAAGCTACTGCCAATTAGAGTTGCAACAATTAGTTGATGAACTGATTGACAGAAAATTAATTGGCACTATTTTGATTAATGAATAATCATTTTTGAAAGCAAAAAACCAAACACTTGCTGGTTTCATGATTCTTAAATGTGAAAAATTGATGCTCTTCTCCTTCATACTAAACTGAATAGCTTTGGATCTAAATCGTGAATAGTTTTTATCTATTATGTGCCATTTACTTACAAAATGATAAACTGAGAAAATAAGATTAATTGATAAATGAAAACAGCGGTTGGTTGCAGCCCTATTGCCAGTTTCAAATTTTCCTATGAAATTTACATTCATGAGCAGCCTTGCTCAATTTAATATTTGTATGTTTTGCTGCATTAGTCTTACTCAGTCTGGTATAACATCTAAATGTTGTTGGTTAATGTTTGCTGTTACTTAGACATTTAACAGACATCAGTGAGCCATTTCCACCCATTATGATTTTCTAAGACATTACTGTAAAGCTACAGTTTACCATTATTCCCAAAAATGTCCTTTTAGGACCACTGTCTGCTGTTGATTTTTGCAGCTGTGAGGAACAGTGAGGAACATGGAATTGTAAAACCATAACAAAAGGTTGCTCAAACAATCAATATTGCGCTTTGGGAATTGTCTTGAATGCAACCTGGTGTAAATACAGATTAAAGATTAGCGCTGTCAATCTCATTTGTCTTCCCAAGAGAGTTTCAAGACATGCTGAGTGGAATGGCAGCTCACAAAAAACACTTCCAACTTTAGCCTGTTGAAGTTGTTTTAACCTGAAATATTTGCATTTTTAATACCGTACATATATCCTGTATGTTCTGGTTGTATTTTAATAGTGATATTGAGAAATTAATATGCATGTATCATTAATCTAGAAAAACAAAGTTTAGGGTGGCCTAAGACTTTTGCACAGTACTACATATCAAATCCACTGAAACAAATTCAACATAGTATGTTTATATGGATATTTTGGGTGTTTAACTGGCATAATGTTTGCAGTGGTAACCATTTACAGTCCAGAAGGCAGTTTCTCACCACTGTAAACCATAACTGATAATTGCACCAGCAGGTTTCATCTTCAGCCAGAGAGAGGAATCTATTCAGTGAAAGCTATCACTGAATAAAAAAGCACAAAAGAAAAGCAAAAAGCTTTGACATGAACGCTTTTATAGCTCTATATCTACGTTCAACTCTCACATGTTAGAACAAATCCTCAATCAAGTTCCCATTTCAGGCAGACAACTTGAAAATAGAGACTTTAAAATCCACAAAATCAGGAGCGATTGTGTTTCACTGGAGGCTGCATAATATCGACTGGAGCTTTCAGGAGTTGAAGGACAAAAGTCACATCAGCAGAAACCTCGATTCCTTCTTATAAACCTGCATCACACTGCTTTGCCGTCTCCTCCACGAAGTAGCGATTATTTTTAGTTTTGTTTTTCATGGGAAGCATCAGGCTCAGGGACTATTTTAGTCTCATCAGCCACTGATGCAGGCGCAGAAGCGACAGCCAGCAGTGAGTTGTAAGGTGTCACTGAAATAGGCCATTTTTCATCATGCAATCTGCCCACTCGTTCTAAAAACACAGACGGCTCATTTATGCTGAATGGGAGCCAAAGACCCTTTTCATCACACCTGAAGTCTGCTGCTGCGGCTGCGGCTGCAGCTGAGGATTAGAGGTCGGAGCAACGTTTTCTAAAGGAATCAGCTTTTGTGAATGGTCCAAACAGAGCAAGAATAAACTCAAAAACAGAACAGAAGATCTACAAGAAAAGCATCACACACTCACTGACATTAACAATCCGTTATGTAACACCTTAAAGGGATAGTTCACCCAAAAATGAAAATTCAGTCATTATCTACTCACCCTCATTGTTTTAGTTTTATAGTCCACAAAACACTGCCAGAGGTTTACAGGGAAAAGGTGTTGCACTCATCTCGCAAACAATTGCAAATGGTGACAACGACACAAACATTTTAAAATATACATAATAAAACCACAAAATGTCTCCATACTGCTCATCCGACATAATCCAAGTATCCTGAAGCCCTGACGTGCCAAGTTGTTTTGAAAAAAATCACTGGCATCATGTTTTTTAGCCTTGTACATTTAGTCTGTAGCTCCTAAAGTAGGTGCTGCGCTCACGTATGCGCGCTCACGCGAGACCTCGTGGTACCCGCACGCCAGTCTTTACATGCTACCTGAAAGCCTCTCCCACACACAGTCGTACTTACGACTTACTACTTACTCAAGAGCTCTCTCTGTAATGAGCAATATGGAGACATTTTGTGGTTTTATTATGGATTTTTGTAACATTTAAATTCTGGTCACCATTTGCTTTAATTGGTTTTGAGATAACGGCAACACCTTTTCCCAGTGAAACTCCAGACAGTGCTTTGTGGAACATAAAACTTAACCTGACTTTCCATCAGCAAAAGGTGGAGTAGATAATGACTGAATTTTCATTTTTGGGTGAACTATCCCTTTAAAAGTTAAATTAGAGCCACGTGCGTTTACCAGCAATGAACTGTATAAATGTCTAAACTAAATACATGTTTATATGTCCCTGATGGACAAATTGGTGTTGGCTGGGATGAAAAGATGACAGCTATATGTCGGCCAAACTAAAAATTTCAGTGTTTGCTGGCAGGCCCAGCAAGCCCAGGAAAACAGCCAATTAGGGCCTTCTGTCAGGCCACTGTCACCGAGCGATTACAACAACTCTGACACGGCTCAGAATGACTGGAACAAGACAACAACAACAGCAACAGCATCTGTGCTGTCAGTCCATATAACAGGAGGGTGAAAACTACTGTTTAGGTGGTCCTGTCCCTCTCTGATGACATGTAGTACATCTCAGAAACAGAGCAGGAACTCAATATGATTCAGTCAACGAATGCACAGCAAGTCGCATTTGCTGAAAACAAAACCTCTCCGGGAAATTTCCTATCCCATGACCTTAAATCACACCGTCCTCTTGGGACTGAAATGAAAATGTTTCACTTCTCTCACTGATTATTCTGGGAACATGGGAGTGTTTGTTATACATGCTGTCAGAGAGCACTGAACCCCGCGCAGCTTACTGTGGGATGACTCGAAGTGGAGATGATGAAATTTATGCATCTGAAGTTACACACTGTCAGAATGCCAAAAATGTAGTACTACCTTAGTACAACTGAGTAGGGGTGGGCAATATGGCCAAAATCTTTTATCACAGTAAATGTAATTTCATATCACAGTAACAGTACATATCATAATGCAGTAATTGTTCTGTGAATTCAATTATGAAAAGGTCTAAAAATACAAATTCTGTACTTCGATCATTTTCTTGCTTTACTTGAAACTTCCACACGAACAAAAATCAACTTTCTGAAATGAGACAACACTAGAGTTATTAACAAAAGATTCAAAACAGTAAAACTAACATTCCTTCAAAATGAAAAAGACTATATGCATCTTACGAGCAGAAACTGCATATTTCCTGTAAAAATGTATGTGTATCTTCTAAAAGACACGATGATTGCAACAGGCGTAGATCGTAACTCTGTCCCAGAATGTAAACGACAGACGCAGGAGGACACCTCACAAGTCCACTGACCAGGAAACTGTATTTTACGAGCTGGAACGAGAATGTGTGGTCCAGCACTGTACAAAAATGATCTTACTTAGTTACCTTTCTCTGTGAGGTGAAACGTTATACAGAACTGATGACACGAGCACACCCTGAGAGTTTGTTTTCCAGCGTCAAAAGAGCATTTAGCAGAATAAGAGCGACTAACAGGTTTAATTATGGATCACAGAGCGCTAAAGTAATATCACATACATGGCACAGCTGCAGACCTGCTGTGTCCTGATCCCTGATAAGAGCCAGAGGTCTGAGAGAAAATATACATGAGCGAGCCATGTTTAAAACAAAGCCGACTTGAGATGCGTAGCACGAAGCTTTGCTCCTTCTCACTGCCTCTTTATTCCTCCCTCCTCTCCTCCCTGCTCACTCCTTCCCCTCTCCTCCTCCTCGGCCTGACTCAATTCATGGCTGGTGTGCAACAACTCGGGAGGAGAAATGAATTATACATCCTCTGCTGAGAGCATCTAAACAATTGTACCAGCAAACTAAAAAGGATGACGGATGGATGACAGGATGATGATAGGGGTTGGGGAAGTGGAGCCACACAGAAGAGGAAGGACAGTTACATTTCTCTCAATCCTTTAAAGGAAGGATTGGTGGGTTGATAGGGGGCTATGAGATACAGAAATGCATTTTTTTTTTTTAAACAGCAACCGTTACTATAAATAGCACCATCACATTCTTCCCTCTCTCCTCCCTGACATGCGCCGCACGAGCATGGCGAGGGAGGAGAGATAGATGAGGGAGGATGTCTGCCTCCTTTTTTTTTCTCTCAATGAGATTCAGTAAAACAGGAGGGGAAATGAAGGGAGAGAATGAATGGACATGTTAAAGAATAGCACCGTCCATGCACAGCCAAATGCATTTCTATTACTGAGAGGAAGATTAATAAAGAATTGGATTAGTCTTACATAACTCTGTCGCTCTTAATTACTGTACATGGTTTCAAACAAGGAGCCATTACCAACCAGTCGAATCTGAAAAATACCAGCCGACAAGAACAATGTGTGCGTCTGCGTGAGTGGAGCATGTAACCAGGATATACTGCTTAATCATTATTATCTTGTAATATTACACCGGGGCTCTGGACCAGACGAGAGCAGCTCAAGCAGCTATCAGGACACTCTGTGCTACACCCCGTCCCACCCAATGAATACTAAACACGGATGTCTTTTTTTAAACCTTTATTTAGATTTGCTGAGATGTTTAAGTACCTCGAAATTGTACTTATGTAAAAATCTAAAAAGATTGTCATTTAAATAAATGTCTGTTAAACCATTATCTAGTGCCAAATGAAGTTACTAAATAGTAACTGAGCCTGTGTCCCACTGATGAAAGTACTGCACTATTTCCGTATTTACAATTTTATGGAGTGGGTGTCGAAAGTTACATTCCTGGAAAAAAATCTTGTGTTAAATTACTGTTAATGCAAACCCAACACTTTCTGCAAGTTAACTGATATGAATGACGTGTCTAAATATTTGAAACATTTTATTCAATTTAAGCACAAAGTTAATTTGGAAACAAGACTGTATGCATTTGATGAGCATAAACTGACACACTGCCCCTGGACGTTCAAAACTGATGCAGGAGAGGTACCTATAGCGTCATATTTTGACGTGTAGGCAACTGATCAAGCATCAGTTCTTGACAAGTTGGCAGTAAGAATGTGTTGGTATTGAATATCTTTCAAGGCATTGTACTGGATTCAAGTTTAGCACTTAGCGGTGTCATTCATCAAAAATGTGTCGACAAATGAAGACAGCTGTCATTGGTGGCATTTGATGACACCAGATCATTTTGAAATATTGCAGGCAGTAATTGGACTGTCAGGAGCAGCCACAGTGAGCTGCACGTGACAATCTGCACACCTCCAACTTAGCAAGGTAACCAACTTCTTCACTGTGCTCTGCTGTCTGCAGACTTAAATTATGTGCAGCATAAAATCAGATCAAAGTGGATCACAGAATGATGGAAAAAGTCCAATTACTGCCTGTTTTGCTGACACTATAGCTCTGCGATATGTAGTATTAAACCACATTTGTTTTTACCACCAGTAACTAAAGGTGTCGGCAACTCAAACAGGACTGAAATCTTCACGATTGCCACTTTAGGTGCTTGTGCTTACTTTTCACCTGAACCACAGAACACCAAGCAAACTAAAAAAATAAATCCATTATTATTAATTGAACATAAAGAGATGCAAAGAAATGCTTGTGTAAATATGCGGATATCATAGATTCACATTTAAGAAAACTACTGGTTAAATATGACTATACTGAGAATGTAAGGACCTGCAGACTTTCTGCATACTGTTCCAGTTGTGAACCTAAGTTGTGAGTCTAAGGCTGATGTTTGTGTTTGCTCTGTTACTTAGAAAATGTTACTCATGGTGATGTATTTATATGCTGTAATCAGGGCCGATCTGTCTCCCTACCTCCCCATTAAACTGCAGAAACCCAGCTGAAAGAAAATGATTTTTTCAAACCAGGGCAATGGGAGAAGTCAAACGTTGTTTTTCTGTGCTAACTCGAGCGCCTGCGTTTCACAGCCCGAGCTGGTTCAAAGTGAAACCAGTAGTGGGTCCATAATCAAAAGTGAAGTTTGCTCTGTGTGGGCGCTCAGGCTCATAGTGATCTCTTTCTCTTTGGCTGACTCTCAAAGTGGAGCAGAATGAATTGTTTGTGAATAGCATCAACTGTATGACCCAGAAACAAAGCCTGGAGAAAGGCAGCCAGGGTAAGCCGGGCCAGATGACTGTGGAGATAAAACCAACTCTGCACTGCAGCCGGGAGACCTTTGTTCTTTTGCCTGCTTCCAGGACGTTTAGCGAAAAAAAGGTGAAGCAATCATAATCCGCTAATAGGCATGTACACAGGACAGGAAGGACGCATTCATTCCCAAAATCAAACTGTGCCAATGGACATCTTTCTGAATGTGAAGAGGTGGTCTGGCAACAAAACTAGCAGGATCTCAGCAAAATGACATTTCAGTCATCAGCGCAGCTGTTACTCTTTTTATATGTTAACAGTGGCTCAGAGCTGAATCAGAAATCAGTCCAACACTGAAAATAACTGCAGTTCAGGCAATGACTGTGTGGACTGGCACATATTTTTTTCTCAGAAATGGTCAGCTTCCTGCATCTTGCATCAATCAGCTCACACACACACACACATACACACACACACACACACACACACACACTGTGCATCAATCCATAATGGTTCTCATGCACTTTTACAAAACCCTGCATGTGCATACACAGACAAAGATGTACACACAAACTGCAAAAATACCCTCCTAACAGTGCAGGCGTTGCTGATTCTCACCCATGCTGCTATGAGAAAATGACCAAATTTAGCAGATCTACACAAGGTGTCAACCGAATCTGTCCCCTGCTCTCCAAATTAGGAAAAAAAAAAGTGTGAGAAGAGTGTGTGAATGTGTGAGGAGAGTGTGTCTGCTCAGCTGTCTACCCTGAGGACCTTGGAAAGAGTATCTCCATCAGTGGAGGACAGAAGACACAGTCAGATCCTTGTTACACGCTTACTAAAGTACTAATTAGAATATCTTTGAAGAGTAGAAAGAGACAGGGACAGACTGCATCGCCTGCAGTAGAGGACGTTTTGGACTGTAGGAAGTGTTTAAGATTAAATGCAGGAGAAAGATGTGTATAGATGATCTCTTCCTTCTCGTGAATTCTTTTCCAGAGCTCTTTAGAACAAAAGTCTCACATGAGGTCTTAGTTTGGGGTCAGTGATTGATTTTCTAAAGAGCACACTCTTTGGAGATGAACACATCATTAGGGCTGGGTACAAATCTTAAATGTTTCAGTATCAAAAAAATGTGCTGAAAGTGCCAGTTGCTGGCATTTTCAATCTTGTGTACTTACTTAAAGGCTTACTTCTGTTTTTCTCAATCTTTACCATATTTTCCCATGTTTTTCTGTCAAAGTGACTGATGAGAACAACATTGTTTTTTAAATTGGTCCAGCATTGAGTGAGACCGCTCCAGCAGGCAGTGGCATAACAAGCTGTAATGTAACCACTTGGGGCATTCGTGCAGCATCAGTTTACGTTTACTAAAAGTGCTTCTTTTTGCCAATGACAGGCACTGATTACTATTGTAGGTGTGGCAATTAAGGGCTCTTACTGGTTAAACAAAAAGGATCTTGTTCTATGACAACATGTTCAATCTCTGTAGTAATCCCTTCCATGATGTTGTCAGACACCTATGATAATAATCTGATCCTATCAGTGGCAAAAACCGGCACTTTTGTGAATTGACATTGCACAAATTCCCCAAATGGGTACCTTGCAGCCTGTTTCGCTGCTGCCCGCTGCAGCACTCCAGTTTTAAAAATTGTTGTTCTATTAGTCACAATACTTAGATGCAAAAATAAAAAGGTCCAGTTTGAAAAAACAACAGCAACAGTGTTTGAGAGAGAAAGGTTCTTGAGTTTGAGTGGAGCTGCAGACACAAAAGGCTGAATTAAACAAGTAAACGTGCTCAGAAATTAATGATATATAATATATAAGTGCTTCTGTCTTGGGAGTCTTTCGCCAACATGTTGCAGCAATCTTTACACAGAGCTGACTTTAAGTGTCAGAGGAATGAGAGCTCATGTTTATGTAAGCCAACTGGGTATTTCACTTCAGGCCTCTCAAGGTTTAGGTGACTCTGTTTCAAACACTGCAATAAGTAGGGCATCAGTCTTTACTCTGACAGATCCTGAGTCATTAATAGACCTGACGTTTATGATTTTAAAATTCATGAGCCGGCTCTGCGGTGCAGGTGATCTCAGGTTACATCCACTGAAAACAGCAGTGAATCAGTGGGTCAACTCACTGCATTTAGGGCAGAAATCTCAATTAATTCGCTGACATTTAATGCTTCATTAGTGGGCTAAAAGTTCAAAAAGTCCCAAGCGAAATGCCAGTTTTCTAATTTTTATTTTTCAGGTTTGTTTATTTAAAGCTAAGCTATGCATGAATTGTCAGCTACCGTCTTTAAACACACACATACAACGCACACACATGCACACACACTAAAAAAAAAAAAAACAGTAAAAAGGGCATGCACATCCCAATGTTCAATGGATCAGATGCTGGACCAAAACAAACAACACCTGGCAATATAGAAGACATATAAACAGGAGCTGCTTGGTAGGTGGACTTATAAGGATTTTAATGCATTGTGGCATTTCAAGTCCACAACTCTTCCTCAGACTTCTCTTACCATTTGTAAACACAACATTCAAACGTGGCCTCTCCTCCTCCTCACACTGCAAGCTACTGTACTGACACTTGAGCAGGTTAACCGATAACTACCAGCACCTACATTTCTGACAACAAGCATGCTAACTTCGCATCACTCTTCATTCTCTTCCTCAGTGCTCGCCACTGAAAGTGAAAGCCAAACCCAGATTCAGTTTCATTTTGAAATGAGATCTGGCTGCCTCACACTTTGCCTCACTATATTTACATTTTTTCAGCACTGTGTCTGCAGTTTCTGCAGATTCCTCTTGAATGTGTGCGGTTTACGGCCTGATCACTATACCTTTTCATACAGCCTCTGCCTCACCTCCATCCTGTTTTGGCTATGGGCTACACACCACTGCTCAAAGGTTTCGGTCCATAAAGGTTCCTAACACCGCAAAATAAGAAGAAAAAAGAAGGTACAAGTGAGGGGCAGAGTCTCTGCACATACAAGAGGGTGTACTTTTTGTATAAATCTATGCATTGTTTTTATGGAAAATCCTGCATATAATGCTTTTAACGCTTAGGGCCCTGACACACCAAGCAGATAGTCAGCCATCAGTCAATGTCAGGCCATTCATGAAGGTCTGTTACCCAAGTTTTTGCAGTGTGAGTTTTCCACACTGATGGCATTAGTTGGCTCTTGTCAGCTTTTTTTCGGCTGATTCAGCACATTAAATCGGTATCGGACTTGGAGGTGCCCGTCGGTGGAAAAAAAAATCACCCTGTTGGCAGCTCAGCTCAGTGCACAGGAGGAGAAACGGAAGTGATAAAAGCAAACAAATGACGAAAGGCAAGAGCGGAAGATATTGAAACAAACTTGAGATAAGATACTTTTTTTAGCCATAGAGCTAACACTTTGTAATTGTTTGTGTTATTTTTCACAGGGCATGGTAAATATTCCTTCAACATCATGTTGCGTTGTTAATCTGTTTACTGGCTTGTTTGGGTCTTGAATACGGCCTGTAGGTCTTCCAGTTTCCCTTTCTGAATAAAGAATACAGGCAACCACCGCCTAATGGGTATATTCTCATGCAAGTACAAAGCGTACTTGCTAGTTGGTCGTTTGCTGTAGTCTTGCAGTGTGTCCTAGCACAGCTTTTTGGCGGAGACACAGGTGACTTGAGGCAACGGTTTAGTGGGTCTAAGCCTTTAGCTTTGTCTCTGCTGCAAGCTTAGCAGTTTGGTGCAACAAGGGTTAAACTCAAGGCTGTTACATAAGCGTTGCCTGGTAATATACATGTAATGAGCCATTACTAACAAGACATGACATCTGCATGAATTCATGCCAAGGTCCTTTTAGGCTTAATGGCTTTAGTGCATTCATTAATGCACACAAAGCCTACAGAAGAATCTCACTAGTCTGAACTGACTGAGAATATGAAGGGAAATCTGCACAATTACTGGATGACCGAAACACATCGAAACAAACAAGCAGCAGCAGCAACTTAAAACCCTTAAAAGACGCCTTTTGTACACTCAGTTTGTCCTCTTATGTGCTCATTAGGTTAGCTTATCTGTTCATATGTCTGCTGTTGAGACAAAGAGGATTGGATGCATGGCTAACTATCAAAGTGAAGTCATGTAACAAGTTATTCAGCCAGCTAGACTCTCTGTGGGGCTCTTAATTCACCCTGACATCCTATCAAAAGTTAACTGTGCTCAAACTTCACAGACTGCCCTCTCCAACCCCGGGGCTCAATCGGCTATGATTGGTTGGTCCTGTGTCAAGCAGGCGCAGATGTGCTCGGCTTTGAACATTTTTCAGCTGTAGAGAGAGCAAGGAAGGAGGATGAAAAAAAAATAAATAAAGGCGAGAGAGATGAAGTAAGAGGATGAAAAGAAAAAGTTGTACGGAGGGATAGAAAGTGAGAAAGAAAGAGACAAAAATGAGTCAGTGAGACGGAGCCAGAACAGAGAAGACAGAGTGAAATGACCCACTTTACAGCACAAACACATATGAGCTAAATATAACTGCTGTTCACTGTGGAGCATGTATCCCAGGCATAAAGCTTTTAACATGCTCGGCTTCAAAGGCAGACAGTAAAAGGACGATGAAAATAGATTGTCTTAAATTAGAGCTGAGTAACATCTATAAATATTTGATAAGCGACACAAACTTCCTCTATTTGGCATCCACAACGGGAACTATTTGGGATGAAGGGGAAAGTTTAGGATTTCTCTGGGACAGCAAACCTGCGGCAAAGTTTGCATTATACAACTTTAACTACAAAACCTACAGACTAATTTTCACTGCATGTCACAATCGCATTTTCTTTATACGCTCCCTTCGATAACACATGTAAGATTTTTACAATGTGGGCAAATAAATATGATCAGACCAGAGTATCTCAATGTCAGCATTGCATAACCAAAAAACTGCAGTATCAGCAAGAAGGTACAGCACAAATGTGACTCTCTCTTTCATTTAAAGTCACATTGACCCGGAAACATATTATGAGGTTTATACACTGTTGGAAAAAGCTTTCTAATGATATCACTTTTGTGTTTGTACCCCTAATGCTGAGCAAAATATGTCATTACATAATGACTGTCACCGAGCCATGAGTTACACGGTGCCACAAACATGCATGACAGAGCTCACTGGCCTTCCAAACTGGGAGTGCATGCTGTTCTCCAGGGGCTGTCCCAGTGGGAAAAACACACAGAAAAGCTTGGCAACACTTCTTTTTTTGTAACCATCAAGGTAACTAAAGCAAGCATACCCAACAACACAGTGCAGGTATACAAGAAAATATTGTTTATGTCGGAAGAACTGCGGGTGGGGCGTCCTAAAGCTAACATGTACAAAGGCTTTGTCCTTCCCGCAGCGGCCGAGGGTTCAATTCCACCCATGCCATTCCCTCTCTCTCCCCCCTTTCACTCAAGGGCTATTCCTATGAAACAAAAGGCAAAAAAGCCATTCACAAAATAAAAAATATTATCTAAAAAAAACAAAAAGAAGAAGAGCTGTGGGCCATTTGATGAAATAAAGTAGCTAACAGTTAACACTGGCTTCACATGACAATATAAACAACTTGGATAATTTTGTGAAAACCCTTTGGGTTCTTTCCAGCGGCGGACTAAAGAAATTTCAGGATCGATAATCGAGGATGGGTGTCGCTGCAACATTTTACTGATTTTGATAGAACAAGCCATAAATCTAGTTAAAATGGGCTAAATGTCTATGTTTATTCTATGTCCCTGTCTGAGAAAGTGACCAAATTTAGCAGATCTACATGAGGTGTCATCCGAGTCCGTCCCCTGCCCCGTGTGTCCCCAATTTATGTTGCCATACCATCATTCTGACAACTCATAATTCTGCAGCCCAAATAATCGAGTTAACATTCTCCCAAGCAGAAGCACATGGCTAATTATTATGCAAAATGATGCCCCAGCCCTAACCTATCAATCCTCATGCCTAAACATAACCAACTCATGTCTGTCACAAAAATGGGTATCAATCCAATGGGACACTTTTTGGACCTCTGGGGTTTCTGAATTATGGACCATAGGAACAATGTTGACAGAACCGTGATTGGCAATAGAAAAAAAGAGAAATTTCACTTTACATGAGCTGCCAAACACTGCTACTGCTACTGTAATTTAAAAAAGAAAACCGTTACTGCTCATTAATCTGCAACTGTGGTGAAGTCCAGAAATTAGGATTCAGCCCTTATTTACCTGCCAGATCGTCTCTTTTGCTGCTTAGCTTTAGCAGTCCAGCCGTCTTGTTCCTGTCTGCCTGACTTGTTATGACCTTTCGCCTGTCTTTGTGGACTTTTTGCCAGCCCGCCTTTGCCCTTTTTGTTCTGGCTTCCTGTCTGCTGCTGAACCTTGTTTTTGTTTTGACCATCAACACAGTAAACTTTTTGCCTCTAAGTCATGCATTTGAGTCATCTGTGTATTTAACTGAGCCAAGTTCCTCAGTATCTCAGTAACACAGACAATATAGGCTGCTCAATATATGAATATCATGAAGACACTATTGTGACTACAGCAAGCACCTTCAAATGTGAATTTGCCCAGAATTTTTCTTTGATGCTGCAGCACATTTTTGTACTTAACAGAAATACTAAACATCCCTTTAACGTTTTGGTGCTTTGCTGCAGATTCCATCTGCTCTGAGCTCATTGTAGCCCTTCACATTGTTTTCTTCAAGTGCCTGATTAAATTAGTAGTGCTGTAATTAGCTCTGCTGCCACAACCCCTCCAAACACATGAAAAGGAACAATTACAAATAACTGTTTTGGTCAACACCTTAATGTGAATTCAGACTGCCATGCAGCTGTTTTCAGACCATACTGCACTGATACTCATACGAGGACACTTCATATCAGACTGTTGCTTCCCTAATTGACATAGTAGGATGCTCCTTAGAGTACCACTACAAGAACATGTTCTACTTGAATGGCCTTGCAACTCTGCCATGACAACATATGTTTCCTAAGAGAACCAATATGCATGAGCTGGGGATGTCACTTTTGTTAATTTTCCTTTCAAAAGCCCAACACCCATCAAACGATAACTAATCAGTTCATTTAGCTACAGTAACATGTGGAAACACTGCTCTCTGCCCACCCTCTGGTCTCCATCGGTTAGCTTGTATTAGCCTCTGCTGCTCCATGCTGCTCGGGTGGGAGCTAGTTAGCTAGCTCGTTCATAATTGGGTAGTGTTGGGAGGGCGTTGCTGCCAAAACAATGAGCCTATCCCCAGTCTCCCCCCAGGTAGCTCAGGTGAGCACTGTTGCCAAGTCTTTTTGAATCAAAGTAGCTAGCACTAGCTCCAAAAGTGTTTTGTGACATCATCGCGTATTCGGTGCATTACATTCAATAGGAAAATCCTCCATAAAACATTTAAATGAGACCTTTGGCACATACTGCAGTGCACCACTTCCTCGATCTTTTAAATCCAGAAAGCAAGGATGTCAACATAATAACAGATTCTCACTACAACTGCGAGTGCGGTCTCCTCTGCTCCTATATGTACCACACCTACTGCACAGCACAAGGAGTAGTGGACTGATTAAGTCGCTACATTTGTGGCTAGTCGCTTTTTAGAAATGCAGTCTCTAACAGGGTCTGAACTTTATTAACTACGTTAGCACCACTTACCATGCTGACACTGCTTACGGTGCTAACAGAGCTAACAAAGTTAACAACGCAGTTGGTGTGCAGTGCAATGAACTGAAGAGCAGTAAAAGTAACCTATATACTGTCAAGTATTCCCAGTCAAAAATATTAACTGATTAACAGACATTAACTGACATCCCTTGTGTGACCATTACTGCAGTCTAAAACTCGACGCTGTACGCATTCCACTTTAAAAGATGTCAAAAGATTCAGCTCTGCAGCCCTGCCAGAAAATGACAGTCTTCACCTGACATTGACTCCCTCCATCTGTGCCCACTCACTGACACACAAGCTACCTCAGATCTGCAGCTTCAATCAGTCAGCAAGAACAGAGCCCAGAGAACCTCATGGTCATCAGGGACCGGCGCTGACACACCGCCAAGTTTCTGCACTCGACACAGCGGGGTGCCAAATGATGCAGAATATTTCACAAAAAGCACAAAAGGTTGTCGTTTGTGAGCGAGAGGAGAGGCGCACAAAAGCCTGGAAGTGCTTTACAATGGTGAGGTGATCGATGAACGACTGGAACCTTCAGCAATATTTATCTCTTTCCCCCCGAGTTCAATTTGCCTCGTGCTCGTACGTCAATGAAGGTCGATAAAGATATGGTGTACAGAAGACTTTGTTCTGTCCTGTTTGGTGACACTGACAAAGACCCGCGCTGCCACACAGGTTGATGTTGCAGTGCATTAAAAAACAGTCCTAAACAGAGGTCGGACGCTGCGGAGGATTTGCATAAAACAAAAAAAACACAAACTAGTACTCTTCTCATCATTGAGCCTTCACTCATCTGCATATTCAACAGATCTAAATGTGGAAAATCTACACCTTTACCCTCTTTGATCACTGTGAATGTGCCTCCGTTTGTGCAAATGTGTCAAGTGCAAAAATGGTAAGTGGCTTACAATTCTAGTTGATTGAGCTGTAGCACAAAGCATCCCGAGTATACAGGTGACAGCGAGTGAGAAGACTTCAGGTGTGACATGAATATGAAAATAACTACGATTTGCAACACTGCCGCTTCAGAATTGAATTTAATCTTCTTCACTGGGCTGTGTCAGTATTCTGGGCTGTGGTTATGTAAGCTAATATTTTATTTATTTATTTTTTTAATCTTAAGAATGTGGTTCTGCTCAAAGCTACTGGAGTATTCCCAGAACAATGCTGCAATCATGTAATGTCAGAGGGTCGTAGTTTCCAAATTGGGAAGTGGTTCTTCCAACTTTGTTGTATTCATGTGCTTTGAGGTCGAAAAGTGGGAACAACATGGAAGCTACAAAGTTGGTTTGCATTTTACTGCTATGAGCATTGAAACACCAGCTTGAAAGCTGTTTCCAGTTTATTGATTATTTTATGTTTTATAAATTAGATATTTTCATATTTTATCAAGGTCACTCTACATGAATAGACACATTTTACATGTGATGTATGTATGTATATTTAATACGTGAATTCAATTAAAAAAAAGTTTCTTACCATTTCCCTGCCATGTTTGTGCATTTATGTCGTCAAATCGCAGACACGTGTTATAAAATAACGTTATCAGTGTTAGTATACTTGCCTGGCGTGCTATAAAGTTAAAAGTTTGCTTGCTTGCTACAGCTAACAGATGCATATACTGAAATGTGCAACTACTTAAAGTAAATGACAGCTACTAGGGACGAAATAACGAAATATGTCAGTTTTTACCATTGTCCAAAGACTACACGCAAACGGTACAACTCCACAACTCGGGTATCATAGAAATCTCCCAATTTTCTATCTATCTATCTATCTATGGAGGGCTGTTCATGTGCTCATAACTCGTAAATACGATATTTCTGAGAAGCATATGAAGGCAGCACAAGTACTGATTACATCAAACTTACTTGCTCTTCTGTTTTGTTAAGTTACGGTACAGAATTAGCACTACTATTGTTCTCAATTTAAAAATGAGGAGTAGCTTTTGGTAGAAGCATGTGGGCAAATAAGTTAATTCACCTCCTCGCTTTTGATAAGTTGAGAAGTTTGATTCTCACTCTCACTTCTGTGCGCTAAAAGTGAAGCTAACGGCAGCAGCCAGTTAGCTTAGCTTAGCAAAAAGACTTAAAACCAGGGAACAGTTAGCCTGGCTCTGCCCAGAGGTAGTAAAATCCACCTAAAGCACCTGTAAACATTACATCACATGTTAAACCTGGTTTGTTTAATCAGCGCAAAGATTGAAATGTAAAAACAACATGTTTTAAGAAGCTAGCTGCTTCCCCGTTTCTGCTAAACTAAGCTAACGGGCTGCTAGCTGTACTTTCATATTAAAAGGACAACATGAGAGGGCTAATAGTTCATCTAACACTCCTTCCCCAATGTAAGAGGCATTAAAAAGACACAATAAAATACATATTTTTCCTCTTACCTGTAGTGCTACTTTTCAGTCTAGCTCTTTTTGGTGTGAGTTGCCGAGTGTTGGAGATATCAGCCGTAGAAATGTCTGTTTTCTCTGCAATATAACGAAACTAGACACTACTTGGCTTGTGGTAGCCTACTCAAAGTGCCAAAAAAATACACATTTGAAAAACTCAACAGCAACGTCTCTTCCTATAAATCATGACCCAGTTAGATAATGCACAGACCTTGTTGTGAGCGGCTTCATGTAGGGACTATTTTCTCTCTACCAGACAACACCCAGCAGTTGTAACCACACAGAGAGAAGCGAAGGCCTATATAATGTTTTTTACTGTCTATGGCCATACTCAACCAAACAGATGAATTGCCATTTTATAGTAAAGATAAGTTTACAATTTTTATGAAATAAAAAAGGGTAAATATCAATTGTTGTTGATATCATACATTTAATGTTTCTCAAAGTACTGCAATGATAATTATCTAGAATAAATTCATGGAAATAAGGAGTGTACTGGTAATACTACTAATACCATGGTAACAAGTTGATATACGTTGGTTTACTAACTTATAACAAGCATTATAACAGTTTAGGTTCTGTAATTTTGAATTCATTATTTGTTCTCTTTTATCATTACCACGAAGTGACATCTCAACAGTTTGATATAGGCCTATAATGAAAAAAAAATGATGGTGTCTGCTTTTATTTCTGTTCTTACAGCCCAAAGGAACTAAAATATGGCAAATAATTCATTGTTTTTTTCAAAGTAATGACATTAAAGTGTTGAAAAATTGAAAAATGCCTTTACAGTTTAATAATTTAGTAAACATTTAACTAAGCCACCATTAATGTAGTTAATGTAACTGTGCTTCTTTTACTATGACAGGTGTGATATGAAAAGGGAGTACTGTTTCAGGTCTACTTTTTGGAAACTTTACAATAAACAAGAAAACACCCACAACAAAAGTGATGCTTTCTTGTGTTAAATGGTCAACATTAGATTAATTGTGCATTTTGCTATACGGTTTAGCTTTTGGTGTTTATCATTTTGGTATCTTACTTATGCAAGTGGACTTAATTTGCATACATTCCTGAGTTACCCCAAAACAGTGTGTCATGTCAGGCCTGAGACATGTGATTTCAATGACCAAACTTACTACAAGGTAAAAGATGCAAGTCTTACGATGTCGATGATCTAGTATGAGCATGCTGACATTGCTACAGGACAACTCTGTGCCCACTACTACTTTTTTCTATTCTTATTTTCTATTTTTATTTTCTGCTTAGCTCTCACTCTAAATTCCACGCAGCAGCACTTTGGCATGCTGCATCAAAGATGGCTGTAGGTCCACCCAAGGGAAGATTACACAACACCGCTCTCCTGTGACATTTGCTACATCTTCTGTCATCTTAATCCCATTCCTGCTGAGTAGGTCGGGAAGACGCTGCCTCACCGTAGCAACTCCTGATTAGCCTGACGAAGATGTAATCCAATTCCAGCGACTCAAATAAACATGTTTATTCTACTAATTCTATTCCCGGGCTGGATCCCAGGGATGGATTTGAAATGAGTTTTCTGAATGGGTGAACAGGCAGGCGGAGCAGGGCAGGACATATCAAGGAGGCTTGACGCACGGAGGCAAGAGAGGAGGAATAAAATGAACAACCTCCGCCACGGGGGTAAACACTGCTATGGCTGGACATTGGGTCTAGTTCTTGGCTCTTTTCTATTTGTATCTACATGCATAACCACATGCTCCTGTCATATATTTATGAATCTAACCCGTCATTACTGCCCTAAGGTCCTGTACCCTTTTAAAGCCAGCCTGATATGACATAATAATGACATTAAGCATTTGTTCAAACTGGTGGCCGGGTGGTTACCATCCAACCACAACATTGCAGGTCAGATTCCTCCAGGGGCCTTTGCTGCACGTCAGACCTCTCTCTCTCTCTTTCTCTCTTTCCCCTTGTGTCCTGTTTCTCTCTAAGCTGTCAACTGTCTAATAAATCCAAAAAGGATTACCTCAAACAGCACTGTGGTATAAAAATGAGGCTGTGTGAGCGAGGGTATGTTGCTACAGGTGCTGATAAGAGGATAAAAAAAAAATAATTGTACTCCTCTGAGGCAAACTCTGGAGAGCTATCGCAGCAGGAATAAATTGCTCCTCTGTCCTGATGTTTTCAAAGTAAACAGTAGAATTAACATATTCATGCTACAAGGTAATCTACTCGGTGCTTATTTGATAGCACCAAGTGCACTGACAGATGACTTTGGATTGTGCTGTGGATAGACGATATGGAGACAAATATAAATTCATTTTTGAACAATAATCTCGATACTGCAATTCAGGGTCGACCGGCATTGGTTTTTCATGGCCGATACCGATTATTAGTAATTAATGAGACCGATAACTGATGTTTGGAACCAATATGGATTTACATTACAAATGAAAACCTTTCTGCCAATATTTAGAATTTGGAATTTAACAAACTCCAGCACAAAGCTTTGTTTAAATGCCTTTAAACTGAAACTTTCAACACTGTATAAGCTACAGCAAGGTCACAGCAACTTTTTTTATAATGTCAAGTGAAAAGTTATATAACAAGTGAATAAATTTAAAAAAAGCTCCCTGAGATTTTACAAAATCCTTCCATGCTGACACTTTCTTTGCACTTTTTAATTAATTCATTTTTTCAGCAATCATTAAAATAAAACACAGATACAGTTCCAAATATCAGCACCAATAATCGGCCAGGCCGATAATCCGGCGACCCCTAATTAAAACCGATATGAATCTGTATTGTATCTGTGATTAGTTATGTTTTCCAAACACAGGTGCCACTGACTTGTAATACGTGTAAGGGGGGTTTGACCAAACCGCACATCCTCTCTAACAGATGATGTTATCCGTCTCAAAGAGGGCATCAGATTTACTGTCCCACATGATGTAACAGTCCCCAAGACTCTTGTCTTACAGATACACGTTCTTGTCTAGACTTTAAAAAGAGCATGCAACGGGACGTTCATTTTCACAAACACAAAAAAGATGCTCTCACAAAGAAGCGGTGAACAGATTATGATGTGGAGTTTTGATAAAAGCAGCTATTGTCACACTATAAAGAACCTGATTTATCCTCTATCTCTTTCTCTGGAGTGTAAATCGAACTTTAAGTATTATCAGTACGGAGCTTTGCAGAAATTTGTGGGGAGTTTTTTCTCCTGTTGCACAGACTGAATTTGCCAAAAGCATCTAAGTGAAAGTGCCTTTCAAAGTAGCGCTCAAACGGCGGAAGGCACTCTCCAAAGTGCTAGTTTCTCAAAGAGCTTATTGTCTTCTCATGTGTTATAAATTATTAAATAGCTGACCTATATTCTTGTGTCTTAGAGGGGTTGGTGGAGCACTGGAACAGAAAACAGTGACACTGCAGAGTTGTTGTGATTTCTCTCAAACGTCACATCGTGAATTAGATGTGATGGTGCTGCAGGGAGCTTTGTCCGATCCACAGGGAGAGCTTTGCTTTTACCGCAGAGAAATAAACACCAGTTTTAATTAGAGCCCCACTAAGAAAAAAAAGCTGGATTTTTAAGCCTACTGTGGTAAATTTAGAAATGCAGATCAGTATGCTGCACTATGAAAACCAATCAAGTGTCATCTGAGGGCAAAGAGAGGAGAAACAACAGAAGTAGGATGATACACGTACATGCCTTCTTTACTTTCTTTTTTGATTTGATTATTTGCTTTTTGGTCTAAAAATATCCACAAACCCCTTGGTGAAGAGTAATGTAAGACTTCCCATCTGAGAAGCTCTAAACAATGTCATTCTCTTTTCAAAAGATTCGACTGTCCCATTAATCACTCACTCATTTCCTTTCAGTGAACCACTCAGTTTCAGAGCAACGTCTAAATCATGAATTCAGCTGACGGTAGAGAAGCTGTAAGAAGTTTTCAGATCTAAAAGCATCAATACAACAAGGTAAAAATACTCCATTCTTAGCAGCAAAATGTACTTAATTTATTAAACATAAAAATACTGGTTAATATAAACTGTGCTGATGCATCAATGTGCAAACAGTATTTTGCAGTTTTAGCTGGTGAAGGGGGAAATAATTTGAACTATTTTATATACAGGTATGTAGTAGCCCACTGGTTCAAAAATCTGAGGACTCATGAGATAAGGTTGTCAAAAGTGCAAATACTTAGATACATTGTTGATAATATATTAAAATCAAAACTATCTCTGTTAACTATACCAATGATAGTATTGAAAGTACCGAAGCTATTAAAAAAAATTCAACCCAAGGCTTCACAGAAACAACAGGGAAGAAAATCAGCTGGTCCTCAAACACATTGGTATGTGTTCAGTGACTTCCTCTGTACCAGCACTGTGTGCAGGTTGCTAATTAGGAGAAAAAACCACAGACCATCTGGCGATGGGTTCACTACAGCCACGATACAGCAATCTGCAACACAAAGTGAAGCAATGGCCCCTTTCCTGCTTCCTACCACCTCACTTCAGGTGCTCTTGCTTGGACCACTCAGAACTTAGCCTTCATTTTGATCTCAGCTACACACCAGGAGGTTTTCATGACTGCATTTTAATGCAACATTTTTCACTTTGACAAAATCTGTCCTCGCACAGATCTAAACACCTGGCAAAGCGATCAAACAAATTCTGTGGCGCTTCCCACAACAAGTGGGGTCGCCAGGACAAAATTTCGCCATGATTACACACACAGACTCAGAAGGGGAAAACAGTACTCGTCACGACATTGTAGCTTTCAAAATTTGCAAGCCTAGGACATATTTTTTTCTTTTTCCTGGGTATCAAAAGAAGTATTGTTCCTTCATTTCCACTAGTGTCACATCAAAGTTTAAAATTCTGCTATTATGACAACATTATGATGATTAATGAGGCTGGAAATAGGAGGGGAGAAAGTTATGCTGCACATATTTATACTAATTTTTCGGACTTTATCTTTGATTCTACTACATTGTTTAGAGAAATACTATGTATTTTTTTCCTCTTTGGACTTTGAATTAGCTATTTAAACAAAACCATCTGAAAAGTTTAGATGGGAAATGTTTCTTTGGTGAAGCTACAAACAACTTAAAGACGTCTAAAATGTGACAAGAAAGGGTGACAAGCGTGTGTTTTTTTCCTGTAAAATCTAAATCTGGAAAGTAACCTGAAATTTTAAAGGAGTAGGAGTATAAAGTACCAGAAAATGGAAACAATCATGCAAAGTACCTCAAAGTATGTACTTTACTAAATGCACTGAGTCATTTTCCACCACTACACTAAATCTGACGTTCTCTCTGAGGCAGTGCACCATCATCAATATGATCAAGTATTTTAAAGTATTATATTTCAGCCACAGTATAGGGCTGTAAAAGATGTTTTGGCTGCTCTAGCAAAATCTGATCCACAGTGTGTGTTTAGAAGTGCAGTTTTTCTCCCAAATTCTGGTAGACATATTAGATATAGAGGCTTCAGGGGAGAGGGACGTGACTCATAACTCATCGCTCTCAGTGACACAAGTCAGTGAATCACGACTGAAAGCACCGAGTTGTCCCAGAGCTCCTTGAGCTGCTCAAGTCACAAATTGTATTGATGCTTCGCGGCTTTGTGTTTGCATTTCTGCAACGACGACAAAAGAAACAAAAGTGGAAGCTTTCAGAAAGTGTATTCTGCTGCTAAATGGCTTTCGTGCATTACGCCATGTGAATTCTTTCAGATGAAAATGATAAAATCGTATCATAATTTTGGAATTCCACAGTTTTTGAGAGGATGCTTATCTAAAGCTATTATATCTAACAAAGAGATACTGTCAAAATGCACCATTTTTATTCATCTTTGTTAGCCCGGATAAAAAGAAGAAGAGAAGGGGATGAAGGGATGGATAAAACTGGATAACAGCTAAAACCATTCAGCTCTGGAACAAAGTGTGCATCTGCAGGCAGCTTTGGCGCCGCCTTTCTCTTTTCTGCTTTGAAAGGCCAATCTCAAGAGGTGCATGAATGAAACTATACAGAAGGATATGCTGCTAGAAGGATGACAGTGGTATAGCTGCTGATCTTGTGCTCACTGTATATCATAAAGACGTATTTAAGCTTTGAAACGGGTGGCAAATTCTTTTACACCTGTAGGTCACGACTTGTAATTAGACATGTCTGCATCTTAAAAAGGTATAAACAGAAAAGATGTTAAAGTTGAGATCTCCAGTGGGAGCTTGTGAGGCTTTCAGGTGTAAATTAATGATCAAAGCAAGGATGTAAGTTTTGTTTCAACACTGGGAGGGATACGTATGCAACTGGGGGTTCAGGGTCCTCACCCAATAAGTTTTGAGGACCTGCATTTTGGTGATTTTTATGCATACATTTTTGCTGAAAATGTCTTTAATTTTGTCAAAATAAAAGTCCTCTGCTACCATCATGTTTTTACTGAAGCAGCAGAGCTTTGATTGGATCAGAGCACACCAGGCCCGACCCTTCATGAACCTGCACAATTCCTGTCCAAGCACTACCAGAACCCAAACTACAGCAACAGTTTTAGGTCCAAGTCTGATTAGAAAACACTAATTGCTACTGTGTGAGAAATTCATATTTAAACATCTGTGATGAGCAAAGGGCTGACACGTTTCCTCACAGAACTTCTCCTTCTTTCGTCTGTTATTTCAGTCGTCTGTCGTCAGCTCAGCATCCTTTCCATCTTTGAGAGCATAAATCGGTCTATGGCAGCATGCAGATGATGGTTATTGCTCTCCGCTTAATGTTACACACATCTCTCCCCCTGCTGAGGCACGAGCACAGCCAACCAAGTCGCCTTGGAGCCCCCCGCTTTCTCTCTTCATATTTTCTGTCCCTCTCTCTCTCTTCCCAGGTTCTTCACTATATTGCTCCATTGTTTTATAACTCTCCCTCTCTCTCTCTTTCACAGTCCCCCCTCTTTCTCCCTCTTTCTCCCTCTTTCGTCCTTATTCAGTCCAATGCAACTCCTGCTATTTAGGCAAAATACAAACAAACAAACAAACAAAGAAAACACTAAATTGGCGAAAACCCAAACCAATTCAAGTCCAGAGAAATACTGAAAAATTACAGCCTGGTCTGGACCCCGCTGGTTGAGTTGGGCCTAACTGAGCTTGGGTAAACAATCAAAGCTTAAAAGCACAAGTTCTAACTCTTGAGGGGGAGGAGTCGCCTGGATCCCCCCAAACTCTATGCTTATGAATGAAAGGGTGCACAGCTGTGATTTGTCCCTTTCCTAAGCACAAAGGCTGCACTGTAAAATATCAGAGAAAAAGACCCTGAAATTGCATTTGGAAAACCGGAGTTTAGCTGTTTCACATGCATCTACTTTAGGGATCTTAACATGGGAAAACATGAGAAGTCACGCAGCAGAGCAACAACAACCCTCTGCATGCAGCTTCTATCAATACCAGCAAAGGTCAACATTGTGAGAGGGATGCAGGACTTCTATTCCAACAGCATTTAAAGACATTTACACCATAAGTTGCTGCAGAAATGGCATAATTTAGTGAATAAAAATTCACCATAATGCAGGAAATTAAAAGCTTGACATTTTCTGGCGAAGGACCCTGAAACCCCCAAAGTTGAAACTAAACCTATGCTCATTGAGCAGAAGGTGCACAAGTAAAGGTGCACCGTTCAGCTGATGTTGCTCTTTCCATGACACAAATGTTGCACTACAATCTGCAAAATTTTAAAAGAAAGAGATTCTGGAATAGCATTTGGCAAAACAGGAGTGAAGAATTTTCATATGTGTCTGCTTTTGGGTCCTCAGGATGGTAAAACATAAGAGGTCATGCAGCAGAGCAACAACAATGCTCTGCATCAATGCCAGCATAGTTTCCACTATGAGGGATGCAAGACTTTTATTACCACAACATTGAAAAACATTTGCACCATAAATTGGTGCAGAAAAAGCAATATTTGGTGCATAAAAATTCACCAGGATGCAGGAAAAAGTTTGATGCTTACATTTTCTGGTCATGGACACCAAAACCACCAATTTCAAAAGCTGAAACAAAACCTACACACTAAAGGGTGCACTCCTCTGCTGATGTGACCCTTTCAACTGCACAAATGCTGCTCTAAAAACTGTAAAATTGTAGGAGAGAAGTGATTGCATTGGGTCAAACAGGAGTTAAGCAGTTTCACATGCATCTACCTTTGGGTCCTTAACATGCAGCATGCAGCTTCTATTGATGCCAGCACAAACAAATATTGATCAGCAAACACAGCATGAGCCCGCGTTGGTAAACCTCAGAGCAGAAAACAGGAGAGACAGGTTCAGGTCAAACAGCACAACGTGTGGACACCGTCTATGAAATGTCCTGTAATGGCTGTCTCAGATGAATAACCTGATCTAGGTTAGGTATGCAGGAGTGCCACAGCCTCATACCAATCATACCTGCACTGGCAAACACACACTGGACTGAACTGGAAAAGCCTTTTCAAGAAGGAAAAAGCTAGTTCCTCTGCATGCATGTGACACCACCTCCCTCCAACATACCTCTCATCGGATTCTGGATCCACAAGATGCCCCCGATAAGGTGAGGAGATTGTCCGAGCATCACCTCTAATGTCCGGAGCGAGCACCTTAGCTACACCACCAAGTGTTTGACAATCACGGGGAGGAGCTGGTGACTTCCTCGGTCCACATGTCACACCACCTGCTGCCAGATGAGCGGAGTGCTGAGCGCTCTGTTGCGCCACAGAAAGAAAAAAAAGCCTGCTTAATATTATCTAAAAGACTAATTCTCATGAAAAGAGTCCCTCGTGTCCCTCGTGTCCCGGCGTCCTCCAGAGAACACGGAGTGCGCGATGATTATGCAAAAGAAGTGGACGCTCCTGTGCTCGGTGCAGACCTGTTAACCAGGCGCACGCACACAATATAAATACAGAAAGAGGCTGCGCGTTAACACGAGTCTTTATGGCGTGTCATCATGTACCAGCACGGCGTTATTGTACAGTGTAATAACAAGACAAGATGACCAGGACAGTGTACGTAATGCGGAGAGCTGCAAACATCACCCAATCACAAGCTTTCACAGGTGACCCGACTGAGTCTGTGTTGATCCGTGCATGCACAGCACACAGCTCCAATTATCACCATAACTAACTATTATCTGTTAAATGAAACACACAAACGGAAGTGCCATCGTGGACGGCGCGAGATGAGGCGTCTTACCTTCGACAGCCATAATGTTACTCCACAGATTTGGGCATCACTCGCGAGGGAGCAGGCGAAATGTAAAACTCAACGCGCTCTCATTGTACCTTGTTTGGCGTGTTATCATCACTTTGCTGCGGGCAAGCCGGAGCGCACAGCTGCTGCCGCGCCTCAAAGGATCCTGGGAAGTGTAGGCTCAGCGCTTTCTGGGGTGTGAGGGGGGGAAGCAAGTTTCATCAGTTTTGCAGAAAAAAAAACAACTTCACTTTCTCTCTTTCCTTAAAGCTTTCTATAATGAATATTTATTGTACTGCAAATCCTTAAACTATATGAACTCTAAATATGGAAATGAATTGCTCAGTTATGGAGAAACGTAATGTATAATTTAACAGACCCAGAAAAAGAATGTTCATATTAAGACCAGTGCTGCATTATTTATGTTAAAACGTTTGCAATGTATTACTTTATGTATTTTCTGTCAATAATCTTAATTTTATTTATTTATTCATCAATTAATATTTTTTAAAATATATTTTCCTTTACTTAATTAGACTTTTTTTTCTTTTTTTCAAGCCCATATTATTTTTAATATGGTTGACCTGCTTTATTATATATATATATGTGTAGTTTTTCAATAAAGTTATTAAAAAACACTCTCTCTCTTTCTATCTGCTCCTGACACTCTTTGTATCTGTGTATCTTGCCCTTATGGAAAATCACTACAATAATAAACAGTATATTACTATAGGAATGGATGGATTACTTAACGGGCCAAACAGGCACAGGTCCAAGGGCCCAAACTGTCAGGGTCTGGTCTCCACCTGAACAGTGTAAGGTTGTTCAGATTATCATATACAAACCAAAAGAGCTTCAAACTGACTACAAAGAGACACAAAAAGATTACAAAGAGATGCAAAGGAACTGCCAAGAGAAACAAATTAATCATAAAAAGAGACACAAAAACAGCAAAAAGATACAAAGTGACCTAAATGAGACACAAAATGACTACTAAGAGACACAAAACCACCAAATGAGGCAAAACAGGACACAAAATGACCTACGAAGGCATACAATTAGGCAAGCTCAAAGAAACACAAAAGACTACAAACAGTTACAAAACAACAAAACAAGACGCAAAACCAAAACCATCACAAAGTCTGTCTGTCTGGCTCCTGTGTAGATAAGGTGGTGGGTCCTTTTGCATGTCTGTGGCTAGGGGGGCCAAATGTCTCATAATCCGCCCTGCCTACAGGTAAAACCAGACATGATCATTTTATTCATTCAGCACATTTATTTACAATTACACTCAAAATGATTTAAATACATGCAGCAGCAGGTGACATGCGCAGTGAAATGTAAGAAAGAAATTACAAGAAAATGAAAAAAATAAAGCATACGCAAACACACATGTAAATAACCAGAGGAAAAATAGACATTTTCATTATAATTTTGCACATGGACACAGCTGTAACAAATAAATCCACCTTGTACCTTGTACCCTGTGATAGATCTGAGTTTCTTCCTGGGAACAGGGCCAAAATGACCAAAGGTACACTCACAAGAGCTGGAACATATTTTAGTTAAAAAATGATAATTTTGAGGAATAGCTCGGATTTTGGGAAAACAGGCTTTTTTGGTTTTGTTGCTAAGAGTTAAGAAGCTCTATACAACTCTCTCTGTTCAGTATGAAGCTACCAACAACTGATTAGCTTAGCTTATCCAGCAAAAATTAGCCTGACTCTGTTGAAGGTAAAAAAAAAAAATCACCTGTCAGCGTTAAACCTCATTATTTGAAGCTCTGGCCATGTTTACTATGGAAATCCGACACTGTAACATTATCACAGAAAATAAGGAAAAATGTAATAGGTCGCCTTTAACAGTGAAATATCTCTGTGGGTAGTAGGAGACAGATTTGAAAATGTTTTTAAAAAAAATGTCACACAGGGCCCAATCCGCTACCTGCCTGCCTGTGTGTGTGTGTGTGTGTGTGTGTGTGTGTGTGTGTGTGTGTCACGTTATTTGACTGTGACATTTCATGATTGATCTCTTGCAGTGATGAACAGATAATGTAGGTGACAGTCACAGAGACAGTCTGCTGTTTTCAGCATATTTCCTCTGTGTGCTGCGTAACAGGTGTGTCTCTTGGTATGCACGTCCTGCTGTCTTCCTGGTTTCTTCTTTTGTTTAAAGGTGTGCTCAGCCTGTCTGAGGGGTTTCTCTGACTTTCTGTTAACTGATAAACGTCATATACAGTAAGTGTGTGTGTGTGTGTGTGTGTGTGTAAATGAGTCATAACTTCCAGAGTACTTAAAAAAGAGAGACAAAGAAAGAGAGAAAAGAAAGGGTAGAAATGAAAAGAGAATTATGTTCTTGTGAAGTTGTTAAACAAATATAATTACACTGTCAAATTTGTGTTAAAGAAGAGGAAATCAGGAAATCAACCAGAAAAGATGTTTTGTTCTACAGTGCATCTACAGCAAGGATTTTTTTGTTTAGTTTTTGGAACAACCATGAATGTCTACAGAAACTTTCCTTTCTGCACCGTGTCAGATTCCCAAACAGTTACTGGGACCCATTGATTGATAAATTGTGAGGATCAAAAACATTGTTTAAAGAGTTTCTACTTTTGGGATGATTGGTGACTGTGCTAGCACTCATGATGGTGAAAACACAATGAGAAAAGCTCAACAAATAGTTTTTAAAACAGATTTCAATTAACTTCAAACAAAATGCACCACAACACCGAAAATCACAATTCTGAATTAAAGTGTGATTTTCATAAAGTTTGATAAAATTGCCCAAAAAAGCAGGTGGATCAACAACAGCCCAGTGTGCTCCAAAGGAGGGGCCACAATTACGGCTGGAAATGTTGCAGATTTCTCGCTATAAAAATAACAGGTGTTGCTGTTTGTTGGTCTCAAACCCTGAGCTGCAGACTGGCAGCTGTCTTAGCAACACATTCTCATCTCAAGTTGTCATATATCGGCACTTGGTCAGTGGACATCCACTGCGATATTACGCTCTAGGTGTCCTCCTGCTTCTGCTGTTGATGTTCCAGGATGCCGCTAACAATGCCAGGATGTTAACAGAAGCACATGGTTGTTTTAGGAAAAAAACATCATGGTTTGACTCTATTCATATGGGAAGCATACACTGGGCTCCAAGTAAAAGTCCAGGGTTTGTTGGACCCAACCACCTTCCTTTCTGCATGCCTATATGGACCTTTGCGCTCCTTATAGTACACAGTGTTATCACTTGACGCCGCCCATCCATGTATCGTATGTGTGTATAATAACACTGTTTAAGGTCTGTTCGGCCACGTAACAAACTGATGCTGCTCGGCAGAGTATCAGGTGGCTTTTGCATTGGTATCTTAGGCCGAAATTACTGACAAAGTGGCAGTATTTGACAACTTATGAACAATAACAGGCTGGTCTTACCTAGGTGACACACAGTTCACCACTATCTCCACCACCCAATGACAAAGTTTGCTCATATACATGTAATCAGAAGTATGTCATTTTTAGAAACAAATGTAATGTATTTGAGGTTTGAAAATATGTACAATACCAACATCTGCTTCTTCCAACATGGCTGCAAATGAACAGTATGCTTCAATGTGGCATGTTTCTGCTGAAATGGTTTAAAAAAAGAAAAAAAACAGGAAGCATCCTCAGTTTATTGAATCCTCGTCCTTATTTCTCAGACACTAAAAGTAGCTTTTAGCATTGTTTCTGTATAATTCTACAGATTCCGATGATTCCACCAACACTCAATAACAGGATATGAAAAGGAAAGTTTTTTCCCCAGACAGCCATAGTCACCCTTTACATTAATCATTAAAGCCCCAGTCGAGCAGGCCGTGAGATTTAAAAGTGCTGTGGTCTGCTCTGTTCCTCTGCATTGTGCCTGCTGCTGTTTAATGAATGCTGAGCTGCAGGTATTCAGGCACTGAAACCCAATCCGTGTTTGAATTACTGCGCTGCGCTACACGGCGAAGCTGCTGGTTATTTGGTACATTAACACATCGTCAAGCATCTCATTAACATAAGCCATAAAGAGAGGGTGAAAGAGACACGTGTGAGAACTCTGTATGAGACTTACGCAGGCAAAAGCTTGAACGTTAACTCTCCGGAGCTCCTGATTTAAAACTTCAAAGTCATTTTTAAAGCATGTGCATGGCAGCTACAACTCAAATGTCAATAACACTGACAGAAAGACATAAATAACAGCAAAATATTCTTTTGATAATCCACACAGACTTGCCCGAAAGCTTTGTAGTCTCCATACTCCTTTGATATTGTTCTGCAAGCGTCCATTGACTAGACCCAGGTCAAATCGTGTTTTAAATCCTCCTCTTAGCCCTGCTTGATAATGGCGGAGGTTATTTCACAAGTAGCTGTAAGAGGATTTGCAGCACAACTCTGACCCAGGTGTTAACATCACACCAGCAGAGTAATGATCACTCCATCATCCTGGCCCTGCCACAGCATCTCCCCCTCAAACGCCACCTTCCCGTGTTTCCTGGCTCGCATCAGAATCCCCACCACCTTATCAGAGATCCGAACGTATCTGTCAAACAGCTGTCCAAACGTGATGCGCGTCTTCCCATCCGGGTCCGGATCAGCCATAGTCCTGATCACGTAACACATGTCAGATATCTCTCGATGGATGTGTTGCTCAGCACGTTTGGCTCTCTCTGCAGTTTTGGTGCCCTCCTTGGGGCGTCCGTAACCCTCTTCGCCCTTTTGGATGCGGAGGGACATGGAGTAATCGTAGTCGAAATATTCACTGAAGGGGTTCAGTTTCTGGTTGACGGTGTGCTCCGAGGCCCAGCTCTGCCAGCGGCTCTTGAGGTTTCCCACAGCGCTGTATTTCTTGGAGAGGGTGTTGATCTTGTTGGCATCCTCAGCTTCTTTTTTGTACCTGAGAGGGATGGCAGATTGTATTACAAATAAATAGAAATACAAAATACAGTCAGTATCTGTTTTGAACCAGCAAGGCGCAAAAGGAGCTGCAAATATTCAAAAGTAAGAAGCTGATACCTTTTTATTTGGACTTAAGGTCATTACAGACCTAACCGAGAGGTTTCTGAATGAAGTGATCATGATATGTGGGGAAGAAAACAAACCACAATGACTCAAAAATTATGAAATTAAAATGTTGTCTTCAAGCCTTAAAACTTCACTTATTACAAAAGTAAAGTTCATTATTCCAATGACACCTCTCTGTTTACACATGAGACCAGGATGCCTGCCACTCCAGATATTCAGTGGTTTGAATCCAAAGTACCGTAAGATACTTTTGACTGTGTTATTTTAAGTTGTCATGGAATAGAAACTTGATCTTTTTGGAAACTGCAACTTCTTGGAAGACACAACTACTTGACCTTCTCATGCACCAGGGGATATAATTTCTGTCCATCCTGTCAAATTAAGCAGCATTTAACTCTACAATTACCACTGGTTAACACTTAAGATTGATCTGTCACTGTCAAATTTCTTGCCTCTGTATCCTGTTTCTCAATGGAAGACTGCACCTCCCCCAGTGACCATTTGTATATCAATTACTCACCCTATGTTATGTAAATTTTGTGAAGAAAACCTTCCTTTTCCAGCATGCCTCAACTGTGAACAAAAAATCCAAAAATGGAAAAAAGTCTTGATAAACTGAACTCATAGGGTCTGCATTTAACAACAGCAAAACTGTATCAAAACATCAGTTTACAAACTCTCACGCAATTTGAGCAGAAGAGTCCAAGTCTCATTTATCCGGTCATATGCTCAGTACTTCCCAAACAGACATCCCTTTCTATGCTCTCTTCAAAGCCAGACCCAATGGACAAAAACAGTGATTTTAACTCACAGAACACAGGAGCTGCTGGTCTACCACTACACCGATGTGTTATTTTGTGATTTTGGGTTTTAAAGGGTTATTTCTGATTCACCAAAGTCACACAATAACAAAAAAAAACAAAGTAGTGATAATGTGTAGCGAGTAATTAATAAACAGATGGTCATTATGGCAGTCATGTTTTCCTTTTAGGAAGTAAGAAAAAATATTTTAAGAATTTATTATCAATGGCAAGGCCTTGTTTTTCAGCCTTTAAAAACCATTTCCATTCAAAACAACTTTCTCTCTTTCCTAGAAAAGCAAAATGAAGCACAGCAATTGTACTCACATTGAGACAGAGGGCCTTTTAATCATTATCGCTGACTCAGAGTCTTCATCAGAGTCTTTTTGTTCTGTCCTGTTTGTTTGAATATCCTCTTTGTCCAGTGTTTTCTTCACTACGTCAGGATGTCCACTTTTATCACCACCACATGAGCGTCCGTCTCCTGGTCCTGCTCCTTCTTTACCAACGTTCTGCTCTTTCTCCACCTGCTTCCAGCTTTTGGTCAGAGATGACACCATGTTGGAGCATTTTCTGCGGCGTGTAGGTGAACTTTTCTTCTTCAGAAGCCTGTCAATCTCCTCATCTGATGGCCCAGACTCCTTTTTGATCCTCTCGGTTAAGAGCGCGACACCAGCACCTTTCTCCTGAACCCCGCTGGTCACCGTCTTCACCACTTGTTTTACCTTGATGCCAGCTGACGGCTCAGCTGAAGTCTTAACCTCCTCAGTCTTGGATGCATCTTTTTGGGGAGTTAATGTCTTTTGAACCTCTTTGGAGGTGACTGCATGGTTTTGGGGAGCTTCTGTTGGCTGGATTTGAGTGTGAGGATGCTTCTTGGGGACCCATGTTTTTCTGGGTACCTCTGCTGGTCCTCCCAGTGAAAATGGAGCCCAGCCACTGGGTTCACTGGCCTGCTTCTTCTCATTCTCCGTCACCCACTTCTGCCAGCTGCCCGTCAGGCTGCACACCATGCTGATGGTGCGCAGCTTCTTGATGTTCTTGTTGGTGGATGGTTTCCTTTGGCTGCTCTGTTTGTCAGACATAATTACGAGTCTTAATGTGTCAAATTAGGCACAATTACTCCTGCTAAGTGATCTTCCTTAACAGCCGTCAGACCTGCTACAACATATCCATCTCTTCTCTGCTTAAATCTTTGTTTTTCTGTAACCAGTTCTCCCTCTGCTCCTCACGCTCGCAGCTTCAGCTCTAAAATGGGGAGAGCAAACCCTAACATGACCGTGGAAAGTATTCGAGTCATCCCAGGCTACCGTCCTGATCATCTTTCCCTGACACCGGTCACCCCTACGGACTCGTGTTTCATCACAGATTGCGGAGCATGTAACTGGAGGTAAACAGGGCAATAGATCAGGGAGTGCTAAGCTTAATTAGTAAATGCACAGACACAAAGACCACCAAAGACGTATGCAACTTAATATGTGCTCACAGTATAACTTATTAACTTTCTGCCGCCATCAGATATCTTCAAGCAAAATGCAAACATAATCATCCTCTTAGTAATCAAGGGAAATCTTTTGACAGTTACTCACCTCAGCTGTTTTTCTGCACATTATAAAAGCACCCCCACAAATTTAGATGACCTTGTACAGTGGAGGATAATACAATGATCTTGTGTCCACATACTCTGCTTAGCACTGTCTTTGCAAGTCAGGGGGAGGTATTCAAATCTCTTACTTAAAGGATTTTTGCTCAAAGTGCTGCTGCCAAGCAAATGGCAGCACTCAGTAACATGACCTGAAAGGCATGCATTATATTTTAATCATCCACAGTCCATTTCAACACTTTACTTTAAAATTCTCACATTTAAAATACTACTATGAGACTGCATCACACTGTGCTCCCTAACAAGAAATTTGGCAATTTCAATGGACAACTCGCAACTGCACTTTTCTTGTGTGACTCTCAGTCAGTTGCTACTTCCCTAAATTTGCACTCACTTATTAAAACTTTGAGCACCCGTCAATTTCAGACTATGTATCTCATAAATTCAAATGCATAATAATCATGCATCATTATTTTGTTTTATAAATCTTACTTTAACAGTTGAATTCAGAGGAAGATTAGCCCGAAACGTAAATAATAAGTAGGATAAATACTCAAGTAAAGTACAAGTAATTCTTAGTTGAACTTGAAAGAATAGGTCACCCCAAAAACAAAAATAGGGATTTTCCTATTACCTGTAGTGCTATTTATCAATCTTGATTGTTTTGGTGAGTTTCACAGTTTTGGAGATATCGGCTGTAGAGAAGTAATTTTAAAAGTAATTTTCCAGAAATAATGACCTGGTTACTCGAGATCATCCACAATTGGTGGACAGTAAATAGTTCCTCCATCAAACTGCTTACAACAAGGTCTGTGGATTATCTTGAGTAACTGGGTCATGATTCCTGTAAAAGGACACTGCTGTTGAGTTTTGTGGGGTTTTATCATTAATTTTTTGGGCACTTTGAGCACCACAAGCTGCCATCTAGTTCCATTATTTTGGAGAGAAGGCAGACATTTCTATGACTGATATCTCCAACACTCTGCAACTCCCACCTAAACAATCTATACTGATAAATCAGACAACAGGTAAGAAGAAAAGTATGTTTTTTTTATTTTGTGGTGACCTGTCCCTTGTGTATGATTTTCTGATACCTTGAGCACCAGTACAAATGGCTTTAAGATGTTAACTACAGAGCTTCAGAGGCATTAAATACTGAAATAAATCACACTTTACACCTAAGAAAAGAACAGCGTTGTAGCTATTAAAGAGTTGGACACTATCAGAATCTCACAGATGCAGCCAAGACTTAAAGAGAGAGTATCGCAGATACAAGGAGACATTTAATCAGAGGTGAGAAAAGAAACAAGGAGCTTGAGACCAGGAGAGAATGTGATACCTGGAGGAGACGAGGATCTCCTGCTTACGCATGAAGGGGTTTAATCTTGCAGTGCAGCTGGCAGTGAGATTCACCCGTTCACTTTTCGAGAGCGACATGCACCCTGAAATTAGCACTATGAAAATGCACACTTTATACTTTGCTAAATTGAGCTTTGACAGGGGGTGTTTAGTGTTGTTTTAAGAGCTGTGTTTTATGTGAAGATACATGATGTATTTTATGTTGTGTTTGCAGAGGAGGGCTGTTGATATAAATAGAACTTGGCACACACACATGCACACAGACATGAAGTTGCAGCTGTTGGCAGTCTGTCACAGAGAGTGGAAGTGACTCATCGAGCATCAGCACAGGACCAACTGAAAACCAAGCGATGATATATTCAGTTTCACACTCTGCTGTGAGAGGAGGGTTAGTGCTCCTCCACAAGGACAAATACGCTCATTGCACTCTGGATATAAATACAACACGTGGAGAAAGCTACTTTTTGGAGCTAGTGTGGGTTAGTGTCTTTATGGAAAATTAAAGTATTTAATTAAAAAATAATCTCTTGAATGAAAATGGTATATATAGTGTATTTATACACATACAGCACACAGCCAGTGAAGTCATGGGTGTATTATGAGATGATGGGTCTCTGGGCACAGATATGCAAAAGGACATACAGAAACTTTTTGTAGTTTTGTGTCTCTTTGAGGACATTTTGTGTCTCTTTTAGGTAATTTTATGTCTTTCAGGTCATTTTTTTGTCTCCTTTTAGTCACCTTTTTGTCTCTTATTAGTTATTTTGTGTCTCCTTGTTGTTTCGTGTCTGTGAAAATTTTGTTCTAAAGATAATTTTGCATCTAACTAAGATGATTTTGCCTCTTTGTGGTTGCTGTCAAGTTCAAGGTCAAGTTTGAATTTATTATCCCCCCCTAGGGGTAATTTTGTTGCCGTCAAGTATTAAAAACACATCCAATACATCATATAAAACAACATAAAAGACAACATACTCCACAGAACACAGAGGATACAATGCAACACAGCACACAGTGTAAAATAAAATAAAATAAATAAATAAATAAATAATAAATCACACCATATAAAAATCAAGGATGGGCTGTGTGTTGTACATGATGCAATCAATTGTGCAAATTCAGCCCTAATTTTCTTCATAATAATCATAATTCTGTCTCATTGTGGCTGTTTTGTATCTCATTGGGGTCATTTTGTGTCTAACTGAGATTATTTTGTGCCTCTTTGTTGTCATTTTGTGTGTCTTTGAGGTCATTTGTGGCTCTTTGAGCTAATTTTGTTTCTTATTGATCATTTTGTGTTCCTTTGGGGTCATTTTATATCTCATTGAGGTTTGTGACTCCTTAGGTTCATTTACTGTCTCTTTCTGGTCGATATGTATTATTTTGATATTCTGAGTAACATTTTGCAGCTGAAAGCAGGGCGGCCCCCTGACACTTTGGGCCCCCTGTGCCAGGTCGGTAATCTATCAATGAGTAACGTCACAAAATTCCATCAATAATCAACAACAGAAGCCATGCAGTCCTGCAACATGTGTCAGCAAGTTAAAAAAAAAATCACACAGCCATGCGACAGGAATTTTAAACAACACAAAAGAAACTAGCGAAAAAAGTTTTTTTTTCCATTTAGCAGAACTGAGTTGCAGTGGCTTTGGTAAAGACAATGTTTTCTTTTCAATAATTCCTCTGTCAGAATTTTGGATATTATAATAACAATAGTCACATGTCACATTAAGGCCACACTGTCCATCTTTCACATCCAGGCACATTACCTTTGAGTTTGCTTGTATTTTTATGTGATGGCAGATCTATGGGGACCTGGAGTCTGCACCATCTGTTCTTCAGACTGTGGAAAAGTGAATTATTCATCCTTCCGTCTCCCAAAAATGTCACAGCTAGAAAGCTATTGTTTATCAGTAAGTAAGAATACGATGACTCTATATTTCTTCACATAGCTGAATAGATATACAGCATGACATAAAAGACAAAAGGTCACTTTTTAAATAATAGATTGATTTTAAAAATGCAGGGTGAATGTGAAGGTGACAGTCTACCAGCAGAGGTTGCTATAATTTCGCTGTTGAACTCTCTGCAAGGACACAAAAAGTCTTTTCAGCTCACGATTTAATGTTTTTATTTAATAACCCCAAACATGTAAACCCCTCTGCTGAAGAATCAGCTGTCAGCCCTGTACATGAGTTAAAGCACAGTAATGCACACAGTACACCGCAGTTTATTATATCACGCTAAATCAACTTATTCTATCTCACTATCTCACCCTGTTTGATTTATTTGGCTGACTTTACAATGTGCACTTTGTGTAGAGGGATTATGGGGCCCCGAGATGCACTTTCTGAATTAAAAAACAGTACACAATTAGTGCAAATTACACTTGTCAAAAAGACACAAATAGCACTGATCCATGGGTGCTAAAAGTGATGATTGTGTCCATTAAAATGCCGTTAACCATCTGCTGATTTCTTTTAGACTTTGCAGGCAGCCATAATAGCTGTCTCACAATGTCTTGAGATAGTTTTCATTCTGTCTCAGCCTGCAAATTCGGGGGAGGAATGTCAAATAAATTTTTAAGCATTGGGAAGGACCTTCGTTTTTTATTCTGGCTTTTTTGGGAGAGGCATACAACTTTAAATGGCTATGTTTTATATTTATTTTATGGCCAATTTAAAAAGAAAATATGCCCTCCAAAATCACAGGCCTGCAGGCATGTTTTCTTTAAAGAATTTTGTCCATTTTTAAAAAATATTATTTGGTGATTTTTAGAGAATTTTTTTTTTTAAAATTACTTGGTGATTGTTTTTATAGAAAACATGCTTTCCAAACATGTGGGCCCACAGGATTTATTTTTGAAAATATTGTCCTTCTTTCCAGGCCTACAAATTGCTTTTTGCAAATTCCATTTTTTTCATGAGTGTACGAACTCTGTAAAACTCATGCTGCACTCATGCTGCAGGTTCAGTTAAGGGCTGCTCTGTAGATTTAGGCCACGTACAGCGGGTGGTCGACCCCACTGAAGGCAGAGAATGTCCAAATCTGGAGCAAATGCACCTGTGTTTCCTGGTTATCAACATCTGCACTGCCGCTGCTGCTTTGTTTACCCTCCATGTCTGGTTCGGATGTTGTTTTCTTTGGCCGTCCTTGTTATTGTGCATTAATTGTGCAGGAATGCTGTTTCTCTGACCTCTGTATGTGATGCTGATTTGTGTTATGCTTGGGGTGATCTTGCACATAATTGGAATCCTGTTGTTACAACGATCAGATCAACATCCTCGTGTATAAGAGATATTCATAGCTATCATCTTGTTTGCAGCAGTAGCTTATTTATTTGTAAAATGAGTAAATCAAACAGCTGTAAGCAGGAGTTAGAGGAGGTGTTTCAGCATCTGTCTGCAGAGTTTGATGGATTAAATGTCTCTTCATTTCCAGGCCGATCAACAATAACATCTGTAGCAGTCAAACATATGGCTCTTGACAAATCATCTGAAATAACTACACTAAAGTACAGTATGATCCAGCTGCAGAAGCCTCTGCATAATGCTGACCTCGACAAAGAGGCCAGCCGCACAAATCTGTCCTGGCCCAGGAAAAGTAAACCACTATGTAATCCACTAATACTTCCTTCCGAAGGAGCTGCATGTTATTGTTTGGCTGTGCCACTTGGCCCTGATAAATAAAGATGGGAAAGACAGTAAATTAGAGCAAGCTCAATACAGGGGTCACTGAGGGCCGGCCAGGAGGCTGAGAGGAAACCTTGTCCCCCCGCAGAGCGGACGACAGGATGACAGAGAGCGCCGCTGGAGCCAGACGAAGTCATTAGAGGCTGAGGGAGAACTAAAGGTCCCTGGTCTGGATTTATGTGACAGGTTTCATGACAATGTTTTACAGGATGAAGAGGATGGAGGCAGAAGAGGAAGGAGTATGATAAAAGATAAAACAGGAGCTCTTTGGAGTGGCAAGTGTTTACAGTTGTAGAGGCTTTAAACGGCACTGTTTTATGTTGTTATGATGTTTTTCTGTGTCACTGACAACTGCTGAAAAAACATCAAGAGCGGCTCTGTGATGCTGTTCTTATGCTGCCTTCACATGCTCCCCAGAAATATCATATTTACGAGTTATGAGCACACGAACAGCCCTCCAAAGTCGTAATTACGAGTGGGAAACTGGAAAATTTTGGTGATGCCTGAGTTGCAGAGTTGTGACATTTGCGTGACGTTTCAGAGCAGCAGAAATGGCATGAAAACAGCATCAATAATTGACATTAAAAAGTTATATATTTCGTTATTTTGTTCCTAGTAGCTATCATTTACTTTAATGGTTGCACATTTTAGTATATGCAGCTGTTAGCTGTAGCAAGCAAGTACATTTTTAACTATAAAGAATGCGAGGGGAGCCTTCTGACATTGATAACGTTATTTTATAACAGGAGTTGCTGACTTGATGTTATAAATGCATAAACAGCAATGTTTTGTCAGTGGTAAGAAACTTTTTTTTATTGATGCACATACAGTATTTAATATCAATTTTTAACCACGTTTTGGTGTTAATGTTATATGCTGTCCACGTGAAGTGATCTACATGAAATATAAAAATATATAAACTATAAAATAATATGTAGAAAAATAAATAAACAGTAAACAGCCATCAACCTCTTGTTTAAATGCTTTTAGCATTAAAACACAACTCATGTTGTGCCCTCTTCACCTCAGAGCAAATGAACACAATGAAGTCGGAAGAATAACTTCTGAAATCGGAAACTACGGCCACATAAGTGCAGAGTTGAAAAGAGTGGCATTTAAAGCTAAATGCTGACATAAGCATGCGAACATGCTCACCATAACAATATATGGATAATGTTAACCATTCTTGTTATTTTTAGTTTAGCATGTTAGCATGCCAATATTTGCTTATTAGTAATAATCCATTCAGTGGTTCGTGCTGTAGGCGTCCTTCTGCCTAATACAGCGGTAAAGAAAGAAATATTGGGAGAACTAATCACGATAAACAACACGGATGCATGTGACTTGCCAAGCCTGGATTACAGACTCTGATGCACCGCCTCCGCTCACACCTCAGCATTCAAACTATCCCTTTTGTTGGGGCTGAATCTTTGGTAACAGAGGTGAGAGCGCGTGCTTCACAAAAGTGGTAAAGCTAAAGACGTTTTTATGGCAAGCGTGCTCTGCTCTGTATATGAGGACTGCATGCAAACAAGAGAGATATTATGACTCTCTTAATTATAAAGAACATGTGAAATCATTTCACTTACAAAGGAAAAACGGTTATCAAAACTGGGACAAATTAGGCTGATCTTCCCAATTTCCACGCTGGATCCACTTCATTTTAACAATATTGAATGTGTTAGCAAAACATCTGGCCTATTTATTTTGAGACATGGTCTTGTTACCAGAGATCTTATAAAAACATGTTGCTTTTGGCTTGCAGCGCGTCAGTCGGCAATCACACTTCATTACTTCTGACCGCAGCAGCCTCTGGAGCAATAATTGGCCACACACTTCACACTCGTTACATCGACTTTTATAATGTTACCAACACTGAGCTCGGAAATCAAAAGCCCCAAAATATGTCCTGTGCGTTCATTCTTCCTCTGTGTCTTTGTCCGACTTGTCATGCTTCCTGACGTCAGTAACGGTTTCCCATAATTTTCCAACACGTCGCAGGAATGGACACATAAAACAACACTTCATTTTATGAATTAAACCAACAAGCAAATGCTCAAAAGCGTCATTTCCCAGGATGTCTTAACATGATTTAACATCCCTCTGGGATCCTTATTAGCCGATTTTGCCTTTACTAACATGCGAAAGACACTTTAAAGCTCTTTTCATCCAGTTATGAAGCCTTCATATTATCAGTTTGAACGGCGCCTGCCAGGACCTGCAGCCTTTCTCTGCTTCACACTCTCTGTGTACACCGAGTGCCATTCTCACTCCCACAGACCATCAATCATATCGAGCGCCTTTTGAGTTTTTCTTTATGAGGGAGTCCCTCACCTCGACTGACGTTTACATTCTTATTCTACTCTATTTATTATGCTAAACCACAGGAGTTTCCACTCAAACCAGCACTGGACAATCCAAAATGGTTTTTCTCCCTACAGTTGGACAATATGTGCAAATGGCGACCACTTTTGTAATAAAAGTCAAGAATCTTGCTGATAAAAGTTGAGAATTCAGAGATCAAATAACGTGTTGTTAAAGATTTGGAATATTTAAAATACATTAACTTGACATGACATCAGTTTGATACACTATTCTGCGCATACGATTATTTCAGTGAATAACATAACCCTAAAATTTGTAACTCTGCAGAGACCACACAGTTGCTTTGGGATTATACTGCAGTGAAAAGAGGATGGCTTGGAGTTGTGCACATTGATGTCAGCTGTAGTATAATGATTTCAGGGTGACTTGTTTCTGAATTTATGAGTTAATTCCCCAGTGACTTTTTTAGCGTTTCAAAATGTTTGCTTTATTGGTGGATGATTCTGTGCCAGCGATGTGGTTGAACAGATGATTTCTTTTGTTGCAGGGGTTAGTTATTGCCCCGCAACATGAAAACATTTAAGTTGTTAATTTAAATACAGGCAAAATGATGTCACTGTCACATGAAGCCAAAACACAAGGCTGTCTTCTTCGCTCACAATGCCGTGCACAGCCATGCAGCCAGCTAAACAGCCTCCTAGTAAAGTTTGAAGCAGCTGGCATTTAAAGTCTTTACTGGAAGCGATTGTGAAACTGAAAATTGTTCCGCAAAATCAAATAAAATGATAAGTGATTTCTAATAGGAAAAAGATGAGATACCATAAATGAGAATCACAATGACAAGAAAACTGGATTCACAAAAGCAGGCTGAATTCATGCTGTGTTTTGGAAGAAAATTAAAATCTCCCATTACAGTCAGTCATGTGACCCTGCTGTAGTTCATTTATAGGCTGATGTTAGTGTTTCACATCTGGCAGTTGTGTTTAGGCTTAAAAAAATCATAAAAGCGGTGGTTAACTTGTGAAGATTATCTTGCTGAACAAAATTTGAAAGTATACGCCTCTGTTTGCCAGAGATCTTATTTTCTATATTGATTCAAAATCCAATTGAGTTATTCCAGTGGTGTTTTGTTGAGGGAACATGACATACGGCCTCCAAAATCAGTTCATTCTTGAGTCCAGGTTGATATTTGGACTAAATTTGAAGAAATTCCCTCAAGGCACTCTTGACATATCACATTCACAAGAATGGGCCAGACCTACGTACGCACAGATGGACAGACTACCTGAAAACAAAATACCTCCGGGCTCAGTTAATGCCCGCACGGAGGAATAAAAAATCTCATCCCTGCAGCACTCCATAGTTGGTGCTGGTGGAGATCTGTTCGTACTTGATTAATAGTACTGGAATTAAGAGTCCAATCTAAAGACATTGTATGATCAAATCTGATTTAAAGCAACGGGCAGCAGACAGATGTTCTATTTTTACTCTGACTTCCTCTCTCTGTGAATCTTCAATGTTTGTATTCATTTCCATGAGAGCAGGTGGTCTCTTCAGGGGATTCAATGTCCCCGAGTGTTCATACTGCAGGTACTGTGCTCTGTCATATCTGATTTGGTTGAGGTCCAACGCTACATGCAGCTTAGACCCTCTGGGAGTCTCATCGCCCCGCCAGCTCTTCAGCTCTTCCTCATTTAACAGGAAAGGATCCACTTTCAGCCAAGCAGCCTGGCTGTGGATGTGAGGAGCTGGAGTGTGCGTGCGTGCGTGCGTGCGTGCGTGCGTGCGTGCGTGCGTGCGTGCGTGGAGACACGTGAAACTCCACTTTGCTTTGACACCCTGAACGTCCACTGGAGACTAAACTTCCCCCAGTTTAAAAGCGGTTCTTGGTACAGCCTGTCCTCACACCAACAGAGGACAAAGACCCTCATAGGTGTCTGCCAGCGTGTGCCGACTCTCTTCACACTCCAGACTCTCTATAGGACACATTCCAGCGAGGGTGTCGGGTCAGTGCCGGCGCTGAAGGACACGTGGTGGTTTGCAGACTGCAGTAATTTGTTTAACCTCTGATTAGGCCCAGGAATGTCAACTATGAGGAGACACTACAGGTCCCGACAGCATCGTTTGACACTTTGGTAATCTGTCACTGCCACTAGCGAGCGAGTCACCACTCGAGACAAAAGGCACTGCACAGCTCGGGCAGAGAGGGAGTCTGATGTTTGAACCATCTGGTTTGGTTCTCAAAAAGGCGGAAGAAGGCACGTCCGTCTATCTATGTGATTTATCTCATGTCTTTCTGTGCAATAAGACTGCTTTGCCTGACATGCGGTGCAGCATCTGTATCAGGAGATTTAAACTGATGGGGAAGATATTATCATGAAAGGAAGCTTTTGTTCAGTGGAAGCACGTCTGCTTAAAGAAAGACGTAATTGAGGGCAACTTTTTCTTCAACCGACATCTATCGTCACATCAATTTGGCACAAAAAGTGCAGCCGAAATGCAGATTGAAAACATTAGTGCATCACATGCTCCTTTATTTAATCTAGCAACACAACACTGACCACATGTTACAAAAAATGTTTAAATAAATCTGCAAATCTGGAATTTAATGAGGTAAAAGCAGAGTTATCAAAGGCACATTTCTCCAGGGTTATTATCTTAACTTCTAGGTTTTATGCTCAACTTCAAAACACCACTGTACTTCTGGAGTAAAAACAGGAAAAAAAAGACTAGCTTTCCTCAGGAAAGCTGTTTTACGTACACACACATTAAATTATACAATTTTAGTATGCTAATAAACATGTCGATTGTAGTTTTACAAGTTCCAGATACACTTTATCTTCTCGCCACATGTACCTTTAGTAAATACTCCACAGTAGATTCTGTTGTAAAGCTGGAGGTTATGAAATATGTGTTCACACGGATCACTTGGTGGAATCATTAATTTCATGCTTCAAATCCAACTCCAGCTTCTTTTTGTTTTTTCAAAGCTGCGTTGATGAGAAACAGAAACTGGCTGAATTCTGAGGCTGTGTCATGTTAAAGTCTGTGAAAAACTTTCTGGATGTAACTTGTGTTAATGATCTGTTCTTTGTTTTAAGGTAAGAGGTTAGTCTTTAAGGGGTTTCATAAATGTCCTTTGCAGTTACAAGTAAGACTCAGTAATATGAACTTTGACCTCAGTCTTAAAAAGTTTTGTACATTTGGGACGGCAGCTTAATGTAAGCGTAAGGCCCCGATCAGACAGCGAGGGGCCCTGCGCTGCATTTTTGTTGAAGCCTGCCTCGATCAGACAAAACGTGTTTTGCCGCGTTTACAAAAATCATTAGGCAACCCTCGAATAACCTGTCCTTAGCCTGACTGCTACTTTGCTGTGGAGTGACCCCGCAGATCTATACCCGAAAATCTACATGAAACTAGAATTTTGTCATAGTTAGGCATACGAGGCATGACCAAAAACATGTTTTTTGAGGGCACAGTGACCTTGATCTTTGACCAACAAATTCTATTGGTTATTTATGGAGCTCAAATGGATGTTTGTGCTCAAGTTAGAAAAAAATCCTTCAAGGTGACGGATCCAAGGTCACAGTAGCTTTGATGTTTGATAGGGCGTCCAGCAGCTCACCTGGTATAGCGGGCGCCCCGTGTACAAAGGCTTGATGCAGCTGCTGCGAGTTCAATTCCAACCCACGGCCCTTTGCTGCATGTCTTCCCCTGTCTCTCCCCTCTTTGATCCTACAAGCTGTCCTGTCAAATAAAAGGAAAACCCTCAAAAATAACCTAAAAACAACCTTGATGTTTGACACCTAAATTCAAATCAGTTCAATCTCGCGTCCAAGTGCAAGTTTGTGGAGATGGATGCTGGATGATGGTCAGTCAAGGCTTTTTTTAGGACGAGTTGGGGACAGTTTGACTGTCTGCTATGAATCTTTGGGTGGAACTGCGGTTGGTAAAATGACAGAAACTAGTTAAGGTAAAAGTTTGTTCAGATATGTCTTGCAGCAAACCTGGAGTGACCTTAAATTGAGCTAACATTAGCTCAACACTGGAGGCTACCACTTGTTGTCATCGCCACCACAGAAGGCCCACTTCTTAATTTATCTGAATGAACAGAGAAAAAAACACCAATGATTTTGGGTGCTTTTTCAGCTTTAAGTTTAAATACTTTCCCCACAAGGCATTCAGGGTGCTGCTCGACAACGCAAAAGCTGCAAGCAAAACACTTCACTCTCACTGAAAACAACTGCAAGAAACTGACCAAGGCAGCTTAACCCTTTGAAACCTGGAATAACATCACTTCTTGTGCTGCATTCAGACTCCTCTCATATGCAGTTTGGCCTCTGAAACCTTGAAAAATTGGTTTAAAAACATGGCTAAAAGGCCAATGAGCAATTTCGCAAGAGATGTCCCACAAATTGCAAAAAATTGGAAAAGGTGACCAGACAATTACCTGTAAATTAGTTTTTAAAAAGATATTATTTGGCATTAATAATGAAAAAAACAACCAACAACAAAAAACAACAAAATTATAAATATAGTTAATTTGACATTTTTTCCTTTTTTCTTTTTTACTTATAGCTTGACTGATTTATCTACATATTTATTTATTTTTGTTTACTTTTTAAAACCATTTTCTTTTCTTGTTTTTTTTGATAAATTTCAGACAACTTTCTTGTAACTTTTAACTTGTTAATTCCTTGGGCCTAATTTTGGAAACATCATGATGCGGTACTTCATCGTTTAACTCACGATCATCTTGGAAAATACACCTTACTTGTAAATGCAAACGTGCATTATACTCCCTCTTGAGCACACAGCTGTAATTGTTATACGTCACTAATTGAATGCGTCTGTATTAATGTCCTTGTTTTTTATATTCAGCAGAGGTAAAGTGATCACTCACAATCTAAACCCTGGCAGGTATAAGTCTTTTCTCAGCCAATAACTGAAAGCAAATGGATCTCAGTCCAGAATCTAATCCAATAATAACCTCACATCTTGAACTCTAAAAATAATCACACTCTGTCAAAACAGCGAGTGTGTAATTGGCAGTAAGCACTGCAAGTGACCCTCATAACTATTACCAACTCATCACTTTCAATTTCAAGGCCACCTCAAAACAGAGCGCGTGTTTTATACTTGATGCAAACAGAAATTCATTATACACTGTACAGTAAAAAAAAGACAATTTCATCTTACTTTGGATACAGTTGGGATAACAAAAATAATACCAAAAAACACATTTAATACAATTGTAATATTTATGGGCTGCGTTCTGTGAGCAACATTTTAATAAAAAAAGAAAAGTCTCTCGTTCGTGTCCTCAGAGTTTTCCAGATCAGTTCTGTCCTGCAGTTAAAGAGTCAGTGCTGCTCTCTGATTGCTGCTGTCCATTCAGAAGAGTTCAAGTCCTCCATATTTTTACAACACAAGGTCCCCTGAAAAATGGAAAAATTGTGGTTTGACATCGTGCTTGAAGATTCATACAAACTGACGCTATAGCGTGCTCAAAATGTACGCAAATTCCAGGCGTGAGCATCCTGAACGCATTTGTCCTTTAAATAACGTTTGAATCTGTGTGTGAACAGATGAGTTGCGTCTGTCTTGCTTCTTCCTCCTCGTGTTTGCTCTTCAGTTTATTGAGGGGAAAGGTTACGAGGCAACAGCAGCACAGGAATAGCCGTTGCTCTGCAGAAGAACCAGGTTGAGTTAAAAAAAAAAAAGATTCATTGGGTGACTCCCGTGGCCGGTGAAATGAGATGAGACAAGACGATAAAATGGGAAGCGTCCCTCTAATGTGCTACATAGCAGTTTGGAAGGTAAAAGTTCAAAAGACTAGGAGAAGTCCAGGGGGCGGATCATCATGAGCGTGGCTCGTAGCGAGTAGCTGGGGCCCTTGAAGTAGTGCCACTTGATACCATTCAACTTCCCTACGTGTTGTCCTTGGGTGAAGTACATGCCGTTGAGGTTGGACGGGCCACAGGCGTCAAACCACCAACCTGAAGAGAGTATAAGGAAAAATAAAACATCATTTGGTACTCAAAATATAGAGAAAGATTATGAAAGAGCTGAGCTTTGATACTGGATTTAACTAGAGAGCGTAGATAACTTGCAAAGCACTGATGACTTTTAGCAGAACAGGCGCATCTTTAAAGTGAAATAAAAAATACATCTTTTCAGTCTTAATCCTGTATCCCTGTGTTAATTTCATTATTTATCTCTTGTTATATGTCAAATATTTATTTAAAAATCACTATCACAGTATTTGTACATCATAACCCCTATCTTTTTTCCTCCATTACAACTGTTTCACATGTTTGTTGACTCATACTGCATACTGTCTATGGGATCATTTTGAATATAGCATTGTAAACATGTTATCACTGTTAGCTCTGTTGTTTCTGTTACAAAATGTAGTATTCTCACACCTAATAACTTTATTAAACAGAGAAATACAACTGTACACCTTTAAAATGCAACTTTGGTCACGGAAGACACGGAAGTCTAATTGCCTTGTTGACTCATCATAAAACACACTTCATTCAAACTCAACAGAAATTAAATGATAAAACTCACCCAAACCATCTTGGTTAGTCTTGTTAGTAATCTAGTTAGTTAGTCCACTGCTCCAAAAATCACCAGCTCTTGTTTGGTCGAAATAAATCCTTGATTCACCAGGTTAGATGTGAAAAACATGCCGCTATTCCTTACGCCGTTGTTAGCCGCCGGCTGTTTACAGTCCTGTAACTTCTCCCACCACCACTAGGTGTCAGTGTCTTTCAGCTCAGCTGCCTGTTCCACCAGTAGAGGCCAGAGACTGAGCTCTGGGGTGCGTGCTGTGCACCACATACAGTGAAAGAGCACCTTTATTTATGCCAGTACTAAAGACCATAATTGCATTGCAATTAACACATTAACGCACAGCCCTGGCATGGAGCCAACAATCTGCTGAGCAATGCACTCAAACTTATTTAGCGATCCAATCAAGTGTGAAGGATTTGTTTTAAATCCCTCTTGTAAATGTACACCACTCAAAGATTCTATGTAACTGCTAAATACGTAACAGTACAGAAGCTAAAGACGCTCTAATTTCCGTTTCACGGTCCCTTTAAGTAAGTTAGTGCTCTGGTTTTGTCCAGGTGTCGATAAAGTCCCCTGAATCATAAGTTTTGTCCTTTGTAAAGGTTGTAAGTTTCCCATGGCCTCTCCCACACGGCCATGGCACTGGTTCAGGAACCATTACACTGCTATCTTCTCAATGTGTTACTGTCACTGGGTTCATTGGCATGCCACTACCTGCTGCCGAACACTTTCTGCACCTCTTTCTATTTTAAGCCAAGAGTGTATGTGCACGAGCTCCAGCCACATTAGAGCAGTGAATGGCATGGGAAACTTTCATTCTACTCCCAAGGTGACACGTTTTATACTTCCCCTGAAGTATATAGTGGTACTAAAAGAAAGGGTAGATGTGTTCACACTTATTTTATAACTTAGGACACACATGAGATTCATGCCTCTTTTAGAACAGACTTTTAAAATGTATTACAGGTTTACAAGCTTCTGAAAGGTTTAGCACATCCATACTTAGTCAACTGTTTCTCCCTCTACACTCAGAATCGCTGCCTGGGGTCACTGAAGCAGCGGAGACTGAGAGGCAGCCTACTCTAACTATGCTCCAAATCTGTGGATTAACCTGTTCACAACTATCTTCCAAAACTTCTGTCAACTCCTCTCCTTACGACTCAGCCTTTTGCTTATTTTTCTACCCTGTTATACTGCATGAGTGCTTTGTTTGCAATCTTTGAAATTGCATTAAAATGTTTTCATACATGTGCAACTTTGTGTAAAGCACTTTGACCTACACTTGTAAGAAGTACCATACAAATAAAGTGTTGTTATTGTTATTATTATTAGTATTACACATTTCAGCAGGCAGAGATTTACTAAAGATAACATCTATTCCATCCTGGTAAACTGCCATTTAGGTTTTGTATCTGAACTACTCGCCCGAGCTCATACTGTCAGATATGGAACATATGCGAGGCATGGCATGTGTCAGTCACACAGTGACAAATGGCGGCTCCGCTCCTCTCTCCTGTCAGACCTGAACTGCAGCCTACAGTCTGACATTTCACAAGACCTGTCAGTAATCATGAGCAATGTTCTGCCCTTGTTGCTGGCATGGATCACACCCATATAAAGTTCACATTGATTGCTGCTTCATAATACGACACGTACACAGTATTTCACGGAAACTGTTGGACACCTCCTTAAATTTCCACAGCTGATTATAATTTCAGGATGTTGGCGCCCGTGGGAATTTAATATGATATTGCACTTGTTCAGCTAAATTATTTTTTATTTTGAAAAAGCTTTAGGAATAATCCCCAAGCTGGGGATTTCTTTCAGCAGAGTCACTGCAGCTGACATCTTTGTAGATGGACCAAAGTTGATATAAATTATCAATGAATTTAATGCAAAGGGGATAGCTTGTAGAGACATATCCACAGGGAAATTGTCACTCAACTGTGCAGTTATCCTGAGCTCAAAAGGACAGTTTTGAGTCTTTTAGCTCACTGTTTTGGTTTTAGGGCACATAGCTTTAATGTTTTTTTTCATTTTCAGCTGATTCAAGCCACAGCAGGCAGCTGTTTTCAGCAAGTCAGTTCTAAAAAATAAACAGTATGCTACCCACCAAAAACATCAGACACACTAAGAAACAAGCTCACCAACATACGGGAGCATTTAGTGGTTAAAGAAACAGATATCTCCCTCAGGAGTTGGTGGACAACAAAACTGAGCTAAAAGGGAAGTGAAAATTGAAATTAAATTTGCCAGGTGGCTATTTATTGGTACATCTCTGTCTGAGTTTTTACATTGCTATTCAATAGGAACATTTTTATTTAGAACATTTTGCACACCACATAAAGTAGAACTCCTCTGTACCTCCCTTTCCCCTCTCAAAGCAGTCAGTTACCACAGCTTAGCGTAATAAGGCTGCACAGTTAACTGCGGCTTCAGGTCGAGGTCACGCCCCTGAGATGCAGCTGAGATATGAGCGTGCACGGAGCTGGTACAAATATAACGTTGCTAGTTTAGTACCAAACTCTACCATCTATACTTATAAGTTTGGCAAGTCAACTTTAAAAGTTCACAGCTCCCTTCCGCTGCTCTCAGGTGGGAAAATTTTTTTTAAAAAAAATATTGCAGCACAAGTTACATTTAAGTCTGTTTTTTTTCATCAAAAAGTGTCACATATCTAAAAATAAATACAACCTCTCACTGTGTTAGTCACGTTTGCACACTGAATCCAAAACTGTCCATCATTAAAGTTTGAGGTTTGATTTTCTGCATTTTTCGCTTTCATTAAAAGCTTTCACAGAGATGTTTAATGAAGAAACTGTGAAGAAAATGTCAGCAGGAATATCATTTCAGAACTGACACAGCTCACTTTTAACATGGATGATGATGACAAGGAGGAGGACACGGACCGCAAACTAACAGAAAGAGAGTAGAAGTGTGGAGACCGAGAGGACAGTTAAGCTCCTGAATGCAGCAGCTGTGCCAAGAGATGGACATGGGAAGAGAGTGCCGACAGACAGGGACGCACCTCCAGTGTGGAGGAGCAAAGCAGCAAATATGTTTTTACATTTTTTTTCTCATATAGTTGCATCCGGAATAAACCCAGACTCAGTGTGCAAAAGCCTTGAGAATGAAAGCTAGTTTCAATACCAGTAGAAGAGCTGGTAGCAGCGTCCTGCAGTTTATACACTGTGGTGTTTAGTGATATCATCGCACGGTGTGGGTTGTGGATCCTGCTGTTTTATTTTATTGCGACAGTGTTTTTTTCCTCTTAACAATGCAAACTACAGCGAATGTCTCCTACTTGCCATCCCTCACTCGTTGATAAACCGCAGACCTCGCAACCGCCGTCACACACATAAACATTCAGTGCACACAGCAGCAATCCTCCGGGATTTATGATCAGTATCTTCTCCCTTTCCAGGCGGTAGATTTTACTGTCTTGTAAAAGCAGGCGAGATGTCTTCTTTTGAAAAAAAAAAAGCGATTGCAGTTTGTTCTCATGATAGAGGGATCCCCTTTACCTCCTACTGTCAGAGCGGTTACTCTACTGTATGTTATGGTGTTGGGTAAATATATACATTACAGTGTGTGTGTCCTCCTCCGTATTCTTAACACAGCATGCTGCAGTTGTTCTCATAAATGTAGCAGAGAAGTATTTTCCTCTTGTATACTCCAGACACTTACATCATTCGAAGTCAGCCCTGCTCTTATAAACATGGGGAATAAATCAAATGATATACTGTATATAATGCAGCGCAGCGCTGGGCTCGGACCAGCTTTGACTCAGGCTACATGTTGTCATGCCTCTCCTTTGTGGCTGGCCGTGGGCAGGCCATGAATCAAGCAGAGTGGGGGTGTTGATTAGTGATCAGATGCCAGTTCCCTTTAACCCACTGTGCTCATTATGACCTCAGAGGTAACGCTGATCTTAAATCTGCGCTTAGAAATGCTTGATTAGTACCAGGTCAGGACTCAGCCATAGGGCTGCCATGAGGTGACAGCGAGGGTCACTGGGCTCCACTTACACAGCAGGAGAAGCAGAGTCATTTTAAATCTCTCTGACACTTGGTGCCGCGCCCAGGGATTTTTATAATGTGCACGTTTCCAACCGCAGTGCAACTGGGAGGGGATGCAGAATAAAGCCTAATAGGTGCAGATAGATGTGTAAGTGACCCCGTTTGCCCGTTGCTTGTTGCAGGTTGTTTTCATAATGACCTGAACCGATGACTGGGCATGAACATTGCGAGGTTGGTCATACAGCTAGTCAGAGGTAATTGCTTTTTGGAATAGTTATATCGTGCCATTGTTTTCTCGTAAAAGCAATTCTGTATTATTGTCTTGTTGGTGCCATAGAGACATATCATTATAGTTTGGGCGTTTTTTATGTAATTTTACCCATGACTTCTATTGGTAATAATGACATTGTACTCCCCAAGTTAATTTCTGAGACCTGAGAGCAAGAAGTATTACTAAAAAGAAGTCTGACGGAGCAAGAAACACAAAAACTTGATTCACATTGGTTTTATTTTGTATAAAACCAGTGTGATCATCATACATGCATATTTTTGCTGGTCAAAATGTTTTCATATTGGGTTTGACTTCAGTATATAATTATTTCTTTATCACAGAGGTATTTTGGGACCTGTTGTACAAGCTTATGGATGAGTTTTCTGACAACAATTTGATTTTTTATGTATTATTTTACATAATATGCCAATGTTGAACTGATTGAATATTAGTATAATTTTAGCTTCTATTATTAAAAATGTACTAAACATAATTTAAATTACCACAGGGGTGTTTAGGGCCCTCTTGTACTAGAATACGGTGGAGTCTGATGATTTTTTTTAAGATTTCTTTTATGTAATTTTTAAAATCTGTCTATGTAGAAATGGGACAAAGGGACAACAAAGTGTGACATATTCATATTTCAACAGAAGACTACAAGAAAAATATAGAAACTTTCACATACTTAACCTCTGTGGCCATTCGAGTATAGATAACTGAGTTTACAAGGTTGCACCTGAATGCACCATGAAGTCCCTGTTCCTCTATAAATGTTGCACTCTGATTCACATGACACAAGCAGTGCCACCGTAAATGACTATTTTGGAATAAACAATTTCCAAACAGTGTGGTGGATGGCCTCCTGAGATTTACTTGCAAAACAGAAAATGTGCTGCTTTTGGTGTCCTGCAGGTTTTAATTTCGGACCCTTGATGGCTTGTGTGAATGAAATTATTTTCCTTATTTATTAATTTTCTGGCAGTCTTTTTGCAATATGTTGATAGCCCATGCTCATATCACAATGATACTGAAAATACGATTTATCGACCCAAAAACAGATCCTACAAGTAGAGTGAATATAGGACATTTGTGAGTTTGCCAAAGACAAAGGCCACATTAAAGATAATGTTTTTCAGTGTTTGCTGGGTGTATAAATAAGCAACTGTTTGCTAACATGTTTCCCTACTTCTAAGGTAATAATATGTCAATGTTGTGCTTATAGCTTATTGATTTGGCCCCAAGTGGCCAAAAATTAAATTAAAGCAGCTTTGAACTGTGGTAAAAATTCATCATAGTTAAACAACGAACGTGCTGGTTCAACTTTGATTTGCTGTACTTGCCGTAGTTACACCAGGAAGCAGCGGCCTCTGCTTAACACAAACGTAAGATTATCCAAACTGTAAAGTGCCGTTGGGCTGCACTTACCACCAGTGAGCATGAGGGCACACTTGCACATGCAGTTGTCATTGTCCATGTCCTTGGTGCTGAAGTCTGCTCCGTGGATTACTAGACTGCTCTGTCTGCCTGCAGTCCCACTGTGGCTTTTCAGGAACAGCCTGAAACACACGAGGAGGAGGAAGAGGAGGGAGTCAGGACATGAAAACACATCAGAGGGGGAGAGGAGCACGGTGGAGAGAGCAGTGTAAGCAATAAAGACAGCAAGAAGACATAACATGCTGCAAGAAATGTCTCCTGAGAGATATTTATTTTTTGTTGTGATTGAGTACATGTAGAACACCTGGAACAACATTAACGGGGTGGAGAGAAGATAAAATAAAGTGTGAAAGAAAAAGAGAGCATGTGAAAGAATTACAGATGGAAACCTGGAGACCGAGAGAGGAGAGAGCATGTAGTTTAAGGAATGTCTGGGAATCACATTTCCATCTGCAGGTCCACAGTATGTTAATTTGCACCGCAAATACTGACGTTAAACAGCTACACACAGTAAAAGAGCAATACGCAACCTGTTTAACCAAACATACATCCATCCAGAGCTGGACCAGTAGGGCATACACATGAGTCTTTGGTCGCCAAGTATGTAATATTTCTCCTTGTCTTGTCCTCTTGTGTTTGAGATTTCCTACTGTTCTGTCCATGAAACTGTGCACACTACTACATTTTTGGTGCCAGTCCATATATATTTTCAGCAAGGCCCAATTTAAAGGATATTATATTTAAAGAGCGAGTCACAAGAATGCATACTGTGCAGAGCCTACAATATGCTCAATGTATAACATATGTGTCTCCTCAAATATAGTCTTGTATCTATAGGCTGGTGCATCATACTGAGCTGGGAATTCATGATTTTGTCAAGAGTACCTTTCCAGTATTTGCCAAATGAAATCGCCTAAAGTAAATTAGTACATCAATCTAGCAAACTGACATGTAGCAACAGAGAAAAAAAGACTTAAAAGTAAAATGATATCTCTTTTTTTGACTTGTGTTAATAAAGTTTAAGTTTCTGTTAGTGGCGCTATTGCCGCATTCTTTCTTCTAATTCCACAAAATCAACGAAGCATTTCTGATTCAGAGTCTAATGTGCTACACAAAGCTGATGTTAAAGGAATACTTTACCCATTAAATTGACCATTTGTGTATCAATTACCCACCCTGTGTTCCACTGAATTTGTGACAGGAAATCTGTTTCTCTTACATGTCTCAACAATAAATGCCAAATCCAAAAAGGAAGAAAACCCTTGATGAATAGCAGAAGAGCTGTGATCGGGTCCAGAAATCAGACCTGACCCAACATGAACTCAAAAAGTTTCTGTAAAAGCCCGGCCTGTGCCTTCACCAGAGCAGCAGTTTTGGGCCAAAGCCTGATTAAAAAACGATTTCCTCGGTTAAAAAATAAATAAAACTTGTAATATTACAACATTTATTACAAGCTATGGGGCTGACATGAGGGGACTTGCATACAACATGTTTGGCAGAAGAGGCTGCACCCCTCGGTCCATGTTGATGTGATACGCTGAGGATGATCCCCGCTCTCTTCTGTATGTTATCCACATCTCTTCCACTGCTGGGTAGCGAAAGCAAACACAGGCTACTGCATAAAAAAATCCCTAATTAAAAAACTTCCACATAAACAGCCTCCTCAATGAAATGCACACTACTTGTGTTTTAAATATTAAGGTTTTAGCGAAAATGCATATTTTTTTGAAAGAATGAGCATACGACTAGATAAATGAGACTAAGGTTTTACTGCATGAGTGTTGTGTGACTTTGTAAACTGATGTTTTGATATAGTTTTGTTGTTGATTACTTCAATTCATCAAGATTGTTTGCTTTTTTTGGATTCTTTGCTCCATTTGGAGGCATGCGAGATAAACAAAGTTCTCCTCAAAAATTCAGTACGACGCAGGATAAGTAAGTGATATACAAATTGTCATTTTATAGAGTATTCCTTAAATGCACACTAAATAAATGGAGTGACCCTATAATAAACAGCTGCTAAGAATCACCTGGCAATCATCCATGCAAGGCAAGACGCGACAACGGAGTATTCAAATTTCTTGCCATCTTTTCACTCTGAGGATTACTCCAACAAACAGCGCATCTATGGGACTGATAAGCTGTCACCCCCATGCTGAATTCTTTCACACACTCTGCACTCAACACAAAAACTAAAAACTAATATACAGCTTGGAAGCAGAGTTCTTTAGGGTGTGTCCCCTTGTGAACTCACTCGTGGTGTGAATGAGAACTGCTGCATGCGGATCTGACAACATCCCTCTGACAGCTCTGCCATTCCCCAACCTGCTGCATCACACACTCGCCCTTTTTTCCTTTAAATGTCTTTGTTTCTCTCACGCTCCCTCCTTTCTCCCAAAAGAAGAGACTGCACATCCAAGAAGCAGCAGCAAGCCAATGAGGTCTCTGTTATTAAGTAGGGTTCCCTCTTCAGTGAAAGCAATTTCCTGAGTTCATGTCTCGACAACTGGGGACTATGGGCGTGTAGTGAACCTTGCACCTAGTTCAGGTTTTCCGATGAGAAAGTAACAAATACAAAAGTATTTTTTTGTTTTTGGGAGATGCTGGACGCTCCCGTATGCACCTCCAGCCTTTGTGAAGCTTGCAGCTCTGGGGCAGCAGCTTGAATACCTCAAAGAAAGAGACTCAGGAAAGAAAGTAATTTAACGTGAAAGACTTCTGTATTTGGACAGCTGTGTAAATGCCTGATTCGTACAGCAGGGGAAAAAGTGTGACTGCAGGTCACTTTTGGGAATTCACTAAGCCACTAAACCAATACGTGTAATCCTACAATGGAAGGGTGACTCATGTGTCCAATCAGTGGCACCAAATGACCACTGGATATGGCAAGTTTGGATAAGGACCTGTGAGTATATTTAAGGCACTTGGGTGTGTGTGTGAATGCACAGGTCCCTGTGTGTGAACAGTACGTCATCTGTGACACATGTTGAAGTATTATTCTGCGTCAGAAAGGCAAAGGCAACAGATGTCCCTGGAGATGATTTCCAGTTTAGAGTAAACCCACACTGCAACACACTGCCTCACTTACGGGCAGCATGACTCCTATCAGCTAATTCCTGATTCTGAGGAATAAAACATGCAATGTCAAGGATGAGGTCTGCTGCCGCTCTGATAAAGAACAGACTCTGCTGCACATTTACTCTCCCTTTTCCAAGAGCTCTTACGATCTCTGCTGCGCTGACGGATCGCCAAGGCACATCATCAAGAGGGATTTTCAGCGTGACACTTTGACAGGCTGCTTTAAATAGTCTGCGGCTGTGTTTACCGGCTGCGCTTCGTATTTACCAGACCAACAATCCCCCAACTCAACTGACATCTGCACTTTTTCCTGTCAGGATCCATTATGCTCTCAAGTGATAAGTGGGGTAATGTAAAGATGGGCCAAGTAATGATCTCAAGAGGAAGATGTGCTTCTTCCTGAGGTCTGTTTTAAAGAATGAGAGACAAAAAGAAAGAGATTGACAGAAATGGCGTCAAGTAATTCATGTTGAAATGTATCAGGGGACAGACATCTGCCCAGCCAGATCGGGAATGCAACAGGCAAGGCATGCTAATCTGATTATTCCTGTTAAAGCAACTTAGTAATGTGATTGGTCACGGCTCATTAGTAACCAAAATATTAAGCTGTGAGGGGAATCATTTGGTTTGACTCAATGACATCTCTGGGGAAGACGCTGGTGTCCTGCCATTTAATTCTTTTAATATCCAGCCGGGATGCTGGCTTGTTTGTGATATTTTGACATATTAAGAAAGTTAGAGCAGCAATCGTGCATGTTGTCTTGTGTGACAGTCAGTCTGCACAATTGACAGACAACGTATAGTCGAAATGCATCTATTCTGGAAATTCGTCATACACACACAGCTCACACATACGCAAAAATGAAGGCGCAGGATCAGCCATGATCAATGCCCCTGTAGCAGAGTCCAGGAAGTGAACTGGTACCTCTCCAGCTGCCAGTCCACACTCCATACAGGGACTTGAACGGGTGATCGTTTAGTTCTCAAGTCATGTTCCTGGACACCGAGCTGTTTCTGCTGCCCCAAGTTTTTGGGACATCTGAGCCTAGAGTCTGCTGATAACAAATACACGCCAAGTCAAATTTAGTCAAATCAAGTTTACTGAAGTTTACTGGAGTCATAAAAGAAAGACAGCTAACACAAGCCAGTCCTCTCTGAACACAGCACTCAGCATGCAGGTGCTTGAAAGTGGCAGTGAGCAGGTGCTGAGATAACATGAGCGAAAAGTAACGAGTGATCAAACCCCACTGCTGAACAGGAGGTTACAAACACAATGTGCACTGGCAACAGCTATTTAAAAAATGTGTAAATGACAACACAAAACACAAACAATGGCTTATAAAAAATACCTAAATAAAAATAATTAAACCAGTAATAAAAAATAAATAAAAATAGGAGGAAACACCTTTACTGAGCCTATATAGGACAAGAGAAACATTGCGATTTTCACTTGTAAAAAGCCAAAGTTTTATTGTAATACCAACCGCGGGTCTTACAATATGTCACTTCAGCGTCCCTACGGGCGGTGCGAATGCCAACAGAAGAAGCCCTTGAAGGTATGTAGTTCCCCACAACTATTTCGCCCGAAATATTCTGGAAAGACACAATGATGTTGACTTTTTCAAAGGTAATCATCCAAATGTATTTAGCACCTTAAATGAAATTCAACATTATTGTTTTAGGGGTGACTGCAAATGTCTCCAATGGCGATATAACAGAACTGTACAAATAAAACCCAAAGTATTTGCATGACTAAATACCACAAGGGGGTAAGTGGGATTTTTTTTTGTTTTGGTGATTTAGGTGAAACTGACGCCTTCAAGCTTTGATGCAGATTCAGTTTCAGTTTTCATAATGAGCCGATGCTCTGGAGTATTACAGCTGCAAACTGTGTACGTGGGAAATGAGTTATAGCAGGTCGGGTCAGGTGAAGAATCAGATGGCTGTGATATGTTTATCTGAGAGTGTTTCCAAGTAAAACTAGGCTACAATGATTGACATTTTATAATACTGTATCTTAAAAACATCGTTATCAACATAAATAAAACATTTAGAGTGTTCCTTAAAGTGCAATCAGGGCTTTACATTTTTTAGTAAAAAATCTTTACATTAGTATTTTCATGTTCAAGCTTGCACATGTAATGTAAATATGCCATCACTTATCTGCGATGTATATTACAAAAATAAACTTCTGAGTTAAAATATTGAAACAGATAAGAGTTTTGTCGGAGCAAAAACAAAACCAGCCTTCATCTTTGCAGCAATGCATTTCATTTAGAGCAGAGAAGTGTTCATAGAGGATTCTGGGGCTGGTCCTCCCCAAAATGTGTCCCTTTCTCCCCTAACAGAGGCAAGACGTGTTAGATTACAGCTGAGCGCGTTGGGATTGGCGTGGGGCCTCAGATCTGCTAACATGTCGCCTGTTCGCAGTCTTACTTTTATCTGACACTTCCCATTTCACAACACACTGTGTTACTCAGAGCAGAGGATATTGCTGTCATACGGTGACTTAATGAAAGATTTTCTCTGGAGAGGTTTGGGAAAAACCCATAAAACAATGTGTCTAATGGAATGTATGTTACCGTGTGCAAAGTTCAAGTGATTCTTTGAAGAAAACAGTATAAATTAAACACTGAAATGGTGTAAATTATATCTCTAATGTGCAAAGAATCTTTCTCGAGATTCAAATGGAAGTGGTTATAAAAAATATGCCACTTTTCATCTTTTGATTGACACGGCTGAGCTTAGCCTGCTTTGTTTTCTTTCATCTCCATACATGAAGGTGACAACCCAGTCAGCTGAGGGTCCAGCACGTGCTGTTACACACCTGGCAGTCGTTAGCCTCCTGAACTGCAGTCTGATTGGCCCATTGCAGAGGTTAATCACCCTGACCAATGGTTCGCTTCCTACTGCAAGGCTGCAGAGGTGTCTGTCTGGTGGAGACTCGCTTGACTTCTTTCTTGCCACTGCGCGTCATATAGCCCCCCTGGGTCCCATACACTAATGAAAACAGTATGCAAAGATGCATGTAGGTAAGCTATAGTGCAGTTAATTTTCAGTGTTTTCTACATCAAAGTTTCTGAATGCAGTGAAAAGCAGCTATATGTCAATTGTCCATTGAAAGGACAATGTACTACCAGAAAAAGAGCTATGCCACATTCATTGAAAACCTCTGGAAATAGAAATTTTTGTCTGCATTTTTGTACCCATATAAATTAATTCTTTACTTGAAAATCTGGCATAACAACTTCAAGATGCACTTACTAGCTTTCAGTTGTATAAACTGAATCACAATGTTTGGTTGCAATACCTTTTGGGTAGAAACCCTTTGCTTCATGTACATGTAATGAAATAGTGCTGGGTAAACACTGCCTCAACTTGTTAGTTTTTAGCCACTTAAAAAGGGCCACCTAAAAAAAAAACAATATCAGCTTAATTTTACATTATATTTACAATATTTTCACAGGCTTTCACTGCTGTTCTACAGCCTGTGGAACTGTAGCTGTTATCTCAAAGCCACTAGACTTTGCTGACAAAAACAGTCATTTTACTTCGCTGAACATGGGAGTTGCTGGTCTACTGCTGCCTAAGAAAGCAGAGAAAATATTACTCATTTAGCCAACACTCATACAGATTTTTTAGGTGGCTAAAACATGATTTATTGCAAGCTTCCTTGGTTCCCATGAAAGGCGCTATATAAATCCAAGCTATTATTATCACTTCTTATTACAGCAGTACACTGCTTAGCGTCTGTGCCAGTGGACTCTTGATCAAAGTCAATAGCAACGCAAAATGCTGCGGCTTAGTGAGGATCTCAGCAGTTTTTTTTAGCTGTCGTGGATCTGTTGGTATGTTAGTTCAGCAGCTGATATGATTTAATCCATATCAATTTTAGTAAACAGATCCATCTTCATTAAAACAGAGCAAACTTTACAACTTCTATTTCAGATCAACACTGAATACACCACAGATCGTTCATTTCGGACAAGTTCTGCTGCTGATCCTTCTTTCTGTCCTACACAAGTTTTGCAGCTCATAGCTTTGATATTTCATCTCTGTATCATTGGAAACTGTGGAACCTGAAGCTTCCAGGGATCAAGTTCAAGACATAACTTGAGATACATAAGATTATCTCAGTGTGAGTCTTGGAAAATAGAGGAGTCACCATGTTTTGGAACCCAAATCTCTGCCAATTCCTTTCCTAAATCCTCACATGAAAAACAACTAAATGAGATCTATCTGATTCCACGAGGGAAATCGGTCCATTACCATATGGAGAAATCACTGGATTTAAGAACTTGGCTGTCCGAACAGCGAAGGATATTGAATAAAGATCTAATGGTCCGTTCAAAAATAAACATATAAGTCTTTTCTTCCAGCTGGGGTGCTTTGAAGGTACGTACAAAACATTTTTCCATGTTAACCTCAACTTGTGTCTGTCCATATATTCCACTTCTGTGAATGTGTACCTCAGACAGCTTTGGAAATGAAGTTCTCTTTGGTGCCCAAGGTACTTCACTACATCTTCCCAGGCACATTTACCAGGCACATTTAGTGTTTTAAGGTGCATTAACTACACTCAGACATTCACTGAACCCACATCCACTCCTCTAAAGTATGCGCATAAAACTTTAAATTTTCAGTCCTGGAAATAAGTATCCACAGTTAAGCAGAGGATTTCTAGAAACATTATCTTAACAAAATGTTACATGTTATGTATTTTGTAGAAAGTTAATGGAAAATATAAGATATTTGTTTAAGGTTTCAGTCTTCTTCCAAAATAGGTTGGATATAGTATCTCACATCACAAAAAAAGATTTAGTTAAAATTATATATATTTCATTAATATCTTATAAAATATAAAATATATAAAATAACATACCAGCTTTTGATTCTTTGTGTGCCTGATTGATAATAATCAACCTAACTACAATTTTTCTAATGAATTTAGTATGATCCCATATATCTGCCTTCACCAGGTAATCTTGTATGGGAGCATAAAATATTCAACGTTTTAATTAATGTTTCTCACTTTTTTTCACGAGACAGAAATCTTATGTTTTTTCTTTTTAAACCTGAACAACAGGACTGATGTCTTCTTTCAGGGAAAACTCAAATCATGATATAACTATAAACATAATTTAGAAGAGCAATTTTGCTTAATGCCACTGAAGTTTTCCTTCTCCTCTATGACCAGCTCTACTACTAAAACATGATTACCCACATTTATTCTGTAGCTCTTAAGATGGCCTGTGGTCCAGTTCCAGTAAGTAACCCACTGGAGGCTAGCCAACATTCAGGAAGTTTACTTGCACTTACTTTGAGTGTCCAAAGTATTTTCAGTTTTCTTTGCTGTTTCATAGCAATGATTGTCTTTTTGTCAGGGATTGTCAAAAACGTCTTTATGCAGATGATACTGTTTTCTTCTTGCTAATTCTGTTTAATAAGGCAAAGAAAAATGACAACTTTCTCTTAATGCACAGCACGAAGTTTTGTTTCCTTCACTCCTTATGTGCCAATTTTAGGTTTGTTTCTAGCAGTAATTACAATGTACATAACTGCATTTTAATCCTTTGTATTTATAGTGGTGTGCCAAAGTATCAATATGGGAATATATTCTATGGCTTCCTTTTGCAATACATTGTAGATACATTGGTGCCAAATATAAATATTTTTATCAAAACATGCAGGCACTCTTATTGGATTCCCCTGCCATTTTGGCCAAATTCTGTGAAACTGATGCCACAATGCACCGAATACATACATAATCACTGTTTTTTTTAAATGCCTTTTAAGTGGTATTTTTTTCTTCTTCAGTTACACAGACATCATGATGTATTGTAGATGATTTTCACAGACAAGAAGCAGAATTGTTATCATGGGCAACATATCATGACAATATCATGAGTTAATCTGTGGTCTGCACCCCTACTTATCTGCAAATCTTCTGTCAAAAAATTGCATAATGGAAAATTTTTAAAGCCACCTCTGAATCAGAAAACTCCCCTGTGACTTCAAGACCTTTGTCAGTAATTACTGTTTATCTGTCTGAGACTGTTTATCTAAGCTGGCATTGTGTTTCACTCAGTTCAGTTTGTTAATCTGTCTTTTCTTGTTTCATGATTCAGTACTGTGTACATAGTACTTTTCTTCATTCTGTGCCACAATCTTCCCTCTGACTCAGCAATATTTTGTTCATCGATTCATCTGTATTTTCGCTAATAAACAGTTTTTTTTAACTTTCTGTCATACAAGTTTAATTTACAACAATCTCTCATCTTTATATCGATGTGTAGCAGAAATCCCATTTCTGCAGCAAAGAAGCATTGATTAATGAGGGTGATTAAGTGAATGTGTTGATCTGATGGCGATCATTACAACAGTATTTGCAGGTCATCAAATTATATTTGATGTCATTATTTTCTTTTCTGCAACCAAATTAGCTACGATGATGGGGGGCTATTTTTCTGTTGTTTATAAAGACAGTAACCCCTGCAATTATGGTGACCCCAGTCACAATGAAGAAATAACAATAGGAGCTCATTTCACAATATTATGAGGCTGTGGTTCAGTGGGAACTTTGAAGATCTGGTCAACCCAAATTTACCCCTCAAAGTGTTGTCCACAAGGTCTGTTCGTTCTACATTAAAACAACATCACTGATGTCAGCTTACACTGTGCAGATGTAGTCAGTGTAGAGTTCCTCTTTTATTTGGCTGCTTTTGCATTGCTGTAGGCCCTTGATCTGCTCCTGCTCTAATACTCTACTTTTAAGAGCATTTTGTCCTGTAAGTTCTGAAAGACAAATGCATGTTGTGCATGAAATGGATTAAAGAATAAAAGTCCAGGTCCTGGAATCAGATGTGCATAAGTGGGTTTTTGGCAAACTTTAAAGTAAAGCCAACAATGTTTGAAATGTATCCATTAATCTCCAATTTATTTTCTCTATTAATACATTATATGTGTGGCCTATATAATGTTACAACATTGTGAAAAGCATCCAATTTTATGAAGCCAACGTCAAAATTCCAGTTTTCTCTGACCTGGGGCTGTATTCACAAGTCTTTATCCAATATTCACAATTTATCCTCTGAAGAGAGAGAAAAAAAAAAGATATCCCAACGCCTAAACTGAAAACTGAATACCCACCCCATTAACGAATACCAGAATAGACAAATATTTGGGTCCCTGGTCAAGATAAAAATTCTAGACAAAGCATCTTAAGTGAGCTCCTGAGGTGAAAATAGTTAGGAGGAAGGAGGAGGACTTTTAAGATGCTTTAGAGTTTAAGCAGAGGACGAGATGGAGGAAACACATTGGATGACAATAAATGAAATGTCACAGATTAGATCGCACAGGGATTACATTGTGAACGTCAAGCAAATTAATGGCATTTTTTTATTGCTGGACAAAAGTACCAAAAATCAAATAACTGAATGAAGGCGAATGGTGGATCCAAGCATTTAGAGTGCTGGTAATAAATATGACATTTATTCCTTCTACATGACTTCATTTATCAAGGATTAGGACTCCATATTTCACAAAGGAATAATTGCACACCGCCCTCACTCTCTGCAAGTTGAGTCATTTCAGTTTCACAGTACATACAATGCACAGATAAAATCAAGAAGCTGGCAGCAAGGCAAACATTTCCTGGAAATGCTTAATATAAATGGTGAGTTGTGAGCATTGTTGGACTATTTAATTATTCTACCTGATTTGCAGGTGGTGCTTGTCTGTTCGTGGCCTCGTTTATGCGCTTTTGTTCTTTCAGCCTGTGTGTGTGTGTGTGAGACGTAGAGAGTGAGAGGCAGATTTACGATACCAAATGAGGTCTTTACAAATGTTTGCCTGCCTCGCGCTGATGCAGACTGTGTTCCAGGAAACCACCACAGATGACAGAAAATCTTCCAAAACCAACTAAAAGACCGGCCATATCACTTACAACTATCTCTTATGTTTCAGAGCAAGAAATGTAATTCAGAGAACTTGCTGCAGATTGTTTGACATTTAAAGCGGGTATGTGCCAAATCATAAAACGTGGCAAAACACAATTTGTTTTGGGCTCAGCCATCTGGTTTGCTTTGGCTTATGTTTCAAGGAGCATTGTGTGATTATCATACCACAACTATTTTTTCCAAGAACAAATCTATTTTTAGAGATTAGTGTGTTGATTGGACTGTATTTACCCTGCATTTAAAACAGGCTGGATTGGCCGGGGGATGCCCTTTAGCTGCCGCAGAGGGACACAAACAATTATTGTTTCCTTAATTCAAGGGAACAAAAGGTCGAGTGTTGGATTTTAAAAATATGTGTAAAATACAGGACAGGATGATATAAAAGTATATATAAATATGTGTGATAGATACAGTAAAGTAATCCAGATTTCTCCTTAGTCGTTAGATCGAGGTCCACACATTATAAATTACCACAACTTCAATTATATTTCACAAAACCTAAACAACATGTTGGCTAAGAACACAAATAAATAAGAAATAGAATAGACAAGGAGGCACATTTGCACATTTGTGGGCAATTACATTTTCGGATTATTGAATAAATGCAAGAATAAACAGAAACAGCACTTCAAAATAAAACGTGTGCCAAAAACTCACTGTACTTCAAAATAAATTGCATATTTTACAAAAATATAGTTCATTTTTATTGATATTGATACCATAACTGAGACTCCTTAACAGTCCGAATCCTTATACCACTATCAATAATTTTATATTATTTGGTGGAGAGGCGAGGCAAAATTTTTTTTAACAGAACTGGTTTGACAGTTTCTTTTATATTTTTAGGAAAATAAATTTCTCATCCAAACTAAATCATTCAAGTTTCTCGTCAAAACCTTATTTTTTTTTTCTTGATGTTACATTTGAACACGTCATGATGACTTTTATTTTCCTGTGCAATAGTCATTTTACTCAGCCGGCACATCACGCATCACAACGAATCGTTATGGAATCTCATTTATTTAGCTAACAAGCTCTTATCCTGTCGATTTCAACTCTGATTTCAACATTGGATTACAATTTTTAACTGACGGGACTTGCTACAAAATTTGGCTTTGAGTGGATGAAGATGAAGACTTTGCCTGCTATGCCACAGGAGCAGCAGCTGACAGAGCTGAAGGAGTTTTCTTTTACCCAAAGACCATGACGTGACTTGACTCAAGATGTAATCTTACATGACAGGACCCACAGGACTCGGTAGCAGTATTTATAAGCTCAAACGTTATTGATTTTTGGGTTTTGAAAAAAGCAGAACCGGGTCCTCGATAGAAGCGTGTTTGGATCTCCATCTCTACACAAGCCTGAAGTCAGTGCCTGTACATTCACCCCACAGCCAGAAATAAAGACTAAATGTACAGTAACAAGAGACGAACTCAACTGTGTGTTAAATTCAAAACAAAAAAACAACCTGATCTCTTCAGCTTTATTGAAATCCATTTCCCCATTCCTGAGAGAGAACCACAAAGCCCACTCCAGGTACAAGTGCCTCAGGACGGAAACCTCAGAAAGTGAAACCCCTGTCATCGCTGGACAATTCTGTAAATTTGATATGGCAACAAGCCTAACGGCCCCCTGTTGTAGGGAAACTCTTGGGTGCAAGGGCTGGAATGGTCGAGGTAAAGGCTTTCAAGCCACAGAATCTAATTTCTTATTTCGTCATTCAAAGCTAAGCGCATTTCGCAACTAAAGGGACCTCTTATCAGAGAAAACCAGCCTTCCAGCGAAAACTGCAGAATTGGAGATGTCAGACCTTCTCCTCTGAAGCCAGCGATTGCTTGGAACTCTGTGGAATTTGCAGTAGTTTTCCACATCTGACAGCGCCAAGCATCTGCCATAGTTTGAGTCCTGTTATCATTAACCCCCTCAAAAGAAAACAGAAACCTTCGCCCCCGCAACACACAAGGACAAAGCGTCAATCAAAGGAAAGTTCGTAATGAGAAGACGATGACAAGCGTTAGCTTTGGTTTGGAAGGAATTTGTGATGAGAAAATCCTCACCACAGACTTACATAACAGGTTCTACATGATTGAGGTGTCTGGAGAGCTCACTGTTACTAGCCATGTTTATAATGTTAACACTTCTGTACATTTTGTCCTCCCATTGAAGTCTTATTTCCTTATATGACTTTGTTCCTCTATTAGTGACGTAATCTGAAGAGTTTCACAATCTTCTGATGTGCAGTGTTCAGGGCAAGACAAAGTTAAAGTCTACACAGTAGGCATTTCAGCAGCAATTTTCGTCAATCTCACGCACATCTGATGGAACAAACACAATTCTATTTTGATCAATACAGCTGTCTAGACAGGCTGCATAATGGCTTGCATTTCATGCACACCATGTGGATGAAACTATCTGTTGCTGTGCTGTGCCAAAACCTGCCTGACCTTCAACACCACGTCTCAACACATCTTGTGTAGTAGACACCGACAGACGACTGAAGCTTCTGCTGCTTTCACCAGGCAGGCGGTGTAGACATTAGTTATCCTAGCAGCTCTGTGAGGCTGTACTAAGCCACACCAGTGCACTGAAACTATCAACATAATGCTAACACGATTACAATGCAAAAACATCAACACCTGAGACGAGACTTCAAAATAAAAGCACCGCTTCGTTCCGCGTTGATTTATTTAATTACAACAATACTTTATTTAACTCAACTATAACAGTACTTTATTTAACTTTATACTTTAGTTTATTTAACATTATAACAGTATTTTATTCAAAAGTAGTTTATGTAGTTTTATTTTATGGCAGTAGCTACTTTATTTGTAACTGTAGTGCCTTTCATGATTTTGCATTTTAGTAGTTTACCGTACTTTAGTGGAGATTTGAAATATTGAGATAAATATTGTGCATTGCGATTTTAAATATCATATTATTTAAAAGCCATGTTGCTCAGCCCTAATTTGTGTGTGTGTGTGTGTGTATATATGAGTGTCTGCTCAGTGCTGTGGCTTCTGGGTGCTTGCACCTCATGCTTGAACTTGTTTATGAATTTGATTTGAATTTGATGTGCTCTTGAATACCAAAAATTTGGCACAGATGGATTTTATGTGAAATGGTACTCAGCAGTACCAAGCGGCAACCTCTGAGGCTGAAAAACAAAGTCAATGCAAGAGAGCCAAAAACTGCTCTTCATCAACTGGTCACTTATGGCTGGCTCCTAAACAGAGTAAATCCTCAGAGACCCCCATGTTAAAATGCCCAACTCTATATTTGAGGACGGGGCCGCTTTTGTGACAGCCTGTTTGAGAGTCGTCACTACTGGTTCTACAGTCTGTGAGTCAGATCGATCCCTTACTTCTCCACAGCTCTAACCTCTGGTCACCTCTGGCTCCAAAAACACTAAGATGGCCAAAATGCTGAACTCGAGGCTTAAAAATGGCAATCCACAAACCAATGGGTGATGTCAAAGTAGCTATGTACATTATTTATACAGTCTATGAATGGTACCAATGTAATTTAGTCAGTGCCCTTAAAAGTGCAAAGTTTTGAACCCAATGTTAGTTGGGACATTTTTTAAAAGATAGCAACCAGGAACCAGACTGTAAACAACATGCATCTAAGAGGATGCCACAAAAAATGCGCACACAGCACTGAAAAAATGCAAGGTCAGCTATTTTTAAACTCATCTAGTAATAAATATTTCAGCTTGAAGTCTGTATCACTTTAACATGTGGTGCAAATATGAGTTCAAATCCACCAAAAAATCCAGTCTAACCAGCCACTGTTAAAAGCTTCAGCGAAGACAGACAAATCTTTCTGTCTGTGTGTTCCTTGGCCTGAAAGTCTACTTGGAGAAATATGAGCAGCCTTACCTGTAGTTTTGTTTCTCACTGCCGATTTGAAAGCGGTCATATAGCGAGAAGGCCTGGTGTCTGTCCCAGTCTGTCAGCTCCACACGCAGGGCATACTGCCTCTGGCTGGTCAGCTGGTAAACATACTCGTTCCCCCACCAGTGCTCTGCAGACAGGCTCCCAAAACCCTGCAACGACAGAAGAGAAACACAATAATCAGTGCAGAAATAGTACTGAAAATCCTTTTTGTAAATCATAAAATAATTATTGCTATCTGCCTCTTTTCCTAGAGTGATAACATCTCAACACTAGAGGATTGTGGAATGGATGGGAAAGAATTTTCACATTTATTTATTGATTTATTTTTCGTCAATCAGAACAAACGGTTCCTGATAATAATGTGAGTGTTTATTCACCAGCAGAAATGTTCTGCGCTGCACAAATAGATTTTTTTTAGTCGTAGCATTCTTTTCCATTTCTCCAGACTTCAGTGAAAAATCCACACATATTACTCACATTGTAAAATCAAGCTTTTAATGCAGGTTTTTAAAGCTTGCTTTTGGCGTCATCCTCTTCGTGGACAGACTTCCCTACCTATAAAAGTGCCTAAATTGGTACCAGCTGAAATAGACACACCCCTTTTTCCATTTCTGTCTTCTACTCAAGTCACACATGCTAAACTCATTATTACTTAAAGACTTCTCTCCCAAAATATACACTGCATGCACGGGACACTCCTTCAAACAACTGAGAAAGTTCGTATTTGATCAGAGTGGCTCCCGGTCACAGGCAAAGTGCTTCTGACAGCAGCGAGAGCAGAAGGATTGCAGAGGGGGAATATCACGAAGCAGGATGACATTACAGCTCTGACAGGATAGTCTGGACCGCTCCATTAAAGTTCGGGAAAGAGGGGGGTGGGCTGGAGTGGGCTAGGGAGACAAAGTCAGGGAGAAGTCTGTGTTTGTGCTGAGCGTGTGTGTGGTGATGAGGAATGGGAAGGAGGGAAAGTAAATATGGGGCATTCCTTGAGCCTTAGGCATGTCCTGCCGAGTGGGTGGAAGAGAAAGTGACTGGGGCCCATTACCGCTTTCTCTCCTTTTTTCTCTAGAATTGATCTCACTCCTGATGAGATTTTCCCCTCTGACTCTTTCTTTCAGCTCGGTCCAATGCCTCCTACTGTGACCGCGGTTTATCTCAAGAAGCCTGGCTGGAGAAAAGGCTTGGAGTCGAGCACTGTTGACAGTTTTCCTTTATGTAGTTCCGGTTCTTTCGTGATCCTTCACACGCAAACCTGATCCACATCACTCAGCTCAGGAGAGATGCGGAGATGGTTAGTCATATTGTTGGACTGAGCGCATGGTTTGCATTTCAGTTACACTTGCTAAAATCACTTTGTCGGGGAAAAAAGTAATTGTAAACATTAAGCGCTGTAAATCTCAGAAACTGTTGCAAAGATAAACTAGAGTTACAGAGCAAGTCCAATCTATACCGCCGGTTTTCAACGTTTGTGTATGACGTACACTCACAGCTGTGTAAGATGAGCTCATAGGTGCCTTTCATCAGCACCAGTCCTCATTTTCTTATGAATGGACTATAAACTGAATTGTTATTTGACAATTTTACTTACATAGAATTGAATACTGTTGCAATATTGTTTACATACATTTGAATCATTAATGTCTAGTTTGCGTTGGTTACATTTGCCTCCATACTTCTAGAGGCCTTTTAATGCCACAGCTTGATGACTAAAGACTTGCCTGCAAAAATTTCACATCAAAACTATCCATACTCACAACGATGCAAATTTGCAAGATCTGCAACACACTTGAACACTTGTTCATAACAAGGTTTTGATGCAAAGAGATTTACAAGATGGGATACTTCTTTTTTTCGCAAGAACTACCAAAGTCCTATTGACCCAGAGCGGCGTCTGGCAGTCTGTCCGAGTTTAATTGTTTAGCCGAAGCTACTGTGAGCTATATTATTGAATTTCTCTTTATCAAAACGCTCAGAGAATTTAAGTTCCCTCTGGTTAGCTCATATGTTATTTGTGGAAATATGTTCATCTCTGCAGCGCAAAGTCTGTTTCAAAGACCATTGATGAAGGCAGATTAACATAATTAACAGTCCAGAACACCTGTGGAGAGCAGAGTGATGCATAGCTCAAAGTCCCAGTGATGCTGCACAATATATCAACACTAACTGAATGTTTCTTTACCAATCAAGTTACTCGCACTAAGTTGTTCAATGTTTTATAATCCCCATAAGATTAGGCAGGATGACATGGGCTGGTGTGTTTAATTTCAGTGCAATAGCTCTGAAAAAACAAACAAACAAACAAATTTGCTCCTAGGGAAAAATTATGCTGCTTTTTGCCACTAATTGTTGCATTTTGTGTGAAAGCACTCAGGACAAAAACAGAAGATTGAGAGAATATATTGACCTGTGAATCAATCGCATTTAAAAAAAAAAAACAGACAACAACAGAAAACCCCTGGCGTGTGAAGGGCTCCAGAGTTACAGAAGATGAATGTTTACACTATTGTTCATTACATTTAGGATTAACACGTCATTTTAAACTAGCTCAGGTTGACAGACAGCTTACTGATATTGTTAACTTACTGGAACTAGTTGAGTTTTCCATTTTCCATGGGGTACTTTTAAAACAACAGTTGGGAACCACCGCTTTACAAGTACCATATCCACATACTGATAAGATGAAAGAGTGAGCTGTAAATATAATTTGCAGGGTCTCCTGTGATATGCGGTCTCCTAGTAATGTAATTACAAACATGAGATGGTCATAAGATCACATTTTAACATGTGCACTTTATCCGCGTTGCCAAAATTCTCTCCATGGTCCCACAAAGAAATGACATGTCAGTTGTTACTGAAAGATTTACAAATCCTCCATGTACATTAAATCTGTGAGCACAAGTCTCTGGAGACCAAGAATGAGAAAATTAATAACATCATAAAACGCCATCGATCACCTCCAGACTTTTCAAGGAGAGGAACAGTAATACTAAGCTGTTAGATCAGCACTGTAAATGTCGGCCAAGGTCCATGAGCGTGCCCTCGTGTACTGTAATGAACTCCATGTTCTCTGTGACACCTGTTCAAAGCTGGAGGGTTTCCACGTCTGTCTCGTTGGTGGCTACTTTTTAGGCCTCAGCTTATCTTCTTTTTTTCTTTTCCTTTGTCCAGCTTTTTTCTTTTATTGTCACTCTGCTTTCTTTTTTACCATTAAAACCTCTTGCCAGTGTTCAGACCCAGTTAAAGGAGCAGTGTGTGAGATTAAGGAGGGTCTAGTAGCATCTACATCTAGGGTCATAGATTGCAGCCAGTTGAAACATCTTCCGTGTTCATTACTCAGACGGTACTGGGACCGAATTATTCACAGATGTCTTTTCCACTCCAAAACAATCAGACTTGGTAGTTAAAACGAGTAACAACACCATCACGTTACAAATCAGTGTTTCTCCAATGCTATTTGGCATGTTGAAGATGGGCTGCTAGCCCAGCACCTGCCAATCTGTGCCAACTCATTTTTTCTCTGATTACTTAAGATCCAGACGTTCAGGAGGTTTTTACTAAAAATTATTCACAGAGGTCTCTCCTCCTCTAAAACAAATGGACCTGGTGATTTAAATCGGGTAAAAACACTGGATTAAGTACTTTTGCGATAAAAAAAAAAAAACTCTGTGTTTTTGCTATGCTTTCATCCCAGAGCAGCTGCTAATTGTGGCGGCAAATGTGAAAATGAAAACCTCCAAATCCTAGAGCCAGTGTTTACTTCGTCTGTTCTGGGCTACTGTAGAAACTTGGTGGTGCAACATGGCGATCAACATGGTCCAGGACCCAATTCCAGTATACATATACAGTTCATTCGGTTCAATCTAAGGTTGCAAAACCTCAATGATTCTTATTTTCAGGTGATTTAAAACTAAGAAAACATACTTATTATAATATATTCCAAGCCTGCCAATATATTCCCCTAAATCCTACACACTGGACCTTTAAGCACTTTTATTTGATCTAACTTGGAAGCTCTCTGGTTTATAATGTTCTGCAAAGTCTTCCCCTTTCCCACTGACTGATAAATTGTACATCAACAGAAGCGGAGACAGGGGAAATAATTAAACTGAATAACTAAGCAGATTACAGGGAATAGAATGAACATAGTCCATTGGACAATAAACTTGACAGCGAGTGGAAGGTATACACAGGTGACTGACAGAGCAAACACAAGCAATGCAACAGCCAGCAATAATAAATCAAATTCACCATCTAAACACAGTGTAGGTTCTGAAATGTTAACACCCTTAACGCGCATATGCATAGATTTCTCCTTGATGACAAACAGATGAAACACCTGGCACAGCGCTGTAGAGACTAAACAAATGTGTTGTTTGCAGAGTTCGGTAATAATTTCCTGTCGGATAGGAGGAAGAATAACAGCATGCTTCACTGGAGCCTCGGCTGAGGAGTGCAACAAGTCTCGGACACCCTAGACAATATTGCTAATACAAAAGCGACGGGGGAGCCATTGCTGAGGAGGAATGACATCTGGATCGGTGGATGCAGCCTAGTTTTCAGCATGCTCATTCAAGGCCAAAAAGTGCACGCTATTTATCATAATCCCCCTGCAGAAGTGTATTTTTAAAGCAGGATGTTTTGCTCATCGCGCAGTTTCGTAATTTATTATTGATTGATATGGATGAGCGTCCCTTTCTGTGTGCTCACTCACTCGTCTTGTGTTTAAAGAGCAACCATTTTCATCTTCATTTTAATGGATATGAATGAGTGTCTGCATGCCGGGAGAGTGTCTGTGTGTTTATATTTGTCTTGTCTCACCATCTTGTAGTCCTTCCACGTTCTCTGGAAGTCCACACTGCCGTCTTCTCTGCGCTGGATGACCGTCCATCCGCCACCGGCTGTTTCCATGTTGCAATACACCTACACCATGGAAAGGGTGGGAAAAACACATGCATGAAGGTAATGGAACAATGATAGCACCCACAGGTCTTTGTACATTTTTTCGGGATTCAGAAGAAGCAATTTATCCGACAAGCTGATGAATTCAACATTCAATATAACTCTCAGCGGCATTAACAAACAATGAAGGGTCATTTGGACAATTATTTGGTCTCGGACACTCCTTTTCCCAGCTTTCATGATGAATCATCGCCGGGAATGCGACATATCTGTGTCCTCCTCAAACTTAATCAACATCTCTTTATCCCTCACCAACTCCCCGGAGATGTTCCTCATCAGGCGGCCGCGTTTCTGCACGATCAAAGTGGAGGTCCTGGGTGTAATGTGGCCCTTAACCTTAGACCTCGATGTGTGTAAGCTGATAAGGCATGGTCTATCTGCAGTGTTGCTCTCTGTTTTGAGGAGAGTCCAGGGTGGAGCAGAGAAGGTCTCTCACCTCAGCCAGCCCACACAGCTGAACACACATGAACGCAGTCTGGGTATAATTAAGGAAGTACCCCTGACAGAACCGTTTTCCCCAAGACGAGCTCATCATTCATATTATTCACACACAAAAAGGCACACACATTCAAACACTACTTGAACTCAAGCTATAATCTAAATATGTTTTGCTAATACAATCTAATACAATATACGGACGATTCTTTACTTATGGTTCATTTTGGGCTGGAAAATTTAAGGGGAAATCTAACTCATATTTAGAGAAATGTATTGATACAATTTTTGCATAAAAAACCCCAAAGTGACGGAATGATTAAATAAATTAAATAAAAATGATGAAAAAAAATACATCATGACACCTTTGATGCTAATGTCTGTTTTAACATTAGCATTAAATAAACACCAAATACACTATTTAAATGATGTTCTTTTTATGATTTGTCATTTTAAAGGAAACACAAATTGTTTAGAGATTACAGCAAATAAACACGTTTTTAATTTAACAAAAATCTACCTTGATCTCTTCATATTTAAGTTCTATCCATGGAGCCAACTGTCCTCCAAGCAAATGATCTCCTGTCACATAACTATTACTGTGATCACCTGCTTTATCAGTTCTGGATAAAAAAAAACCAAGAAAACAAAAAAACTCACTCGCATTTTGTAGTGGGTTGGAAATGACAATAACCCCAAGGGACAGGTATTCTTTATATTGTTTTTTATAAAAAGAACAACATAAAATAATATAATTCTATAATATAATGGATTTTCTAAACATATTTTAAGCAAGAGCCAAAATCAGTTAATTCCCAAACTTCTCCAAAACAGTCTGTTAACACCACACCATTTCCAGGCCTGTTTCGTTTTTTAAATTTAGTAAATTTTCCTGGAATTTCATGACCATGGGGGCCCTGTAATTAGCTATGCTAGCTCTCAACATTATACATTATATTTCCTTCCATCCTTTAATCCCAGCAGCACCAAGCCTGAGTTTGAGGAACAGAAATCTACAGGTGCAAACCTTCTGACGACCTCCTAATTTATTAAATCATCACTCCCATCAATCAAGAGTATGTACTCATAGTGTAGAGGTTATGAACACACACATCCACACACACACTTGTGTACATTTGTCACCATCGCAGTGTCCTGTTTCACACCTCACTCCCTCCCCGCTAAACGTCTGCACTCACAAAGCTGCCAAGTTTATTTTCAGCTTTCAGTATCCTACTCCCTGTACACCCACTAGAAAAAGGGACTGAAAAGTGATGAAAAGGCAGACATTTTCATATTACAGAACGCCGATGGCTGTAAAATGTTCAGGCTTCTCACCTTTTTGGTCTCCTGCGGGTTGATCTGGATGGTGTAGACTCCGTTCTTATGGAAGCCGGCCTGGTAGAGGTCGGCACAGTCGCGGAACTTTTTCTCTTCATCCTCGACCTTTGTGCTATTGGGCACGACTGTGGGTACGCAAGACATAACGGAAGCAGTGTTACTGTGAAGACAAATAAAGCTCAAGTAAACCTGCTTGTGCGACTGGGTATTGCATGTCGGATCTGGAAGGAATAGTTTGACATTTTTGGAAATATCCTTCTGCACTGTCTTATCCAGAGTAAGATGGGAAGATTAACACAACTCTCAGGTCTATGGCCTTACATTTGGAGCCGGGGCCCAGAGACAATTAGTTAAGCTCAGCATTAAGACTGAGGGTAGAGGGGAACAGCTAGCCTGACTCTCTCCCAAGTTCAAAAATAAGCCTACCAGTACCTCTAAAGTGCACCGATTACAGGTTCATACAGACATTATAAAAGGAAATTCAACGGCTTTCCATTACTATTTTAAGCACTATTCTTGCATTTCCAAAGACCTCATTCAAAGGAAATAATTTTTAAAAATATAGATTTTTTTTTTATTAAACAGAGATAATATATGTCCTCAGTGTTTTAGACATAATTATATGAAATCCTCAACAAAACATTTGAATTGCATCAGAGCTATGGTGCTTATACTACTATAAAGCACAGGGTTTTTTGTGCTTTGAAAAGTATCAGTACAGAGAAGTTTTAGAGGACCAGATTTAATGCAACCATAGAAACTCTCAACACTAAACTCTGCGAGCGATGTCGTCCTGCCTATTCACTTTCAGTTTTCAGCTGAGCTATTACATTGGAGCACTGCTGGGGAGAGAGGAAACAAATCACGGTGAAAAACAGGCTCATTGATTTAGGTCATGTTAAGTTTTGCCATGCCAACACAGACCTACTGTTTTTGCCGGGATTTTACGAGTGAAGCGAAATAAAAATAAACTACGATGTTGGGCCGGATATCGTAAAGGCTTATTTAGAGTAACTGAATTAAGTTTGCTTTCAGGTTATTCAAATACCTATATTTTTTCCCTCAACATTCAAGCACCTTACATGAACCACGTTTTAACACATATCTTGTCTAATCTGTGCACAAAAATAAATATAAAAATGACAATTTAAACATATATCTATGCATAGATTAGACAAGGTTATATGCAATGTAAAGGGCGTAATTATTCCTTGGTAATAAGCAAGGAATAACCGGACACAGAGACTTAATGGAGCCTTTAGTGGTTGTCTGGAAAGCTCAAGTTGACGGGATTTTTTAAATAGACAAAGTGCTAGCCAAGTTGCTTCACCTTGCTTTCGGTCTTTACACTGAGCTAAGTTGAGCTAAGCTAAATACCTTCTGGCTCAGCCTCCAAACCTAGCACATTTTGTTGCCACATATGCCAAATGTCTGTCAGAAACAACCGTCATACAGACAGGACTGACAGGATGCAAAAGCTCAGGTGTCTGCAATATTTTATAATAATCAAAGGGATCAAATAAACTTCATACACCTGATACAGACACAAGTAAGGCCATTCCTGCTATTAAAAATCTGTACCCTTCATGCAACCTCTTGTGTCACACAAGTATGTAAATCACAGTTATATAATGCTTTATGAAATCACAAATTCCAAGCAAATCCATAACAGCTCAATTTATCATATTTCAGATCTGCACATCTCAGAGGAGAAAATACAAAAGGAGTCTGAGGCAGAAGCTGATCGGGGAGGTCCACTGTGACTATCTTGTAACAGACAGATAAAATCTGAGGGCGACTAACATATTAGCGAAGGAAAAGCAGTTCATCAGCTGGATGATCTCCCGCTCTGAGAGAAAGGCCTTTAGACTTTGACAGACCAGCTGCATCCATTTCCATCTGCAGATAATTATGGCGGCACTATTTTGAAACCAAGCAAGGGGCTAAGGACAAAATACTACAAGCTATAAATTTCAAGTTCCTGTTATAACAAGTGGTTTGTATTTACCTTGCAAGCCCTTGTTATATTGATGGAAATTCTTTCCGATTTTTTTTCTCTCTCTCCTCTTTCTTCCTCCCTTTCTCCTCCCATGTGAGGGTTCACCTCAGTTTTCACACCATTGTTTTTTTTGTTGGAACTGTTGAGTCAAAGAAGATGTCAGGGAAAAGCGAAATGTGTCAGCGATCTTTAGCCTCCGCTTTGATCCCCCCCCCTCCTGAACGCTGAACATCCCGGTGGAAGCAGGACGCTTGTTTGGGTGTACTATGTGAGCATTTCCACAACGTATTGAGTGTCAGCGACAAGAATCTCCTGCTGTGACAGGTTGACAGAGTGAGCCCTCGCGCTCCAGACTCTAATACAACAAAGAGCGGCCCTGTCAGGCGGTAATTTACCCCAAGCCGTCAGACAGTGGGGCACATTTTAAAGGCCAGGGAGATCACTGACAGGGGGGAACTTTCTGGTATTCGATCTGTAACAGTGTGAACAATCATTTCACAATCACCTCTGAGATCTCCCTCGGTGGAAGAAGACTGCTGAGGGATGCGATGCTCAAGTGAAGGAGCGGCTTCCTTGAACAGCTTGCTGCCCAGCTCTACAAATATTATTTATGTCCCAATATTTATTTACAGAAAAATATTTTGTGGTTCAGTGGGGACTCGTATTCAGTAGGGGGTTCATGTGAAAAGACCAGCAGGGCTTGGGTGTTTGCATAAATCAGTACCCTTGCCAAATGAGCCCAAATACTGGAGCTAAAGAGAGTGAGTAATGGAGCTAAATGGACTGCCGTAGACATCACAGCTCCCATGTGACTATAATCAGTCTCTAAATGCCGCTGAGAGTTTAAGTGATTCCATGCAAGATACAATGAATTTCTCTGGTGGATTCATATATGAAGGATGCAAAGCACTATAAAATAATACCACTTCATTCCCACAGTGCGTTTTACAACAACCATGTGTAGTCCTGGTTCAACATGTGAAGAGGATTATGGTTGTTGTGTGGAAATGTCGGGGTCATGTGTCAAGATTCATAACATTCAAGTCATATTTGTTTAAAAAAAGAAATCCTACTTCATTTAATGCAGCAAAAAAACAGATACCAAAATTTTCTTAGTTTGGATGCAACCCTGCCTCCTAGGAATTTTAGCAGAAACAACTTTGCATTAGCTAATACATTTTGTAGTTGTATGTTTGTATATCTTTTTACATAAAGGAAATAAATGTTTTAAATGTGTCTGTAAAACTTAACTGTCAATGTGGTATAATTGTGTCATAATATTTATGTTTTTAAAGTTATCTTATGGTAACTCAGGGCATTTTATTAAGATTAGAGAAAAATCTTAATTAATATTAAAAAATAAATTTTATTTAATATTGTAAAAATGCTGTAAAAAATAAACACTAAGCCGGGACATAACCCATTGGTGCTTTAGATGCAGGTAACCAGTTAGGTTAACTTTAACTGATCTCTATCCAATTTCATCGTTTAGTAAGTTTACCCCAAACAATGAGCATAACTCCATTTTTAAAGTAAAATTCCCATTATGTTATTTCTCCCACCACCATTCACCTTCCTCCCGCTCACTGTTATCCTCTTAAAATCACCAGGTTGAGCTTGAGATGAGTGCAAAAAAAATAATTTAGAAATAAATTCTCTTTTGCATACCTGGGAAGTAAAAAAAACAACTGTTTTTAGCTCTTCAGCCTTTAAATGTCCCTTTAAACCTCCCCATTTCACTCAGGGAGTTCAATTTCCCGACACTGTCCCAACAATGTTTTTTATCTGATCTGTATGGCTCACTTGGGGCACATTTTCTTGTTGGAAAATGTGTTTATGAATTCATCCAGACTCTTTAAATATTCAGCCAAATTCAACTCAAATGTTCCCCTTTAACAGAGTATTTTAGAAACTTCAACCTGGTTAAATCTCACTTTTAGTGTCAAAATCCTGTGCTTCTTACACATAACTGAAAGCAAATTATCTAGCAAATATTAGCAAACATCTGTGCATATTTAATGTTAGATTGTCACTCTTGCTATACAGTCTATGCACATTACTGTAGCCCTGCAGTCTTCATGGAAATACCTCAGAAATACTTCAGACTTGAACCGTCAGGTGAATGCCATTCATTAACTAACCAACTCTGATGATGACTGGAATTGGTATCTACTGGCTCTAAAACATATTGCTCCATTTAACTGTTTTAACAGACATGTGTGCAAACACACATAAAATAAAAGTCTAGTTCCTTCTGTGAAAATAAAGGGAGGTCACTGAGGTGGACTGCAATAAGTGCACACTTTACAGGGTCTTTGAAACAATAAGTGTCAACTCATTCTGCTGTTCAGTGAAGCAAAAAAATAATAATCATGTGCAGCACTCAAAAATGTGGTCTGGATCATAAAGTGATGTCTAATGAAGTGGTTTAGCGTGCTGTTGTACTGAGACCTTACAACCCACGAATGCCTTTTTTTTTTGTGAGACTTTGAGTGGAACCCCAAAATAATTTCACTTTCTTCGACTCTGAGTGAGCAGCTGTAAAAATGATGAATGTTTTTCATTTAGAGTGATAATAGAACACTGTAAAACAAAATCATATTTAGCAGCCAGACATTTTTACAGAGTGTTCCAAAGCTGAGGTCGATTACCGTTAATAACAGTGAGTGGCTCATTGCACCCTAATGAGGTTTGGGTAATGATTACAACCTAAACAAGAGCTCCACTGCCGTATCAGGCCACATCAAAAATATCTCTCCCGCCCTCAGTTTGCACCGCAAATGATTGAAAACACACTGGAAAACTTAATTTTAGGATAAACTATACATGTACTGCTGGAAAAAGGAAGTTTATGGTCTGGATCATGGAGATCTAGTGTAAAACTCTTTTCTGTTTCTGTTTTCTAAGTATCTACTTCAGCAAAGCAAAGTCAAAGATGATTTGAGTCCACGCTTTAAAGGAAATGCTCAGGCTCAGTTTTCAAAACAACGGCTAACGCAAGCAGACACCACTCCATGGTTTGAAATGCTAACCCTTTCCTCAAATGAAAACACTAATCCCCTCCCCAAACAAACAAAAGCCCTCCCCTGAACATGGAAAAAAGAGAGCTCTGCTGCTTCTGTGTTTTGAATGCTGCTGAAAAACAGGGGCAGTGCATCAGTGATCAGTGAGATCTACCTACTCCTTCACCTCCTTTGGACGGAGCGTCCCCCAGGAGCTATTACAGTTTGACTTATTCAGACTGGGGTGAAGAAAGGGGAGACCTCTGACCTGCACATCCGCCTCAACCTTCAACACCACCATGGAAGAGGAAAGGACCAACCACAGAGCAGCAGCGGCCACGTTCCATTTCTATCGACTCCCATTAGGGCATCCACCAATCACAGACAGCGGGACAGGCTGTGGTTCCCTGCTCTACTGACCCTGCTGACACTGAACACAGCAGAAACGATGGCAAAATAAAGGCTAGAAAAACACAATATACAGAGAAATTTAATCAAACTTGGCAGATAACAAAGCCAGTAAAATAGAGAGGAGGTAGTGTTGTATGAAGACACACTTCAATCTCAACATGAAAAATGCAAAGACGATGATGAGTCGGGTCAAAATGGCCTCAAAAGACCTCCGGTAATTAAATTGAAACATACACAAATGCAGACTAAACAGATGGAGTGCGAGCACAGGCCGCCCGTGACCCTTACTGCACGGAACATTAAAATTACAATAAGGGAGCAGCATGATAAATACAAAGCATGTGTTAATCATGTGCACTAGTTATCTACTCGTGACTCCTACACCCCTTCATACTCTTGCTGCTTCCTGTCTGATGGGAAACCTCAACAAGCATTGTGGGGTCTCAAGGCGTCTCAGCAGGAAATCCACAAATGGAAATGAAGTTGCAACCAATCTCCCGACACAAACGTTCATGTCAAATCTCCTGTGACCAATGGGATTTAAGGCCAACGTTAGGATCAAGTGTGTTTGGTGTTTAAATAGCTGAGAAAGGGGTAAATGAGTTCACTTTGATTGCATTGCTTTCAGGTCAAACGTGGAGCCAAAAGGGAAATCCCTGGTCTCGTATTAACAGAAGACTCCAAGGAATAAAATAATCCTATTACTTCATACCAAGGGTCATTTCAGTAAAGCCGTGTGCACAGACTTTATGAAGTTAAAGCGTGGAAAGTGACTGTTGCAAAAAAAAAAAGAGAGAGCACCATGCTGGTTTAACAGAGGCACCAAATCTCTTTAACAGGAGCAAACCGGGTTACAATAAGAACCGTGTTTCTTTCTTCATGCTGCTCTCAGTGATGCAGAATTTAATAGCCATTGCATCCCAGTGTCTCTCAGTATGGGGTGAAGTTTATAGAAGTGGTGTCATCATAATTTCATGAGGACTGTAAAATCTAAGGTGGTGTAGCTATAACATCTGACCAGAGGAAGTAGGATTTCCAAAACAAGTTAAGCGCTGCCTCATAGTTCAAGCCTCGAGCAGCCCGTGTGCAAACTTTGCTTTAAAGTTTGTGGTCTGGCAATGGTCAGTGGGCATTTTCTTAGGTTAGGGTCATTGCTAGTGGGGGTAGACAAAATTTGGATCTGTCTATAACTAATCAACAGATGACTGACAAGCACTCTCCTCCACTGAAACATAAACCTTTCTTTGCCTGGTTGGATCAAGTCAGCACACAGATGATGTCCTTAATTTTGCCTCAGGGTTTTAAAGTGAAACAAGAGTCAGCGCTATCGACTATTTGAGGTTGTACTTTGACACAGAAGTACACTAAGTGCTAACAATCTCACGGTGACAATGCCAACACCGTGATGTTTAGCACAAAAGCTTTGAACTCTGCAATAGAAATGAAAAAAAAAACAAAAAAACCCAAAAGGATGTAGCTCTACTTCACGCTCTGTTCAGGACACCATTACTCCACTGTATCTTTACAAAACAAACATGACTTTACTGCTATATTATGTCTTTTATGTATTTTATAGTGAAACTGAAAGCAAATTTTCACATTTATGGACAATAAAGTTTTTGTTAATTCATTATGTGATGCCATCTGGTAAGGCTGTGTGTATATTATTCATACTTTTTTAATATATATTCAATTAAAAATCAATTTCGATGCAATTTCAGCAAGGCAAAAAACACAGCTGCGAGTTTTGGCAATGTCAAATAACGCCCTAACTACCCAGTGAAATACAACACTGCATGAGTTTTAAATGATTTATGCCCATGTTATCCTTGATTTCTTCTTTTCAGTGAGTGCAACTTCAAAACACAGCCTTGCTTGTTGTTGCCATCATCTAAACTGTTTCTGGTATTTTCCCGATTGGTCCAGCTTTAAACTGTTGGGCTCAATCAAATCTCAGCGGCTTTGCTCAGCATCGGACTTCTCAATTTGGTTAAACATTTACTAACATGTCTAACAGGTTGTGACTTTCTTCATCTCTGTCCTAAGCACCACAGAACTGCCAGAATGTGCTCTCACGTGATCACAATTGTGTAAGACCATATTTACACAATTGTGTAAAGGTCCAAACCTCTCAGCGTGTGAGACTCTGATTCCAGTAAGCTTACCTCCGTCTTTGGAGCAGAGGTTGAGCAGGTTGTGGACGGTATCCATCATCTCCTGCTGCTGTCTCTGCAGAGCCGTGCTGTTTCCCGTGGCTCGGCTCAGCTGGGCCTCTAGCTCCCCGATAACACCGCTCTGCCTCCCCACCAGAGCCTGGAGACTCCCCTTCTCCTGCTTCAGCGTCTCCAACTCTTCACGGTGTCGCATCTCCATTTCTAACATCTTCTGCTCCAGGAGGCTGAGGGAACAGAAAAAAGGGAGAAAAGGTTGTTATGGAAGACAGAAAAGTTGCTAATTGTTATGGTCCTTCAGGGCATCCAAATCCGCTGGAATGAGGTTTGTTTTCACAGATTTAAATAGACTGAATATTGTTATGGATTTTTTTTTATGATATTGCCAGAGATTTACTGATTATGTAATGTGTATCTGTTTTCATTTTTCTGACAGGATCATGAAAAGGGGTCAGCAGATTAAAGCCGAATTAGTAAAAATTCCTCTACTTTTGACATATTCTTTTAACATTTTTTTTTCTGACATTTTCTTCTTGTTACTTTGTGGTTGACTCTGTGAGTCACTGCAATCAAAACATGGTGATATACTCTATTAACTTGGAAACTGTTTCCCAGAGAGCGATATGGGAATACAAATAAACTAAATGTACTGCATAATGGTTGTATGCCTCCATGAATCACTCAAGTTGTAGTTTCATTTTACATCAATATTTGTGAAAACATGGATGCTTCACACTCATCTTCAACCCAATAAAGATCAACAATAATACATCAACAATAAAGATCTCTACAATGAGCACAGTTTCAAGGTGGGCACCCGAGATTAGTGTCACCGATTCAGTAGCAGACCAAATTGTCTCTGCTTCTGTTCCTAACTTATGATGTGTGATAACCAGTAAAGTGATTTTGCAAATCATCATGATGTCACAGTGAAGCTGACCTTTAACCTTTTGGATTTAAAATGTCATCACTTTATCATTTTATCTTATTAGACATTTGTGGTAAATGTTGTCATAATTAGTGTAGCAATTCTTGAGTTATGGCTAGAAACATGTTTTGTGAGGGCACAGTGACCTTGGTCTTTAACCACCAAAGTCTAATCAGTTCATTCTTGAGTCCAAGTCAGCATTTGTGCCAAATTTGAAGAAATTCCCTCAAGGCTTCTTAAGATATTGCATTTACAAGAATGGGACAGAAGAATGGATGGACAATCTGGAAACATAATCCCTTCAGCCACGGCTGCTGATGGTGTGGCGGCATAAGAGTGTGCATGAGACAGAAATACAGATAATAATGTCTGTAGTTTTGGTTGCTATGTGTTCCCCACACAATATAAACATATGTTTCATCATGCACTTTGCAGACTTATCTGAGTTAAATAAATAAGCCCTCTCAGAACAGGACTGTACAATCTAATGCCTGAAAGATGATATAAGCTGACATCAAATTCATTAACCAATCAGATGTTTTCCTCTGTTACAGATTTGGTAAAGGAAAAAGTACAGACGACACGTACAAGATGGAATAATGTCATAATTGCTGAAGCTTTGGGAAATTGCCCTCAGAAATCCATCTCCATAAGCCTCAAGAGCAACTTAAAAGTCAGAATCACCAGAGACTACGCTTTCAAATGGTGGTCTATTTTTTTCCCAAAGTGATTGCATGGAGTTTCTATGGATACTGCAATGGGAGATGTGGACCAAACCCTTTAAAACACTACATCATCTAAGACAATCCCATGGCACCAATCACTGTAAAGAACAAGATTTGGAGACATGAAAATGTATCCAAAAGCCACATTTTAATAGTCTGATTTCGCAGCAAAGGCGCAGTGCTCCAATATGGAAAGCATGGCCTCATGCATTTTTGACTGATTTGCTGAACATCACAGAAAATACAAGCTTCCTATTATGCTATTGAATATACAACTAAATATTGCTTTGGAAAATGGACACACTAAGTGAGAGTGAACGAGAGCTGGTAGCAAGCTTTTGATTTTCTTTATGCAATCACGCAACGAACAGCAGCATAGACTGACTTTTCATCCGTCGACGTATCATCTTTATTTCCTTCAGTCTATCTTTGCTGCAGTGTGGATGGTATCCAGTGTGTGTGGGTTTTGTTTGCTTGAAGTGTTTACCTGTTCTTGTCATGCAGCTTGTTGATCTCATTGGTCTGGATCATTAACTCTTTCTCTAACTTGTTAGTTGAAAGAGAATTTTCCAACAGCTGGATCTCGAGCCTGGACGTCTGGTTCAGAACCTGCCATGAAATGCACAGATGTATACGTTAGTTGATATTTTGCCTCTATACATACTATGTTGGCTGCATTAAAACAAACTAATATCATGCACATGTGCATCAAACCCTGAAGAAAAACCAAAAACACAGGGCCGTATTTAAGGCCCTTAAGACACGGGAGTTATAAGCACACTGCTGATTCAAGGCAAATATAAAACATCGACTTTGTTTTCATTTTGTCATGTGTTCAACTCACACATGGTAATACTTAGAAAAATATTCATCTCACTATGATTATCCTTTTTTAACTTTGCAAACAGTTATCGTCTTAGTGCTTTAGCAATAATTACCCACTGCTAACTTCGCAACTTTCCATCAACTCCTCCCCAAACTGTTCCATATAAATACTAAAAGTAACCTGAGCCAAATGAGTCAACGAGGGGACACGCACATATAAAGCATCACTATTGTCTTTGGCCAGTGCTCTGTAACCTTTTTGGGACAGTTGAACAAGGAATAGTTGACTTAAGGGAGCATGGGATGGAGGCTCTCAGTGTGTGTGTGTGTGTGTGTGTGTGTGTGTGTGTGTGTGTGTGTGTGTGTGTGTGTGTGTGTGTGTGTGTGTGTGTGTGTGTGCATGAGAAAGACACAACACATCTACATGTCTGGGAGAAATGTATGTGTGTTTGTCAAGGTTGTTACCTGTGTCTCAACGTCAGTTAGCTTGCGAGTCTGTTCAGCCGTTTGAGAAAGAAGGTTGGTGCCCATTTCCAACATGGCTGCTGTGTGGTTGTGGACGGCGCTCTGCTGCAGTTGAGCCATCTCCGTCTTCATGCTCTCTTTGATGTAGTTCTCAATCTGCACCAAAATATAGTTACAGAACATTAATGATTGGAGCCATGAAAAGGTCATTTCAAACTGACACATAACACAGTAATTGACAGATAGTGTAGTTGTGATAAAATTTCCTGTTATCAGCATATTGCATGTTTTTGACCATCAAATTGTAATCAGTTCATTATTCAGACCAGTTGGGCATTTGTGCCAAATTTGAGGAAATTCCCTCAAGGCCCTCTTGAGATATCACGTCCATAAGAATGGGGCGGAAGTGACTGTGCCCTTGATCTTGGACCACCGAAATCGAATTAGTTCATCCTTATTTCCAAGCGGACCTTTATGCCACATTTAAAGGAATTTCCTCAAGGCGCACTTGAGATATCCCGTTTACCAGAATAGGATGGATGAACAACCCAAAAACATACTGCATTTTGGCCACAGTTGTCGCAACATGGAGGCATAAAAGCAAGGAATCATGAAGCCTTTGGAATAATGTTCAGAGACATAATAAATCAGATGCCACATTATCATCTGAAGCATATAAGCTACTGATCTAACGGCCTCACTGGCCGGGTTAATCTGGCACTAGATTGAACTGATTTTCAACTCTGTGATCACAGTGCGGAAAAATGGTAAAAGATGTTTTACAACTGACATCAAGCGGCTTTAAACTCTCAGAAATATATGATAAAAGGCTTATTTGTGCTCACACGTTCTCTTCTCGTCTCTTACACATTCATAATATTAACCTGTTTAAAGGATGACTTATAGTATATTTTAATGAAGATACAAGATTCTTAACTAAGTTTTTTTGCACACTCGCAATGGATTCCTATGTGCATTGAAAGAAATGCACAAACATATTTTTTCCATCATTTGAATGGCACTCAAGTGAAAAATGGGTATGGTCAATATAGGCAGAGCCAGATGTGAGTGGTTAGCTTGGATAGAAGAGGCAGAGATGAACAGATATTCACTGAAGCTTGTCTGCAAAGAACTCTTTCATCCTTATCTCCAAACGCAAACAAATGACGAGATGAAGGTTTACATCGGATACAGTTCTTCATAGGGATTAACGAAATGGAACATCTGTGTAGCTGTGCTCGGTACTGTTTATTTCATTTCCCTCCCAGTATATTGTTAATTTAGGAGTTTTGCCTTTCCTTTTTTTGATGCTCAGGTTGGTAAGTTTACATAGGTAACCCTACAATGTCTTACTTGATTTCTTGTACTTTGGCTCCGTATCTTGTTTGTACAATGTTTGACATAATTTTGTTCCCTTGATTGTTGACTTATTAGATAAAGGAGCGCTCATCTGTGTGTGGTTACTTTTGTTTAACAAATAAATCTGACTTGATTGGATTTTAAGTGTCCACTTGTTCATCTGGGTGCTCGCAGCCTGAATACACAGCGTGGTGATTTAATAATCGGCCAGCGGGGAGATTCTCAGTTTTGATTTTTGGCTAACCAGTGGGCTGTAACAGCCATGTTTCAAGAACTCGTCAGCCAAGACAAATCAGAGTCACACAGAACAACATCACATGTGTTGGTGTCCTTAGCAACAGTTCCATCCTTTATCGAAGATGTGGGCCGAATCAAAATACTCTCACACTGAGGGATTATTCTGTGGAGGAAAAATGCTTTACGTTACAGGACACTTACACAGCTGCTGGTGCCACAAATCCTTCCATCGCCTCCGACAAGGACTATATCATCAGTGCAGGACATGGTGGTTGCTGTGGTGACTGTACACAATGGGTAATGACTTACTTATTTTCGAGTTGGACGAAGTGTTGCATGACCATCCCTTGTTTTGCCCTATGGAAGGAGACGTGCTTTTGTGTCTTTTGGTGAGTGTGTTGTGTGTGTGTGTGTGTGTGTGTGTGTGTGTGTCTGTGTGTGTCCATGTGTACGTGCGTGTGTGCGTCTTTTTTGGCCACCTCACTTTATTGATAATTTAGCCTCTTCTGTAGTGGCATTAATATAAAATTATGCATACTCTTATCATGATGGCCTACCAGTGGATGGAGACATGAACTACAATGCTTTACAGTGTATGTAATATTCATTCATTGTGCAACATAAGAAAAATACTTAAACTCAGCGTTGATGTTTAATGCATGTTCACTTTGTCAGTTAAAAAATAAAAATAAAATAAAAATATCGGTTTGTCACATTAGCAGAAATTAGCATATAGGCCCTTCCTATATTTAATTTCAAAGCCAATATCTGCAGATACAGACGACGTGCCAATATTATCATGCTTCCCTACTAAACAGTACACTAAGATATGTATATATAATAAATAATACGCTAAAAATAATCTTGATTAACATATTTTTATATTCATATTCGGCACTGCCCTGCACTAGTCTGGCAACCTGTCCAGGGTGTGCCCCGCCTCTCGCCCATAACAGGTGGGATAAGCTACAGCTCCCCTACGACCCTTAAGAGCATAAGCAGTTACGGTGTATGAATGAATGAATTTCACACTGACTAGTTTGATAGTTTTGCCACAGTTCTCGAGCAGTGATTGATATGATTGACAGCTGTGTTAGGAGATTCTTCGTCTCTGATTGGTCATTTTTCCTCACCGTGGTGTATTCTCGCAAATGTCATTACAAAAACTAAGAGGAGGAGGAGGAGAGACGTGATATTTTTCACAGGTTATCTCATCTCATAATTCTTTCAGAATATGGTGACTGTTTTCAGCAAATATGACAAAAAGTTATTTGTATAACAGTTACCAACTACAGCTTTAAGATTACCTGGCCTTTTATGCTTGCCATATTTTGGGGTGAATTTACAGAAGCCAGTACAAGATTGGAAAGATAGCCAGTTTTTTAGGGCTTTCCATAATGGTCCAATCTTAATAACTGTATGTTGGAGTTCTTCCAAAATCCATTTGATCTAATGATTAGATCAGTGAATTAATAAGTTGACAAGGCTGACTATGTATAGTAGATATATACTGTATATATATTAGTTTTGGGCCTGTGTTGGTGTCCATTAAGTTTCTAAAACTAACAGAAAAAAATTAATACATCTGTATCTATTGGCACAATAAAATCCTGATAATATTTATACTGTAGATATTTCTAATAAAACGTCCCCTTGCAGAAATAAGAACAGCCTTTTTTTCTGCTTTTATAAAAAATAGATGGATCGCAACTTTTCAATCAATCCCAGGCTGATAGATAATGAAACAGTCGTAACAGAGATAGATCTCTTTGCTCTCCAGCTCTCAGCCAGTTGCTCAGGTCTGCCAAGTCGAATTAGCTTTTCAATGTAATATCCTCTCTTGGCAACGATATTAAAGTGAAATGTAACATTTTTTCAGGCCAGATTTCAGGCATAATACAGCTTCCCCTAACTGTGAACTATATAAGGCTGATATAAGTGTCACTTTCCACATAACCTCCAATAGTCTGGCCCGAGGAACTGGAAAGAAAACAGCAAGTCTGGAATCCGCAGAGCTCGAGTAATGATGGATTACTCTGCCTGATAATGAACCAGAGAATATGACTGTGTTTGGAAATGGTTTTTCGTCCATCTAGAAATGTAAAATCTCCGAACTCTGCGGATGCTATAGGTTGTTTTTACAACTTATTAGGGGGCCAAGGTTCAAAACTTGCAAAAACAGCAGAGTTTGTAGTTTCTGCTGAGATTGTTGTGTCCACCGTTTGAGGACGGTGTTAAGCTTTGCACAGAGTAGGTCACCTTCAGAGAAATGTATTTAGGGGACAAATGGCTGACAGAAATTTAAGCCCAGCGATCACTTCATGGTTAGTGTCCTAGGGAATGTGCCTGACTCACCGCTGGATCTGGTGGGGGTCATAAATGGAAAGTACCAAGGAGAAACAAGATTACGCAAACACGCCCAATCATGTAAAATCACCACTCTGGAAGCCGTAAAAAGGGTCTATGTGGGTGTCGGGTTATTTAGATGGTTTCTAACCTCGGCTCCAGTTAAATGCTTTACTTTTCCAGTCTGTGACTATCAATAGTAACTTTTGTCAACAATGAAAGCAAAAACTGTCTTTCATTTCCAGAATGAAAGACTGAAATGCAACTTTGTGTCTAGGGATGGTGAAATAAATACAATTGCATAATGACAATGCAAAGGTTGTGGTGCTTTTTTTCTACTCAGACAAGGGGTTAGTAGGCAATGCCAGTGACCGATTTTCTCCAGAATAAATTTCAAATAAACCATGGTCAGTTGGCCTGAAACTGAAACCTATTAATTTAATTTGTGATGCTGTTTTCTCAGCATTTTCATGAAAAGATGTCAGAACCATACAGTAATTTTGTCTGATACTTATGGATTCTTCTTACAAATGGGAAATTGAAAAGAAAACTATGTTCAAGATCAGATTCAAAAATGCCTAATGTAACTTCTACATGTGCCTGTCAGTAAATATTATTATATAATAAATGTAGCTAATTTACTTTCTGTACGAGTAGTACAAGTGGGGAAGAGTCACTAAATCAGTAAATTGACTCAGTAATGTCCATTATACAGCGATATTTACTTAAAGTTTGACAACATTAGTCACTATAAGCCAATGGTCAAACCAGACCAAATAAGGCTGCAGCTGCAAAACCCCTGAGTGTACTGAATAGAGGAATGGTGTGTTTTATTGCTTCTAAATTCAGCTTTTCATTTTTGAATGAAAGAATTTACTTCTTTCAAAAGTTACACTTTCAAATTCAAGTCGACAACTTGTAACTTTTGTCAACCTGTGTGTGAACATTTCACACCTTAAAAAGAGAGAGGCATTTAAATGAAACTCCCCTTCCATCAAAATAAAAATAAATCTTTTTTTAGTGATTTATAGGAGACATTCCAGAAGGTGCAATAATACCAGACTCTGCTTTTAGAAAATACTAAATCTCGCCTCTGGTTTTGCGAAATCACTGTTTGCTAAGTGAGAGTTACATAAACACAAGTTTATGTTTCCCAAAGTGCTACTTTACACTGAGGCATAAAAGGTTTTAAGGTGGTCTGGCTTCTCGTTGACAGCCTGTGACTTTCCTAATGATGCTGCCCTACACACAACGATGGACATCCATTAGTACCTTAACTGGACACTCACAGTGCAGCTTGCTGCATGTAGAGACTGGTCTGTTTAGACAGTTTATGGGGTACAATTGACAGTAAGTCACTAAACAAGCTGCTCTGGGCTGTCTAGAACATAAATGACAAGCTGTACAACATAAAATATGTAGCAGGATGCAGATTTTAAGAGCAAAGGGGCTGTGTGCCATTCAGAGGGACAAGTGTTCACAGGCAAAACAGCACAAAATCCATCAGCTGACATCCCCAACATACATATTCTGTACATTGTCATGGTGCAGCTGCTAAATTGCCATTGCTTGAGAGCCAAGAACAGGATAATCCCCCAAGATGATACTCCCCACTATCATCATTACAGATTACTGCCAATGTTTACCACTTTTCTGACATTCCCCATTTAGTCATTCTAAAAGGGGGTCTTGATCTTTCTCTAAACAGCAGCAGTGGTGGTGCTGAGAGACACTGTGAGAGTTAGAAAACAGTGGGCCTGGACTTTATAAAACACTTACTGCTAGAGCGCTGTCACATCTCTGCTTATCTCTGGCTCTTTTTGTGCATGTGTGTGTGTGTGTGTGTGTGTGTGTGTGTGTGTGTGTGTGTGTAGATGATGGTGTTACTGTGGCGTTCTGGGATGCATCCTTTACGCATTGCTTATCCATTTCAGACCACTTTAATGGACTAGAGCATTAGGGGATGTTACCCAGTACCACCCACCCTCCAAGTCAGCACCAACCATGTTGTAACGAACATCAGCAAACACACTCACACCCTCTTATCGCCCACCGCCAGTGAAGGGTGAACTGGAAACCATTCTTTGAAATTTGGTTCTATAATTCACTCTGGTAGGGCTTTAGGAGGTGTTACCCTGACTCACTGCCCTGTCACTCTCCAACAATGTATAATACAGATATGTGCAACCTCTGTATGTCTTTTAGAGAGCTGTCCTACTCATTCTCTGGCTTGTTTGTTTTTGAAACACTTTCTAAGGTTCTCTGTCTTAAACTCTGTCAAGATTAGGTGAGTAACAGCTCAGGCTGAACTCATGGTTGACCTCTGTGACCTTCGCCCCGGTGGCCAGCATCCAGGCCTTTACTCAATTGCTGCCACATTTTTTCCTCACATACAATGTCAAAAGAAAGAAAGAGAGAGTGGCCTCCAGACAGATCAAATTATAAGAAACAAACACACGTCGGCCATGCCTTGGTGGGCATCATCTTAGACTTCATTTTGAAATTACATCATAAGGTACTCCAGGCCTGGGATGCGGAGAAATGTCTTTATTTAAGCCTTTTAACTAAAACAAAAGCGCAAACGTGTAAGAAATTTATTAAACTGTGTTTATCTGGTCTGACGTTGGCTGTAGTTGTTACTATGTTCAGGTAACTAGTTACCTACTAAGAACAAAGCATAACATTAACTGGATAAACTCTATAAACAGAGTATTCATATACATATACAGAATTTGTTTGTGGGCGATTTGTAGTCCCAGTAGCATTGAGCAATCACGTTTAAATGCAGTAAAAACAGTCCATGGCGAAGAGGCTGAATGCACTGGCCAAAATGCATTCTTGGAACCAACTGGGTATTGCCTGATGATAAGTTAACTTTACAGTTGCTTTTTAAGAAATTTACCAGTACTTAAATGCAGACATCCGATTTAATAGATTTAATAGATCTGGCTACACCAGATCAACCAAAAATATTGGCCCTTGCCCGGAGTCTTTATCACTGTCAGACCAAAAGGCGATGAGTTTCGAGATTGTTAACTACGCAACATTGGCTGTGGAGTCACAGGTTAAGCAAAAAAAAAAAAGAAGCCTTGCTAACAATTGCTGTGCAGTATTTTCTAACTATGTGAAAACCGGTCCTGCATGCTGAGTTAAAGAAAACGTTAGAAGCTCTGTTCTTGTTTGGATTTGTGTATGTTTATGAGCTTTATGTTACAAATACTTTAATACTTCACAGTATCATGTATGTAGCAATCAAGTGTATATTTAAAGCCCTTTTAAATAAGATTCTTATTTTTAAAAAAGTCAGTGGAAAACACTAAAGAAGTCAGAGAAAATATTAGTGACAGCTGATAGAAGCATCCATTTTTCTTTCATTTGGCAAAATAAATGGTTCCTTTAAATGACTAACCAGCTTCTGTCTACCTCTGTTTGAAATCAAGGATCCAATGTTTACAAAAAAAGCAAAATATGAGTGGTAAATCTGCCATTGACATTATTTTTGGACAGCGTATGTGCTGTGCAAGACTGGAAAGCTGACAGACATTACTACAGCATTATAAGTAAGGGGGATGCAGCTTAGCAAATGGTCAAATATTATCATATAGGATAGAAAAAGGGGTCTGCAGTGAGGTGGGTGGTCTAGCCTCTGCCTCATCTCTGTTGCTTTGTCCGAAAACTGTTGATCCCAGGACTCCCCTCAGACAGAGAGACTGACTGCCATCTGAAAAACAAACCAGCTACTGCCAGCACCCACCACTCTAACACTCTTTTTTCCTCTCCTTTTACATCTGTCTCTCTTCTTTTCTTCTCCTTTGTCTTTCTGTCAAGATGCTATTGTGTTGATGTCAATTGCTTGTTCAGTTGTGCATTTCCAAGGACATAATGAGCCTTGTGTACACAACCTGAAAACAAACCAACCGTTTCTCTGTATAAATTACTGGGTAAATCACTGTGCTTACTTGGAGGTGCCCAACATCATTTGGCAGGTTCAGAGGCACACCATTTCAAAGGTTTTCTGTCACAATGGTTTGTCAACAGGGCAGACAATGAAAGAAAGTGAGAACACTGAGCCAACAGTTGAGCTGTCAAGGTTGGATGATTTGTTGCTTGTTTCTAAAACAAATCAGAACATCAAACCTAAGGACAAATCTATTTTCCATATCCATGTTTAAAATATGTTCAACTTACATGCCCTTGTAAATCATTATTCAGTGTGAAGACTTTAAATGAACCCCAAATTGAAAAAGCAGTGGAAATTGTGACGTTAAATTTTGATGTGTTGAATTTTTCAAATGAATAATGAGCTTCATAAACGGCCAATTTACTTTGAGCAACAACAATAGAAAAACCACAATGAAATAACAGGGTTTGATGTCAAAAAGTCTGAGTACAATGTGAAGAATCGGTTGCTAAATCATGATTTCGAAACAAATTGGCAGAAATATGGGACTAGTTGAGTCAGATTTGAGATTGAGATTAAGATAAGGTCAAATATCCAAAAATATTAAAGCCCTGAGAACTGAGGAGAGACTGGATGTTCTTTTTCTGTTTCCTTTGGGAAAATAAATGCTTCAAAGCATTATTACGCCAATTTGCTTTCACTACTGACATTTTTAGCTTTCTCCTATATGAAGACTAACTGTGCCATCACTAGCAGTAATCACACCACATGAATGTAGTGTCTGGCTTGAGAGGACTTTTTAAATCAAAAACTCTGTTTTTGACAGTGTTATGTCTACCAGGCATAGCTTCAGTGATTAACTACAAGCCTCAGAGCAAGCTGAATCAGAGAAAGTCTTCTACATGTCTGTAATATGTAAGATAAAAGCAAATTCATCTCAGAAGTCTCAAGAAGTACACAAATTAACTTTTGACATCTTGTTATGAAAAGAATGAACTTTCCTGGGCATCAAAAAAGAGAGATGGACAACTTGTTTTGCCTTGAACTTGAGTTCTTTAGCGCTCTGGAGCGGGTGTGAGCACATCCAACAGAAATGTTTGCTTTTCAGTTATTGATATTGGTACAGTGGTGTGGACACTTGCTTGTTTTTACGATCAAAATTCATTCCGGAAATGAATTTTCAGAGATGGTCGACGCAGGGATAACTTGGCTATCCTCTGCCCAGATTCCAGCAGCAGCACAAATAATTCAAGTCACTGATTGCTTATGTGGAAGTCTCCTTTAAATCTTTGTAAAATGACTGCAAGGAAGCATAAAATTTATTGTGAGGAATAGGCGCTAATGTTTTTTAAGGAGCTGTATGTGGAAATCAAAGCATTTATAAAGCAAACCACTATTTGCTCAATAAAGTGAAGTAATGATGTCATGAGCAGAAAATGAAATAACGCTCCCACTGTGTGTGTTGTAAACCTTCTCGTGGGTTGGTAGCAGTGCTGGCCATACGGACATGTTAGTGCATGTGAGTGTGTGACCTGCTCTGTATGTAAATATAAAAGACTCATTCTAAGGTAACGAAAACACAATAATACTTATTTTCAGGGGATTAAAAACTAATGAAAGCAGTCATAATCTTGTGTTGGTTAAGGCTCACAGTATAGGAATATTTTTAAATGTAACCTTTATTTAAGTATTCTCAGGGTTATTCATTGCACTACACTCTTGGAGCACAGAGCACAGCCTGGTCACAGACGGAGCAGCAGAACACCAGGCACAATGAAAGTGAAACTTCACTGTTCTTTGCACTGGGTCTGAAAGTTTGTATTCACTTGTCTCTGCCGCAGCTGCTCCTCTCATGCATTGAGCTGATCAGTACTGATCACATCAACTGAAAAATTATTCAACCAGCCACTCAAACTGCTGCTGAGGAAAAAATGAACTCATGAGGAGACCCACAAAAACCTCTGAATTTAAAGAGGGGACACAGAATGATATAACGGACTATGTTAAAAATTTAAAAAACAAAACAAACAAACAAAAACCCGGAAAGTTTGTTTTTGACATCCGAAAGGACAATACTGGCTCAAACTCTGTTTAAAGTTGCATATCTCTTTCGATTTTGACTCAAACCTTTAGCAGATGCAACAATCACATCTTGTAGTTTCTTTCCATGTTTAATAAAAATAAACACAGTGAGGTACAGCTTAAGCATGAATGTATATTTTCATAAATCCTTCAGTTACAGTCTGGCTCTCTGATGTAAAAATGGGCACAAAAATTAATCCAATTAATTATGCGTATCTGTCCGTATGGGAGAGGAAGTACTTGCATTCACCCAAGACATGGGAATGCGTAATGAAACCCAAACAACCAAACAAACTCGGACCTGCTCATTCATCCAGAGGTCTTCAGCAGTGAGTACCAGCAGAGGGGCAGCCTGCAGTTTACTGTGACGTAAGTTGACTAACACAGGAATCTTTCCTCTGGGACACATCAGGGCAGGAATGTCTCCAATGATGGCTTTTTTGTGTCAGTGCTAGAGGCCATGTCAGTCTGCCCCTTTCACTGAAGCAAACAGGGATACCACAAACCCACCATCCCACGATGGAGGCGCTTACATCCAAATATTTGAGATATCATTCCAGTGTACCCTCTAAACATCACAGCAGGGGATTCCTCTGCCAGAAAGCTGTAGAAGTAGATATAAAAAGACATGTTTTGTTTTAAGCTCAGCCATGACAGAAACATTACTGTCTGTTAAACCTCCTAGCCGGGCGAAACATCAGGGAAAATATGGTTTCAGTGCTCCAGTTTGTGTGCCAACGCCACTATCTATCAAGCTGGGTGTCTCTTTTAATCAGAATAAATGGGCGTTTAATGACAGGGGTTGTTTCCTTCAATGTCACATTCGTGTTTATCTTTCATCCTAACATTGCATTAAGCGAGGACTCCAGAGTTTATAAACCATCGCTATAGTCGTCCAGGGTTACAATCACCACAGTGACCGCCAACCACAGCCATACAGCTTTTCTCACTTTCTCTTTCTGCCGCTCTTTATATCTCTCCATCGCTCCATGTTTTGCTCTCCCCCCTTCTTTCTTACAGTCTCTGCTTTGCTTTGCTTCTATCACCAAAGACAGATTGACGCTATCGCATCGGGTCCAGATTATGTTACTCTCGAGTCATTTTCCACCCTCCCTCTGTTGCTTTTGCTCGAGGCTCATACACACCAGGCCATACATCACATCAAGGACTTTTAAGTACTTATGGTGCTACATTAAGGCAGTATGGAGTGTCTGTGTGTGTACATGTAGGTTTAAATTTCCCCTAAGTGATGCAGAAGAAACACTCAATCCAAACAATAGAGATGAGCAGGAGGACTAGGTGGCAGACCCGACTAACATCCCCATATGCAGCCGCTTCAGTCTGACCTGCGGTTCACCACGGCTGTTGGAGAGGAGGAAAATAGATGCCTCTGTTAATGATAAAGTGCAGCTCACAACCACTACTGTATCACTGCCACACTGCAACAATAGAAACATTTGCTGCTGCCTGACCCTCAGCTCATGATGGATGAAAATACTGATAACGTGCATGTTTGTGCGTCTTTGTTGTGTGTTTCTTAATGTGATTTTCTAGAGAAGCTGCAGGATGAATGTGTTTGTTAGTCACGCATCTAAAATGAGTTGGAACAAGTATGGCAGTCTGACAGTGCAATTAGTCAGACGTTCATTTTTGGATGATTTACAGCATATTTCTGTTGGGATAAGATGCTAAATATGACAGAGGGAAAGAGGAAGAGGACAAATCCTTGGCATTTTATATGCCCAGGTTTCTGTTTGTGTTTGCATTTCTTAGGCTGAAGTGCACAAGATGTGTGTATAAACACTGTCAGAAGCAGAGGATGGCTCAAGTGATCAAAACCAAAAGCAACAAAACCTTGATAATTACGTTCAGACAACAAAGCAAAAACATCCTAACACATCACACAGGAATTTCAAGACCTCCATGGCATCAGCTGTACTTATGGACAAATCTTCACCAAACACAAACAGCCTTGCAAACTCATCACAATGTGCAAAATACATTTGCTGTTCAAGATCATGTGATATGAACAAAAGCTCCACAACAGCTACTAGATAGACCTTGAGGTGAGATGGTTTTGTCAAAGATTCAACAGTTCTTTACATTCCAGCTGTATTTTATTATGTATAAGGTAAATTACTTTACTCAAGGGATGCACTGAAATAGCCACCAAAAATCTGTATGGTCCAACATACACCTCGTTGACTGGCACCTTTTTTACTAATAGGCCGATGGCAGTGGTCGATGTTTTTCTGTTGTGTTACATGAATTTGCATATAGGCTAAAAAGCAGGGCTCAAGACTAAAGGCCCAATCACACCTTGGAAGTCCATCTGGAAAAACAGATGGGAGCATCCGTGAAGCAGGGCTGTGTGCGCTTGGCCAAAAATAATATTGACAAGCGTCACGACTCTGCACCTTGAGCGTTAAAGGTGAAAATATCTTAACTTTTATGTGCACACAAAAACCACCAGAAAAAATGCGTCATGCAGCAGCAAGAGAGGAGTGCCCAACAGGCAGTTGTAGGATAGGGGAAACAATGGTTGGCAATGCTTCTCGAGCTTCTCTAGCATCTCTAGCAGTGTCTTGTCGTCTGTGGGACAATAGAAAACATGTTTGGGATGAACAGATATCTTCCCCAGGACAAAAGGACACAGTGAGTTCACTAAAAATGAGTAATGGTTGCAGGTAAAATATAATTTTATCATAAGTTGTTTAAATGTAATTTTGCAAAATGTAGTGTTTGGTGAGAAATTTGAATAAATAAAGCTTTTTGAAGGAGATTTTTTTTTGTGTTTTCAAAGCAGCATTAAAGGTTATTTCTTAAAATTGTGTAATTTAATTTGTGCTCATAAAGTTATGTTTTCATAATGAGGATTTCTTTATTAACCTAGCAAAAAAACAAATAAACAATAAACAATAAACAAATAAAATGAACAAAAAAAAACATTAGAATTTGCTATCACCCAAAACTGTTTTTTTAAACAGTAGAATCAAGAATTTCACAATCCATTCATCCCTACTCTATTCTAGTAAAACTGTGTAGATGTACTCACTTAACTGCAGACAGGATGTCTGTTTTTGACATTGTTCAGAGAGGGATCGTCTTGTTTGATGTAACTGTTAATGAAATGTCTTTTACTATTCTAGACACCATGCATCACTAAGATGTATACATCGATGTTCATAACAGGAGTGCTGTTTGACAGTCACTGAGAAAACGTGACAGTCTGAGCTTCAACGTCTGACTGTGTGAGTCCAGAGAGGTAACATCTCATTTGATCCTTTAAAGGCCATCAGTTAAGCTGAGGGTCATTTCATCCAAACACAGACTCACGTGCATGTCAAACAATGTCATGCAAGGACACATATGCCTAAATGGACATTAATGTTGGTCTGTGCACACATGAAGAAATACACACACAGACACATACACATACACACAGGCCTCTGGAGGGTTAGCCTCTTCCACTCAGATCCACTGCAAACATGTCCTTTTAAATAAACATCAAGAACCAATTGTAAGCGTTTGTATTTTGGTTGTAAACGCAGTCCCAAAAGCACATCCATCTGTTCGATCACTGACAGATTCATGAGCTACTTCCTCTAAGGTCACCATACAGCAGCACACAGCAAAAAACATATTTTCTATAAGGTTCCACCTTATTACGAAATGGTAAAATAACTATTTTGAAGATACTGTATGTGCCATTCTGACCATTAATTTGACAGCAAATCTTTGTTATTCCAAAGGTGCAGGACACACTGCAGCGACGAGGGCCACAGACGCTCATGTGACTTTGAATTAGTTAATAAGTTACAGCCTTATGTTTTCTTATTGAAGAATGATCCCAATCAGTTTCTACTCCATGAGCTAAACTGACTCTAAATTTATTAAAAAAAAACATATATACGGTATTACCTGTAAAAACTGCATTTAGGTTCCAAATTTAGTATCAGGCAATAAAAAGTAAAGTTGGTGCATCTTCATCAATGCGTGCGACACAAATGGTGTGCAGCAGGTGTTCTCAGTCAGCTAATCACCTGCTCTAACATCACTGATTTGAGGTGTCACCAAAGGTGCAACAAGCAGAAATAAAGAAAGGAAAAAAATGTGGTGAAAGGTCGACAACGTGATTGATTTTATGAGACCTTTTGACTTGTTCTGTTCTATGTTTTGAGGGTGTTATTTTTGAACAATGGGGGATATATAACACACTTTACTGTGTCACGTATGCACTGAGTGTGCCAGCGCTGGTATTAAATGTGAGAAGCCTGGCTGGGGTCCCAGACGAGGCAAACACAGCTCTGAAACAGTGTGTTTTTTGAAACACGTATGCAGATTTGTGGGTGTTTGTGTGTGCCCGTGCGTCAACATCTCCGAACGTGTGAATATGCGCATGTGGCTGAACGAGGTGTCACACCAATCACAGCACTTAACTGATAAACCTAGACCTAACAGTTGTCCAAACCACCCACAGAAACAGAGCCTATAATCAGCCTGCCGTTCTGCATAGTTCCACACTGTCTACCATTTAGATGTGTGGGTGTCATGTTGTAAGTTGATACTTCTCACGATACCAACTCTCCTCTCTCACACGCACCAAAGGACAGAAAAAGATTAAATAAATAAGTGAGGTAATTCCTGGATGTGACATGGAAGCTTTAGGAACGAGTGGCTCCTATCCCACAACCACAAGAACAAAACAAAAATAATGGAGCCAACCATTCGTCATTTAAATATCTGCGTAGCCTACACTGCAAGGTTTATTTTTCACCCTGTATCTCGCTCTGTGTCCTTATCTCCTTCTTTCCTTCTTTTCACCTTTTGCTTGCTTCCTGTCATCAGTTTTGTTCACTATGACTGATTCTACAGCCATTTCTAATCAGATGCGAGCATCTCTTTCAACCATCAGATTGTGATTCTTTGTTTTTCTTCAATTTGAAATCATAGCAACGCTAAATCCGCAGGGCTGTACTCCAACAAAGGTGAAACGGTCCTGTCCTCTAGAACTTTTGGAAGGCTCCCCAGCGTTGACAGACAAAGACATCCACTCAGAGAGCAACATCTGTCGGGGAGACACTGTGGGGAGAGTTGGCCCCAGAGGCAGCATGTGGGGAGGCTTCAGGAATTTTTCTCCTCACTTCACAGACTTTAAATAATTAACATACAGAGATACAAGGGAAGCGGACAACACAGCTTACAGTAAACTTCAAATTTGATGAACATAAAATGAGGCATGTAGCGAGAGCATTACAACTTGCGGTGAATTCAGATTTTTCATTCTCCTGCTCTGTGCCAGAACCAGCAATACAAGACTTGAATGTTTTCTCTGTTATCTTCTTCTGGAAGTAAAGCAGCTGTAAGAAAAAGAGACATACTGTTGTGTAGACATCCTGCGGTGTCCATTGCGAGCAGCTCAAATTTTCAAACACAATTTTGTTTTTTGACGCAGTTTCAGTTACCCTGATCTTCATCAAACCGTGATTTACAGCGCACAACTCAAATGAACCCAAAAGTCTGCAGGAAAATAAATAGCAGCAGATATGGGTGAGTAATATTATCATCTGCTCTGTTTATCAAGAGTCATTTTAAAACAAAAATACTACAAAGATAACAGCCGGTTCTGAGACTGAAATAAGTTCAAACACAGTTGTGATTTGCTGCAGGCTGTGATAACACCACATTACTTGCCCACTAACTGCGCACACAGATTGACTGTAATGTCTAATGTTTCGCTCTATGTAAGCTATTACTATCTCATATTTGGCTCATAATCACTCAGCCTTAGCAGTGGCAGAGATACAGCCGTGAACCTTGTGTTTTTGGCAACTCTTCTGACCATAACTTACACTCTCAGTACTAATGACTTCCACTTGCCTGCCCAAAATAATATTATTAATGCTTCAAACAAAAGCTTTGCTCTCCTTTCAGCCATTTTATAAGAAAATATTTAAATGTTACAGTAGAATAAATTATCTAAATATCACTTCCATATCTGAGTAATGCACAGCAGAACTCTCTCATTCATAAAACATTAAAGCTGCTACAATCAATATTTTTATATCAGCAATGGATCAAATGAGCATGTGTGTGAAAGGGGTCATTTGTAATAGGGAGTACTCGATTTGGACATCATAATTCGTTCAACATACAGTAATCGCCACTCAACTTCCCACATATGGGGGGGAGGGGGCAATTTTAGACAAATCAGTTTTTTTTACGTATACCCCCAAATCACAACAGCAGTCATCTAAGGTCACTTTTCATATAGAACAGGACTAGACTGTGTTTCTTATTAAATAAACTAAATATGCTTATGTTCTTTATCTAATTTATGTTTCAGTCTCTAGTGCATTGCTGTCAACCCCCCCAAACCAGTAAACCTGGAGGGAAACACTGAAACATGACTTATAAGACCCTTTCACAAATGCACTGCAGACATTACCCAGAGGAGCTGCACATGAGAACTCAAGTGTCCAAATCAGTTGGATTGAACATTAAACGCACTTTGCACTTCCAGCTCCCCTAGAACAAAGTCTGTGTAATGTCCAATTGAATCCCTGTGTGAATAGAGCAATTCAGAATTCACATTGTGAGTGGGTGTGTTGATGAAGTTTTTAAAGGCTGGCGTGCAACGAGAAAAAGCAAATATCTTGGGTGAAGAGTCATTCACGCAAAGACAGCAACAAAATTGCTGACTTTGCTCTCTCTCTGTTTACACTACTGCTGCAGGAGTGCAAGCTCCACAGGGGAGAACAGCTGACGTCCGCCTGCACACATGCAAACAGTGACACTGCTAACGACAGAGTCGAGCCATTTCATTGCCTGTGTTAGTTTGTTGGAGTTAAAAAGGCTCAGTGTCAAAATATTAGCCACTGCTACTGTGTTAGCTGCTGCTAACCTGGTAGAGGTTGAATTGACGACGAGTAGAGCAGCCCCAGACTCCAGAGACAGTCTTTCAGAGCTTTATCTAGCCTTTAAATTTAAATGTATGGCTTCAAAACTTTAAATGTATGGCTTCAAAACTTTAAATGTATGGCTTCAAAAGCTAATTGAACCCTGTTGTTCAATTGATAAATTTCAGATTGCCTGTTTTCTGTTATTGACCAATTTACATTCCAATTCTTACATCAGATTTCTTTTTTGCGAGTATTCAAGTACTCTAATAATTAAATGTGAGTAGTCAAATATGGAAGTCACTTTAAATGCCCATTCAAAGTTTGAAATGACGACATCACAGATTATCCGGTAACTGCAGCTACCCTCAGCTATACCAACCCTTTGAGCAGATTTGGGCTGATTGTTTTGTTTTTATTGTCTGCAATTTTTATGTTAAGTCACCTTTTTTTGCAAGTTAGTAACTAGCTGGTGAAAAAAGAGGAGCATTTAGCACTTATGGAGTCTGATATTTCCCTTTCAGAGTCAGTTGTGAGCAGACCGTAGCTTAAAAAAGTGATAATGGACTGTTATAAAGTAATAACACGTATATAGTGTGTTTATATCTCGTTTCACTGCTTCCAAATGGCTTCAAAAAAATACATGAATGCAGGTTAAACAGATTACTTCCATACTTGAGAGACACGCTGCAGAGCACTCACATTCATAAAACCTCCAGCAACCAAATGAAGAAAAATTAGCTGCATTACAGGAATGAATGTACTCGAGGGCGCATGGAAACTCAAACCTATCAGAGGAAGGTCTCAATTTATTCCACAGATGCATCAGTGGGTGCCAAGCTACAAGCTTTCAAGCAACAATGTTTTCAGAGGGGATATCATAAATCCTGTACACATTTAGCCAAATGTATAACCTTATAATTAAAACAAAATAAATCCCCTATAAAGTGCCCACAAGAGAGCGATTCACTCAGATGAGTGATGGAAAAGGACCCACATGCCTGTGTTATAGCTGCAATAAGGTAAACCAGACAGATTCAAGACACACAGTGAAATTACCAAAAATTTACTGCTTCATTTATTGAGTTTTAAAGAGACATAGGTGTGCAATACCTGCCAGTCCAATAACAAAACTTCTAGCGTGTCTGGAGCCACTGGCTGCACTGAAATATGATTTCTGGAAGAGAGGGGTGTCTCAAAACAATGTAGCTTGCTATATTGAGCGCGACAAAACTACTATATGCCCTTTTTCCCTAAAATCAGGTCCATGTGGAAATACTGTGGCATGGTCATAATGTTTTTCCCTATTCCCATGACACAGTAAGCAGAGAGCTCTGTTTCCTTTTCGTTTTCAGTCATAGTGCAAGTGCGGCCGAGACAACTTTTCTGGAAGCTGTTATTGTAGTGTCCTTCAGCAATTTCCATGGTTTCCTTTTTACAAGTTTTTGGGGTCAGGAAGGAAGAGCTTTTTATTCCTCAGAGCATTTCTTAGCCTTTCTGCATCATCCGATTGTTAGTTTTGGCCCATATTATCAGTGAAAATAAACTCTCAAAGAGGCAGTCACCCCTAAAATAGATAGCTTTCTCCTTGGATCCCCAGGCATGCTGTGTGGCCCTCCGATAGCACTAAGTAGAGAAACATATTCACCCTTTCTCGTATGAACTCACAGTATGGAAGGGAAACAAGCTGCTGCCCACATGTCGGTATATCCGTTTAAACCACTGTTTATGCAGCACAGTCATGTTCGTTGAGAGGCAGAATGATGGGAATTTCACAGGGATAAGACACCGCCATAGTTTTTCCCCCCTCCCTTTGTTCAGCAGCTTAGTTTGGCACAGGCTGTCCTTCTCAAGAAACACTGCTCTCAACCACTTTCTACTGTCTCCACCAGGAGGGGAACGAGAAGATCTATTACTTTCACTCCCAAGACTAGAAACAAAATTTGGCTTGCTGAACTTCCATCCATGCCAAATTTTCATTGTCCTTGAAATATTAGGCAAGTACAGAGGATATACTCAGAGAGTGCTGTGCGATGCATGCTTCATTTACTTTTTACTCAATGCAAACTCTTCTTTATCTCAAATGACCCATCCATTCTCAAGTTACAAACCAAAGACTGATCCTCATTGCCATTGAGCTTACCAGAAGCCCAGCAGCTACAGTAACAGCCACTGAAGACTATGACATATAACACCAATCTGTTTATCAGTCCACTTGCTACCATTTGTTCCCCGTAAGTAGTGGTTAATAGGGAGGCATGATACTGAATTTTTGGCCGATATCTGATATGCCAACATCTGACAACTCTTTTGACTGATAACTGATATCAATATTGATATATACACTTTTTTCCCTATCCAATTTTAATGATCATTAAGTCTCATCTGTGGTGGAATTAACATCACATTATGCAAACTCTTACTGTGATAGCCCACCAGTAGATGACGACATAAAATACAATGTTTTTCAATGAATGTGATATATATATGTGTGTGTGTGTGTGTGTGTATGTATATATATGTATATAAGATAGTTTAGTTAGATAGATAGACACACACACACACACACACACACACACACACACATATATACATACATACATACATATATATATGGGGTGGGGTGTAACGAGCAATCCACCTGGATCAATATATCAATTCAATGAGTAACTATCACATAACATCAATGCAAAGAGTATATATTGATCAATATCATCCTCTTTCCGATGAGCCTTTAATTTGAATTTCTGTGTCAACATCACATAAGATGATGAGAACGTTATCCACTCTGAGATAAATAATCAGTGTGGAAATATTTTGTTTTCAGAGAAACTGTGAGTCAACAGACATAGCACATGTCATATGTAAACAAAAGCCGTACTCGGGGAAATGTCACGTCCCTGCCGAGGCATCCCACTTTGCTAACTTCGCTAACAGCAACATTAGCTGCTCAGTTTAAAAAATGTTCAGCTGAAAAGACGTGCGTGCAGACTAAAATTCATCTGTGCTGTTATGTTGGGAGATGCAGTAACTTAAATCAGTGGTAAATAAGAGAAAGTATTAATAATACATGTAAATTGGTTAAGTTATGAGTAGAGGAAAAGTCCATTAGCCTCTAAGCTAATTTATGCAATGCAAATGCCATAGGCTTATGCTAACAACATTAGCATGTTGTATATATGGGGGAAACATAACTTGCAAAAGAAAGCTGTCTTTTTGTCAAGAAAGATTCTACACAATTAGGGGTAATTTGTTATTGTTTTATGTGTGAAGTAGCTTGTTTTCTGCTGCATCTTTTCTCTGAGATCAGAGCCAAGCTTATCCGAGGCTCCTCACCTTGCAGGCAGGCCAGGAAAGTAATCCTTGGACAAACACAAGCCACCTTTGACTGGTCAGGAATGTTATCAGGGTCCATATACTCTTCCCTGGGCTGAGGAAGGAAAGATCTCAGACTTAAAATGCTTCCTCAACAGCTGTTTGCTGCATCACTTTCTCTGTCTACCCCCCACACTGGACCGAGCACCCATGCACGGGTCTGCTATCTGTAAAGGTCTCCTCCATCCGTCTCTTTCATCAGGGCTGGCTGGAGCAACATCAGCTTTCTCTTAGACAAGCAGTGAAAACGCTGGCGTGATTAAGATAGATAGACTGGCCAGAACACTTAATCTTCTGTCCAATGAAAAATGTTAACTGCATCCTGATGTTCCCCCCCATGCAGCGCAATTAGGCTGAATTACCACTGTGTGTTTAAGTGTCCCCTCTGAAATGCCTACGCCAATTCTCCTCTAGTGCTAATCTTTACTTTTTACTTGTGTCTTGTATTTTTTTGAAACGACATGCACCCAGGGAACTTAATATAACTCTGTTTAAATTTAATCACTAGCGATTGCATAATATAATCTTTATCTCAATATTGGATTTTTATAAATGAAATCATTTTCTATTTGAAATGAAAACTGTCCGCTGTCCTGCAAAACTCCAGAGTATCAGGAAAGAAGCATGATAGTATTAGTGGTGTTGGCAGACGTTTTAACTTGCTTTTTACATGAGAGGAGAAAGTTACTCGAGAGGTCTCATTAGTCAAACCTTCAGTCTACCAATGCTGCCGTGGTGTTTTCATAGTATCACTTGTACTATCACAGACGGATGAGGTCCACTGAGCAAAGATAAAGCCGGTGTTATTTCACCCCTGGCCTTTCTTGACACATGGATCACTTTTGGGAGCTGTGCAGAAACACTTACAGGTTTTCAGACTTCAAATAGTAAATTGGTGTGAAAATTCATCAATAAAAAGGTGGAAGGCTTCATATTTTCAACTAGATAAATGCATACTGGTGTTCAGCCATCTAAAGCAAAAACAAAATTAAGAATTTTTGCTGCATATTTAGGATTATTTTTCATATTTCTGCCATATAAGGTAGATAAACTCCAAAGAAACATGTCAGCCCTTAGTCTGTGAGAAAGGTTTTATTATTGAAAATATTTTAGAAACTTTTTTTTTTCCACAGAACTTGGACGTTTAATCAGTCTCGGGCCCAAAACTGCTGCCATGGATCAGGTTCAGGTATGCCTTGGAAAGAAACTGTGCCGGTTCATGTAGGGTCAGGTGTGGGTTTTTTATGTTAATGGATTAACTGCTAATAATATTTTTGTGTTATGTTATGTGTTATGTGTTATGTCACTACTTTTCAGTTTACTGCACAGTGTAGTTGTGAGAGACAAGGCAGCCGACTACCACGTTAACATGCAGAAATATTGTTCATACCCACTGCCTACCATCCGATCTCTACTGGTTAGCTAGCCTGGCTCTGGTAACAGCCGGATTGGGTGGGAGCTAGGTAAAAGCTAGTAATGCTGTCCAAACCCAACAGCATTTCTGTGGAAACACTTTGCTCTTCCCATGGTCTCCCTCTAGGTCAGTCCGCTGACTAAGTGGATCAGTTTTGAGATGCAAACCCCCTTTAACATCTCTGTTATTACATAGTTATAGTTAAGAACATGGTTAGAAATTCACTTTTTTGTCCACCTGCCACTGTGGCTGCTGGACTCCAAAATCTGCCAGCCACTCAATAGATAACGATTGGTATTTTGACTGGTGAGTAAGCAAATCTAGCAGCCAATTGTGTATTTTACCAGCAATTGGCTGGTGACTGGTGCTTATTCCTAACCCTGGTAAACAATGCTATAGGGGTTTTGTGGCTTAAATGAAACTGCCACCATGTTTCTGTGGCAATGTCAAACTGCCACCTGGACAACACTACCAGCAGGACTGAGTGGTGGATTTTTTTTTTTTTTTTAAAGGCAACATTTACAGCACAAAACATAAAACTACCTCTAAATGGACAGTTCAAGGAAAGGCCTTTTGCATTTCACGCCATTTTTTTTTTATATAAAAGTGAACCGGTTAGTCACCGGTTGATGGATGTAAGGATTTCTAAAACAAAATCTGCCTAAACTGACATCCCCAGTCTACACACACACACACACACTATACACTATGTTTTAAACTCTGACATACACCATATACAGCAAATTCCTCCCCTTAACTGAGATAAAGTCAGTGATAAACAGTCCAATGATAAGCCGATATTCCACAGATTCTGTCCGGGAAGCTCCAAATCCATCTCATACTATATTTCATACGCATTTGTATATGCTCCATCTGAATTTGCACGAGGGTGGAGTAGCCTCCAACACTATACCTCCCTGATTACAAACTCAATCAACATTAGCTCTAACGTACTGTGACCAACGCCTGGGTAATTGATGAGAAATGACTATTTCCTCCAACCTGAGGAGTGAAAAGTTTACTTTCTGAAAGTAAATGAAAAGCAGGCACACAGCAGAACACTCAGACACATTTGGGAGGACATGCTGACTGCTAATGAATAGACTTGGGGTATTGATGAAGTTCAGGTTGAATAATTCCCCAGTTTCACTGTAATCCATCAAATCCATCAAGTGTTATCTGTGCATGCATTGGCTTTGCAGACAAAAAAAATAAACCATTAGCTTTAAACAATTAATCACAGATTGAAGCTGGTAATCTTATTTGGGACCAATATCGTGGAAAGTCGAGGAGCAGGAGAGCTGGTTATTCCGAATTTGGTTTGTTTATTTGATTCATGTATTCATTTCGGAGAGATAGTCTCGCTCTCTTTGGAGACTCAAAGTCTCAAAGCTTAGAAAAGCAGAATGCCTGCCAAACCATATCAGTGATGGCCTCACATTCTCCTACTCATTAACATTACAGTAGAACCATATTTGAACATAATAAACACCTCTATGGCTCTATAAATAAATTTGGTTGTTTGAGAGCAATTAAATATGAGTTTTTTCATATCATATTAGCTCTATAAAAATAGAGATTGTTGGTTTTATTCTGCAGAAAAATCAAACAGGTTGTTTCTCTTATGCAAGTCTGGATTTTCAAGTTACACTCACACGTCCTTGTCTTGAATAAATAAAGGGAGCATTCTCTTTCTCCGTCTTTTCCTCCTCCGAGTGTCTCTTGAGACTCTCTCTGACTTCCTGCCATTAAAGAGACAGCCCACTGGAGAACAGGGGGTGACTGACATATAACTACCTCTGCTCTATGACCGACGCTCAGCACAACTCAACTGGACATCTGTGGAATTTACTCAAAGGGTAGTTTACTCAGGAAAAAATAGAGAAAAAGCCCGAAAAAATGCGTGTTTACTGAATGAATACAGAGCAGCAGACGGAGACACAATAGTGCCAAGAAGATCAGACAGCTGTGAGACATCCAGAACAAAAAGTTCAATTCGGATAATGTACACACTTACATAACAGCATAGCAGGCTTAGTATAGTGTTTCTAATCCTGTCTTCTAGATTATTTCATACATATTTTGTTGACTGAAAGGAGCTTTGTTTCTACAAACTGTCAAATTATCAGCAACGAAGAAATACACCAAGTCCACAAATTGGCAACAATGTCATTATGTGTTTATCCAACCATTTTAGATTTTTTTTTTACGAGACCAAGGACTAATAGAGGAGCATATACTGCAATTATTGCGGTTAAGATCCCTTTTTTGTGCACGTTTCCATTGACATTTGTGCACCTCTGTTTCAGTTTAAAACTGGTCCCACAGCATCACCCAGACAAAAATTCTTAACCTCTAAAGCACATAAACTCTCCTATTGACAAACACTTTGCTGTTTTCTCATATTCAATACATTGTTTTTCAAACACAACCCCATCCACAAACCAAAACAAGTTATCTTGTGAAGCCACAAACAGACGCTCTGCGGAGACCACACACACACACCCACGGAAACACAAATATCTCAACAAGTATACAACAGAGTGACCACATCAAAAGAAACGGATCTGGTCTCATGCAGGGTTGTTCAAGATCCCATTAAAAACCTCACAATTTTAAACATGGATCTAATCAAAACAGGAGAATTCAACGGTATTTCCATACGATCAGCCGTAGATTGTCAAACGTCAAACCAACAGTTTGTTGTTTTACTCTGTTCGTCAACTTTGCTAGCGCTGCATTTATACTGCATACCGCGCTTCCTTACCTTCTGTAGCCACTGGGTATAATTCTCCATAATGTGCTCGAGCTGCTGGATCTTCTGGCTGGGAAACTCTGGCTCGGATGGCGGAGCGTCTCTCTGGAGAGAGTTGGCGTTGTGCTGCGGGTTACCGGCTTTCACCTCCCTGCAGGAACCTTTGGCTCCGTCTCCCTCAGGTAGGATGAACGTATAGGTGCACTGACCATGCTGGATCTTATGAAAGCGTCTGTTGCTGTAATTACTGTTACTACTTCCTCCACTACTGCTGCTACTGCTGCTACTGCTGCCACCTGCGCTGCTGCTATCCGTCGCTCTCCGCTGCTCCCCTCCTCCGCAGCTCACAATCACCAGAAGTGCTGCCAGAGAGAGCAAGTGGCTGCCAAAGTTGTACCACAGCATCATATCAGCCTGGACTTAAAGTTGCAGGTGAGTTAAGTTCTTTTTCGAGCCTGTCCTTCTTCGCTTGACTGGATGTTCCCTTTAAAGCTGGATCAGAAGTGGTGGAGATTGTCAGCCTGTGTCATCCATCCTAACACTGGACCTCCAGCATTGAAAGCTACTGCTACTCTTGGACACTTACACATGCTAAGTTTCCAAAGCTCCTTTAAGTTTTCGTCCTGGCAGGAAAAGTTGCACACATGTCTTGCAGAGTGACAGCTTGGTTATGAATCTTGATGCTCCTCCGGTAAACCAAAACCAGACTGTGTTCTTGCATTGATCAATTTGTGCATATAAAGTAGGTGCCAGGCAAGCCGAGATGGTGTCGTCAGACCTCCCCTGGTCTCTCTGACTTCCCGTCCTCCTCTGCTCTCTGACTTAACGACTAAGGGAGAGTGAGAGAGACGCTCACTCTGAGGAACAGCTCCAAGCTTCCAGCATGCTCTGCGCCTGCCCCTCACAGAGCCTGCAGAGGAATGTGAGTATGTGTGCACGAACGAGCGTGTGTGTGTGTGTGTGTGTGTGTGTGTGTGTGTGTGTGTGTGTGAGCCTGGCAGAAAAGGGACCCCTGCACAGAGGATGTGCTTAGACTATGAGGATCGGTTTACAGGCACTCCGACTGCAGGCTCATGTGGTTGACCTGCCTTTTTGTCTGCGTGTTGACACAAAGAACGCGTCTAAACGCATGCGTTTAATTTATCTGCTCTTGAGATACAACTCTACTCCCTTTTATACTGTACTATGGCAGGTGCTATATCACAAGTTGGCACAAGGGAGGATTATTTTTGGTGTTTTTACAGCTTTTTTCTCAAATTTCTTCTGTCTCCCCCACGACGAGAATGATCATCATGACAAGTATTGTTTTTATAGAGGCAATTTTGTTTTCATCCATCTTTTCAACGGAAGTCTTATATTTTCCAAGCACCTTTAAGTTTTTATCCAGAATATTTTCAGAATATCATCCCCAATACTTCTGTTATTGCCATTAAATGCATTTACACTGACTAGTTGCCTCTGTGTAGTAGTTTGCAGTGTCACTGGCAGCATTATCATCCTCACGCATATTTAAATGGCATTTTATTTACAGGAAACGCTGTGTGCATCTATTGACTTAATGAAATTCTGGTGCATTTTTAATATGTATGCATATAGCTGCAATTTATAAATACACAGCAAATTTTCATTATGCCCATACAGTCAAGGAAATAAACAACTTGCTCATCTTTTTTTTCCGAGTGATCAATAAAACTTGTCATCTCAAATGGCATTGTGGGACCCCCAGTTCTTAGCATTAACATCAGCAACCACAGGTGTCGCCAGATCAATCAAGACTGAAATTTTAAGAGTACTCCACTGATTTAGCTTTGCACATCAATAATATGAATGGACTCACGATGGACAGTTTTTTTTCTTTCTTTGTTCTTTTTGAAAGCACCGAAGCCAAAGCAACAAAACCAGAGATATTGCCTTTTTTATTTCTAGCTTTCTTCTTCCTTGTCTACAACATAAACTGTATAAAATAAGGGACATTACAACCTTGATGTTACCCACTGGTTTGCGGTCAGTGGTTTTGAGTCATGGTGTGGCATTTGGTTATGCCATCTTGGATTTTTGGAGCCACAAGCCATGAGACATGACCATGTTTGGTGAAGAGATTGGTGCTAACCCTTAAGCTAGCTGATTAGCACAGTGTATTTACAGCTATGGTTAACTGTGATAATGCTAATTATTCACTGGCAGAAAAAGCAGGCTTAAAACCATTAAAACAAACTATAAGCCCACTTACCAGCAAAACTGAACATTTGACTCCTTAGTGGGTCTACAAATACAACCAAACTCTGAACAAAACTCTTTCAGGTGACCAAAATGTTACAATGAACTGAAAACACAGAGAAATAGCGACAACTACAACCAAGGCTGTGCCCTGTGAATATGGGGTTAAGCCATGGTAACGTTACATAACCAACAATGCCGCTGTGGCAGCAACTTGTCAACCAATGGCTTCCCCCTGTCACTCAAAGCGGCCACACTAATTATGCATCCCTTAAAGCCTTCGTAACATTTACACTGGGAAGTTGCATAAAAATTTCACCTCGAGTTCACTTGTCATGAACCCGGAAACTAGCTATAGAGATCATAATTGTTTTTGTACCAGGCTGTTAACATGTTTATTTCTGCTTTAAAGCTGGGCACTTTAACATGGGGGTCAATGGGGATTAACTCACTTCTGGAGCCAGCCTCAAGTGGCCATTCAAGGAACTGCTTTTTAGGCTCCGCATTGACTTCATTTTCAAGCCTCCAAGGATGAAGCTTAGTGCCAATATTACCCAACTGGACCGCCAACAGTTCAGTCAGAAGTGCAGTTGTTATGCTGGCAGAGGCTATAGCCTCAAGTCACTAGCCTCAAGCAAAGATGAGGATTTTTGATTTTTTTTTTTACTTGTAGGCTTCAGGCTTAGCTTGTGCTGACTCAAGTGACATCACTTAAAGTATTCCTCTTTCAGAGGTTTCAGACTTCAGTGCTGCGTAGGATTAAAGGAAATAAGTAATTTCCCATAACTGTAACCCAAAAAAAGCACAACACACTTGAGTGTGGGATTCTGCAAAGTTTGCAAAAAGCTCTGCTCTGACTTATTTCCTGTGTTTCATCCACCCACTACATCTCCATTACATGGATTGTCCATATCTTAATTTATTTCATGTACAGTATGCCTCTATCACAAACACACCACCCCCACCACTGTTATGTTTTCAAGAAAACAAAAGTAAAATCCAAGAATGAGCAAAGGAAGAAGGAATGTGTCTTCATCATTAACCCAGAAGAAGGAGCAGAGTGAGGAAACACAGCACTGAAAGGCTCTGAGTCAAAGGTCAAGTCCTTGTTATGGACAGTCCATTAAAATCTCTGATTTGGGGAGACACAGCTGTCTGAATTCTGGCTGGACTTCAACATTCCTCTCTGGCCCAAAACATCCAAATCTGTGTGACAGTGCATGTGCTCGAGTGAGCATGTCCTTCTTTTATAGGCAGCACTTGTGCACACATATTTACTGTCTCCATCTGCCTGCTCATGCTTGCATGTTATACCGAATATGTCTGCATGATCCTGCGTGTGTGTGTTTGATAGAGAGTGTGTATTCAGTGATAGCAGGGGGCTACAAAAAGTTGGGCCCTCTGTGTGGGAGCCGGGGGTCGGTGTGAACGAATGCATGAAGGAAACCCAAGATAACAAACCCCTTGAATAACCCAGACTGGCCAAGACACAAAGCATGTGCAAATATCTCTTGCAGCGCTTGTCTTTGGTTGACGTACTTTGCCGGTGTCCTAAAATCTGGGCGCCAGTTACTGTGTCCAAGGGAAACTGAGTGGGAGATAATCACCACCTTTGCACAACCTTGAATGTGCAAAATTAAAGCTACACATCACTTCTATGAACAGCTACACAGAAACTCACTGATGTAGAAAATAAATCAAGAGGAGAGGTCTTTCGTCTCATGCTCTGTAGCCTTGCATAGCAAGACTTATTTTGCATTCTGCCAGCACTTGAGAGAAGTCTAGTGAAACCCATCATAATTGTGCACCAGACTGAGGGAAAGAACCTTCTGGGTTTGTTTGTATTTCTTTAAACCAATCACAATTGTGGCACTAAGTGGCACTAAGCCCAGGATGCAGTTACAGTGCCCTTGCAAAATAGTGCCGCGACAGAACTTGTTTTAGTGGAACAAAGGGGAGGCGAGCACTGGAATTAAAATGGCTAAATCCCTGCAAACCTTTTAAAACCCAAGCAAACTGGCTAGATGTCATAAAAAAGTATGGGACGAAGGCAATGAGCAACGAAAGAAGATATGACCTAAAAATTAGCAAGAAGTTAGTTAACAGTATAAGGAGATTGCCTGAAAATGACCTGAAAAAGCATGTAAACTCTGGCTTGCAGATATCACAAGCTCTTGTTTGTCTGGCGCATGCAAACGCAGCTCCCAAACAAGGAGCTACAAGCTACAACAATGCTAAAGCAAAAAAAGGGGACACACAGTGCAGGGCTCCAGTTATCACTTACTTAGTTCACCAAAGTAACCTTTGCTGCATGTCATCCCCCCTCTCCCTCTTTTACTTAGAGGCTGCTTTATCAAATAAAAATAAAAAATAAAAAATAAAAAAGGACTTAGCAGGTTGAATCAAATGTTGTCAACCTACTCACATCGCTTACATTAGCTACCTCGCCACAACTACTAAAATTCCACTGGTTTCATTCAGTTACCAGTTTCATTTTAGCCAGAAAATCAACAGTTGTCAGCCAGAAATGAGAAGCTATATTTGTCTACTTTTGTGTGAAAGTGTGAGACTCAGTTTCAAAAATAACATGAATTTCAAGTGGTTAGGCCACAAGTTATCATTGCAAAGTATGTGCTGTGAATGAACCACAGCTTGACGGGCACACCAACAGTAACAACGGGATGCTTCTCTGCAACAGTCCATTCTGCATAAGCATACAGAAAGTGGTATTTGATACCAAATTGTGGACATGTTTTTCATCGAAATATGGTTAAAAACTCAACACTCTCATATTTTGCTGTATTACAGCCAGCATGGGTTTGTCTTACTTTTAACAAGCATATGAGGAAACAAGCTGTTTATATTTATGAGTCCATAATGGGGTGCTGTAATCTCAGATCTGAATTCTTACTGGAATGTAAACTTATTGAGAAAACAAACCATGTGTTTGAAACTACAAGAGCAAAATCATTTTCTAACCCTTGAGGTCCTGTGCTGTCTGTCCTGTACTTCCTGTCCCATACATATATCCAGTGCACGCCCAGTTTGGTCAAATGCAATAATCATTTTGCTGGTGACAGTCAAGCACAGCGCGGGTCATGTCAGTCGTGAGAGGCCTCGAGGCCGCTGGCCTTCATGGGAATCTGGCTTATGTTTTGCATGTGAAAAGTTTGGGAGGACATTTTGTATAACTCAACATCAATCTGAATGACGCTGCCTTCCGCATGTGATCTAAATCTGATTATACAACGGTTAGTTCAGACCAAGCAATTTGATTGGTTGAGAGGCTCCTGATAAAGGAGTACAACATCACTGGGACTGTTAACGTTTAACTCTGCATGTATCACTCCGCTTAACAGCTTTTTAAAATCCAGTAAGTAGTGTAAGAGTGAAAGTGGGATATGTTTTAAAAGAGGGATATGTTGATAGTATGGCGTAAGCGCAGGTTCAAACAGTTTGTTGGCGCTGTTCACCTAGCATTGGAGTTACTAAAAGTTATGAGGAAGTCCAGGAAAGGGAAGCTGTGATGGACGGGTTTTAGTAAACCGCCGCTCACTGGGAGAAAACTAGCTGTTACAGAGAGTACAAGGATGTGCAGTGAGACAGGGACACGCTTGTCTGACAGTATCCATAGCCTAAGAGACATGGACACACACACACGGTGTCTGATACCGGGCTCGAGGTGACGGAGATCACAGCAGTGAGCGGGCACACGCTGCAGCGACGAACTGTCTGATCAAATAAACTCATCTGAATACCACAAAGTGTCCATTAACAGACTCTGATTTCACTGAAAACACAAAGATAAATGTCCATGATACGAAGCTGCTGCTCTGTGCAGAACATGAAGACCGATCTAACACAGATTAGCAAGCAGGAAAATGTTTATGTGTTGCTAGGCAACAGCTGTGGCGTCCAGCGGCTGCGGAACTATTTGTCGACGTAGCCAAAAAAAAAATCAATAATTAAATAAACAAATCATCATCTGTTGTCGCTTGTTAATATTAACAAATAAAAGACACTTGTAGATTGTACATTGCACAGTGTATACCAGGCTTTAGGTTTCAATATCTGGGGTTCTTTAAAATATCCATAGACTCAAGATCTTATAGTATGGTTTGGTCAAAGACTCACTCAAATCAGTTCCTTCTTTTTGTATTTTAACTCAAGGTTGTTGTTTTTTTTATCTAGAACCCATATTAGTTTCACTTGTACTCGCCAAATCAAATTTATCATGGAAATAAAATATGATTCAAACAGGTGTTAAAAAAACAGAAATTATTATTAAGACAGAGAACAGAAAATATTCAGCTCTCAGTACGAGGTGTATTGCCAGTACAGAATATTAAATGTACCCATTACAAAAATGTAAGATCTCATGAAAAAAGCAAATAGAAATAGAACACAATCCTTCTTAATAAAGTTTTCTATTATTTGGTTCTTACCAGCCACTTGTAACAGCACAACATCCAGATGTCAGTGTCCAGATGAGGTGAAGACATCAAAAAGCAGCAGAGAAGATCCAGACATGAGGCAGAACGGCTCCATGTTGCCATCAGAAAGAATGCTGTCATAAAAATAGATTTTTTTTTTGTTTCACTGTCCATCATATCTGAATTTACATAAACATGTCTTTACAATATCTATTATACACAATTCGGACCTAAATTCTCTCCTTTTTTTACTTTTGTAATATCAACTTCACTCAGTGTGGAGTGAAGCTATGGAAGTTTTAATGTGGAGCTAAAACAACCTCCAAGCACAATCTAGTTTAAAATAATGTATAAAAACATGATTTTCACAAGGTGAGATGGTTTGACAATCACAAGGTATTTACAGTTACTGTTTATTTGGTTACTTATTTTTCCTAGTTTATCATCCTCTTTTATTCTGTAAAATGGTGAAAAAATGTAGATGTTTGATTTTGTGTATATAGGTGTATGTATTTAGGTTTAGTTACTTAGAGTATATGTTAAAATTAATAAGGAAGCTGGTTTATTAAAATCCAATGACTTATGGAGTAGGGGTGGGATTACATACATTTGTGCTTTTTCTCACTCTTTTTCAAATATGTAAACCAAGTCTTTATGTGTCTGACCATTTATTTTGATTTATGTTTTTGATTGTCTGTAATTTTTTTTTTTGTTTTTGTCTGTCTGCTCGTTAGTAATTTCTCTATTTTTTTTACATGTTCAAAATCAATCAAATCAAACGTCAATATAACAGGCATCTGGCCTTTTATAATTTCACAGTACATATTAGCAAACACACATCCTCCTGTTTACATCAGCAGCTTTAGCTACATGTTGCACTTAGCCTAGCTTCTTGGCCAAAATTAAGCTGACCAAAGTTGGCCTTTAAGTTTAGCAGCTCATTATAACAGCCATGTTTACTTCACATAACACAAACGTCTCGTCCTGACTGTTTTTGGTTTTATTTCTCAAAGGAAAATGACACACAATTCATCACTATAGCAACCAAATACTGATGCTAACCGGCTAGCTTGAGGTAGCTAACGTTAACTCACCTGGATAGTTAGCATGAAATGCGCGCAGTTTCCGTCCTGACCGTAACTGCGCTGTCAACAGCCACTCCAACTTCGCAGTTTAGCGTGTTTTCTCCTTGGAAACGCCGCCAGGTCCACTTAGTTTCAGCTCTTTGCAGAAATTTCATGTTAGAAGCGTATTATTTCACTCTTTTCCTCCAGACTGGCCCTCTGTTTACACATCTGTCGCGTGCTCTCCGGTAACTGCGTGCGCTGTGTGCCGGAAGACCGCGAGACGTTCAGGTGGCATCAGTAAATTTGGGCTTCATGAAATAACCTGGGCTACATGGGATTTAAAATATTTTGCGAGAGTATAGAGTTTATGAGGAAGGGAGTGAATTCCACATATTTGTTAGACTTCAAGGACACATGCAGTGCTGTTTGGTGTGAAACGCTAAAGGCAAATTTTACTTTTGTTCGTTTAAAAAACTCCACAGTGCAACTTTTTAGTAGGCTACAACAACCAGTTTAACCCTTAGGGACCGTTTTATGTGCTTTTCATCTGTCGTTTCTTGACAATTTAGGCTGTGTTCATGCATATAACATACATTTTGGCAAGATGTTGATAGTATTAAAGTCATATTTCATGCATTTCAAAATTCTAGCTTCTAAAATATGACGGATTGCTTCTTTTTCTTTTAATTAATGTATTTTAAATGCTTTTAATGCCTTAATTTTTCTGATTGTACTCAGGCTACATACTTTTACTTAAGTAAAACTTTTAGTGCAGGAGTTTTATTAGTAAGTAGGCTATTTTTACTGTGTGGTATTATACTTTTACCTAAGTAAAGCATCTGAATACTTCCTATATAAATCTTTAGTATTTGTTTTTGTTTGTTTGTTTAGTTGAAAAACCACAGATCTCATTGTCTCCCCTCTGAAAAGAGGATCCTGCACACTGCTTTGCTCAGCATTTACTAATTACACAGTTTTGGTCCCTCTGAACCTTCATCAACAGTATAACTTTCCAACCCACCTACCTACATTTGAGAAAGTCGGCTGTGCAAATATCTGCCTTTAAACAAACACACCCATGACTAAAACCACATTTATGCCCCTAAAAATGACTTTTTAAACTATAAAATGACATGAAATTCATATCAAATAATTTCATGCACTGTTTGACATCTCAAAAATGTGACATTAATCAACATTAATTTTTAATCTTCTATTCCTGGCCAGGACACAAAGAAATGCACTGTGCGTTTTACATGCAGTTGTCATTGGATGCAAAAGGCAAAAAGCGTTCCGTCTGACTCCAAAGACAAACCTCAGCAACTCATTCAGACACGCCTGAATAGCTTCGGCACTCTCAGTGTTTGCCCGTTTCTTTTAACTCGGAAAATTTGAATTTGATTAAATGGTTGCAAAACCCAGCCAAATCTCTGATGGCACCCTTTCTTCAGCCACTAAGCTTCACCGTTTGTCATGGTGACGGTGATTAAAGTGTGCACACACTCAAACACAGTGTCATGGTAATGCTGAACCAGTGCCAGCATCTATACCATTAAGTCATCAGTGAAGGGACCTGTTTGCAAGTTGTTTTTTTCTGTTTATGAGTTCAGGGCAGACTTGTTATATCCTGACTTCCTTCTGAAAGATCCACAGTCCGACCTCCTTGGGACATGAAAAAACACTAATCTCACACACACTCACTGGCTCAAAAGGTGAGAGTTAAAGATTTATACATTTGTTAGTGCTTTGACTGGATTTTAGTTTTGTGTAGGACTCTGTCTAAGTGAACGTGCTGAAGTACATGTGTAGGGAGTAAAGAGTTACACTGGTGGCTTAAGCCACTTCAACCACTTTGCAATAAGCCTATAGAGTAATGAGATCAAGTTTTTAAGCCTGCTTACAGAAATCCTTTTGGAAAATAATACTGAGGCTCAACCTCCAACGGTGCCTTCTTGTAGAGACAAACATAAAAGGATTAAGAGGAAAAGTGGATATCCAGCTGAGCATAGAGTTAAACAGAGGCCCATTTTCAGTTTGCTACACCCTCTGGGGAGTGGAATTAAAAATTAAATCCTTAATTCCTCACATACCTATCTCCAATGAAAAAAATACAACATTTAACTGAAATAGCATTCTTTAGTTTAGTATTAGAAACATGGCCACCACTTGTAACCAGAATGAAATATCTCATCAACTATAATATACATTCAGGTTGCTCAAGTTCAATAATTCAGATGCGAAAATAGAAGGTATGAAATACAATTAATGTATTTTCAATTTGTTCAAATTCCATACGTTGCTAGGGTCACACCTAAGATTGGTGACTCAAACACCACTGGGAAACAGACTAACTGGGGGACTTTGTATTTTGATGGCTGTTAGAGAAATGTGCTTTCGGCCCTCTGAGGCATTTTTTCAGACTAATGGGAATTTTGAGCCGTCGCAACAATTGCATAACATCTTCTGGATGGGCTTTGGTGGGACCTTCAAGATGACACCAACATTCATGTGATATTGAAAACAAGTTAGTCCTCCAAACTATTACATGCTAACGGTGTCACCAACAGATCACAAATACGCAACATTATCTTGTGTGAGCACGAGATATCAAACAAAAGCTAGAGACTTCATCATATTAAGTTGTTGTGAGCTGTAAATTCACCACCTCTAAGCAGAAGGAAGATGATAAAATTATCTCAGAACCTGACTGGGCAAAGCCTCTCTTCCTCCGCCTCACTCAGACTCACCCTGAGTCTCGATATACAGCTACCTGTCGCAGACTTGTCATCTTGTCGTATAAAGATTTTACCACAGAGAAAAGCATGAAAGTGAGGAGCGCTAAATCTGCAGCTTCCTAGAGGTACACTGCATACAGAGTGACAATCCCCGAACCTCCCCCAACAAAAAAACGACTGCCCAACTTGAAGAAAATAATTCATTTGAGGGATCCTGACTAATGATTTGAATCTTCAGCTTCCAGGGGGCAGCTCTGGTGCGCAGAGATATAAAGAATGTTTCGTTGTCATTGATAGCTGCTCGGGCTAAATTCTGCTCCAGCAGCAGATGATTTGATGGATTTCCTAAACAACACATTGTGACACTTGCCTGCCTGGAGCAGTGATGTCATCAGGGTGAGACCACTGGAAGAGTGACACCGCGAAGCCATTAGCACAAGGTGGCTGTCATTCTTTGTTATCCCCCCGGGCTTTCAAGACTGCGCTCACAGCAGGCATGGCCTCTATCTCCTGTCAAAGCAGCCATTCGCAATCCTTGTCCCGCCTCAATTTCTCCCATCCTCAGCTCACGAGGCCAAGTTCAGACTGAGGTGAACGGAAAAGTAAGGAGGTTTCTGTCTGTCAGCATGATGTTAAATCTTTTATTCCACTTCTTACTTCAAGGGAGCTTTTTTTTTTTATTCAACAGAAAGGGAGCAAGGGAAAAAAAGAGGTATCCGTGGTCAAGGTAACCACTCTGTTGGTCTCACAGTTGGGGGTATGGCACCATGGTAGCACTACAAAATAAAACATCAGCAAACAAGAATAGACAAAGGGAAGAATAAATAAAAATGAGTACTTTGGGTGAATTTTCAAGTTCAGGCCTCCAACAACTTTCGTAATTTGTTTTGCCTCTGTGTTTCACCAATTTATCATTGTAGCAAAATCAATTCTAAAGCTCAACTTGATGTGTATATTTCTCAGGACATTCTGTATATTATTGTGTACTGCATGGTACCGATCCCATCTGATGCGCCCTTTTCCAACTTCTCACTCTCACTTTCACCCGTTAGTTTACTTTGTCCCTATTGTGTTCGGCTGAATCATTTTCTGCAATTCACTGTGATCAAATTTGTCACATTCAAGTTTACATGATGTTGCTTGAACCCTGCTTTCAATTCGCAATCAAAAGCAAACCCCCATGTGGAAACAAGTGCACAAACAAAATGTGACCTTTGCTGCTGCAATGCTTGGCTGTTGCAAAGGTCAGAGGAGGTTTTGGCGAGACTTGAGGTAACGGCAGTGGTACTCTGGGTATGTTGCTCTCTGTTCTGCCACTTATCTGGAGAGCTGAGTAAACACTGGACAATGTTGGTCTGCAGAACACAAAAACACAGAGACGTGCAAAAACAACGTGCAGTCAAAAGATTTACACAGGCACATAAACACAATGTATTGTACACACAGACAGTATGAATCAGTGAATCAGTAGGTATGTTGGTTTTTGTAATTTCACAGTTTCACAAGTGCATTATGCTATTTTACAGTAATGCCCACATTCAGTGGGCTAAAGGAATATATAAAATGATAGCAATAAATTCAGTAAAAACAAAATACTAGCAACAATGGCTGTCTAAAGTTAATTTCAATGAAATCAGTAAAAAATGCATAACACAAGAGAAAAAAAACAGTAGAAATGATGACAATAAAAACAGCAATGATCACATCTCAGGATTAACCAAAGCAGGAAAAGAAGAGACACATATGACATGATATATAACCATTTAAACACATTACGAAGCATAAGAATCAGGCGTTTTATTCTACCAATGTCTTTGCTCTTTTCACCATAATTGGAGCATAACTTAGCAGACAAACTGTTTCTGTGGACTTCTATAATGCAATGCATATTTCTATCTTTTGAACCACAGATTTTTTTTATATGTTGGGGGACTGTAAAAGGAATTCTGGTGTATTTCAGCACACCGTATTTCCCAGAAATGTGGCAACTGTGACTCTATGGTTCATGCTAACTTTGTCCCCGCAAACTTAAATATAGAGATTCTAGAAAAAAACCCAAACCAAATAAATTATATCGAGGCAAGCTGCACAACCATCCTACAGCTCTCCAAATGAACATGATATGTACGTGAATCATTCCAAACTTTTGTCTTAGTCCAACCGCAACAAAACAGAGAGTAACCTCCTGGAATGGTCATTATGGGTAACTGCGTATATTTACATTCGGGTCAATTTGCTGGCATTGCTTTTCTGTGAATCTCTACAGTGAAGATGGAGAGTACAAAGGTTAACTTGACCCATAGAATCATAAGGGCAACATTCACTGGAAAAACACCAGGGCTGAACTATATTCGAATTAACCTTCTACAGTTGCTTCCCCAAGGTAACTCCAATAATGTAACAGGGTGTGCTAGGAGCAGTTGAGTAGTTGGTAATGAATTTTATTTCTGTCGAAACCAGGAAAACAGTCCGAGAGTGAGTGCTGGGAGGTCAGGCATGGGAGCAAAGACAATCAGGAAAGAGTGAGTGAGTGGAGTTAGGCTGCTTAAATACTGGAAGTTTGGAGTGAGAACGGACTGGTGATCATCCTCCCATCGGCTGTTTTTAGTGAACCGTGAGGTTTTGTCGTGCCCATCTCTTTGCATTATGTCATCATCACCATCAAGAAAAGGACACAATAACCGCTACCTCATCCCACACCTGCTTCACCTCAGGGAGCTTTGGTTGCTGCTTCTGTAAAGATAGTCTGCTTGCGTGCTTTCACTTTGCACACACACAGATCTGTTTCCTCAGCAGAAAACGGCCAAGTTCTCCGATTTGCAGGAATTGCCATTTAAATAGCAACCAACCATGTGCATACCATGGGAGATTACATTCTTATTGCTCATTAGGGCCAAACTACACCTATGATTAACAAACTTTGCACCCAGATTATGAGTTGTTTAATGAGCAAAAGCGGGGCAGGACACGCCCTAAATGCACTTGGGTCATGCACTGTGCTATAGATCATTTAAATATGGGGCCTGAGGTCTGTTCCCAGCTTTAGCCAGTAACTATAGGACCCTCACCCATCACATTCCTCAGCCTTTAGCTAATACTCTTTATGTATATTCTCCATCCACATCAGATAACGTGAAGTTTAACATTGTGGACAACAGCGAGCTGACACCTGATATGAGCTGATGACGGCTGATATCACCATGTTTCCTTTACAATATGTGCAGGGTTACACAATCAGATATTGGTCATAAACAGAAACATGCTTCTCTGTCAGTCACACAGTTAGACTGCCTGGGTGTTTGTCAGCGCTCCATAACATTATCAAACAATGGAACCTGATCTTCTGCGGCTATGAGGCTGCAATGCAGCTTTAATTAGCAATAACTAATTTAGCCCGGCTACTTGGACCACTGTTTGACATCAATCATGATGACGCTGATGGAGACCCTTTTTGTTGGCTTTAGATAGGCTACACTGCCCAGTGTCATACATCAGAGGAGACACAGTAAGCCGAGCTATATCTTCTTACTTACTCTGCTAATTTCCCTGCTGGCAAGCGTTGTTTGCTCTCTTCATCTTAATGCACAGCCAACTTGCTGCCATTTGTCATGTTGTATTTTTCCTCTGTGGTAATGGGGCCACTCAGTCCTCCTGACATGGGAAAAAGAGCATGACATCAGCGGGTTGTTATTTTCTTGACTTAACCTGCCTGAGGAACCAACAACACACATTGGGTCAGTGTGTAGGTGTGTGTTGTATGAGATCATGCATGTGAGAGTAATAAATAAGTCCACCTAAGACTCCACTCTTTTGGTCTATTCAATTGCATGTTGCCGATCACATTCAATGACTCACACATTTAGGAATACAGCAGTGTTGAAAATGGATGTCACACACAATTTGCCACTCGTACACTTCCTTTCATAGTCCTCTGAGTCTTTCTTTCTTTCTTTACAGATGATGCATGGCAGTCTATCAAGCTGAGATGAATGGGCAAAGGGCTGCTTAAACCTCCAACTTCACCTCAGTGCCCACTCCCCTCTGCTAACCGACTGCATGAAGGATGGAGGCTGCGGAATCAGATAAGAGGTCTGGTGAACAAGGGTTGGTCTTTGTGCTTCACTGTCCACCCCACCCACACCTTTTCAAAGCTCTGTTTGTGAATTTTATGAAGTATGATACAGCCAACACCAGACAGAGCGGGGTTTTGTTGATTCTCTCACAATGCTAATCCTTTAATGGACGGAGAGTTAGTTTGCTGAGAGCCAAAGAATGTGCACCAAGTCTTTGCAGTGTCAAGTAGCGCGCAATACAGAGTCTCTAGAGAGATGATGGATTGTTACGATACTGTATTTGATGCAACATTCATCTTCAAACCTGTGTTATGTGGAAGAGATAAAGTGATAAAGACAAAATGCAGCTTTCTTGCAGCAAACATAGTGGAGAATAAACTGTTTGATTTATTAAATTCCAGAAAGAGGGGTTAAAGTTTCCTTAAACTGTGTGATTAAATGCTGCTAAAGGCCTATGAAATCAATCACCATTTTTTCAAACAATGCTCAGGAAGAAACATGTAGGGTGGGAAATTTATGATTACCAGCATGCTACAGTAAGTCACAAAGGAGCAAGCACACCTTTGGCTCACAAAACAGAACACTTGCTATCTATTTTTCAAAGTTCATTACGGCTTTTTTTAGACATAATTAGGACAATTTAGACTCATACAATGTCACATTTTTTTTGCATCCTTGTTTGTGATAATTAACCAAAAACATAAATAATATAAAATCATGTGTAAACTGTTCAACCAATAGCAGTTGACACATTTTATGTGCTGAGGATGTAAATATTTGCTCTGAGAAAAAAATAAAATAAAATGCACATGGCCACCAGGCCCCGTGGGACCAACTTCTCCTTCATGGTCCCGGACAATAACAGAAGCATCTGCATCTGTTTACCATCTAACCTCATCTGTTTTTGATCAGCAATACTCAGATAAGTTATGCCCTATCAAGTGTGGAGTGCCTCAGGGCTTAATTCTGGGACCCATCACATTTTCATTACATTATGCTTCTCTTTGGTTATGTAATATGTGCGCATGAAAGTGCATTTCATTTTTAATATGATTTTTGTTCCTTTGAAGCCCAACAGCCAATCTGATCTGTCACATCTGGTTACATGTCCAGCAGATAGATGCCCATATAAAAATTGCATGCAAAGATGAAGCCATTTCTTGGGGATTGTGTCTGTTGTGTGCATTTTGCCTGCCTTTGAATATTTACAAAATTAAACCAGCTTTGATGTTCAACGATTGTCATTCATGCCTTCATTTCCATGCAGCTGGATTATGCAATGGCCTTTTAACAGGTTTGAACCAAAACCAAGTGATGTCTAATGCACAATGATAATGGTGGATAGAGTGTGTTGGAAAAGTTCAGGAAAAAAAGTTTAATTTCTGCATACTTTCAACACGGATAATGGTTGATGATCAAAACGTATTTCTACTAAACTCAGCCTGCAGGTCTTGCTCGCTTCATAGGCTCCAACTAGTACTGAATACAGCTGCTAGACTTTAAACTAAAAGAAGTGCTGGTTGCCCATTTGTTTAGATTTTAGTTTAGATTTTAAGATTTCATTGATGATGTTGTCATTGGCATAAGGTATCTAGATTAAGTAGTTCTCCCAAAACCTACATATGTGCAACCTGAGGTCCTGGCTTGTTACTACAACTGTTTACAAGAGTAGGTAACCATACATTTTCTGTCATCTCAGATCTTGGCTCTGAAATGACCTGTATGTTATGCTCAGGGCTGCCAAAATCACCTCCTGAAACCTCCTTTTCCCTCCCAGTTTGCTAAGAAACAATCTAAGTTCAATATTTTTTATGTTTCACATTGTACATCTTAGATTCAATTTTATTCTCTTTTCTTTTTTTTATGTTTTTTAATTCCTGTATTTTGTTTTTCTGTATATGTTTAATGTACAGTAAAGCATTGATTTTGAAAACTACAAATGTCCTTTTTTTAAGTTGTGTTTGAAGATTTGGCTCTTTAAAGAGCATAACTGTTGATGTTGGGGAAAAAATTTCCTTTGAATCAATCTTTTTGTCTTTCTCTTACGTCCACCTTCTCTTCTCTTTCCCAGACCGACAAAATGGTCTGTTTTAAATTTTCCTCTCCACGTTTTCTGTATGTGAATCACCTGATGACAACACAAAGTGACTTTTATGTTTTCTTTCTCTGCAGGATATTAAACTGATATTAATCAGTGATAGTGATACCACTCAGTGTTGGTTTCCAGTGTAGTCTCAATCGTCTAGCTGATTCATCAATATACTTGATTAAATATAGAGTAGTTGTTGTAGCCAAGTAATGCAAGTAATGTAGTTGAAATGTGACATTTCTATTCATTTTATTCTCATGCTTTAATTTAGTTGTTTTGTTGTTGTTGTTGTTGTTGTTGTTTTAAATCTACCTATGATGCTGTTTCTATAAGATGACAAAAATAAAGTATTTGACAAATAATCTTTCATAAAAACTGAAGCATATGTATTTGGCCAGGTGAGCTGCTGCACAATATGCTGTCATCACCTCAGGCTCAATGACTTACCTTAGGTTACACTACGCTTGATGAATGTTATGCAATATGAAAATATTTTTCATATGAAATTGATATTTTCATCTGTGGAAGTCTCATGAAGTTTCTTTTTTGTTTTTATTGGATCACATAATGAAGAAATGTCACCACACAAATAAGACTGGAGCAAATATAAAGTGCAGTTTGTTGTCAGTATGGAGTAATTGCTGGTTTTGACTTTTCCTCATTTTCACATCAAGTCAAGAACTCTTTCAGTAATTTAAAGGGATTAAGTAGTTTTGCTTTTTTTCACCACACTAATGACCCCTCTATGTGACACAAGGTTTTTTCTATTTTTCTGTTTTTGCCTCCAGACTGTATTGTGACTGTGTTCACAGCGCCTAAACTGTTGAAAAAAAAAACAGATAGTGAGCCACATTTTCCGGCATTTCAGTTTAACCTGAAACTCTCATCATAAAGATTGGATTAAAAATGTCAAAACTGTTTATAAAGTCATCTAACTCTTTGCAGTCATCTTAAGTATGTTTTCATCAGTGGATAATAACCTGAAAATAAGAACTGTTGTGTTTTTGTTACCTTAGAATGAGCCGTTTATATCTTCATAGTGAGTTGCACTGCCATATTTCTACAGTAGCTTAAAATGGACAAACCAAACACTGGCTCTGGATAGGACCATTAGCGTGTTTGCTTTGGCCACCGTATTTAGGAGCCTCTCTGCAACAAGAGCATCAGAAAAAATAGATTTTCTGAACATGAAACTTCCTCATTTTGTGTCTTTACCAGATTAAAACAATGGTTCTGTTTGAGAGACCTCTGCAGATTATTTGGCTCCTGGTTTAAAAAAATAAAATAAATTAATGAATTAAAAAAACCCAACAGATTTTAAGTTATCAGAGGTGAACACACATTATAAGGTGCTGGACTAGGGGCCAATCTCCAACACTGAAATAAATATAGGTGAAACACTGATTTTTCAACATAAAACTGCTTTATTCACTGTTTTTACTAGTTTGAATCAAGTAGTTTATTTGTTTTAGAAAGGAAGTGACCCCTGCAGATAATTCGGCTCTTGGTAAAAACCTCCTGATTGATAAATACTAAAGAAAGTCTAACCAGGGGAAGTTTCAGCTAGTTACAATGAGAAATCCTCACTGTTAGACTTTACCAGATCCCCCTCAATCTTACACACTGGACCTTTAGGAAGAGCTTGAGTCACAAAGAGATATCCACAAGCTGATCTGCCTCAAAAAGGACATTTTCTGTCGCGCTTGAAAGAGATTTGGCACTAAAACATTAAAAAAAATAATGGTTTATTATGTACTTTTACCATATAGGATGGCCATCTTCTTTCAAATATCAGCTTGTGACCACACATCTGAGCTGTGATAGTGCTGCAGTGATTTTCTCCTGACTGGTGCCAAACGTGCTACTGTGCCAAACTTTGATTTATAACACTTTGAAAGGATATTTTTTGAGCTTATAAGATCATATTTTTATGGCAACCATATGGAAAACAGCACCCAGCAGATATGACCACATCCCCATGCACACTCATAAAGTTTAATGTCACTGAGCCAAAGCAATTAATTTATGTCTCTTGGTCCAGAGTTGATCTTATGCAGTGCTTCTTTCGGATTTAGCAAGTGCGTGGGATTGTGTGTAATGTCAGAGTGATATGACTAAATAAATAGCACATATCGCTAATGTTGATAGCACCTCAAGACCCTCTGATAACTGGGGACATTTATAGACTTGAATTATAAAGACAAGCAGAAAATGAAAATTTCCACCTCGGGAAGGTTTTTCTACAGTTTCTCTGAATATGGAACCAGCCTGTGAGGCTTCATTGCGTCAGTGTCTGGCGACGCTCGCCTCGACCATTAGAAACACAATGAGGTCAGGGAGTGAGCGACAGAGTTTAGCGTGGACCTTAAACACCAAGCAGAAAGCAGGGCTATTAGCTGCCTATTAAAGCTCAAATAGCAAAAGAGCGTGTCTAACATGTCTCCCTGCAAACTGGCAGTTATTCACCTGGTGATTTGGGGCGGGTTCGTTTCAGTGATCTGTCAGAAACATTGGACTCTGCTACAAACCAGAGCTTCACCCCCCCGCCCCCTCCACACGCTTCACGCAGCAAAGCACTTTAAGTTTGAGGTGAATTCCTCAGCTGGTGATCAGAAACAAATGTCTCATTAAACTGTCACGATTGATGAATTGATTCCTTTAAATCAGAGTCATTTGTGCTCACACCAGTGATAATTTGACCTTATCAATTTCATGTCAGGAAATTAGTCCGAAGGTGGAGAAGTAGTATAAACTCGGCGGGGCTGTGTATATGTTTACCAGAGGTCTGTCACGTCAAATAAAGCCAGAAGCGCACCAATGGTTTACATCACGTCACTTTGTTGGATGGGTCAGCAGGCCAACACTAAACACAATCAATGACTGGCCCTCTAGGACACGCCGCCGAGGGTCCTTACTGCTGATTTGAGTTTGTGTCTATGAACTTGTCACGCACTAAAGCCGCTATTACCAAGTAAAAATAAATGGAAACTAATTTAGCAAACGGGGAGCGAAAGCACGGCCACATGGTACATGACCCCTGTGACATCGGGGTTTGACCAACTTGCTGATCTCTCTGGTTCTGTTTGTTGCTCCTTCTGGTCTGACAGTTGACAGAGCCGAGGCCCAGAAGTGCAAAAAGCTTTACTCTTTTCTCAGATGCACAGAGAGATCTGGCATAATCTTTATAATGTTCCAGCCAAATCTCTTTTTCTTTGAACTAATTTTATTCAGGATCAAGATGATACATTAATGACATGTAACAGAACATTCCTCGATAACGGAGCTCATTGAGCATTTTCAGATGCAAATCAAAGCTCTTCCCAGGGTCAAATCTTACGGCTTTCTCTTCACTGACAGCATTTGGAGGAGATCATGCATTTGGTGTGTGCATGCATGAGTGTGTGTGTGTGTGTGTGTGTGTGTATATCTGTCTGTCCAAAGCTAATCTTGCAAACTATCATACCAGTCATCCTGATATTTTGTGTGCACATTTACGTCTGTGGTCTCAAGGACCTCTCATGGTTGAAGTGATTCCTAATTGTGGAAATAACTGTTTTCTTGACTGTTTTATACCATCATTGACTGCTGACCCTTCAGCTTGACTAAAAATAACAACCCCGACTGTCTGTTGCATGCCAAATTTTGGTCTCTGTCTTGGTTTACAAACTGTCACACATAGGAAAGTTTGGATCCGATTTTGAACTGGAGCATTTTCAGATTAAATCCATGCCTGACATTTTATGAGCAGCTCATGTTTTGCATAATAAGAGAGTCAACCGTTTTTGTAATATTTGTGAATGTAACAGAGCCATGAGGGACAATTTCACCAGGAGCAGCTGCACCACGTACCAGCTGCCGTGGCTGTGATTCAATTTTGTTCCATCTGCTGAAAGGCACCATACCACACAGGGACTGTTTCAGAAGAGGAGCATTTGCCTTATTTCAATTGTCTCATTTTGTCAACTTGCAGATTTTTTTGATTTGGTCATTTTTCCTTGATGATTGCACATCAACCATAAGTAAGACCGCAGCTCGTTCAAATTTTCTTTTTTGTCTGTTTTAATTGTAGTTATTGTTACGGGTGCGTCACAATTTAAAAAAAAAGACAATAAAATTTGATTAAGCGATTATAACATGCACAAGCGTAAATTATTAAATAAGAGGAAATCAGGATAATGCTTTAACAGAAACTTAGATTTTGAAATAATTTTTGAGACATTCATATCTGATTCTATTGTTCTTTTACTAAAAATCCACCCAAATCCTCCAGCCAATCAGAATTGGGAATCCTCAGTGGCCATGGCGTAACAGTTGGACTATTTTTTAACAAAATCATAAATTTGTGGCTGCTGATAAAATGTAATCTTTTTATACTTTGAAGAAGAGTCTGTGGATGTGAAACCCTATGGCTCTGATACATTAATGATAAACAGTGTTGGTGATATCTTATCGTCACAGCTCTGACTTCAGACAGTATCTGGATACACTTTCAGATCTCTGCTGGGCGACGGCTGATGGTTGGAGGCCAACAGACTGATGTAAAGCATGTTTCTGTAGGAAGATAAAGGTTGGATTCACAGAAGATTTAATATGCGGCATGTCAAACTATGGTGCTGAAGATGTTTCATCAGAAGACTTTGACCCTCCACACCCAAGGTGTCTCGGTGTGGATGGGAAGAGTGTTTTTCAGTGCTGCTGCACTAAAAGTAAACAACAGAGTTGTCTCTTTTATAACGTAAAGTTTTGCCTCTATGCAGCACCCAGAATTGTGTGAGTTTCTCTAATGAATCAACTCGTAAACTGGGGTCGTGTTTTACAGAATTAAACAAAATTACGTCAATACATTAAATTAGAAGTTGCTGTCCAGCTGAGTTGCTGGTTGCCCTTTAGAAGTTTCCTTCTAAAACAAAAAATTATAAGATATAACAACATTTATGTCTTTATCCCTTTCAATCACCACTTGCATTTGGCAGCACAAGGTTTTATTTGATGCAAAAGTAAAGCTTGATTCCTCTGTGATGGCATTTGCAAATGACCATGGCTGAAAATAGTTCTTTTTAAAACCCAGGCCTGAGATAATATTGCATGGTCTGCTCTAATGCAGGGCTGTCAGCATAAATGGACTGTTAACACTGACACTGTAATTAAAGTTTGTACATAACAGGTTTTTTGTTTTAGTTGTGTTAATTGTGAGAGACATTCCTGTCTTTTGGAGGCTGTGTCAGTTTGAGTTTGAAGCTAGTGATGATACATCATAGGAAACTAGAAAACCCGAGTAATCCAGTGGTAGCAACCATATCGTGCTAGCTTCTTGGGCGGTGGGGTAAGTAATGCTCCGGAGCTAGGCTGAATTTTGACGAGCAACGCAAACTCATTCGCACTCCTTAAATTACGTGTTTATCCAACCAGTTCTCACTCCAAACTTGGAACGTCGTGGTTTGACGCGGCATACCTAAAACATGATAGCTTGACATAGAAGCTCGCTGACCCACTATCACCATGTGACGACTTTGGTTGTCAGGAAAACGTGCCGATATATGACGTTATAAGAAAAGAAGCTATCGTACAGTTTGTTGCAAACTGCGATGCCACCATTTTTTGATAAAACATTGTGAAACGGAGAATTATAGTCTTAAAAGACTCACCTAATTTGGCCACACAACATTTGTCATAAGTCTTCTTAATGATGCCGGATTCCACAATTTCTGTGGTCTATCAGAGAGCATCCACCCAGATCCTCTGTGCAGAAAATTAACAACGAATGTGTGGGGCAGAACCTTTTCTATCATCCATAACTTGTCTATCATACAATGCCATGCAGGACACTGGACACCAGCCAACCTTTCAACACCACATCCACCCCCTACTGCTCTTAACATGCTATTTCTTTTTTCCTTCTCCTTCATCACTGCTTCTTGTGCCATGGTGAGGGAGATATTTTGTACTTAACACCTTCATATGCTTTGCTCTGGATGCCAGAAAAGCTCTTCACATATATGGAGATAGCCAAGAATGATGACCTCTTTAGGTTTTATTAAAAAGTCAGTGTTGGCCTGTCAATGCTGCTTGTCAGTTCTGTCAAGCGCCTTCTTCTGTTAAGTGTCCAAACAGAAGAGGAGGATAGGTGTAAATCCCCGAGTTACTAGTGATGACTACAGTACTCTGGGGATGCTGCAGCAGGGTGGGCCAGCTTAAGAAAGTGATGACCCAGCGCTTTGGCAAAACCACCCCAGGAACGTCTCCTAAATCATAAATCAGCTGTCCAATCTACCTTTGATACGAAATATGCTTTTGATTTTTAAACTATAAAGTTCTTGTGGGGATTACAGCATGAAATGACAATCATTTCACTGCAGAACAAACTGTCAGCAGCATCTTAAACAGCGACTTTAATGAATGACTCATTGCCATGTCAATGTGTACCTTTAAGGGATTTCAACCAGCCGTAAGAAAAGAATGGGCAGGGATTAGCAACAATGGAGCTCTTAACCTCCAAGGACTTATGTGGTCATCACTGTGATTTAAAAAAAGCAAAACCATAAACTAGTGGAAAAATAAAAAAAGGACAAAAGCCTGACAGATCCTAGCTCTCACCATTTTTGGCTCCTGGGTGCTCAGAATGCAGCTTTTCAGTCAAAAAATTTAAGTCAGTTTGTGGGAAATTGGCGCGCCTCAGATAGTATTGTGCAAGTTACAAAAACATTTTAAATGACTAAAGGCTAAACATGCATTTCACAGAAAGAGGTGAAAAGCTAAGGATATTGTGTAAAGCTTTGTTAGATCACGCTTGGAATCTGACTTTCATGGAAATTCTGCGTAGATGGTTTTTCTGTGCAAATATAGTGCTGCTTCTTGTTGCTTGTAGGTTGTTATAGTTCAAAATTGTTGCCATAACCAACAATGACTGCTCACCTTTCCCTGTGACTGCTACTTGGGTCCAACCTTAAATCCTATTCAATCAAATTTTACTGTTTCTGTTCAGTGTCATTTCTTGTGAGAAAATAAATCAGTCATATTTGTGGCTTTGGCCATTATGTATCAGATTTTATGGCGCTTTACTCATTAGATGAACCTTTCCTCTGATGGAAAGTCATCGGTTCATGGCATGAATACCTGCTACGTAAAAAAAAAAAAAGCACAAAATGTTTTCCACCTTCTCCTCCAGTTGGCACCTAATTGATTGTTATAGTACAGTTGAGGAAATTTCAGTCTGCTTGCATATATATAGCTGGTCTCGTTTGCATGCATCCAAACCATGTTGGAGCCATTAACATGCAGCCATGGGTGTAACTGTGTAAGACTTCCACATTATATCAAATAATTCTTAATAAAGGTACTTTCAATTCGCTTTGTCCCACAGGGTGTGGTCATAGGGAAGGCAGTGTTGGCTTATAGGTTAGTTGATCCAAAATTTTGCTGACATATTTAAAAAAAAAAAACCCAGAATGTTTTGATGCAGTGTTTGTAAGTATATCTACAAAAAAACAATGCATCATAATTCGTGTATAGTGCATGTAATCATGAGCCAGTACATGCACATGGTGGGATAATGCTGCACGTGGTTATGTTTAAACAACACCCGCAAATGTCTGCCAGCGCTGGGACATCAACAAAAGTACATGCCGGCAGGGATGGTTGGTATTAGGCAAACGGCACATGATTAGGTATAGAAAAAAAATATCACATTCAGATGGGAAACGAACACCGAAGTGCAAATGGCATCCCGTGGCTTATCATGCAGACGTGAAAGGCTGCTTTTGGCCACTTAAAGGCGGTATTTGATGACTTGAAAACAGAATGTGGAGTAAAATAAAATAAATTAAGGATGAAACTCTGTGTAAGGACAAAGACTGTGGTGGTGGACAGGTCAAACAGAGAACTTTCCTCCAGAAGACTGGTGTTTGTGTCCTGTGTGAAACCAAGGGAAATTTTGTTATTTTAAAGTATGCCATCACCATGTTGTTGTTTTTTTCCTCTACCCAACCTATGTTACTTTAATTTCATTTCTTCTTAAACCACGATTAAGAAAATTGACAAACAAATCTACCTTTTACCTTGTACCTTCACATTATGTACGTTATGTGAGGACAGCAGTTTTGGGGCGCTAATTCGTCCAATATCGTACGAACCACTGTATGAGGATACATTGCTTAACAGTTATTGGATTGATTGCAATGCAATTTGTTTTTAAGTATTGTCATTGTAAACATGTTAGGATTATGAAGTCAGCATTTGGCATCACTGCAGCTTAGCTTGGCATTACTGAGCTCCTTGAATCACTCTAGACTCTCATGGGCGAATTAACGAGAGGATTGCAGCTTTTGCTGTGAAATTATGCTTTTTAAGTTACCTGGAAAGGACCAAAATGAATCTGTCGAGCTTGTGCTTTATTTGAGAAGTTTTAAAAAACAATGGAACTTTTTTTTTTGAGTGAGCAGTAAGTGATTTGAGTGGAGCAGGGAGAAATCTGATTTTAGTGCAGAGCGACTGAGCAGAGCAGCCTCGAGGGGCTTTGAGTGGGTTTAGCTGAGGGAACGAACAGCTCTGTGAGTGAGGAGCAGAAATTCTCTGCATATAAAAATGGCCCAACATGTAAAACCACACTAAAATCTGTCTCAAACTCAAGGAACCTGCTTAATTAGCTCCATTCTATCAGTTTGATCAGTATAAATTTTATCTTCAAGCCCCAGTAGCTAAGATTAACACCCTTTGTGAAGAGGGTGAAGGGCAAACAGATAAAGAGCATGCAGGGGGGAAAGCAGCCAGTGTCCAATCTGTAAGAGAGGGTAGCCAAGGGGCACAGACCTATAAATAACACCAACAGAGGGAAAAAAACAGAAGAGCAGAACATCTACATCGGTCAGGTGTCTGTATGTACTGGACACACGCATTACAAGGTGGTTTAATATCTGCAGTTTAGTCCCAGTTATTGAAATATCTGTGTTACCTTCTTGTCCTGTTAGCCACTGAGACGTGAACGGACGAGCTGTGTTGTTTGTGTTCTTGACAAGGGTAGCGTGAAGTTTGTTTCATAATGACCACCAACATTAAAACCACCACTGTTGACAAGCCTCAGAAAAAGCAAACTAACAAGAGTAACAAGTTATCCTCACAAAATCTGTTTATAACTGCCCAAACAAATGCAAACAAGACTTTCCATGAAACTGGAGTGATTGTGTCTCTAACTCCCCCAGTTTACAAAGATATAAAGTCCAAGATTAAGAGAAATGTCACCAGTGGCACCAGATGTCTCACTAGCTCTGACCCAGAGCAAAAAAATTGCATGGAATGGGAACAGGATTATTTCAGTGTTTGTGATAGTTTTAGCTGCCACCAGAAGCTCTTCGGCTCGCATTGTTGGTCCATAAAAAAATTCCCCACCCTTTAGAGGCCACAGATTTTGCCAAAGGAGGCTTAAATTTGGTATGAAGGTCACAGCTATTGTGAATTCACTATCTGTCCCTTTTTAACACACACCACACAAACACACGCACATATGAAGCTGCAGCAGAAGGCTGTGACACAAGGACGAGCTCCCAGGCTTGAACAAAAGTACAATATTGTGCCTCCAAAGATGCAGGTAAGGACGCAAAAAAACCCCCAACAACTTAAAAACAGCTCTCTTTGCCAATTCAGATAACTCACAGATATACACCTGAGTTTATATGCTCTTGAAAAGGCAAATCCATTTCCATCATGTTTTTTTTTCTTTTTCTTCTTTTTTAAAATAATATAGTCAGAAGCAATCTATACTGACATTATATGTTTATTCTTCAAAAATGATAAAAATATAGAAATAACTGATTATAAATTGTTTAAATGAGTATTTTCTTATTAATTTATTATTTTTTATATTTTTTTGAGTTTTTTCTCATATACAGATTTGCAATGAGAATTGCTGGGAAATAATCGTGTTGACATTGTCCATCATGTGACTATTCGTCGTACAATATCTAGTTTAAATGCAAAACCTGGCACCAGGACCTGTCATACTCGCATGCACTGTGGCCTGGTCTAACTACTGAAAAACCACTGCCATGTTGTGTCTATGAGAGAGGAAGTAAGCCTTAAAATGTGTATAAATTCAGTTGGCTCCTCTGAATATTGCGTAATAAATGAATATTAATATCAGACTGTGACCAAATTATTGGCCTGAGTAGAGAAGTAACAAATTCTCAGTAAGTCCAGTAAAGAAACAACAGAAACTGGCATCAGTCCGGTGCAGATGTTGACCTGACAAGGTTGCTGGCAAAGAAAAAGTGTAATGTAAGCTAATGTTGACTCACATAAAGAACCACTAGATCTTTATCTTTGTTAAATGAGTCTGCTGCACTCTGGCTTTGGTTCCAGCGGAAAAGAGTCAGAGAGCCACTGATTAATAACAGAAAGTACACAGCTGTTTATTACGTCAAGGACAGTTTAACCTGGTGAATGCTGAATGTGTCACTCACAAAGATAGACGGCAAAATTGGTAGAATATTTTTGTGTTATTACTGAATTTTGAAGAAAAAAAGTCAATTCTACAATTATTCAGGCACTTTTCCATAATTATGCTCTGGGTTCCCTCAAAGTGGAGGCAGTGTTTTACTGATGTGGCATGTGGTGACTAGCACCCTCTTGTGATACCACCACAGCCTCGCTTTCACCTCGGAGCTGGATAAATGGCCAGATGTAATCCAGCTTCTGCCTGGAAAAACGAGAACTGCGATCAAGGCTGGCACTGCCGCCAGGCTGTTTGGTCTTTGCCGTGGTGATAATGTGCAGCCTCAGCGGCGCTGTGGGCAAACTGTGTGATTATAGAGGGGACAAACTTTATCTCAAAAGCAACATAAACGTCTCAGATAAGCAACAGTTCACCTTGATTTGCTGGACTTCTCCATTCTATCAGGAATAAGTATTCAGAGCATTTAAGCCAAAGTGGCAAAACTATACTGTAAAAAAATACAGCATTACAAGTTAAAGTGCTGCACTCAAAATTTTACAGATGTAAAAGACATATATGAGACATAATATGAGACTGTATAAAAACAATGGATGTAGTCACTATGACATCATACATTGGTTACTGGACCTTGTGTTCAGAATTTTGCCGTCGCCATCTACAACCGGAAGTGTTGCAGTCTCTGATTTTGGGAGCTGAGAGTGACCATATTTGGACGAAAAAGTGGAGCGAACCCTAATGCTAGCTGCTACCTGTAATAATATTAATGCTATAACTGATTTTTGCTGGCAAAAAACAGGCTTAAACCATGAAAACCAAACGTACCTAATGGATAAACTGAACATTTGACTCCTTAGAGGGTCTTTTAGTTCAACCAAACCCTATACAAGAGTTTTCTAGGTGACCAAAAATATTCTATTTAACTGTCATGAACTGGAAAAAGACTGAAACAGGAAGAGCTACATCTATACTCTGTGAGTCTGAGGTTATCTAACCAACATTGTCACCGTGGTAGCGACTTGTCAACAAACAGCACACAGCTGTCACTTAAAGCGGCCAAGTCCTTAATTATGCACACCTTGAAGCCTTAATAACATCTGAACAGGTGAGTTAAAAGTTTGGGCATTTTAACATTGGTGTCTATGGGGACTGACTTGCTACTGGAATTAAACCTCAAGTGGCCATTAGAGGTTCTGCAGTTTTTGGCACTTCTATGTTGGCTTCATTTTTCAGCCTCAGAGGTTTCTGTGTGGGAATAACAAGGAAGCCGCATGATGATGTTGTCTGCTTGAGGTAGAGCCAATTTTAATTACTTAATTTACGGTCTTACTTGTGTGGATTCTGAATGTAAAATCTTCATCTAAAAGGTAACTTGTAACTCTATTTGGAAAAAAGATTACTCCAAAATGAAATGGAAAATGGATATTAGAATTAGAATAAAATACAAGTGTGTCAAATTTGTACTTAAATGCAGTTACTCTTCCCCAGTTTTGGTCTAGTTACTTGAAAAATGCAACCAATTACACATCACTCACTGAAAAGGTAATTATATGAATTAAATCACTCAAAATCAAAAATTATTTGTTGCCTCAATTTCGTCACTCAGCTCTATCAAAGGGTCCGTTTTAACAACTTTGAAGCCTCCACACCCAGGTTACATCTTCTGCATTAAACAACTGTGGAAAAGAAAATAAGACCTTGTGGTTTAACAAGCAGCCAGCCAACAGTAAGAGCATGAACTGTGTGTGTCCATGCATGCATTTGTGCTCTCAATCAATATAAGTGGAGGGGGTTTGGCCCATTCCAGTGTAAAGCCGCCCCTCCTCGGGGCCCGGTGTCGCTGAGGTGACGGGAGATTACACCCGCACTCCACCAAGTGTATGGAAGAACCGCTTAATTAAATGTACCTCATATCTGCTGAAAGGTGTCGGGACAGAGCAGCACGACTGTCTTTTCATTCTCTTACACCCTCTATTTTTACCAACCACTGACAGCTGGGCGGTGCAGCAGATCCGGACGCCACATGGAACCCATTCCGACAAGTTGCCAACAATCGGATGCCAGACCCCTAACCACTCTGATCCCAACCCTGGAGATTAATTGATTCTCAAATATTGATTTAGTCCCGGTTTTATGCCTCATGTAAAACCGAGACCAGCGGACCTCCTCCTTAACATCCTCATCAGTTTGAATTGCACCTGCGGGACTTTGGAGCTCATTTCTCAGTGGTTACAATGAAAATAAAGTAAATAAAAAACACAAAATCAGCCTTCATGTTTCCTTAAGCCCGGCTTCCTTTTTTATTTCCCAAATAATAGACTTCAATCTATCCTAATTTATCCAGGAAGTCACGTTGTGTTAACAGACCACCCTTCTTTAGGAGATCCAGAATGTGAGATGTGTGAGTTTATCTGTAATTATACAATCGCTTTCACAGCTGCTCGGTATTATGGTCAATTTGTTGCACAAGCCTTGATATGAGTCCACTGCGCCTTGCCACACTCCACCTATGCAATGATGTATTTGATTTGGCATCGGGATGCACGCAACTGTCTACTTGACATCTCTAATGTGACGGGGAAATCTAAACGCAAGCCAATAAGCTTGTTGGGTGTCAGCGTGATCGATGAAAAGAGGTTTAGCAAAAGATTTTCCCTCTAATTGCAGAGCGGCCTCTCGACTCTGCCAGCATGGTCTGTGTCTGCGCATGTAACCATGAGTAAATGTGATTAATCTGAAAACCAACGCGTTCCCTTGAGTGGCCCTTAATAAATCTGACCTCAATTTAGTGGTTTAGTCCGGGAGGCTGCTTCATTTCATTTTGGTGTTGTGTTTTATTCCCTCTTCTCTTGACCACACATACCTGAGCTATGTCTGGCTGCCAAGAAGTTTCCAAGCGTATTATTGCCATGTCTCTCTCGAGTGTCCCGCACATGGCTGGAGAGATGGCATCTGCGTTGAAAGGATATTTCTGCCCCGCTCGTTGAATGGGCTCTTTGTGTGACCGGCTCGAACCTGCAGAGTGTCACAACTCGTGTCCTTATCTGAAAACGGGACAGAAATGAGTTCCAGACTTGTTCAAGAGGGGGAGAGGAGGAAAAAGTGTGCTATCTTAGATCTTGTAGGTGATTTGTCATCCCTTTGAAGGCCACTTTTAAATTCTGGCATCGTGTTTTAAAATGTTGTGGTTGTGACTCACAGTGAAAGTGCTGGGGAGAGTTGCAAATTACACTTTCATTAGAGCTGGTTTGGTTTAAAATCAGATGGCTTAAGGTGATACAACTGCAAATAATGTTTTCTGTAATTTAAAGCTGATGGCGCGCGTTAGTTTAAGGCCCTCCTGAGTACACATAATACTCAACATTTTAATTCACTGTCATATTGTGCCCCAGGAATTCAGCTTTGTTTTAGGCTAAAAAAATGGAGCTTTGATCACTATATGAAACTTTATAATGCTTCGTTTCAGTACTGGCAACCAGACTGAAGCAACAGCATTTCACCTCTATTTGCACCTCTTAACTTAAAAGGTTTGAGAGATATATATAGTTATAGCAAAGAGTCTGAATACTTATGTATGTCTGATTTTTTTTTTATTTTTCATACATTTAAAAAATGTCATTATCAAGTGTATATTGATAAGGGAAAAATAATTCATACTGTTTTAAAATGAGGATTCAACAAAGCGAAATGTAAAAATGTAAGGGTGTCTAAATACTCTCTGAATGTACTGTCAGAGATAAATAAATATACACTGAACATACTCTTATATACTTTTATAGCAGTCCATGACATGTTGTTCTGGTGGAATATGAATAAATGAAATAACACATTGAATGTAGCTAAAGAGCTTCATATTTTGTCTTTTATGTCGTAAGCTCTCTCTGGTTTCAAAAATGTAGATTGTTTTGAATAAAAGCTTGTGAAATGTATTACATGAGGTCGCTTCAACCACAGGAAAATCTTGCTCTATTTTGAATCAGCACCCACTGTAGACAGATAGATATTTATTTATTTGTCCTTTAAGAAATCCAATACGGCAATAGTCAGATAAATAAACAGACAACTAAAAAGCCACACCAATGACAACACTAGAAGACAAAAGCATCAACTCATTAAGTAGTGGATTCATTTTCACACTATGGGGACAAAGGTGATGGTGACAATAGTGCCCTCGGGTATAGTCGAGGAAATGCGCTCCCATGAATCCTGGCTTGTTATATAATAAAAGATTGAGCAGGAGAATATATCAGTCATATGCTGCTCAGCAGCAGCCCTGCAGTCCTGTGAGGCCTGTTGTTTGTCTCCATCACCTTCTGTTTGCTGAGCCTGTTTCACATGCTCTGTACATGTATGCATGCACATCATCTGTCGTCTGCTGTCCTTATGCGTGCAGGCGCACAGCTATGCAGCACACTACACACACATATCCAATAAAGGACAACAGGTTTTGAGGTCTTTGATAAAAGCAATTCTGAAAACAATACAGGACAAAATATTCAGCAATATTCTATAGCTTCACATTTAGCACACAACTTTTAAAGTGGTTTTGATCTTCTCATCTAACTTTCTGGAAGAAAGCGATCAAATTTTCCAAAATGTTGAGCTACTCTGTCCCTATATTCCATTTTCAACCACCTGGTCATAATGTTTTCCATTTTTTTATTCAAAGTGTTGTCAATGATAATGGAAGCTTAACAACTTACCTTCATTTCTCTGTAGTTAAGTGTGTTTACATGCAGTTTCCAGGCCCAATTTGTTCACACCTTCTTTCTCTTTATAAAAAGCGTTACTCCTCAATGGGAAACAGATTTTTTTGTGAAAGCAGCTGCGTGACTTAAACAGCACCTCAACTGCTGCAGTCGGTTAACTTTAGTGAGTCAGATGTAGACCTCAGGTTGTATAAGTGTGATTAGAAACATCATTCCTTTACTCTGAAAATGACTGATTTGGGAATTAGAGAAACTCAGATAACAATGTAGTGGTTACAGGTCCAAACTGTCACACTTTATCTCCACAGCATTGTGTGTGTGCTTTAGCAGATGTAAGCACCAGAACCAGAGTGAACGTCAGCGGTTACTATAATTCATCTGTTTCCAGGCACGTGCGTGAGCCGAGGTCAGAGGAGTATCTCTGCATGTGTGTGTGCATGTGTGTGTGTGTGTGTTTGATGGGATGGTTTCAGGAAACTGACCGGATAACTGATAGCAGTGCACATGGCCACAGAGCAGACAGAGACGGATTCAAGTCTAAGACATGGTTTATATGAGAGACAGGAAACAGTGCCACCTGGGCTGAGGCAGATTTCTGGATGTCATCTTTAAGACGAACTCAGTTGGAGCGGACATGAGAGTGTAGTTTGAACAAATTGTGGTAATTTGATGAAATTTAGATTTCAGCTACTTAACTGATTATCCTACTGTTTATTTCAGTGTGGTTAAAGGACTAGTTTGACATCGAGGACCTGTGCTTGTACAAACACTCGTCAAGAGTTGGATGAGAATATTAATTCCACTCTCCTTTCTGATATCTGAAAGCTAAAATGAAGCTAGAGCCAAGTGACATTATCTCAGCTCAGCAGGGAGAAACAGCTAGCCTGAATCTGGTGTTTTCTGCTGAAGGCTTAAATAAAATCCACCTACCAACTCAACAGCTCACCAACAAGTTAACTACGTGTTATTTTCACCTTTGAACAGAGCCATACTGGGTGTTTCTCCCAGTTTCCCTTCTTTATGCTAATCTTAACCACTGGCTTCTGGTTGTAGCTCCATATTTAGCAGACAAAGACGTCACTACACTCAGGAATATAAGGTTAGGAGTCAGCTAGCCTAGCTTAAAGGCTGCTCTTTGTTTCTCACATAGACATATGAAGATGGACGACATGACAGCTCCTCTAAAGTGAAGCCAACACACCTGAAAATGTTAATGAATGGGACATGGGCCAAACTAAAAACTCAAAGCACACCCCAAATTAAGGTTTCCTAACAATTGATGTCATTTAAGGTACAGTAGTTCTCCTCACCTTGATGCATGCTTTTTTAAAAATAAGTTCAGTTCTACAAAAAGAGGATTTTCCACCATGATTGACAGCTGTGTGTGCCAACCCATGCATTTACATTCAATGCAGCTGCTTGCCATTGGTCAGCAGGGTGTTTTGGCAGAAACTCCCGGACTGCGGAAATCGCTACTGTGCAGAATCTGGCTGTAAATGACTTCACCAGCTCAATATTGCAGTGGTTGCATCCCAGATATTTTGGTTTCACTTAGGATTGGCAGGGGTAAGTGACGACATGTTGTCCATCTTTATATACAGTCGATGGTTCCTCCGTAAGGTTTTAGAGGTAGCTATGTTTTTGAGTTTTGGAGAAATCCAGTATCCAGAAGTCACATCCATTATCTGAAAAAGTCTATGGCTCTGGACCAATTATGCAGACACATAATGCTATCAATCTTCTCATCTAACTCTCGGCAACAAAGGAAGTTTCTCAAAATGTTGAGCTATTCTTTTAAAGTTAACTTCATTTAGTTGCCCTACATTTACATTTTCCAGGCTGTAAGGATCATTTCCATCCCATAAAAAGCATCTAAATCATAAAAAAACTAATTGCACTCGGCGTGAGCTATGATACTAAATGACACTAAAATTGTCCTTGATGCAGTTTAGGAGAAATTGCAGTTAGTGTGCTGGCTGGCTGCTCCTTTCCCCCTGAGTCTCTGTCTGTTCTGCAAATGACTAAAGGAGGCATTATGCAAATGGAAGGGAATCTAATCTGAAGTTAACAACGTCTGAGTGCTCTGTGGCAGCGATCAAAGCAGTGAGTGTATTCCAGCTATGCTCTAACAAACCCTCGGGGGCAAATGGGTCATGAAGGCCTCTGATAGCCGCTGCCCCTGGGGTGAGACTGGGACAAGAGAGAGGAGGTTGGAAAGTATTTATTGGGCTTTTATCATCTACACAATGAGACCAAGAACGTGCTCCCAATAGCAGGAGAAAATCCCCAGAAGGGTCCCAGTGAAAGTCAGCGACAGGAAAAGCTTCGAGGAATTTGTGATTTCTTTAAGTTATTGCAGGAATTGGGTTACCATCGTCGTTCTGCAGCAGGCCCACCAACGCTACATGAGCCCGTAAAAGTAGTCAAGTCGATAAATCATCCATCTGCACGCCTTATCTTTCTTTCTCCAGTCTCACTCTGTCTTTATCGTCTGTTTGGGGATTTGGGAAAGGGACCATAGAAGTGAATTGTAAATGGTTGCGCTGGGAATAATGTCAGTTTAAAATGCAACATTCAGAGACGAGACTCTGATTTATTGGTTTATCTGAGCTGCAGAAAAGATTAAATGTAGGATATGGGCTGACACGGGGGAGTAATTGACATCAGTCACCTCAACAATCATCTGCTGCAGAGATTCTTCATTCAGGTGATGAGCTGGAGATGGGCCATGCATCTGCATTATTTAGGCTTCTAAAGGAAATACATAGACTCAGAGTGTTGTTAGAGTGAGTGTAAATGTCAGACTAAAATGATTTTTTCTTTTTCTTTGGTCATTTCGTTTTATATAACGTTTTTTTTTTAAACTTTTTTTGATAATTTTGAGGTAATTTTCTTTTAGGTAATTTTCTTGTACATTTTAAACTAATTCCATAATAAATTCTGCGTCATTTCTTCTTCCATTCCTAATTGCCTTCTTCCTATGTTCGAGGCAGTTTGCCCAGGTTTCAAAGGGTTAAAATACATGGAACCTTCCCCTAAGGCCAAAGATTAAAAAGTAGATTATGTAAAAAGTGTGTATATTGGGATTTGTAAAACAGCGACGTAGTCTCGCATTCCCTCCGTTAAATGCAAAGAAGAATTGCAAACATGTACAAAACAACTGTTTAATCTTCTTGATTACATGACTTCTGTATTTGATTATTATGCTTATTGAGCTGAGATTCCTTACTTCCTTGGCTTTTCTAAATCTAACCTGCACAAAATGTTCTTCTTGTGTTGTTGTATTTTTGTAGTTATCTTTTGGCAAATAAACTTTAATCTGCTTCCCGTCTGGTAAAATACCAGTTGCAGATATAAAACAATACTAAAACATTTGACTTTTTAAAATGATTAAATCTGTGCAAAAGTCTCATTTTATTATTATTCTCATCATGACAACTGCTGTAAATGTAGGTCAAGTGTTCTCTGAGAGTTACAAAAAAGATGTTAAGGCACAGTAACACATTACTGCCACCTTTTGGACAGAAAAAGTAACAGGTAACAAAACTGAAATGACTGTGAAATACTCCACTAAATGCCACAGTGGAGCTTCGTTTGCTTTCTCAGCAAACACAACACACTTCCCTCCATGAATGTCGTCAAACTAACACAATCAAACTGACAACATAATTAATTTTTCATCCTGCCAAGTTCAGTAAAATCTGTTAAGATCACAAAATAGTTTGAACGGCAGTATAAAGGTGGTGAGTGTGTTTAGGCGAGAAGGAGGGTTTAAGATCAGTACACGTATACACACACACACACACACACACACACACACACACACACACACTATGTCACAGCTCAGGGAGTTAGGTCTCAGACACGCTGTCTCGCTGAGGGCTCATCACTCAGCAGCCTGTAGGGGGGCTATATGCTGCTGGGTGTGTGTTGTAAATGCTGGGCTATTAGGGGCATTAACTTTTAGTGCAACTGTGTGTATATATTCATAGGAAGTGTGTGTGTGTGTGTATGAAGAGAAAATAGGTCCTTTGTCTCAGTGTGCTGGGCATTATGGGGAGTCACGGCACTGTTGAAGGATTTATGCTTCAACATCCTTTCCATTCTAATGCCCAGATGCATGCATTTACACAAGCCTTACATCATATTTTAAGTGTTTGTATGTGTGTTTGAACTTGTATTTGTGTGTACGAATTATAATTGTAGACGTAGCATCTCCGCTGGGCAGGAAATATCTACCTACTGTTCACCACTTTATGTTGTTTATTAGAGGAAGTGGCTGCATTATTGAGGGATTTGCTGTCTCTTCACAAACATCCTACCTACTTACACTGCAGCCTGTGGGTATTAGGGTGGCTTGTTTTGGCTCTGTACCTCCAGCTCATTGGATATGAAAAGGGGAAAATGACTTTGAGGTTTAAATGCTGACTCTTTGCTCTAATTTTAGGTTGTTTACATCCATGTCTGATTAACTTTAAAGCTATTTTTATACATCTCTCCTAAGGACAAAATGTGCAATGAGTCCTACATGGTTCATCCAATATACACCTTCAAATGGTCTTCAATCTTAAACCTGTAGTCATAAAAATGTTAATTATAATTGCTGTAAGACAGCACTTCAATTTCAAAGTTCTTTTTATGTTTGAAATCCAGTGTGTTAAGAGCCAAAACAATAAAAACATATCTGTGTAAGACAACTCAGAAGTGCTCTGCCAAACCAACCAGCGTGAACAACAGGCTTTCACACTGTGTTAATATTGTGTTCTATGATAGATTTCCAATTTTAATCTTATTGTAAAATGAACTCTATTTACCTTTCTCTTAACAAATAAGCTATTGAAATTTTTAAAAATTAACTGATTTTCTGAGATGATTAAAAATGGTCTTTTTTTTTAAAAAAAATACGGTCTTTTTTAAATTACAGAACATGATGTTTCAAGGTTCAGATCACTCTGTTTTGAGCTGGTAATCCAAGGTCAACACTAAAAGACTATTAAATCCAGTGTCTGTGTGTATCTAAAGAGAGCGTGTTTGGCCGACGACAGAGTGGAGACTCAGGATTAGGCTGTGGCTGTTAAGTCCAATTATGATTTATTTTCTAGGTTATAGCAGTCCAAATGCACTCTCTCTCTCTCTCTCTCTCTCTCTCTCACACACACACACACACACACACACACACACACACACACACACACACACACACACACACACACACACACACACACACACACACACACACACACACACCAGTACCCATTTCCCCTCTACGTCCCAGCAGAATTGAAGGAAACTGCTTTTCACTTCACCCCTGAGACAGAGGTTGGTCTCTGGTTTGTTTACGTCCTGTAGTCATGTGAGGCTGCACCACAGAGAGGTGGAGGTGATGTTTGGGCTGCCTACGTTCTGTCTAACCTTGCATAAGAGGGGGCGCTAAGGTCGCACAAGGTCCCAAAATATCCCATGGTGGATTGTCGGACACAAACCAGATAGGTACATGTGAGGACAGAGGGTTTTTTGTGTCAGTATACATTTGTGTTAGGAGAGAAAAAGAGAATTTTTTGTCAATTCTAACTCTTAACCACTAGATGGCACTACAGTATACAATATAAAACATGACATATATCCTGAGCCATATACATATAACAACATATGAACATTTTTAGGACATATGAACTCAGATGTTTGCAACATATGTGAGGTCTGCTGTTTAATTGTGGTGTCACATAATAAATAATCTCTATCAGACGAATTTGCATTAACTTTTGGGAGGAGAACAAATATGCATGGCATTAAAATGCAGAATAATAGCAAAAAGCATCTGCATATGAAAAGCTTTTTGTGCGTTTGATGTTCCCAAGGGCGGTAGGTGAGTGGGTGAAAAGACTGTGGTGCTGCATGTGAGTTGCATTTTATTTACCTTTTTCTGTGGCACAACGGGTGAGAGGATAAATCTATACCCAGCCTCCAGCGATGTGACTGTGAATGAAAACAGGCTATTTTACTATTTTGGAGGAGAGGGAACACAATAGTCTAACGTTACACCCTTGTAACTCTGCTGTATAGAGGCCTCGGCCCCCTCTATTATGGGTTTTATAAATGCCAAACCTGAAACGTGATATCTGAATAGGTGAGTGAAAGTTGATGTGAACTTGCTTCGGTGTACACACACCCTTTGGGCCTAATATTTCAGGGTGAGACATAAAGCATTCGCAGCAGGCTTGTAAGGTGACAGTAGTGAATTTGATACATGTTTTCTGCACTGTTGCTTGAGCTTTGAGAAATGGCAGAGCAACTATTAAAAACAACACCATTTTATGTGTCTGTATAGTGAGTTCATCTACAAGACAGGAACAGACCGAGAGCGTAGATAAAGATTTAAGTCTATTGGTCTTAATCTTGAGTAGTTTTGGCAGAAAGCAGAAACTATAGAAGCAGCAAAGTAAAAAAAAGTTTTCAAACTGGCTGGCAAACTGCTGACATTATAGAACAGCTGTAATACCCTTATTTTACGCCTTGCGGGCTGATTATTTTACTTCAAAAAGTCATCGCCATAAAACCCACTACCTGCAGAAACTGCACCTTTGGATAATCATCAGGGAATACAAGAAAATCGAGTACAATCAAAAATGTACTCTTTAAGTTATGGCTTTTCTCAGCAGCTAGCTTGAGCTGTAGTTGTTTAACAGGCTGTTAATCTGTGTCAAAAGGAGCATTAGGCTAATGCTGCATGTGATGTTGGAGTTTCTCAGTTGGGAAGGCGTTCCTCCGACTTTGCTGTCTTCATGTGCTTTGAGGTCATTAAGTGGGAACAATGTGGAAGCTACAAAGAAGATGGCCTGCATTTTAATGCTAAGAGCAGAAGGTGATAGCTGTTTCCAGTTTTTTTATTTTAATATATTATTTTATTTTATATATTATATTTTTATATTTAATCTAGGTCACTCTACATAGACAGTGGTTAACATTGATATTATATGATATACTATATACAAGTAGGTACAAGTAGTATAGAAGTAGGTAAGTAGGTATACAAGTGTATACAATACATTTTACATGTCATCAAAAATTGCTATTTAATACTTGAATTATTAAAAAAGTTTCTAACCATTGACTTAACATTGACTTTTGCCCGTCAAGTTTATGCATTTATGACGTCAAGGCAGCAACTCGTGTTTTAAAATAACAATATCACAGTCTTAGTATACTCGCCTGACATGCTTTATAGTTAAAAGTTTGCTTGCTTGCTACAGATAATAGATGCATATACTAAAATGTGCAACTACTAAAAGTAAATGACAGCTACTAGGAACAAACTAACGAAATATGGAAATTTTATCCCGATTTCCCACTCGTAATTTCAACTTTGTAGGGCTGTCCATGTGTCTGTAACTCGTATATACAATATTTCTGAGGAGCAGTGAAGGCAGCATAAATGCAACAGTGCTTGTTTTGTAGCTCTGTTAATAAACTATATAGTAAGGTCTATTGCAATAATAGAAAAAAAGCTGTTTTTACAGATTGACCTGTCAGTCCAAAACTATGATATAACTTGAGTAGTGGGAGTAGATAAGTACAGACTCTTTCTCAACATTAAACTTTATCAAATCCGTCTGATAACTTTGGAATAGGGAGGAGAGAGACTGTGTGTAAACATGTGTTGAGCACATTCCCAACATTCAGACCCCCTCTCCACCCACTTCTCCACCCCTCTACTCTACCCCCAAATTTTTGTTTTGGACGTGGGATCCTGTGATGCTCTGCCAGTGGCACCCGGGCCGTCGAGCTCTGCTCAAATATTTGAGCTCAGACGCAGCCAAGTTGACTTAGCTTGGAGCACGGCGTTCCCAGAGCTTTGATAGGATGCCTGTGCCGAGCGTGGGGCTTTCGGGGCAGGCTGCACTGAGCGCCTCTTGTGCCTCGCTCCATCTTGTGTCTGGTGGGTTTCAAAACAGACAGGCTGGACTGAAGGGCAGACAGCCACATGAGAGAGGGCTGAGGTTTCCCCGCCATCAGAGACAGACGCTGGCACAGGATCGCTGCTGTCCTGAGCTGTTGACTGGCAGAGATCAAAGTCCTCTGATGGACAGGTTTAGTGGGGAGCAGAGAAAGTGGGTTTCTTCAAGGTAAATAAGGAATAATTTAGCCTTCATTTTCAAAAGCTGCGGTGCTAATTTATATCCCGACAGAGTGGTTTAGTCTTTTACAGCTTTTTCCCATCATATGTCGAGTACCTCTACAAGCAAAAGACACAAGGATGCTTCTTTACACTCTTTCTTTACCTCAAAGTTAACCTTATGCAGTCTGCCCTGTGGTGTGGTTTCAGCTTTGCTAAACTGAGTCAATACAAATGAGATAATCTCGAAGATCAGATGTAAATTCAGTGCTGCACATTTAGGGATGTAGTGCTATTTGTTTAAAGGTATGCCGTGCAGATTAGGCGAGTTTCCATTAACCTTCAAATTGCACACACTGAACTTTAATAGCACAAAATGTACACAAAGAGTTGCTACAAGAGGTGTCATTGCATCGCATAACTCTTAAAAAGTTGAGCGGATCAAGTTTTGAATTCACAATTGCACTGTGTAATTATGGACTATCACCTCCCAGAAATCCCCCATATGTGGCCACTCACTTCTGTATGAGTCAAAACATTGTTTCTTAGAAAAATGCTTCATAGAGTATCTTTAAGTACAGCAGTGCAGCTATAATGAGCATGCATGCATACAAGCACACGGCAAAGCTTATTTCAAAGAATATGTAACTTCTGTTTTTATGGTGTTTACATACATTAGTCAAATGTAACTATGAAATTAAAGGATGTTTTGCTGCCTTTTGTTCTTAACTAGATAAACACTGGATAGCTGTGACTGAGAAAAATGTGTGTAGGATTTAGGGGCATCTATTGACAGAAATTGAATGTGTTTTCAATTTCTTACAGTTAGGCATTTATATTTACATACAGAGCAGGTCCTCCTTCATGGAGTCTGGCACGTTCTACAGTAGCCCAGAATGGACCAATCAAACACTGGCTCTAGATTGGGCTATTTTGAGTCATCCCCTGTAGTTTTTTTACACGTACATGGGAAAAGTTTCGGTTCCACAACCTCACTGTGCTGCTCAAAGGCTACAGTCAATCAACAAACCTTAAATGACAATATAAAAGTGTAAATGAATTCCAACTACGTTATTTGAACTCTGAATAGAGTGTTGCAGCAAATTATAGGCCAACACGGACATTAACTTTGCTCTGGTTCCCTTGTCAAAAGATTTTTTCCATCTGATTTTGGATTATTGCGGAAAATACACAAAGTTTATGCTACTTACATGTTTAGTTTAGCAAAATAATCTTCACAAACTGTTCACTGTTTATGGTTTTGAAAAGCTAAAATTAGACAATAAATAAACAATGCTATGGTCGTATGATTTTGATGATTGTCTGTACATTTAGCTATGTTAGCAACTGTCTTTTTTAAGACACGCAAAGTCAAACAAAACCTGGAAGTCTCTTAGGCTTGTGTTAACCACAGACCTTATTCTAGGCATCTAACCAAAAACCCATCATAAAAAAAAACAAAAACATTGAAAATGAGACCAGGGAAGTGCAAAAATGCAAACTTATTTCCAAAAAAGTGATTGAGCATTGTTCCAGTGTGCTCTAGCAGCACTACACCCCTGTGCAAATTGTATAGTTTTTTGTGTCTTCCACATTTTTTGGCATTCTTCATGTTTTATGCAGAAACCGAGACAGATATGAAAGGGGAGAGAGGGGAGGACCTGCAGCAAAGGGCCAGTTGCAGGCCTCTGATTCAGGACTGGGCCTCATTGGTACGCGCTCTCAGCAACCACAGCGCCTCTCGTATGGTAGCTTAAACGACTCAGCGCATTTCTCTAAACAACTATTAGTTGATGAGTTCAAACCAGTTCAGCAGACTGACAATGCTCTTAAATTGAAGCTCAGCAGGGGATTTGAAGCAGTTTTTCAATATGTAACACTATACCTAGTAAAAGCTGTGCCTCGGGCAAGTCTGCTGCTTTTGGTTCCTTGTTGCAACCTTGTCAATTACTTTCCTTGTCAGAAGATTGTTGCGGCACATTTTTGAGTTTGTTCCGGTCCCTGAAAGTGGATTTTTTTGTTGTTTGCCTCTTATACAGTACATCAAAGGTTTCAGCTTCATTGTGGCATGTTATGATGCATGCTGAGGTGACAGGACCCCCTTCCTGCTTTAACACTTGGGTGAATAATTTCCATTTTAAGATGAGAGACAAATCAGGGTTTATTAAATGAATATTTGAGGGTGAATATTATCTCCCACTTGGCTTTTTAGATAGCAGCAAGATGAAAGGTGAAAATCAGACATTTGACAGAGTGACAGAGTGGATCTGAAAGCCTATAATGAAATGACAAAGAATAGCAATGATAATAGACTGAATACACGATGGCAAAATCTGTGGAACAATAACAAGACAGAGAGGCTAAGCAGGCATAGCGGAGAGAATGAAATTCCATGAATACCTATAAAAGGGTTTGATTTTCTCAGAAAACCAAATCCATCTTGCTCTGAGCGTAGGTTAAATAGGAGATGTTTGCAGTCCAAGGAAATTCCCATGGTAGACTAGAACCCTGTTGTTTCCATGAGAAAGAGGAAACCGGGCCTACGCAGATACAGCGGAGCGCTGCAGCCCACAGGCCTGTGTGACCTGGAGGTCGTCCAACCGGGACGAGTTCTGACAATAAGATCTGCTGAACGATCAGCACACATATGACTACCCATGGAGCAAAGGGAATGCTTCCCTTCTCTTCTTTCCTCTTTTATTTCAATTATCTCGGAGCAAAGTGTCTGAAAAAGGCAGTCACATGTGCCCTCGCTCATTTTCCTAACAGCATGGAGACACACAGACCTTTTCACCATTTTACTTTTTCCTTACATCACCTATTTTTCCAGTAACGGCTGTTTAACCTGTCATGTCCGATTTAAAACAAAGGTGGTGAAGTTTCCACTTGTCCATCTCCAAATCAATTTTGCCCTCAGGGTGAACTCCCATGTCCTCCTCCTGTAACATTTTCCTGTTTCATGCAGAAACCTTCATCCTAATCATGTCATCATGTGTGATACGTATCTCCATTTTTCCTCACACAACTCCTTTTATCTTTCTGTCTTTCCTAAAGGCAACATTAATCCAGAGTAATCAATGATAACTATTTCAATGCAGTGACGTCTCTCTCTTTGATGAGCATCCAAAAACCTTAATGTCCATTTGAATCATTATTTAAATAAGCAAGTGGAAAGACTGCATGATTTAAAGGGACAGTTCACATCAAAATCCAAAACACATATTTTCCCTCTTACCTGTGGAGCTATCTTTTAATCTAGATCATTTTGGTGTGAGTTGACGAGTGCTGGAGATATTGACCATAGAGATGTCTGCCTTCTTTCCAAAATAATGGAACTAGATGGCACTCGGCTTGTGGTACTCAAAGCGCCAAAAAAACAACAGCAAAGTCTCTTTCCAGTAGACCCCTGTTACTTAAGATAATCCACAGACCTTGTTGTGAACAGTTTCACGTAGGAACTAATTTCTTTTTACCAAACTACAACTGCCAACTGTATCACTGCGCAGAACAAAGCATGCATCTACTCATGATACTAATACCTCTGGCAATGCAAAATGTAAATAGCATTTAGGTTAAAACAAACAAAAAAATAGTATCATGGGTAAGAGGAAATGTATGTATTTTTAATTTGGGGTGAACTCTTCCTTTCATCTCCAGTTATCACTGTATTACTATGTATATTTCCTCTGTTTAGCCATATGTAAAATGTAATTTCACATCACATCTTCTATAATGATACTAAAGTTAACACAGACTTTCTGTCGCCTCAAATCTTCTATGTTATCATTCATTTTATTAATGTCAGTAGAGGCGAACACTCAGCACAGCTCTTGTCATTGACCTAGATCTATGTTGATTTTGTCAGATGGAGTCATGATCTTGATAAAATGATTTTGTTAGCCAGGCTTATCAAACGTTGGCTGTGATGTGCAGAGTTGTTGTTTGCCGATTGAAAAGAGGGCGAGAGGGTGAGGTGTAGCTTTTTTAATGTTGTTCAGGTGTTTAAGGTCTTTATAAAACCATCTGGAAACACTAGTGTGGACAGACTTTAACATTTACGTTACAAAATATGATGTAGTGTGAACGCAGTCTCAGTAATGCCTTAGCTCATTTATACTCCCTCCATGTACAAAAATAGATATGTGCGTTCCAAATGTAAAAGTCACTGCTCTCGTACTTCCCTGTGTATTTTATGTTTGGCATGGATACATCTAATAAGTGGCAATAGAGATGAGAGTCAAAAATTTCACACAACAATAAACATGGGGACTGTGAAGGAGATCATAATATTGTACTTTTAAACAGAGGCAGCATTATAGATGGCAGACGGCTGTTTGGCTATTATAAACGTGTTAATGGAGAATTATTTTCACTAGTTTTTACAAATTATTAAACATTACCAATGTGTTTTGTTCTGTCATTATTAAATTTTTTTGTCGTCTCCTATGATTGTATCTCCCTTGAACTAAGCAACTGCTCAGTTTTGTCCGTATCTGCAAGCTTTTCAGAAACATGCACAAATATGAACGTTTAGTATAAATTAGCCCCTATGTCGCAGTGACCAGTGAGGTGGCCATGGTCCCCTGATAAATAACACTATAAAGATAGGCTAAATTTTAGTAAAGGAACAACCGGCATGGCCTTTTTCAAAAGGAGTCCACTGATTTTTCACTTCAAGATATCTGAAAATGGTTTTTACGGGTACCAATGAGTTTCCCCTAAACTTGAGAAGGGTTGTTTCCTGTAAATATTTTATTTTTTTATAGCCCCTGTACTACCTCAAATTAAGTATTTGCCTTTTTAGGGACAACCAGTCTAAAAGTGGTCTCTATCTGCTTGTGTTACTGTGGGTGTGTCTGTTTGCATGTGTGTGTCTACTGCTCTTTCTCCATCTGTTTAGACCAAACTGACAAATACTTTGAAGCATTCAAGAAAGCATTGAAAATTCATAGTTGATCATTTATCATGATCAGATCATCTTTATTATATCTAATATATCCTTTATGTTGTTCATTAGAGACCATCAACATGTTTTTTTGCCAGGACGTAAAAAATTGCACGTAAAAAAATGACCAGATGCTGAAAATATTGCAACAGATTGCAGGCTAGCTACATCGCTCAGGGTTGTGGCGCCTCCAGTGTGAAATGCCAAGCTGCTTAACATGGGCGCCCACAGGATGCTGGAAGCACTTTGTGGCACTTCTGCAGCCATTGCTAACCGGCGTTACACATATAGATATATATAACACATATAAACAGAATTATTGTGGAAGTTAAAATGTTAACTGTATTGCAATAGTTTTCAACTAGCGAGTTCTGGCTTTTGGTTTTGGTGTGCTAAGTCAAGATTTTCAGAGGCCTCATTTGGCCACCCCTATGAAAAATGTCTAGGGGCATCACTGCTGCCCAATACTGATCTTCTATTGCTTCTAATAACATTAGCAGATATTTATGAGACAATCTAACAGCAAACATGAGTTATGGCATTTGTAAAAATCACCTCCAGTACGCATCTTCCTGTTACAGGTCACACTTTAGGGCATTTTGACCGACTTATTACATCCGTTTAGGCAATTTCCCTCCAGCCATATTACAGTGGATGGACTGCTTCCACAGAATGTAAGCACTCGATATGTTAAAGCCAGCTGCCGACAGGCTCAGCGCAGGGATTAATTCCTCGCTTTAAAGTTTGACTGACATTAACAAACTTTCATTAATTGTCCTTTATTGCAATTAAATTTTCATAAAACCTCACAACTTAACGTTTGATTTCTCACCTTCCTATAACACAGCCCACATGCACACCCACACACGCACAGACACACGTTCCGCTGCACGCACACACACACACACACACACACACACACACACACACACACACACTTTGTCCAGTTCCATGTCAGTTAATGTGTAATTAGAGGGAGCTTAATTTGCATTTTTAATTAAGCAGTGCATAATGGGGATACAAGGCCCAGATATTGGTGTGGTATTTAATGGTGTGGAGGCAATCAGACTGATGACTGTTAATTACAGATACACAGTCTGATTGCTTTCTGCTATCTAATGAATTTTCGGCCAGGATAAATGGCTTTGATCTAATGGACGTGCCCCAATGATCCCACCGGACCACCAGCTCTAATAGAAGCTGAAAGTCAAGTTTACTCTGCTCTATTAGCTAAAATCATTTGTAGATATTTAACAGATACACCGTTTGTTTGCATGCTTATAAAATAACACCATTTATTATGCCAGGGTTAAAGTTTACTCAAGCTGTTGATTACGTCTGTGTATATTTTATGAAGCACCCACAGGGGGTCATATATAGAGACTAAATATTTAATATGAATTGCAAAACTGAGTGCACAGATTGAAAAAAATGTGCATGGATTTCTAAACCATGCCTTCAGCTTATTTTTGTAAAAATATTTTTTTATTTATTTGGAGGAACATTCCTTCAAAGTGGGTTCACTGAAACAATAAAAGCCTCAACAAAGTTGGTTGTATAGCACGTCACCGGACCATGTTTAAAGGCAACTGCAATGATATCTGTTCTGGATGTCCTCAGTCACAGGGAAGTGAGAAGCCAAAAGGATGAGTAAAGTGGGTGTGATTCAGGCCAGGTGCCAGAATGAAGTGACTGAGGGGGCTGTGAAAAATTGTCAGGCTGCATTTCTTTTTTTTCACAAAAAAACCCCAACAAAAATAGCGTCAGAGATGCTAAATATCAACAACAAACGGCTACTTTTTCAAAATCATAGACTACATTTATCAATCAGAGCACTCTGTTAGGAATGCAAAGCAGAGAGCTCAATACTTTTTAAACATATGAATCGTAAATGTCAAAATCAGAGGCAAGCCTGTAGAAACAGCTTGCAGCTTTCTCTCTCGCGCTGACTGTTCCTTCATGTCCTTGTAGTTTCCCTTCTGTCTGTGGATTGTTGCAAACGGGGAAAATGGAATTAGGGTTGAAAGTTGAAAAAGCAAGCAGGCTAAGAAACTGAAACTATGTGACATGTCATGAATCTCCTCAGCTTCATTTCAGGACTATGGACAGAGCTGTGCACCTACAGCTAAGTAATAGTGACATATATCTTGGTCAATAATTTAGTAGTTTTGCTATTTTTCTGTTTCTGACAGTGTTCAATGCCTCCTCATACAATGTTTCGTATAATTTCTTTACAAAAGGTTATGCACACGGTTTGTGCAATATCATAATAATTAGTGCCATGATATCTTTGGAATAAGCACACATTTGTGACGTAACATTATGAGGAAACTTAATAAGCCAATATTACGTTATAAATAATAATAAAAAATATTATGTAAAAATTCATGATTTGGGTTTAGGCAATTAAAGTTATGTAGGTTAGGTTTAGGAAAAGGGGGCAACATATCTTAAAGCAACTAAAAGTTTGCTTGGTTTCAGACAGGTCACAAACATTGGTCTTCTGGGTAGCAGTTCTGTTAACCCATTAACCACCACCCCCATCCTCCTTAGGAGGACTTTCACTCTTTATACTACTTCCTTCTTAACTCACATCAATGCATTGGTCACATAATCAAAGCCTTCCTGACTGCATGTATGAGTGGTGCATTACTTTTTTAGGTAATAGTAAATACAAACAGTGTGTGAGACCAGCCTGGTTTGTTTGACCCATCCACCTACCGGACCTCATTTCCTTCATGGACTTTGTTCCTCCTTGAGCTAAATGACCTGAACTTCTTTGCTCATGTCATATGACGGCATGGCTTATAACTCACAATTCTGTGTACTATGTAAGAATTACAGTGCATTACTTTTTCTAGGTATAAGAACAAAGAGTCGGTGAGAGCAGCTTGTATGCAACAAAGTGGTTTGTTTTGAAAGCACAAAACCAAAGTAATGGCTGCATCATTTCCTTTCAATCTAAAAATGTCTGTTGTATTTGGTGTGGACAGTGTTCTGACTAACGCCAAACTTCAAATTACCTACGTTCAGCTGCAGAAATCCCAACCGTCATCCTGAAATTTCTCATAACCACTGTGGACTGCTGCTCCCGAGAAACACTTCGTCTACTCCGAGCTTTTGTGGGTGAAGATGACACTGAAAGCAGAACAAGGGCATCATTTTTTTTAAAGGTACATCTGCAGGTCTGTTCTGAGTCAGGACAGATTTTCTCCACTAAAAGCTCAGCCTTTTCTCTCTTTTTCCAGGGAACCATGATGTGTCTATGACAATACAGGAGATGATGACATATGGCAAGATGACCTTAAAAGCACACACAGTAAACAAGTAGATGTTTTTGTACAGACAGTGATGAGGCCAGGATGATCTGACATGCAGCACACTGTGTGAATGTCACGTGTGGCCCATTTCATACACACACTTTCACTCGTATAGTGAGCTGCAAGGTAACATTACCATCCAAAGAGAAGTTTGAGTGAATCTAAAATAGTGCATTCAGCTGAGTCGATACCGCTCTTTGGCCCTTTTCATCAGTTTCTCCTTTACACACATACACACACACACAAATGCACATGAATACGCAGTACACACACACACACACACACACACACACACACACACACACACAAACACACACAAACACGCACACACGCACACACACACACACACACACACACACACACACACACACACACACACACACACACACACACACACACACACAGAGAAGTAGGACTTCCAACAAGCATATCCCTCTGCTCTTGTTAAAAATGCATGAGTGCTGGCATCCCATTTGGATAGTGGAAAGAGAGTGGCGATGCAGCGGAGGGTGGGATGGGGTAAAGTGACATCGTAGAAAAAATGTCGGTCTCCAACGTCTCCTTAAGTAGCTATGAGGGGGATAAAATGAAATTAGGATCAGGCAGCAAAGAAAGCCTTAGTGGCTTATTTAAAAGGGGAGGAAAGAAAAAGAGACGCAATTATCATTAACGAGGGCGACAGGTGGAGAACGCCCCCAATCAGCTATTGCATGGTGACTATGCGTCGTTAGGGAGTGCTAAAGAAAGACAGCCAATCAGGATGGAAAGGAGAATTCTGGGACAGAGGAGGATCAAGGAATTATAAATTAAAGCTGGTGGAGATTTCATGCTGAGCGGCTGTTATTCATATAAAAATGAACCCCAAAAGAAAATCTGTTTAATGTTCAGTGATGTGAGGATTTCACTGACTCTGCAGCCCTTTAGTTTACTCAGTTGTTGTGCGACAATAAAAGCATAGTGTCATTTAACCCCTTTGCTTTTGTGGAGGAATTGATCTTACTTCAATAACAGACTAAACTCTGTGAAAAACTTCTCAAGTGACTTATTTCAGAAGTACTGAACGCCAAAAAAGTTCCTGAAACTGGAGGCTGTTCTTATGAACTCTTTATAGGTATATATCAATCAGAATTCATATATAACCAAGGTAATCGGGAGTGCTACATTCACATGATCAATGCTCTGATGGGAGTAAAGAAGCAAGTGGTATAAAGAGCGAGACAGGCTGAGTTGGACGATGGAAACACAGGACTTTCCCCCTGAAGACTGGTGTTTGTGTCCAGGGTGAAACCAAATCAACTTTGTGTTATTTTATGCTACAACTTCACCAATTTTCTTTTCTTAAACCTAACCAATGTAGCTTTGCTTTCTTAAACCCAAAATTTGTAACTTCATGATAAGTAAGTAAAGTGACAACGCTTTTTGTGGGGCACTAATTCCCTTGATATCATACAAATAATTTTATCATCATTTTTGCAACTCTCAGCGCAAAAATGGCCACCTAGTTCAACTGTGCAAGGATCTTATTATGACTCAGACTCATGTTTATTGTAAGATAGCACCCTGTAGTAGCTGTAGTAGTTATTATAGGAGCAGAAATGGCATGACCTAAGATTAGGTAAAAATAATATTAGGCGACTAAATTTGCCTAATGTTGTACAAAAATCAAAGCACCTAAAGAGTGGTTGGGAGGTGTGGTGTATGGATCAAACAACACAGGACTGTCACTCAGGAGAACAGTGTTTGTGTCCTGAAGACATGAACTTTTAAAAAAAAAATTACAATACAGGCTAATATACAAGTATGTGTAGCATTCTACGCTAGTGACGTGTGTGATGTGTCTTGATATAGGCTATGTCTACATTACAAAATTACTTATTTAATGCCAAACCATAATGTTTTTCCAAAACCTAACCAGGTAGTTTTGCTACCTAAACCTTATCAAGTAGTTTTGTTACCTAAACCTAACTAGGTAGTTTTGAGCTGAACTGCAACAGTTTCATTGCATTAAAGATTTGTTCAGACTGTGACTGTAAGAAAGATAAAATATGTCTTTCTGGGGCCATTTTGGAAGTCAGTCAAGAGAGTGATGAAGGATACATTGTAACATCACATGACAATCTGACAAGACAGTTTTCATGCTGGATAAGGTTCAGTGGTGCTAAATATTGTATTTACAGAATAATACTGTTTAAATGTTACATTTTGCTACATATTATGGAGTCCTTATTTCCTTGAAACTCTAAAAGGTGGAGGTAGTGAGTGCACAGTTAGCATGACACATAGCTTCAGAATAGCCACTTTTATTGGAAATACACCAGGTTCAATTAACTCTGTATCTATTCTAATGTATCTATTAGCTAGTGCCTTCAGGTCCGTTTATGTGTTAAAGTATGTCCAATTCGATGTTTCCAGTAACTTGAGTGATGTATTTTGCTGTCATACAAGAAATAAATCCCTGATGTTTGATTCCTTTTTTTGCAAAAAAAAAAATAACTCTACTGCAGAAATGGATTGTGGGGGCTGTATCATCTGTCAATCAGAGTTACCACTGTCACTGCATGTCATGATGGGGAGCTCAAACAGACAGTCTGAAAAAATGTCTATTTCTGAAAACAGCTGTTGGAGAACTGGTGTGATGTTTTATATGTGGGCCACTGCACTATTATTACCTTGATATGTTTTTTACCATTATAATAAACATTTGCAGCTGAAAATAATCTCCAATAAATACACAATGTGTACCTGATAAATAATGACTTGAATAAAAGTACTAGATTAACTAAATATACTTTATTACTGACCACCACTGCTTGTTGCTCATTGCTACAAACAGAGTGTTTGAAACCACTGAGAGATGTATTTGTGTTCAGACTTGTATTTTTAGTTAACTTTTTCTTTAGAAGCTGCCTCTGACGGGAAGGTTATGCGTTGATATTGCCATCTTGATCTGTTCGCAGTTATTCTCTCTTATTCTATTCTGTCTTTGAATGAAAGTCAAATAACATCAGAGTTGTTAAAGTGCAGAGCCATGAGGGCGTTGGATTTGTCATAGTGTATGCGCCAGCTGGGTCCTCCTGAGATTTGATACTTCACATTAACTTTCTGTGTAGCTGCACCCACTGACAGTCTGTCTGCAGACCTGAGCAGCGGCAGGTCTCTGTTTGAAAGCCCTCACTTCACTGGAAAGAAGTATTGGCTGGGGCCCACGTCTCCTGACATGTGGCCGACTGGCTGGCTGGCTCAGGGATGGACCTACAGCTTGTAAAAGACATAACTCGGCCTACGCCTTAGTTTGCACAGCCTCCAAGCACGTTTCTTTCTTCTGGGTTGCCAAGGTAACCCCAGGGCTGGAGAAAAAACATCCCACTTACTGTCTACACAGCTGAGAGAAAAACTGACAGTGAGAGAAAAAGCAGGCCAGTCTGAGTTTTCTATGATTTAGGTACAGTAAGTGTGATTATCACGGTTGTATGTGGCACTATATGTTTCCAGTCCGGCCCTGCGATGGTTTTTATTGTCTCGTTTCCAGCGCTATTAAACATGTTCTCGTAAACTGACATAGTTTATACTCTTGACGGCGCACCTGTAGGGCAACGTGTGAATGTGTCCTTTATTAACATGAAAAGCCACACACGCTGAAAGAGGCTAACATGACGTACCGCAGAACAAACTGCAAGACCGTGGGATTTTGAGGAAGTTTGTCACTGAAATAACATCCTTTCTTGGCAGAGGGAGTCTTTCTATATGAAACAGACGAAAACAGACTCTTTGTAGAATTTAAAATGTTACACAGACTTTAATTCTGTTTCTGTTTTGTCTACGTTTTGTTTATCCATTTTATTTCTATGGTTCAGTCAGAGTGTTAACATGGTTCATTGGTCACAGGGGCACCGTCCTTAGCAGTGGTGGAGAAAGTATACACTTTTTTTAAGTAATAACACATTGTAAATATACTTATTGCAAGTCCTGCTTGGTAAATGTTCCTCAAGTATAAGTAAAATATGAATACAATTAAAGGTAAAGTAAAAGTAAAAATACTAGTACATGCATACATATGGCCCCAGTGAGTATTATACTATCATAAAAATAGATTATTTTTACTCATTCAATAATAACAATAATTTGTTTTATAAAAGTAATGAGCAAAGTCTGTCTCAATTACCCAGAGCCAAAAGTGACACCGTCACAATGCTTGCTTTGTCCAAACCTTAACATTATTTAAAAATATATTCAAATCATGGACACGAAAAGAAAAGAAGCTGGAACGATTATATATTTTAAGTTGTTACCTGAAAAATGAATGAAAATGGAAAACGATTATCAAAATAGTTGCCAGATATTTTTTTGTCAATTGACCAATTTATTGATCTGATATTTTCAGCTCTACAGATGTAACAAAGCATCAAATTCTATAATATCATCATATGTTTTTTTCAAAATCTAAATTGTTCATTCAAGTTGTGTAATTTAAGTCATTAAACGTGTCAAAAAATTGTGGTGGAGTTAATGGCAAATGTTTTCCTCTAAACTGTAGTGGAGAAGAAGTAGAAGAGAATATTTAAATAGAGTACAGCATTGTAGCGAAAAAAAAAAAAAAAATTCCCAAAAAAACATTTTCCCCCTAGACCACCAGTTATGAATCTTATGAATTTTTGATCCGTCGAAGTTTAGTATTTTCAACTTTCCTGGAGCTGATTAAAATATCTATGTCATCATCGCAACATAAAGACAAGCGAGGGCGAGGCAAACGGGAGAAACACTGGTGCGCATATTTAGTGGGCGGTATACCACGGAAGTAAACCGTGATTTATGGTTTTGGCAGATGCTCCAGCAGCGTGTGCATGTAATTGAAACTCAGGAAGGCTAAATTCTAGAGCAAGATCCTGGTTAACTGGTTAAGTGGAGAAATAGAAAGCATATTGACAGGAAACATCACCAACTGGTATGGTTCGGGCACGGCCCAGGACAGCGGATGATTAAAACTGCCTAGAACATCACTGGTTCCCATCTACAGAAAATCAGTAACACTGGTGAAGAAAGGGTGTCTGCACAGAGCCCAAAGGATGCTGAAAAACAGCGTCCACCCCAGCCAGTCTGTTCACCCTGCTGCCATCTGGGAAAAGATATCCGCTGCCGTACCACCACACTACGCAGCAGCTTCATCGCCAGGATGTCAGACTACTAAACTCCTCCTTCCACTTCAAAAGGTACAGTAGGATTTAAGGGCAAACTTTTTGTAAAAATCTACCTTCTACCTTGTCTCTGATCTGCGCTAGGCTCATATGATGATTACTACTGATAATGTCATGGTCATGTTCAAAAACATCACACCCAGCCTCTGGTCAACACTGTTAGCTGTCAGTACTATTTCTGTTGTTAGCGCTGTTTGTGCTGTTAGCACTATTAGCTGCTAGCCGCTGGCTTAGTCACCTCCATGTTGAGAGCCGTGTGAAGGGGATTGCAGCTCAGACTCTTAATCATAGATATGCTTTGAGTGTCACATACAGCTCCTTTAGATCTAATATTTATATATCGACATGCCAAAAAACCCAAGACGGATTAAGAGGGTGCTGACAATGTGAACGTTTTCTATGAATTCCGAATGAGAAAGTGGCTCACATGATCATTCGTCCCTCATATCTCACCACATAGATTTCCTGAAATTCATATTATCACCAGCATGTCACAGGAGGTGCAGAATCAATGGAAATTGGATTCCTTCTGGAAAGTTACAGTATTGTGAGCAGAGAGAAATCAGATAAGCTTTATTTCCAGGGAGAATGAAATGTGGATGAAGGGGCTGTCACCAGAAAAGGTGTCATTATGCCACCACAGCTCTGCTGCTGTTGTAACAGAACACAGTATGTATGCATTTCACACATATATTCCATCAACAAGATGTGCTGTGGTACTGCAGAAGGAAACAACATTTCAGTCTTAAACTTTGCTTTCCTATTCAACTGCAAATGAATCAAAATTACCTCACATTTGAATTCACAGGTTGCCGTTTATTTGACAGCTACAAGTGAACCATAAACACGTTTCTCACTTCAACAAAACGTTGCATTGTTTTGAAATAAAGCAATATTTTCAGACAAATTTAGTGATGCATTTCAGGATGACACAATAATCCAGATATCCTTTTGTTTCAGCTATCTTTTCAAGCCGTTAAACTGTGATGAGCCATTTATTGCAGAGGTGATTTAAGGTTTCATGGTGCATAAAATATATTTTTATTGTGACAGTGTTTACATTTGCCACATTATTTAAACTTAAACTGCTCTCTCCAAGTTGATTCTGTCTTATTTTCTCTCAATGTAACATCCAGTTATCTAAATAAAGAGAAAATGATTTTTATACTGGTTGGAGACCCATTGACTGTTTCGTCAGTTTTTGCTACACCGCTCAGACTGTCTATTCTAACACCGTTTACGATGACACTGGTGCTAAATTTCCCACTTGAAATTCTTGGGATACAAAGAAACCTTGTTTTCAGATAATTTGACAGACGCATCTTCTATTACTAACGGTCCACCATGTTTTTTTTTTTTCTGGCTATGAAAGTTGCTCAGTGACGCATTAATTAAAAAAAAGTTCCAATTGCTGCGTATACAATAACCCAGATGACAGGCTCTGTTTCACCACTGTGTGGCCCATAAAGCAGGCCAGGTAGACATTACGCTGGCCAAACTGGCTACTTTCGCTTTGGTGCTCCGCTAACTCAGAAGTGGATAAAATGATCCAATCATGCAGCTCTTCTAGACTTTTCAAATATCAGACTGAATGGATCAAATCCTGATAGTGAAACCAGTCATTTTGTGTGAGGGGGTTCTAATGCTAAATAAATTTCTCCACAGATGTACAGACATCTCTTTCACGTTGTAAATGTTAGGTTTAGGGACACAGTGGGACACAATATCGTTTACGATACAAAAGATATGTGGTAAAATGCATCACAGACCACCTCGGCAAGTGGTTTGAGTGATCAGACAGGTGATCTTGGTCGTCGTTTAGACTTGTATTTAGCGATGTCTACTTGTGACTGGATCATCTGAGACTTGTTAGTCCCAGGTATAAATAGACCCTTAGAGTTAATCCTCACAGTGGTATAAAACAGTGGACAATTTTTTTTCAATATTCAACCTGGTTACAAACACCACAGAGGCTGTTGCTGTGTCAGATATGAGTAGAGATTAAGTCGTCAATGATAACTCCAAGAATCACTGAGTTTATACAAAATGCGGTCCTTTTAGTAAAGAGTGATCACATAGATCAAGCTATTAAAAAAGATAAATCCTAAATGTCAGTTCCACTTATTATCATTTTGGAAGTACACACTTGTTCAGCCTTACCCATACTGAGTCATAACAATATTGGAACATGGCACCAGAAACACTCCACATCTCCAAGTTTGTCTACTCAGTTGCACATACTTATTAGACCTGCCTGCCTGGTTAGACAGACGAGTCATTTGGTGGGATTACTTTCTTCCAGATTGGACTCAGAGAAAAGAAAATATTGTGGAGACTCATGCAGATAACAGACTGAAAATGCCACAGACTCCAGTTTTGCCCAGAGACAATCAACTCAAGTCCTCATATTAACCCTCTGGACTCTTATCCTGTGTAATTTATACTGAATCCAAATTAAAACACTTTTGTTTTTCCCTCCAGTTTTCACAGGTTTAAGATCTAAGACTTTTTATGCACTCACTGTATATGTCTCTCAAATTTTGGTCATAGGTTTGCTAAAACCCATGTTAATGAGCACCTCTCCTTTTCTAAAATAATCCATCTACCTGACAGATGTGGCATATCAGGATGCTGATTAAACAGCAAAATTAAATTACTACTCAGGTGTACATTATCATGGTCACAATAAAAGGCCACTCTAAAATGTGCACTTTGATCACACAACACGTCGCCACAGACAAAACACATTTTGAAGAAGCGTGCCATTGTCATGCCAACTGCAGGAATGTCCACCAGAGATGTCGCCTGTGAATTGAATGTTAATTTCGAGACCCTAAGCCATCTCAAATGTCGTTTTCATTAATTTTGAAGTACATTCAACCAGCCTCACAACCACAGACCATGTGTAACCACAGCAGCCCAGGACCTCCACATCCAGTCTTAGCTTGCAAGATCATGTGAGAGCAGCCACCCGAGAGCTGATGCAACAATTGGTTTGCACAACCGAAGAATTTCTGCGCAGACCATCAGAAACCATCCCAGGCAAGCACATCTGCATGCCAGCATTTACACCAACCTTTTTGGGGTTTTCTCTTTATTAGACACTAAAACATTTAGAGTAAAAGGGGAAGAGAGGGGAGATAACACGCAGCACAGGGCTACATGTCTGATGCTAATGAAAGGCGTCTGAATACAGCACAGTTTCAAGGTGATTCTTGCAGGTTCTAAACTTATGGCCAAAAACATGTGTTATGAGCTCACAGTGACATTGACCTTTGACCACCAGATTCTATCAGTTAATTCTTGAGTCCAAGTGTATGCTTTTGCCAAAATCAAAGAAACTCCCTCAAGGTCATCTTTAGATATAGTGTTCACGAAAATGAGATGGATGCAAGGTCACAATGACCTTGACCTTTAAGTTCTGATCAGCTAATCACTGAGTCCAAGTGAATGTTTGTGTCAGCTTTGAATAAATTCCCTCAAGGTGTTGGACTATTGCTTTCACAAGAATGAGACAACTGTAAGGTCACTGTGACCTTGACCTTTGATCATCAAACCAATCAGTTCAGCCTTCAGTCCAAGTGGACGTTTGTGCTAAATTTACAGAAATCCCTCACGTTGTTCTTGAGTTGTTCACAAGAAGGAGACAGACAAGGTCACAGTGACCTTGAACTTTGACCTATGACCACCAAAATTTAGTTCATTCTTGAGTCCAAGTGGACGTTTGTGCTAAATTTGAAGAAATTCCCTCAAGGTGGGTCAATAATGGTCCGGACATACGGACATACAGACAACACAAAAACATAAACATAAACATCTTGGACCCATCCCCCTATCCCAAAAGGAAGTCGGCCATTTTGAATTTTGTGCCCATTTTTGGTGATTTCGGGCCTTGTACTTTTGCTATCTTGTCCTACAGGATTCCATTCGATCGATTTCAATTAAATCTTGAGTGACAATTATGATTGGATTTACATGATATTTACATGGTTTGGTCTACAAATGATGTACACCAAGGTGATGTGGAATTTATATCCCCTCCACTGCCACCTAGTGGCCACTGGAAGTACTACACCATGTGAAATATCTCACTCAAGGGTCCAAACTCTCTGCATGCATCATCTGACTTTCACAGAGATAAGCGACTGCGTCAGTCAGAGTCCCGCAAGGAACCAAGACATGCATTGGGGTGCGAGGGCCTTTTCATTGCTGTTTGCAGCTTTAATTAGCTTTGTTTTTACATCATTTTTCCTATGTAAACTACAAAGTAAAGCTAAAAGCTTTTGTACTTTCCTTGGCAATATATTTCGTACTATTTCCACCCATGATCAGCAATCTCAAGAAAATCACTTGCTCATCACTTTGTCTGAGCTTTATGATCCATCTGATGACTAGAGCCCCTGACCTCAATTACTGCTTTACATCAGCAGCGCGAAACAAAAGAGTTGGGAGAAAGTTTAACATTTTCTCTCTTTTCTTCTTAGACAAAAGATCAATAATAAGTAGTAAAACGTTCAGAATTGTAGAGTGGTGTTCTTCCTGCCGGAGGGCCTTAAAGTGACTGAGCCTTCATTCATATTTATCACACCCCTCGGTGTAGTGATTTAGGATCATGCACCAACTCCCCGAGCCCCTTTCAGTCATTACATTCCTAACCACAAAACTGAGGCTAAATCATAATGTCATACTCTGTCTTTCATAGGTTACAGGGACTGGCTGCACTGTGCTCACCCAACCTTCAGGGTCTAATGAGACTGAACCGTATAACACCCTGTCAGCAGAGGAGGGAGGGTACGTCAACATGTGGTTACACAACTGTAATAACACACTGTCCACCTTTTATAAACACTGTTGCACACCTGTGAGCCGCAGTCTGGCTGAGTCAGCTTTTTATTTGCTTGCATAGCCTCACTTTTTGTAGCCTTCATGTATTTTACGCTGTGCCCAACAGACAGCACATTCATTTGATAAAAAAAATGTATTGCAGCATTGCAGTGGTGATCCTTTACCCTTAAGATTATTTTCCATCTCTTCACAGACAGTATATTGTTATACAGTCAGACGCTGGCAAATGTCTAAATGCTGGAAAATAATGTAATTACCATAAAAAATACAGACATGCTGGACTCAATTTCCTTAACTTCAGTTGGGGTGCTTAATAATCTGAATAAAGCACTTCCATGTTATATCTCGCTGCAAGGAGTGCTGTGAAAGATGTGTCTTTGTTATTACAAAAAGATAAAACCCTGTGGATGATTTATGTGTGTATTCTTCCTTTGCACTGACTCACCGCAGCCATTATTGTAGAAAAAGGTAGAAAAATCAGTGGATTATGTCTAGTGGATCTCACAGGTAGCCTGTTATTACATACAAGGTGATAGTAACTAGGCACAGTCGGTCTGTCAAGCTTAGGATTTCTTGATATAACAAGGCAAGGATTTGGAGGGAGTTTTAGCCTTTACACAAGAAGTTGAGAAACTGACATTAGGTTTATCTTTTACTGTAATACGTTACAGAAATATTACTTTTTAGCAGTAACAAAGACATAGAATGCGTTAAGGTTTTTATGTCTTGTCATGTATAATAGGCTGCATTGTAGACGGGTACATCTGGATGATGCTCTACTGTGCATTAACACATTCAGTGTATCTTCATTCGTTTACCTACAACATCTGCAGGTTGCAGTAAAAGCCATCACAGCTAGAAAAAAGAATACTTTGCAAGACAGCTGTTACTTACAGTTTCAGGTCAATGTTTTCCACACATTCATATATTTCTGGCGACCACCAAGATCAAAACATCTGTCGCCACAAACTGATTTTATATTTCTAGAGACAGATCGTGAGGGTAAAATATCTGCAATAGGGGCATTGCCATCTTGCTTCAACTGCCTCTGCAACAGCTCCTCCTCTCATCCATCCATGTGATTAGCTCTAACCGGATCGACTAATGAGCCAATATATATAAACCCAATATATACTGTGTATGGCCAATCACATCTTGCACCGGCTCCCACCTACACACCCCATCCAACCGATCGTGAGCACACACAGCTGTCAATAATAACATCAAACCTCCTATTTATATCATCAAATAACTGACAACCAAGCTTATAAGAAAAATAAAAACTTGATCAGCATGAAAAAAATTCATAAAAATGACAGAAACCATCTTGTCACGTCATCCATCTTAACATACAGTCTATGATCTGCCCGTTAGCTCACTGTCAACACATCAGCACTCGACATTCCATCTCTAAATGATCAGAGGCTTGAGGGGTTAATGAAAAACATTTGAGAATTGGAGAATTTGAGAAAAAAAAGGGGGACTTCCCAAACATGTGAAACAGATGCTTCTCATTCTCTTTATCTCCTTTCTCCCATCTCTCTCTAAAACTTCCAATGAACTCCACCACGTCTCTACAACGGAGGCACGTAAAATCATTTTGACAAGACAGATGACGCTGTATACCACCTGGCACGGCTCGGGAAACTATATGTCAGCTTAAATGAACATTATATCCTCAAAAAGAAACAAATAAAGCATGTTCGTAATCTATTTTGATTTTTTTTCCCCCCTCTGTTTGGAACAGAGGAAAGAATCTGGCTCATTCAATTGGCCTCAATAATGAGCTGGAAGAAAATCAATACACCCTCACTTATTCAGTGCGTGTGTTTGGGCTATAATTAGCTTATAAAACGTACTAACTTCTGTAGTGGTTTATGTGGCTCAGAACACACAATCTGCGTCTTAGAAACAATAAAATACCCATATTAAAAAAACAGTTTAAAGCTGAAACAGATAAATATTTCTGCAGAATATTCATTATTTTGCCAAGCAGTTTATCTCTCTCTTTTCTTTGCCCACCAAAAGGGCCTCGGTGGTTGTAATTGTACATCTGGTAGCAGTTAAAGCTGCGTACTTGGCACCACCAAGCTTTCTGCCGCTTGAGGAGAGCAGCAACATGTTCCAAGAGCAGCTCAGGCCCAGCTCAGTTCTCTCACTTCATCTCCTGGATAGAAACAAAAGAGACGTTTGATTCAAAGGAGCCCGACCTTTGGTCTCTATGGGAGGGAGGCGAAATGCGGAAGTCACTGGCTTTTCCTCATATCTTTACTTTGATTTCTCTCCTGAATCGTCAGATGTTGTTGAGCGAGCGCAAGAGATTGAGAATGAGGATAAAAGGGCCACGGGAGAAGGCAGGGAGGTGGAGTGGAAGCATGAGATAGACAAGACAAGGAATGAAAACACCCCCGTAAATGACTGATGACAATAGCGAAGCAGATTCAAGGCCTGCCTTCAACGCAGATCTCTCCCACACCTTTAATGATGATGACGTGTCACATGGCCCTTTTCTCCCTCTTGGTTAAATTGGCATTTCCAATGTGACTATCACTTTCTCTCCAGGTGGAAATAAAAGAAATGAATGTTATTTTTGGTCTCCCCATGGTAGGAAAGCACAGAGAGTGTTACTGCCTCCCTCTGTCTTGAACAGGCTTTGTTTCATGTTCTCCACCAGTCTCTTACCATTTTTTACAACCTTTTCTGATAAGAACGCCTTGCTATTGCCCCAAAACAAAATGACTTTGGAAAGATGAAATAGATAGACCTCCTATGTAGTGCAAATAGTATCATCCCCAACAGAGCCATTACTATTTGGGTTATTTCATGCCATTTTTTATCCCAGATGAGTCCCCCGGCTTTCAGCTAAAGCCAATGTTTGCTGGAATAAAATGAGGTTGTGTGTGATGCCAGCTCCTACCAAGTGCTCTGTCCTCGTGAGGCAACAACACGCAAACCAAATCACACACCAGCTCATAGCAACAAACCAATTCCACACAACAACACATTTTTACTTCTCTCTTGACTCCAGATGTTGATGCAAGTGGTTGAAACAAATAAAAAAAGGTGATAAACCTACAGCTGACTCAGTTCTGGAAGAGGGTTTCACAAGCATGTTGTTTTTAAAATGATGTAATCATGAATATAATCATAATATAATAGAAATGTCAATAGAAATGTTTAAGTACCATAATTATTTTCTTCTGTCTGTTGCCTAACACCACACATGTCACGTAAATACAGTACATTTACTCAAGTACTTTAATACTAAATTATAGGTACTAGGTAGTCTGTTTTCATTTTGTGCTACTGTATGCATCTATTCCACTACATTTCAGAGGAAAAGATGATGTTAGTGGATAGTTTTCATAGCTTAACTCAATCTTTTTGGCTTGTGACCCCCTTGCAAATATCTACTTGGCCCTGTGTCATGGTTTAAACGTCTATGAGTTGTCAGTTCCACCAGAGAGGGGTTCGCCCTCTAAACTATCTTAAATTGCTTCTTTACATAAGTGCTTGAGACAGGTTAAAGCAGTGGCAGATCTTGCATAAGGAAAAAATGATTCAAAGATCCAATACTAGTGGGCGGCTTGTAGCAGAGGTACCACCTCTAGTCTTGGCTATACAGTTTACTTTAATGTATATATCATCACAGTTAGAACATACTAGAGCATTAAAGTCTATGTAAGTAAGTGGTAGGAAAAAAAGGGCAAAAGCCATCAGGAAAGCACTAACAAAACAAAAAATAAAGAAAAATAAGACAATGGAAGCTAAATAATGTACTGCTATAGAATGGGGCAGCAACAGAATGTAATTTAGCCACCAAAAAACATTAATGCTGGTTGAAGTACACACTATATTTAGAATATTTTCAGCACTTTACCTTGCTGTCAGACAGCCCTTTCTGACAGGAGACTGAACTGAAAGTGAAACTTTGATGTTTTCCTAAAAGCCAGACTCAATGGACAAAACAGTACTTTTACCTCATTGAACATTGAAATTGCTGGTCTACTCCTGCGCTGATCATTTAGTTTGTGTTATTGTGTGATTCTGGTGTTTTAAAGGGTTAGTTTGGATTCATCAAAGTCAAACAATGATAATGTAACCCACTAATACACTGACTATGTATAAGTACCTCTTACAACCCCACTTAAAAAAAAAAAAAAAGTAAAGTAAAAGATCTGAGTACTTCTTCTAGCCGACCTGATGTTTGCTGTACAAAGTTTATAGTGGCTGTTTCTCCAGGAAAAAAAAATGCTGTGATCAACTAATCATGATTCAGTTGGGTTGGAATGTAATTATAAAAGCATTATGAGGTGCTGAGAGCAGCAAGAACACGGCATGCAAGGGAGAACAGCGCAGGCTCTCCTTGCCACCAGGTTACTTTACATATCTGCAACCCAAGCAGCTCAACCCTCCCACCACCCCTGCGGCTCCTGACTGTGGTAATGGCCAGGAGCAGTCACAGTCTCCTTGGCACAGCCCATCTGTTGTTTTTGTTTTTCAGACGGGGGTGGGAGGGGAGAGGGTTTGATGGGTGGGCTGGTGTTGGCCTGGGTGAGGAATGAGAAAATGATGGGAGGCTCTAGCCACAAATTGTTGCCGGTCTGTTATTACAGTAGGCTGAAAGTTAGCAACGGTTACACGGCCAAACAGTCTGACACAATGGTCATCTCTAAATAAAGTCCCGGCCCTCTGACGCAGTTGGTCGGCCTCTTTGGACCCGATGAGGAGGATGAGGAGGAGGTGATTTGTAGCTTGGTTGTACCCACCACAGTACCGAAAGGGATCTACTACAAATTAAAATTTCTATCAAGGCCATTTTTTATGATTTCAGAATCAGAAACATTGTATTAGATACTATAACTGGGTGGTAGGGTGGCTCAGTGGGCAGCACTGGCTCCCCACAACAGGATGGTTCTGGTTTCAGATCTCCACCCTCGTTCTCTCTGTGAGGAGTTTGTGTGTCCCACATGTTTGTGTGGATTTCCTCTGGTTTCCTTAACTGCCAAAAGGTATGCATGTTGGGTAATACTCCTGCCACTGCCCTTGACTATGCTAACTGACATTTTGACTCATGAAGTCTTGAAGAATGGCTCTTCCTGAACAGTTAGGATAGATCGAATCATTTAGGAGTAGTTAACAGGTTAAAGGAATACTTCTAGCCAGGACCAGAGCTTGACTAACCCAGAGCACCACGAATGACGGTCTTTAGGGAAGGAGGGACTGTCTGTGGCACCTTTTTCTATACTCAACAAAAATGTCACATAGATTATGACGCAAGTGTACCCAGATACAGAACAACATAACTAATCTGAAAGCTGAGTAGCTGGGAATTGAAGAGGGAGTACAATCGTACTTGTGCAAAGTAAGAATTAATCGTACCCAATGTAAAAACGCCTTTTACAGGTTAGTTTGGATTCACCAAAGTCACACCATAACACAACAAACTACAGATGGAGGCAGCTGTAAACCAGCAGCTCCCATGTTAAGTGAGGTAAAATCACTGTTTTTTGTAAATGGGGTCTGGCGCTGAAGAGAGCAAAGATATGTTTCACTTTCAGTTCCGTTCCCTGTTGAAAAGTAATGATAAAAGCAGTTGAAAATGAGTCTTGCATGACATTGCATCAATTGTGTGAGTTTGACAACTGTTTTTTTTAAATATCTTTGTTGTTAAATGTAGACCCCTATGACTTCAAATAAGAACTTTCTCTGTTTTTAAAAAAAAAAAAATTCAATTCTCCCTTCACCATGGAAATATGCACAAAAAAAACCAATGTTTTCTTCACAAATTCAATGTAACACAGGGCGAATGACTGATGTACAAACAGTCATTTGGGGGTTGAAGTATTCCTTTAATTGCCCAAATCTGTCATACACTTTACAGGCTGCCCTATAAGCTTCATGGAGAGTGAAAGTGTGCAGAGTTGTTGACGGATTCTCATACTGTACTTTTCCTCTCAGTTTTATATTCAGGCCCTTCAGCTAGTGTAAAATATAACTTTCTCCTCTCCATGATCCTCAGACAAACTGGCTTTTGTTTGCAGTGTAAGCGACGCAGCAGTTGCTTGCTTTCTCTGTCTGATACACACAGTTGCTGCTAAAGCCAGCCATTGTTCCAGGCCAAGATAATAGTATCAGTCCTTGACGGGGGGAGTTACAGTCAGATTGGCACCAGCTGTTAAAGCAACCATACTTTGTGGACATGATTAGATTACAAAATTACACGCGATCTCCTCTGACAGTGATTATTGGACCATGATATGTAGCTAACCTAGCACTGTGCTTCACAACCCAGAACTACGAACAAATTGTATACTGTCGCTCTGCAGCTGAACAAAAGGGAGACTTTCACAAAATTGATTCTACGTCTTATAGTGATAAAACATTTGTTTAACCAAAACTAAGCCCTCTGTTTTCATTTCTTTTAGGGTCATTCTGACTGATAATCATAATAATTATGTAGTACTGTAATACCATGTGTCCGCAATACTGTTTGAGACAGTTATTGCACTGTGACAATTAAATAACATAGGGTAAACTATTCCTGACACAACTTTTCTTTGTGAACACATACACAGATGCAGCTTGAAAAATGGGTAGATGAGAAAGGAATCTGTGATCAGTCTTGTCAAACAGGAAATTTAATTTGTCAAAGATTTTGGTTTATATCTACATACGTCCTAAACTCGTGATAGTATTGTGCTTGGGGCTACTTAGAAAATGTTAACATAATAACTGCCACACAAGGTGTATTAATCCACAGCAGAAAATAATTCACAACAATTCACCTTCTACTGTTTGTGTACATTTTGCTAAAATCTACCAAGCAAAGCTGTTTTAAGAAATTACTTACAGTTTAAAAAAACAACAACTATATATTTGTGGCCTGTTTTTAAATATTTATGTCTTCAGCTGGAACTGAACAGAGTACCACAGGATAAGGAAAACAAAAAGTATTGAAGGACGGACACACATCGTTGATTTTCATCTTATATACTTTATATAAAACATCAGACTTGTCATTTAAAGGGTCTCTATGTGAAATTCAGAGCACATGAATTGACTGTCAAACTCAGAACCTTCAAATATGTCAATTACAAACTACTGCTGTGTTGTTTGGATTAATTAATACTGCGCAACATTGTTACAAACCAACAGAAACACCTCTTGAGCTGCCAACACTTGTCATGTATAATCTAGGTCTGCAACAAATGATGAAAAATGGATGAAATCACGACCTGAGTGAAAAAACACCACAACAGTAATTACATGCAATCTGCCTGGTATGACTAAATCACACAAAGGGCGACTTTAAAACCAACCAACGCACAGCCATCTGTCATGAACAGCACACATCATGAGAATGGCCCTCTCTTCATCTGCAAAAGGATATATACCATCACTCTAATTATTGCCCACACATCTGTTGTTGCTGCCTACGAAATCTCCATGTAGCGGAGACAATGGGCAGCAGGAGGGGGAAGAGAGGGAAGGAAAATGTACGTAGGTAGTGAGAGATTTACTGAGTTATGTAGTGGAGAACAACAGAGTGCCTGAGATTTACAGCGGGTCTGCTGCCTTTGAGGCGGAGACACCTTCAGAGCCGTCCTGGATCGTTCCTATTAAGATTAATAATGCTAGTATTTACAAGGCCCTGATCACCCCTCAGAACCCCAGAGGACGCCCTGGTGCCAAACCACCAGCAGACCACAGCACAGAGGCTGACGGAAAGAGCAGTGAATCAGTGTGTGTGAGAAAACACACTCAGTGATTTGCCACAGAAGTTCTTTGTACTGCTGTGGACTTAAACTTTCTTACAAGCTGAAACTATATTTTATGTATCATTTAATCTTTGATGAAAAGTGTCATGGTTGGAGTTTTTCCATTTTATTCACTTTTTTAACCTATTTAACTGCTCATATTTGGTTTTTATTACAATCCCAGGACTGATAAATGTGATTTTTTTTCCCTTAAAGGGAAACTGTGGTATTTTTTTTAACCTGGACTCTAATTTTTTGTGTCTACGTGACAAAAGGAGATGGCTTTTTTTAAAAAAAAAAAAAAAAAAAAAGGTCTTGAGAGAGACTGCTGCCGTATTTTGTTGACTTGTAAGGCTATTTTTGTTATATTTCCTTTACAAGAAATCAGAATCACAGTCTATGTGGTCTGCTCTACTTGGCCTCAAATATCTCATTTTGTGTTGCTATTGAGTCTCAGATTGAAATGACACTTTCTTCTCTTCCTCACTCTCCAGTGGAGCGTACTCACAATCACTCGGCTCTATGAGGTGGAGATTCGTCTGCACTGCCACCAGTTTTTGCGCCCTCTCAGTCGAGAGAGCACCTAGCACCTTTGTATCACAAAAGCGTGACCATATTTGATCGCAGGCACCTGTTGTCGGTGGTATTTGGAGTATAGCAGAGGCCACAGCGGACAGCGGCTCAGAGGAGCACAGCCCTTTCCACCAGGTGGATGCGGACACGTGCTGGCATGAGCTCCATATCCCGGCACCCTTCCATAATCCCTGCTTGGCTGAGAATCTTGCAAAGCTGCCAAGCACTTTACCCGCATCAAGATTTAGATGGTGCGACAGGTTGGAAATCACATAGTAAGCGCTGTTTATCTGCTCCCCGGAGAGTGTCTGCTGTCCGACATGCTTTGGATCCAGCATGTACGCCGCTGCATGGATGGGCTTGATGGAGAACTCCTGACATCTGTCTAATGACGCCATGATGGCTTTCTGTTCGCCACTGTGCAGCACAGACTCTGACAGCGATGCTCCGATGTGGTTTTTTAACTGACTGAACATGTCGACAACACCAGAGAGCACCGCATCTTTTCTTTTCATATAATCAATGTAATTCCCAATCAGGTGGAGGAGGTTGCGACTGCTGCTTAGATCTTTCCAAAATGCTTCATCCTGTATCATTTCCCTGATGGATGCTTCCATGTTAAGTGTGTGCGAAACGGCCATTTCTTGTAGCGAGTTCTGCCCCTCCAAGAGGCTGTTGAACATATTAACCACACAAGTCCAGTCAGAGTTAGAAGGCAGCGTCAGTGTTGTCCCATTATCTGTGTTGTTTATCATTGTCTTCTGCCTGCATCCAAAAGTCTCTGCTAATATTTTTTGCTCTCTGACAGACCTCGCCACCTGCTCAGCTCTCCTGCACACAGTTTTCATAGATGGCGTTGCAAGCGTGTCATTAAAAAGCTGCTGGACACCACACGACGTGCACCCGATAGCTGATATATGTGGGAAGGCTTTTTCTACTTGAGCCCAAGCTGCCATCATTTCCGGGGCGTCATCAGTGACAACAGCAAAGACCTTTTGTGGTCCCACTTTGCTTATAACATCTTTCAGCTCCTCAGCAATAAAAGTGCTTGTGTGTGTCTGCTGCTTTATCGTTGTACATTTGTAGAACAGTGGTACGGGAGTTGCGACAGAATAAATGATAGTGCCAGTTTCTTTTACGTTAGACCAGCCACTGCAGATGATGGTGACACATTCTGCTTTCCCTATGGCCTCATGAACCTGGCTTTGCACTCTGTCATACTCATAGTCCAAGAGATGAGAGGACAGAGCCTCTCTGGTGGGCGGACAGTAAGCGGGCCGGAGCACGCTGAAAAATTTTTTCCAATAAATATTGTCTGCGAGAGTCAAGGGTGACGAAGTGGCGTACACGGCTCTCGCTAGGCACTCGTCGGCAACTGCCTGGCTGCGCTGATCCACTGAATCAATGAGGAACTGTCCCCCTGGAGAGGCGGACGGTAAAAACGAGAAGGAGGGAACAGGAATGGAGGCAGAGGAGCTCCCATCAGGGCCCGGTGACTGCTGCGAAACTATGGAGTACTTTTTGCATTTGTCCAGATGCATCTGCATCTTGGTAGCATTCTTTGTGTACGACTTTGAACAGTAGTTGCACATGAATGTTTCCCTACCATCTTTAACAGCTGAGGTGTAGTGCTTCCAAACTCCGGACTGCAAGCGAGGCATTGTCCTGCATGGGTAAAATAAAGAAAAACAAAATTTTAGCCATGCATCAAATTGGTGTCTTAAAATGTCAGAGTAACCTGAACTTGCGGTGTTTTTAACCCCACTGATGCTAATATGGTCTGCTAAGTAGGTATTTATGACTATTTTCAGTGCAGATTTTGTTCTTGATTCATTGATTAGTTGTTCAGTCTTTAAAATGTCAGAAAAAAGTGACAAAATACAATCACTACTTTCAAGAGCCCAATGTAGTACAAATTTCTCCAAACCTTTACTGAAGAATCTATAAATATTCAGTTTACTTTCAAGTAAAAAAGGCATGAAAGAAAGCTGAAAATCTGCACAAAGGGAAGGTGGAAACAGAGGATGTTTTTGGCAAATGCTGCACTAAAAAATGACAAAATCTATTAAATTAAAACAACTGAGGCCACTGTCTCACCAGAGGTAGCAACTTGATACACCTGATAGCAATGGATTGACTGACAAACATCACTGGTGACAGGTCAAAAAGTTAGGATTCAATCCTGTAGCGACACACACAAAAAAAAATGTTTTGCTTGCATCTTTTAAAAATATCAAATTAAAATTAAAAAACAATTTGATATATTGGGGTGAACAAAACTTATGCCTGCTGGACTTTGACATTAGTAACAGGCATCACAACACTATTCTTTATCTTTGTGAGTCATGTTAAAACTATATGAGCTTTTCACTCTGCGATAACTATCTTTCTTTTAAATTCACAGATAAGCAAATGTGCATGGTATGATAATCATCAGTTCTCATACCATATAAACCAATTCATGGTATACCACAGCAACTTTAATTAAGAGTAATTTTTTTCCCATTTTATCTTTAAAATCACTTTATTTAGCAGGTCTAAACCTGCCCTATATGAAAACTGCCCCAAGTTCACCTTTATGATTCAATGCTATATAAATAAAATTGACTTGACTTAAATAATCTTAAAGACAGTGACTTTCAGAGTTTTAAATTATAACCTTTTGAATTATTAACCTTTTGATATATAATTATATCTGTGTGACTTCTTATCACAGGTTGCAACAGTTTACAGGTGGGGGCAAGTGCAAAGAGTTATTTTCCATCATTTGGTTTTATTTAAATGCATTTCAAATATTACAAAAAGTAAAACTGAATACAGAGAAAAAATAAATATAAGTTTTTACTAAAAAGAGGCAACAATGTACTCCCTTGCGACAATCAGAGTGAAAAGTAAACTATTTCTTTCTAAGTTTAATATTTCAGCGCAGATGTTTAATATTCAATTTCACATGCGTGTAATGACATTTTAAGGTGACTATTGAAAAATTTTATCAACTGTCACAGAAGATTACAGACATAGCAAATTAGCGACAAGCCATTAATTAATTTACCTCTTTGTTTGAATATAGGTTCACATGAAGAGTCCCCTCTGGCTCAGTCTTAATGTGACTGAAGTTACAGCAACATTAGCCGTTTCCGCTAACCCGATAACCGGCTACAAACGCTAGCAAAGCGGCTCAAAATTAACGAATAAAGTACGAACAATACCGTTTGTAAACTTAAACTGGACCGCCGACCGTCGGCACATTGAAAGTCTATCGTGTTACGGTCTTATTAACGGAACAGTTTTGGCAATTGTGTCATAAATTAGCGAGAAAACTGGGCTTTGCGCCGTTGTTTTGAGAGTTTCGTTAACGTTACTTCCCGGAAACTTGAAGTAAGGGAGCCCGCATGGATCAATACACACAGGTTCGACTGTGGAAGCGGCAAGGAAGGCGGGGAGAAAGAGGCAGGTGACTCCTCAGCTGGAGCAAACCACGGAAGATAACAGGTGAAAAATGAGTGAATATAGCATGAAAAGCATGATATGTTGATAGTAATAGATAAAATAAGATCTGCGGAGGTGAAAAATGGCCAAAAATTACTCATAGCTTTTGTGGAGAGTAACTTTAGGCTTTATTTCTTTGGCCTCCTTCTCCTTGTTTTCACCCTCACCATGGCACCATAACCCCGGATTTCTTGGCCCAGGTTTAGTATGTTTGTATCTTTGTCTTTAAATGTCTACAACTAAGACACGTTTTGAAAGAAAAGCCGTCAACGTAATTAATTCTTACGGATTGGCTGCATGGCTTTGTCATTAAATGCTAACATAGTTGGTCAAAATGGGCATTTTCACATAAGAAGTCTTAACATGTCAGACTATAAACCACAGGTGTAGTTTATTACGCTAATTGCAGCTTGTGTTTTATTTTCGGGTCCAGGGCCTTTTACATGTTAGCTAGTTAACATTAAGGCTATTAGTTAACCTGGCGTTTTCATGCTTAAACAATTTAAAATGTCTGCGGTGAAAATTTCAATACATTTTCAATAAATTCAATAAATTACAGCTTAATTAATAACTTAACAGCTTAATTAACTTAATTAATAAATTACAGCAATAAATTACAGTGTGTCAAAATTTAGGGCACCTGAAACTTAATAATCCTATAGTGCCCACAGCTAGCTATAGCTGCCAGCTAGCTCTACAAGCTAACAGCAGTTCAAAGTTAAATTGACCTTTTTAGCAGCAGACATTTTGACATGTAGGAAAGCACAGGTGAATTTATTAAAATTAAATATAATTGAATCCCATATTACTTACTAGTATTTTTTAAAAAAAATATTATTTGTTTTATTTTATTTTATTTGTATCTCATTTTAATTCCATCTATTAACTTTTTTAAAATTATTTCTAATCTAATTAATTGGTGTTTTTCAGTTGATTTGTAATCTGTTATTATTACTATCGTTATATTTACTATTGTTATTGTCAGTGTTCATTTTATTTTCTTTGTCTGTGGGAGTGTGTGACTGTATGAGGAAATATATATTCTAAATATATATTTGTATATCTATCTATCTATTAATTTCGCTTGAGCTTTTCCCACTATGCCAAGTCACAATGTCTGCCGTGGAAAAGGTCTATCAGGAGGTCACTCTGTAAACTGTGAGGGATATTTACAGTAAATAGTTTAGGTAACACTTTTACAAAGGCTGTGGGTAACAGATGTTTGTGTTGTTGATTAATATCCTAAATATTTTCTTGATTAATAGTTTTTGCCCATTAATGGGATAGTTCAGATCCTTTGAAGTCTTTTGAAGCTACTTAAAAAAAACAATGTAAGCTTAAGTGTGTACTATATAGTGAATATTTTCCCTGCTTTACCTTGACGCAGACAGCTTGTTTCATACTTTTATTTTTCTTGTAAATAGGTTTGACAGAAACAAAACCTAGAAGCCAAAACATGTGTTTTGCAGTCATGAAGTGTGTACTTTGTTGCACTTTTTTATCTGTTGTGTTGTCTTTCCATCCCTTAGGTACACCTTGAGGAGAGAGGATTGAGTTGGCTTTAGGAGGAGCTCTGAGCGAGAAAACATCGGTGTGTCTTACGCAGAAGTCTTCAATCAAGTGGCATGACTTAAAGCTTCCAGAGGTTCTTGGTGAGATTTTTCAAAAAAAATGTATGATGTATATTGCAGCAGCTCCATATGATTCTTTATTCACACAGTTTATTCTCACATTGCTTACTTTGTACACAATTACACGGTGAGATGCAACATAATGCGTCATCGCCTTGTGTGTGATAAATCTAACACTGTAGAATACATAGAATCATTTTAATTGCGCAACTTGTTGTGGAATCACAAAAAGCAAACATGTTTTTGTTTGTATTTTACAATACCATTGACATACATACATTTTACCCAGATATCACAGCTATGATGTATTATGATGCAGATAACAATGATGCAAACAGATGATCTATTCATGAATTAAAGAGATGTAAAAGGAATATCAAATGACGATTAAAATCATTAACAGTAACAATACAACTAAGAATTGGTTATGTTGAACACAAAAATAAATAAAGCCTCTTGTATATGTAAGGCTTTTATAGTCTTATAAAAGATGTTCCTGTCTATCTGTTTATGAAAGATACAGTAAAGTTTTTAGATTGTTCTTAAGTAAGGGGTTCTGTGGATATTCGTAGAGGGATATAATGGCAGTAAAGGCATATCTAATATTGAGCATATTTACTGTAAAATCACCTGAAAATAAGAATTGTTGTGTTTTCCTTACTGCAGAATGAGCTGTTAGTATCTACATAGGGAGCAGGTCCTCGTCTATGAAGATAACCATGTTACACCGCCTTATTTCTACTGAAGCCCAAAACAGACAAACTAAACACTGGCTTTAGGTAGAACCACTCCCGTTTTTGCATTAGCCAACATAGTTCATAACCTCTCTGGAATGAGAATGTTGAAACACAGATTTTTTAAATGTGAAACTGATTTATTCAATGTTATTTGAGGAAACAGATCATTCTGTTTCTACATGAATTAACGAACAGTCAAGTTAATCACACATTCACTCCCCCCGGTGCTCTGCTTCTCCATCTCCCCAGACAGAGTTCCCACAGTGCGCTCTGCTGCTCTGTGAGTGAGGTATTCTGCATTATCAAACAGCACATAACAGCACGCTGTATTTACGAGTGCTTCAGTTTTTGCACCCAGAGTGAGTATTTCCGAACGCAACCTAAGTTATCACAGAAAAAAAGCACACATTAGCAGGTGCTGCACTAGTGGCTCGTCTGTAATGTGCCAAACAGGACTGGAGGAACACTGATTTGTGTTGTCAAATTGCTTTATTTAGTTATTTTGCTGGTTTAAATCAGCGTGTCAGTTTGTTTTGGAGAGGAAGAGACCTTTGTGGATAATTCAGCACCTGGTAAAAACCACCACTGAAAAAATTCTAATCGGGAAAAGAGTCAGCTGGTTGAATTCTTCAATCCTCCCCTGTAGATGCCACTGAATCACCGGGATATTTGAGACTGACGCTATCCAAGAAAAGATTTTTAATTTGGCAGCTTCGGCCTCTCTGTCCTTGTGTCTCCTCCTCACGTCCTCTGCTTCCATTTGCCATGGGTAGGAAGCAAGTGAGGGAAGTGAGGAGACACGTTACACGGTGAAATACAGTCAGAGTCTAAATTCTTGTCCCTATATGTCATCATCCTATTCGCTTACCTCTGTTGTAGGTCTGTGCTGGTTTTGGTGTTAATAGCCCACACTGATTTGCTCTAACACTAAATGACAGTGATTATCTCTCTCTCGGGGTCACATTTCAGCGCCATGTGTCTGTCATTAAAGACATTTCTGGAGTTTATACAGTGTCCAGGTTTTCGTGGAGCGGCGATTGCAGCCAAAGCAAACTAAGTCTATCTAATTTTGGGGCAATCTGAGCTGGTAATGTCAGGTTGTATCATGGCACTCTTTAGAGGGAGAATATTCACGTTGACACGCTGCAAGGAGACGGAGACAGAAACAGGACCCGGCGCTGTTATTTTCTTGTCTCTCAGCGTCAGATTAAGTCGCCCGGCCCTTTTTGAGAGCATAAGTATTCGAGCCAGAGAATTAGGAATCCAGACCACAGGGACACCAGTAGAGAGGAAACAGGGTGATGTCATGACATGGCAGTGATGGAGGATGATGTTGGTTTTCTGGTTAGTTGGCGGGTTTGGCTGCTCTGGATCCTTTTCTGGTCTCATGGGAAATGTTTCGCAATTTATTCAAAGGTTATACTTTTTTCATACTTGATAGGAAATTCCATCAGGGACAGAAGGAACAACACAATTAAGATGTCTTGGGGTAACAGAATTTGATTTAAAGCACAGAAAAGCACATTTTAAAGTGTGATAAATGTTTTTTTTTTTCCCCTCATTTCGTTCCAGATTTAGTTGTCCCTCGAGCAAAAGCTTCCTCTCTAATCCCATTTAATGTGGAAGTGTAACAGGATGACATACCGAAAGCACTTCCATGCCGGCATCTTGATTTAACTGTCACTCTTGCACACAAGCAATTTTTGTGTGAGAATACAGTAATACAATCCGCCAAAGCTGTAATGATGACACATAAGCCTTGTCTATCTGTAGGTTGTTGTGGAAAATTTGGCTTGTAGATTAAAGTTATCGTTTAAGATCCAAAAGACGCTTTCATGTGTTCTCTGTGAAATGCCCTCTCTTTATGTTGTTCTGTCAGAGTCAGGCTTAATCTGTCAGCTCGAGCTTTGGACCCAAACACTTTGTGACATAAAAGCCTTTCAATTACCATGTAAAATGCACTTCTTTAAACATGAAACAGCGCCACACACTCTTGACTTAGGAAGGCATTAGGCCACTCAATATAGACAAATTAAATGGCATCATTTTATTCCACTTTAATGGCCGATCTCTGCTTCTTGGAGCTTAAAGCTAAAATTACATCATGGGGACTCTGTTAGCAATTACTTGATTTATATCAGAGCTCTGCTACTTTTAAACAGGCTGAAAATAGCTTTAGTGAAGTCTTTGAGAGCGTTTTATGGGAAAACATCACTTATTGTATGTGTAGGCTGTATGTTCTGCTCTCAGAGAATGTCATTTGTTGTCGTGAGAGTTTAGTTTTTAAAACCAGTTTCATTTGTTCTCTTTGTCTGTAGTTGACATTTATTAAAGTGAGAAGTGTTTCCATATTGTCTTAAAGCTTGCCTTCAAAGAGAGCCTTTTTTTAAATACAGACCTTATTTACATTTATGTGTGCTCTTATTGTTTGTTTTTATTTTCATGCACTTTTTGCAACTCAATCACCATAAAATATGTTGACATGTCTGCACAACACAAGTATTGCATTTGTGTGTTATTATGCAGCAATGCTGTGGTTAATATATTGTTAGGTTTAGGTTTAAAGAACACTTGGTTATGGTTTGGAAAGATCACGTTATGGCTTAAATAACCGGTTTTAGGAGCACAATGCCAGCTGGAAAAAAAAATACTATTCCCCAGAAAAAAAACCTCCTGCTTTTCTTGCCACTTTACCAGCAGAAAACACAGCGATGTCTCAGTAAAAAAACAGTTGTTTCTCATAGCACTACTGTCAGGAAAAGCAACAATGTCTTTGTAAAAAGTAACTGAGTCAGTCGCTTTTTGTGCCTCTTTCCTGGCAGGAAACAGTGATCTGTAGTGACCCTATACCTGCTGGAAACACAGTGTCAGAAAAAGCAGCAATGTCACAGTAAAGGACAACTGCTTTTTGTGCCACTATCCCAGCAGAAAACGCAGTAATTTCTCTGAAAAAAAACCCAACTGCTTTTGATGGCACTATCCCCAGGAAAAGCAGTGATGTCTAAGTAAGGACAACTGCTTAAACAACTGCTTTTGAGGCACAGTTGTTGCTGGAAAAACAGTGACATGTAGCTGCAAAACACCAATGTTTGGTCCCTTAAAGATGTTGAAATACAATAATGACTGGCTAAATTACAGCAGATTTTGTTGCTTGTCTCAAACAGAGGTCTGTGGCTTGGCAAACGTCTCATCTAGGTGACTCATCCATCAACCATCCCCTCCACCTTCTGATGACAAAATCAGGTAATATACTATTTTACTTTAGAAATGTGCAAATCTAATGTATTTGTGGTTTGCAGAAACGTACAATACCAACATTTTCTTCTGGTCACTGGGCTGGCTTTTTGTTAGGCCACACCGAGAGCTCTCCTCCTCCTTTTTTTGTTTGTTTGTTCTCTTAGCAGAAGAGAAATGTCTATATATTAATTTGATATTTCCTTATGAGTATGCTCGAGTCTTTCGTTAAAAAAGCATTTCAGGCATAATTTGATTAGCTGCATTCACAAGTGACTTTTGATTTAATCTCTCAAACACCACTAGATTCCAGTTCAATTAAGAAGCCAAACATTGCTGTCATCACTCTCCAGCAGCTGTGCAAAGGCAGGACAGATGCATCCCACAGCCTCTCCCAGTAAGCTGTTGGGATCCGTCCATGTCAATTATAATCCACCACAACAGTTGGCTGAGTGTGATTCATTATAGTTTAATACAGGATTAAGCTAATTAGCGATCATCAGCCCATTCTTGAGTAAATATCACGGTCGCTGCGTTCCTCCATTCTTCAATCATTGATCTCTACCCCAGCATGCTCTACCCTTACCCCCCAGCAGAGGCCACTGTGGTAAAGCACCTTCACGAGACCTTTGACATCAATAAACTTCTCCCTCTCTCAGACTCCCAATGACCTCAGCGTGATGGCAGTTGGCTTAAACATCGAGCACTCAAAATGGTAGAAATGCCTAATAATGCAACACCATGGCTCTATAGTTAGTGGTGATTTTGTTGGAGCTCATAGTTTTTTTAAAACTGTCAAATGTTGGTTCAAGTTCATGGTCACATTTTAGGCTGCAGTGCTGGTATGAAAATATGCCCTGGGGATATGTTTGATTAGCATATGTCATCATGATTTTTTAAACCTTTCTTTGCTCCCACATGAGACAGATTTGCATATGCGACTGTAGCGACTACTGAGAATCACAATTATACAGACAGTCAAATTTAGTATTTAGCTGCATTTGTTCTTCTGAACAGAGAATCACTTTTCTTAGAAGTGGATTTTAAAGGGAAGATAAATTGCTTTTACACCAGTGGGGGGAAAGTCTCAAAACTCATAACGACACATGCAAATAAAAGGAAGTAGCTCTTAAAGCAGGGTCTTCAGTAGGGGGTCTGCAACTCTGGAGGGGTCCACAGAGTTATTGCAGCAGGGCGGCTAAATTATGGTTTGATCATTTTTTAAAAGTTTTTGTTGTTGTTTTGAAATTAAAATATGTCTGAAAATTCTCATTAACATGGATCCAACAAATATTATCAAAGATAAATTGGCCTTTTTGTAAAAGAAAACCCAAAATAAAACATTACTTTTTTTGTCATCTTTTTAATCATTCTGTGTCCGCTCTCTAAAATCTAACGTTTTCACGGGTCCATGAATGCTGTGCAGCAGTCGGAGCTCCCCATGAGTTCTTTTTTCCTCTGCAGCAGTTTGTGACTTGCGGAGTGCATAATTGATCTGTCAATCAATCACAGCTGATCAGATCACATCAGTGGATGAGAGGGGCTGTTTGCAGAACTTTGTAAATGAAGGCAAACTTTTAAACCTATGAACGTGCCTGGTGTTCTGGTGAGCCAACTTTGCCCCAACCACAGTTTATATATTCCAGTAGCACTCCTAAAGAACAGTCCAGCTCCAGAAATCTGTTTGCAGAGTGGATGTTATCATTGTTGCAGCCAGCCACCAATAAATAAATGTGTGGGAAACCCTGTGTTGTGCTCTGTAAAATAAAAAGGTTTTTTGTATAGGTCAATTTATCTTATAATATGCTGGATTCATGTTAATGTGTATCTTCAGAGTCATTTTACTTTTTGAAAATGAAAAAATAAAATAACAATATTATAGGGGTCACGGACCCCCTGTTGAGGACTCAGGTAATGGGGGGTCTTTGCTACTTCCCTCTTTCCCTCCTTGGCCTGGAAAACAGTGAAGACTGCTGTCTTAAAGCATATTCGAGCACGGGTCACAAGGACGCCCTTCACTAAACTGATATGAGTGCAGGACAGTTATCAGTAATTTATTGCGTAATTTCATTTGCTTATTTTGAATATGAACTTTTGTTTTATAATCAGAATAACAGGGTCACTACTTGCTAAAGTCAAATTCATTGTGCTCATAACTGCAACACAAGTCCTTGTGTTGTGTGATAAAGCCGAACATCTTCTATCACTGCTGGTTAAATGTTGCAGACGGCAGCGTTTGCCTGCACTTACCATAATAATGTCTGTTGTCCTCCCTCTGTCCTCGCAGTATACTTCACTTCCCTGTGTGAAGACACTCCAGTGAGGAAAAACAATAATGACGGTCTGCCTGTAAACAGTAATTTGCACAGGTACAGTGCAGCTATAGACACAAGATGGATGTATTGACCAACAGCGGGTGAGAGGCAGTGTGTCTTATCTCCCCTCTGAACACAACTAATGTCCCGTAAGGAAGCAGGTGTGTGAGGAGAGGCGGATCAGGAGTGAAAAGGATAGGTAAAGCTTAATGGCTCAGAAATGGTGCCTGAGAAATCAATCTCCCTCCCAGCCTCTCTCCTCTTATTGTTTCCAATCCATATGTTTGTTTCCCGCATGGAAACGACAAGCTCGGGCGCCTCAGTGAGTCACAGCCATCGCTCCACTCAACCAATAAACACCCTGGAAAATATCACAACCATTTGTCTTTGAAATTATCCCGCATCCAAATGGAGTTTTACGCCTGTTTTGTTTTGTGGTTTTTATGTGAGGCGAGGAGAAAGCGCAACAGACTTGGAGGCTAAATCTCATAACAACCTGCAGATTCACTGAAATGGAGCGACATTAATGATTAAAGCAAGTTCACAGGCAGCCAGTCTTTGTAGATAAAACCATTGTTTACTGCAGCAGGCAGAGGCAAAACATTTTTCCGGGTCCAGGGCTGAAAAAGAAAAGAGCTTGGTCTCGAGTGTCTGAAGTTTGCTCGACCACTCTTAACCGCATTTTGTTTGTTGGTAATGGTCTTGAAGCTGCAGCCTGCTTTGTTACACACACTGAAGTCCGGCGGGACACAATTTGTCTAATGAAGAACAACATTTGAATAACAAAGGAGCTTTAACAACAAAAAATGTGAAATAATTTACAGGAAAAATTAATGAAATTGTACATAATGCTCTTTTAGTGTAGTTTAAATGTTTACAATCGCAATGTACAGCACGTATGAGATGTGAAGTGTCTGGATGCAGACTTAGTTTACACACAAACAAAATTGTTTCATCCTTGGATGCTTTAATCTTTCTGAGATGTTTTAATAATGTGTGTAATATGGAAGTTGTAAGCAAGGAGTATCTAATCAAAGTCTCTGTGTCAGAGAGGATTTTTAAAGGCACCATCATGATGATGAAATTGGTGTGAAATCAAAAAAAGCACTTTGCATTTCAGTAACAAATCCCCCGCAGACAGACGTATTTGTTCTGTCGATGTTTTTTTGTCAAAGATCCTTGTAAATCCTGTTTTCTCTCTGCTGCTTCTTCTTTCCCAGATAACATGACCCAAGCTCAACTCTCTAAGTATGAAGCATGGGGTTGGCTTTGGAGCCTGACAATTATGTGTAGTCAAAGAGACTTACAGTCTGACACAAACTTTGCTGATAACTCCCCTAAAAAGCATCATAACCACATCTACAATCTGGTCCACACAACACAGAGGTAATAAATAAACGACAAATGTTCACAGTCGCTCGTCGTCTTTGGCTGCAGGAATAAAGAAACAAAAACACTAAAGGAAAATCAATGACCGCAACAGACACATTCTTGAAGTGTCAGGGGTTAAAAGGAGCCCTTTGGGTTGAGTGCACATGCTTCCAATTAGGTCTCAAATAGGCAGGAGGAAACAGTTGATTTAGGAATATTACTGAAGAATGACTTTAATTAGCCGAGAGACTGAGGGGCCCTGAATGCGGGCACCACTGTCAGCGACAAACAAGGCCAGACAGCATTAATCAGCAGCACCAACTGGGGCTTACTGGGGCTGAACTCACTGGAAACAAGACGACTACGGATGACATTTGTTTATCATCGCCCCTCCTGATGAATCCTGTATCGGTTGACAACAAGTTGAAAGCAGGATGATAAAAGTGAAGCAGATGGAAGAGGCAGGATTGTATGAGAGGCACAAAGATTCAGCCCCGCTTGTTGCCTTTTTTACTCCGCAGCGGAAACCACGCCATTGTCATTTCCAACTGGCACAGCTGGATTGTGACTATTGTGACTTTCAAGCCATCAATGGGCTCATTTGAAAGGCAAATGCTGGTGAATTGGATGTCAATATATCGCTCTACGCAAAGCCTCCTCTTGTTAGATTGCGAAGGCTGTGACTCACTGGCTCTGAATATTTCAGCATGCAGTGTTATCGTGTTGATAACGTGGGGTAAATTAGGCTTGGCTTTTTGATTTTGTCATCCAAAACTGAAGTTATTGTCTTATTAGAATGAGACAGTTTGTTGTGTGTTTGAAAAGCAGAAGTACTTGAAAGTGTTTAGAGTTATGTAATATAAAATAGGGTTAGTAAATGTTATGATACTTATGTAATCTGTCTTAAGAGCCAATGTTTTAACTACACTCACTTTGAATAAACGACCATCAGTATTGGGAGGTAAGATGTTAAATAGTCACGTAATTAAATTGCGAAATAAATGTAATTGTTACATTTTCTGTAAAAAGTAAAAAAAAATCATTATTCCAATCATCATTTGAATAACAGACAATTGATTGGCAGCCAGTTGTTATTATGAATCATTTTTATTTATTTATTTATTTATTTTTTTTAGTACATTTACTTGGCAGTGTTTTAAGGTGAGGGCCATGTAATAAAAAATAAAGTCAATTAAATCTTATGAAACTTATGTTGTCTTCAGAACCAATATTTTAACTTAAATACTTTGAGTAACCATCAGTGTTTGGGTCAACTCATTAAATAGTTATGTAATGAAACTGCAAAATAAATGTAACTGCACTGTAAATAGTTTGAAAAAAAAAAATAAGTCCATTAATCAGTTAGTTAATTAACAGAAAGTTAGTTGGCAACCATTTTTGATAACTTATGAATCATTTTTATGAAGCAAAAATGCCAAAAAAAAAACCCTGAGAATTTGCCGCTTTTTCTGGTCTTATAATTCATATAATTATGCTTAGTTTTTAGCAGTGAACTATAGTTTGGACTAACATGACATTTAATGGTGCCACTTACAGCGCAACAGTGTGACTGGTACATTTTAAGTGTTGCTCACACAATCATTGTCGTCACAGGCTTGTGTCTGTCTGCTAAAAAGCACCTCGACTGAAAGTTTCACTGTTTTTTTGTATCCCTGCAATGCACATAAAGCCAGTATAATGTCAGCTAAATACGCTAAAAAACACAGCTCCAAAGCTGCAAACAAAAACAAATGATTGGTTGTCGCTTTACTGCTTCATAATTGTAGTTATTGTAGCCAGGTGAAGGCTTTGTCATGCCAGGCGTGCCTCTGCACCTCGTCAGCCAGGAACTGTAGCATGTGGTCTAAAAAATTCAGTTTTATTTTTCTCTCTGTTGTATTTTTTCTGCATACTGTTTTGTTTGCAAAAAGGCAAAATTTATACTTGGATAAATGCAGTCAGTTGCAAAAAAAGGCCAATAGCATGCAGCTGCAAAACTCTATAAAATATGTTTTGTGAATCACACCTTGAGAAGGGACAGATAGAGAGTGATGCACAAATCGAAGGTGCTATCAAAATCCACTCTTCATGAATTCTCCCATCAATGAATTAATCTGGGAAATAATCAGTAGTTTAAGCCATACTAAATGTAGTCAGAAATTGCAGTCCTACATATAATGAAATATTTTTTAAAATTGCTTCAACCCAACTACTTGTAATAGGGTCGTTTAACAGCTTGGTATTAGTACATTTACTTATTTAGGCCTACACTCATGTAAATGATCTTCTTTCAACATTTCTGCATTACACTCAGATCTCCTTGAGTCAAAATTCAAACCTGTCAGTCACATATAAAAAGCACTTCTCTGATCCCAGTCTCTTCCTCCTGCAGGTGTAATGCTAATCATCACTTTATCAATTCAGTTTTTTAATATGTATTGCGGCAGCAGCTCCCCGGAGAAGTGCTTTGCTTTCAAACAAGCCATCTGAAACTAACTTTCCATGCATTTATATTCAGGCGCTGACTTAACCAGGTAGAGATCTACCTGAGATGACTCTGAGTAATTATGTAGTAATTACCCAGCCAGTGGAAGAGGCAATGTATTAAAACCATTATGGGGCTTTGACAGATTCTCTTAATTGATTGATGCACAACAACTAGCTGGTGATTACCACGCTGTGTGCTCACATGAATCATTTCGCGTGAAAATAAAAAATGCTTTCAGCCACACATCACACTCAGAGAGAGCGGGGACTGTGTGGCATGAACATTCCCATGTATGGGAGGCTATTTATGAATCCATAAATGCTAAAATATTATCATTATGATTGTGTTTGTATGTGTGTGCATCTGGGTGTATGTATTCACACAGGTGTCTCTCTGTCAATATGCTGGTCCATTATGTATAATAATCACAAAGGTTCCTGTCAGAACATTTTGTCTCTTCACTTGACTTCACACTGTGACTATTTTATAAAACCCTGCAATTTACTTTGCATTCCTGAAATAGCTTTTGTCTCAGAAGAATGATTGAAGAACAAGTGAGCTAAGAGATGATTACAGAGACGCACCAAGCATAATTAGAAATGATAATTATGTATATAAAACAGGTACGAAGAAATGGATATGGGTTTAGAAAGTTCCCTCTTGCTGATGCTGAGTGTGTCATTTCATTTGTGGAGGAAGAAATTATGATACAAAACAAAACACTTTTTTTTTTTTCGAATGAAAGTCTGACAAAAGTTCATGAACCTGTTTTGAGCCTCTGATGGTGGTGTTGTCTTAGCTCAGTGGTCAGGAACCTTTACAGCTGATGATTAAAGTGTCAGGTCATACTGTGACGTGCTGTTGTTAAAGGACTAGTTCTACATTTTAGAAAACATATTTGTGTGCTTTTTGCCGAGAGTTAGATGGAAATATTTGTATCTTTATCTTTACTTCCCTGTCTGTTTGCTAAATATGAAGACATGCAAGAGAGCTTGGCATAAAGACTCAAAATGGATAGAAACAGCTAGCTTAGCTCTGTTTAAAAAGAAACAAAATCTAGCATCAGATCAACCTTTGTTTCATCCGTACAAAAACAGCATCTGCATTTAGCCCCTCTAAAACACAAAACCTTCCTACTTTTGTTTAATCCATATAAAAATGGCAAGTTAGGGTATGCAGCCAAACCTTTCCCTCATCAATATAGTCAAGCTACTGAATTCAGTGAGATAACTTGTTAGCTAATTCGTCTCTATGCTAATGTCCTGTGGCACAATATGCATACAGTCTGACTGATGATGACTATGATGTAAAAGTTCAAAATGTTTAATATGCTTGAGGCAAGTTCTTAACTTAAAAAAACCCCAAAACAAAACGTTTGAATTGACCTCTGGTTGACAGGCATATGCACACAGAGCTATGTGACAACCAGGTGTAAACGCCAACATAACAAATTCATTGTGATGTGTTTGTAGATAGCTATATGATAAAGCAAAAATCTAATAAATCATTTTAACCGAAATCTGGAAACCCATGAGGATACAGTTAGATACAGTGCCATACAGTAAGAAGCCATATCCTCTCCATTCATGTGCACTTTGTCCTACATATTTGTATATTTCTCAGAAGAAGCGGCTCCTTGGCGCTCAACTGCTTCCAGATGTGGAATGCCAGAGATAATCTGTCGTTTTGGATCTCAATGAGAGCGGGGTGTCTTGCAGAAGCTGGAGGTCCAGATCCGGCTCCCAGATTGTAGACATCCTACACGTACGCAAGGTCAGAAGCAGCAATGCACACACATACACACTCACGCAAGCACATGCACTGATGCCTCAAGCCCCCAAACCCAGGAAAAGAAGTCAAAACTATCAGCTAACTTTAACTCAATTATGGTTTACCAAAAGAAGAACTATGGAGCAATAAGAAAATTACATTATCAAGTGAAATACAAGAGCAGGGAGACATTATGTTGGCTTTAGAAGTGGTTCTTGTTATATATGGGTATGCAACATATCCCTGCTTATATCTATAGATATATTCTGTAGAAAACAAATGAGAGACAAGCCCCAATTTCTGACATAAAATGCGCTTTCCAATTCAATTCCGTAGTGGTTTCATGTTGTTGTCACATACTAACTCACACACACCAAATACAACTTGGCGTTTGTTCCTATCAAGACAAATTACTTCCTCATGTTTTTTTTTTATGGCGAAAAAGTCATACACTCTACAAACACTGTCAAGATGGTAAATAAGTATTCCTTTTTTTCCTCTGTGCTTTTTTATACTTTGATTACTATTTATTCATTCCAGTTTATAGCTTTTGAAGTGGTGTTTCGTTGATGGTTAACAGATGCTCAGGGAGAGACAGAACAGATAGGGAGCTCTGAAAGCTCTGAGAACTGGATGCCATTTAAAAAAAAAAAAAAAAGCGAGAACACTGACTGTTTAAATGTGCATCATCAACAACGCACACATTAGAAACATGTCTCTGTGAGCGATGTGTTTGCCAGCTCTGGTTGCCAACAAAGCAAACATCTACAATGCATTGCAGCGCAGAAGAAGGATTTCTAGATGTTTAATAAGTGCTATTGACGTTGGTTTTGTTTTGATTTTGAGGGGAAATATTCAGTATAGCGTTTCATTACAGCTCCAGGACCTCGAGCTGGCAGGCCTCCCATAGCCAACATAAACACATAGTCCTGCAAGCTGGGTGCCAGGGATCACAGCAACCCGAAATGTATGTGGCAACAGAACAGAGCAGAGACCGGGCACTCGGGCAACTCGTCATCCAATCAGAGTAAAGGTTTCCAGACTGGAAAAAGTGTCTGAAACAATTATCATAGTTTGGAGGGAAAAGCAATTTAGCGGCAAGAATTTAAGAAAAAAAAAAAGCTCCTTCACAAACATAAGCAAGCAGAGAATTAATGTCGTTACTGTACATGTGGGTATTTTTTTCTGGCCGCAAAAACAAAAGATTGGCTTTGTCTGAGAGCCGGTTCATGTTCAAATTTTCCCTGGCACCAGAGCAGTCATTACAATGTTTGGCAGCACCTCACTTTTATGGATGGATTGTAGAGCAAGATCCACATCTATAGAGGGAAATACCAGAATGAGCTGAGCTGGAAACATCCTAAAGTCTGTTAAAAAGACCAAGGCCTGAAAAATACATCTACGGCCTTGGCCAACCTTTTGCCATTTACGTGCGAGGCTGCACAGGACATTGAAGTATGTTTTTGAAAGGTTCTCTTCTGGTATAGGAGGCAACGTGTCAATAAGACACCAGATTGCAAATCATAAAGCATAACAAGCTCACATTTCTCAAAACAGTCTGCTCCTGCTTGAGGGAAAATGGAAGCGTTTTGAGACGGAGAGGGGGCAGAGGGGGGAGAAAAATATTCTGTTGGATGTTGGATTCCAGAGCTCGTGGCTCATTGTTGTCTCTGCAGAAAGCATAGCAAGATTTGGGGCCCCGTTGCAAAGTCACCTCAAAAAGTTGAAAAAAGCCAAATGCCAAATACTCAATAGGAAACTAAGCAGGACTATAGCAGATGTCGTGTGACTTACGGTAAAACTTGCTCCATGTACTTGGAGTACAGTTTACAGAGTAGTTTTTATGTGGCAAATAGCAATGGACTGTTTGCTAAATCATTTTAGTTACTGTTACTGCATCTGCAAAGCCTGCTGATCTCACATGACACATGCAGTTTTTAATAACAGTGGCAGATTTAATGTTAATTATTTAATCAGCTGGTCTGTGATTTTAGACAGAGGCAGGGCGGGCGGCTGTGGATCAGGAGGTAGATCAGATCGGTGGTTTAATCCTCGGCACCTCCAGTCATGTTAAAGTGTCCTTGGGCAAAATACTGAACTCCCATTTTGCTTGAATGAGTGTGAATAACTGAATAGCAGGTGGCGCCTTGTATGACAGCTTTGGCCATTAGTGTTTGAATGTGTGTGTGTATATGAATACATATGACATGTAGTGTAAAACCACTTTGAGTGGTTGGAAGACTAGAAAGGTGCTATACAAAATGTAAACCCATTTCCCAAAAGCAACTTCTCATTTCGAGACACTGTCATTGGCTGATTTTATCAGCTGTAAATGGCGAGCTATTTAAGCTAAAGTTTTGGGTTTTTTTTTAAAAAATTGCTATCTCTGGCTGACATTTTGAGGGCCTGTGTCCACACAGTGTTTTTCGTTGGCAGAGGAGCGGTGGCAGGGTGATGGGGAGTGCTTCATCCCAGCACTTTAAAGCACTACGTGTGGGTTTCATTAACATTGACAACAATGTCTTGATATTTACCTTAGCTAGGTAGCTACCGTAATGCAATTATAACAGAGGGTTGATTAGACAATAAATACAAAGCATACAAAGCGTATTTTGATAAAAGCACAACACTCAGTATCCAGCCGATCTGCTCGCACAAATTGGCTCTTCTGTTTGCGTTGCGATAGTTTGTGACTGACATATCAAACAGTCTGAGAACACAAAACACAAAAAAAAGCTGAAGTGTCCTGTGAAAAAACAGGTGTTTTTTTTTCTCTTGGTGGCCACATTCGCTTTCTCCTCATTGGAAAAGTTGAAAAAAGTCACTTGTGCTCAGCAAGAAATGCTATGTGTGCACCCACCCTATGTTTTAAGCTGTATCATTTTAAAAACCAGTACCCTGTGAAAGTTGTCTTCAAGGTATACAGTGCAGGATTTTCCTGAAAAATAGTTAAGCACAACTTAAGCTGGTGAGCAACAACAGAAACTGTCAATTCCTGCACTGTACACTTTTACACTCCATATACTTGTGCTAAAAGACTGAAGCGTGATGAGGAAAATGGAGAGAAAAAGAGATGTCTTTTTGTTCCTGATCTTCAGCTTTCCTGCCTCCTCCCCTAAAACAGCTATCTTCAGTCATCCCTGTACTCTCATTTTTCTCTTTCCTCGCTCTTGCCTTGCTTCTTTGTTGCTCCCTCAACATGTTTTTTATGCCTTCTTATCGTGTCTAGTCTGATCTCACCTGATCACTCGCCCTCTTCTCTCCTCCCTTGCCTCCTTCCCCTCCTTGCACAGAGATGTGAGGAGCGCTGCCCCGGGTTCTGGCCTTGGAACAAGCGGTTGCCTTGTGAGGCTCTGTTTGCTTTGCGAGGTGTTTTCTCACATAGCAGCGTTTCGCGGCGTTGCCTGGCAGATCACACCTCTGTGTGTGTTTGGGAATACTTGGTATGAAACACTGCAAGCTTGTGAATTCATCCATAGTTTGTGCACGTTCTTAAATGCGTAGACGTAAGCATGCATCTGTGCGTGTTTTGCTGCTCCATGTGCAGCATATGTGTGCGAGCATTTGTTTACAGTACTGAGTTGTGTATGTTTGGAATGAGAGTTACCCCCCGGCGGCGCGAGCCTTAAGCCTTGCTCACCGGGTAACTAATGAACCGAGGCATGCCTGCCTTCCTGTTTTCTTAATCAACAAACATTTAAGGGAAATCAGCAGGTCTTTACAAGGCTTTATTAGAAAGTCTGAGAGGAAAAACACCATCTACCTCAAGTGCTCTCAAATGAATACCGGGAGAAAGTGCTTGGGGAAAATGTGCTGCCAGAGTGATCATATCTCATGCTCTCAAAATTGGCTTTGTGCTAAATCAAGAAAGATTTAAAATTGTTCTTTGCAAGTCCAATGAGTTAAGCTGTAAATGATAAATATATATTTCAAAAAGAGCTACAGTGAATAGATAGGCTGATACTTTTGGAACTGATGGAATAGTTGATAAAGCTGTAAATTAAAATTTGAATACAGAAGTATTAGTGATTTTCCATTGCTTTCTCACTAGTCTCATGTAGCCAGACCCATCTCTGCAGTGCTGTGTCAGCGCTATAGAGACTCCTGGAAGCACACTTTATCATGCAGCTGTAGGGGGAAAAATGCTGTGGCTTGTTTGTAATTGTTGAAAGCAATCACAATCGTCATTACCCAGGATGCAGCAAGGCAGCCCTTGCAAGATAGTGTCAGCGGGGAACTTGTTTTGGTGGAACATTTGCATGTGTGTAGGCTAGCCCTATCATTAAAATGGCTTATTCTCTACCAAAGAAAATGCCCCCCAAAAAGGTAAAGGACAATTGTTGACTATGTAATTCAGTTTTTACTGATAGAGAAGACAAACATAATTTTAGAATTGGTGCCCTTGAGGTGAAGCCTGGCTATAACTTTAGCTCTGGTGGAGCTCACGGGACTGTTGAAACCACAGATGATTTGCTGGCTGTATGTGGTTCCAGAAGAACATTATTATGACGATATCACAGAAGTTAATGTGAAATGAAATGGATTGGTACATTGTAGAATTTGCAAGTTCATTGTAGATATTTACAATTCACCTAAATAACAAAGCTGCCACTTTCAGCATGTGTGTCGTTATCTCAGAGGTTATTGTTGTTTTCTGTAGCCATTGGCAAGCTCACAGCCATAGTCCACGGTCTACATCTGGTGAGTCAGACTACTTTCTTACAGTCATCACAGTAGGAATTACATCAATTCAGAAAGGTTTGGAGCTGCTGGTTATTATTCTGAGGTACAGTGTGACGCATACTGTTGATGTTGCTATGACCATTAATAGTGTGAAGTAGCAAAAATGTGAGGCTTCTGGTGTTAAAGCACATTTTTTTCAGTTATGTGCCTTTCATTGTGTATAATACACTCACATTAAGGACAAAGAGCTGCGGGTCGAAGACAGGCTTCGGTTTGTTACTGAGCAGCTTCACATAAGCAGCTGGAGGCTGAATGCCTTGCTCAGCAGCGTCTCAGAAGACATTACTAGGCTCAGGTATTTTTCTTATTTTTGTCATACATTCTGAGTTTTGTTTTGTACCTCTTGAAGCATTAGAAATCCACAAAAAGTGAGTCACTCCAAGATTGTGCAGGCTTTTGTAGGGATTGTTTTGGCCTAAAATGTAAAATTTCTGGGGCGCTTGCTGGCTCAGTGGATAGAGCGATGCCCCATATACAGAGGTTTTATCCTTTGGTTTGATTCCGGCCTTGGCCCTTTGCTGCATGTCGCCCCCTCTCGCTCCCCCTTTCACATTCAAGCTGTCCTGTCCATTAAAGGCAATAAAAAGCCCCCAAAAATAATCTTTAAAATGCCAAATTTCTAAGAAAAAATTGGATGCAACCCGCAACATTTTCAGGCATTGTCTTGTAACAAATTTGTGGGAGCATCTGAAAATTGCATAAATAGTTGTTTTTTTTCTTCATATAATTAAAAAAAAAAAAAAAAAAAGCTGGTTTAAGTGAGCATAAAACCTTACTGTTCAGAGTTTATACTGCACCAACGTTACCACTAACAATGCATATTTAATCCAGCTCACCTCGAGTCTTTCACCACTTGCAATAGATGTGATTGCAACAGCCTCTGTCATGGTGATTTGACAGCCTTCTTACAGGTGTTTTGTATGAGGAAAGTGTTTGTCAAGCAATGACTTTTGTTTGTATTCCACCAAAATGTTGCTCATCGTGCAAAACAGTTCGCCCTAACTTTTGTGCAGAGCATCAAGATCTTTAGCAGTCATTTTTGTTGGTAAATGTGAAATGTTCATGTCAAACATGTCTGCATCTTTACAACCACAAGTAAGTGAGTTAGTTGACATTGTGTAGGGGACTGCTATGACGCTACACTGTGAATCAAATTCGCCAAAAAAATGCTGTGATCGGACAGAATTTTCAATGTCATGCAGAATTCACCGGTATACGTTGAATTTGAAATAATCGTTGAGATCACAACATCCTGGAGGGGCATTACTGATTATATTATTACATGATGGACTCATTGGTTTGCTGCAGTGTGTTAGGATTAATAAACTCAAAACTTCAAATCAAAACTTTTTATTCTCAGTCAGTTCAGACACAGGTCATATTTCTTACAGCAAATTATATGACATATTTTGTCCCTGAGCATTTTTTCATTACATGTTTGCTCAGATCCAGCTGCAATATTGATTTTGCCCTTTGTGCCAACCACTGTCTGTGGTGAAGGTCATGCTGCTTATTGATTTTGCATCAAAATGTTGCCACGGGGTATCGGCCAGTGACTCAGATGAAGACATTTATAAACTCTGCTCATTTAAAATTCACTGTTGTGCTGTAAACCTCTAAAATCACCTTTGATGCGGAATCACACAAAGTTTTAATTTCAGGATCATACAAATGTGTGGAACTAGTGTGTTTGCATTCGTGTGTATGTGTGTGTCTGCACTGAGACAGCAGCCATATGAGGCTGTAAAGACACAGCAAAGTTTCGGCCCTCCACAGACATTTTTCATCAGTCTGGGCGAAACGTACCAGAGACCCTGAGTGAGACAGTCCTCGTCAACAAACATATATACTGTATATGTCTCAGCGAGGGAAAAGAATAACACATGACATCACTCCCAAGTCATGACACACAGCCAGGGAGGTCCATCGGACTAAATAGCATTCCTGTATTATGTGTGTGTATCACACCTGCCCTCGACAGCCTGGGCCTCTCCTGAGATGTCTGCCGTGATGCATTCAGATATTTTAGCATTCCCAGACTCAACTCGATCTCAGGACATTTAGCACAAATGACCTGAGGGATGGGATTTCCCCAAGATAATCTCTGAGGCGGTGGTGGAAGGCAGTGGATAAGCATTTGCTGATCTCCACTAACATCAGAAATACCTCAAGTGTCAAAACAATCCACGCTAACAAGGCTGAAATCTCACTTTCTGAAACAGGCACTGTGTCTTTAAATTTAATTATTTTTATGTTAATCTTTTATAATTTTTGCTTCTGAAGAGTTCAAATCACGGTCAATAACCCCTGCATCCAAACCAGTCAGACAATCCCCAAACAGCCGCTCTGATGTTATCACTGTAGCCAGAAAAAAGAAAAAAAGATGAGAACACAGACAAACTCTGATGCAACTTGAATGCAGTGTAGCACCACCATGACCTCTCTCTCCTCTTCCATACCAACAGAGAATGACTGGTTAGAACCAGACAAAGAGGAATTTCAACACTGCGGCCAAAAATCAGAGACCAGAGCAGAGATCACATTGCATGTAGATGTAGTTTTTGAGCTTACACTGATACCAGCCTCACGCTGACTGCAAGGTTTCACACGATTGGCTAACAAGTGCTTATGCAACAGGGAGGACAGAAAACATTGACTGCTCTTGGAAATTTAAGAGACTCCTGCTCAAAGTCTGAGTGCTCTGAGCGCTGTTATTTGTACTGCTTACAGGAAAAAAAGAAGTTTACATGATACTTTAACCTTGTGATTTGTTGAAATTGACTTAACTTTCTCAATCAGAAGTGGTACATTAAAAAAAATATGTCAACATCAATTCCATATACAGACATTATCTGTTGTATTTAAACTTGTTTTACAGCTTCTGATACAATGTTAATTAGTTCAAGTTTTCAAAGGTCGACTCCATCTGCTTTCTTTTCCAGATTTTTAAACGGAAACGCCCACTCAGCCATTAGCAAACAGCAGCGACACAGGTCAGAGGTCTGAAGATAATTATACTAATAATTGAAAGGTTAAGTTTACATTTTTGGAGTGGGGTGTTATGAGGTACTTACGCATTGTCAGTGTAATATTTTCACCACCTTACCTTGCCATCAGACAGCCCTTTCCAACAGGGTTATGACGCTATCGTATCGCCCTTATCAAAGCCACCAGAGTCCTTTGACAAAAACAGGAAACTTGCCTCGCAGAACATAGGATTTTCCTTGATTGTTTACTTTGCTAGTGTTATTGCAGCTTTCAGTTCTTAAATTACTTTGCGTCCACAGCAGTACTTTGCTTAGCTTAAGTGCTAGTTGAGGGTTAAGATCAGTAATACTCAATTTTAGGCAAGAGAGCCAAATCAAGGTCACAACAGGGTGCTGGGTGGCCCGCGGACCATCTGTAAATTACAATAGGATTTTTTTTAATGTTACTGTTAATGTAAATAAGGTGTCAGAGGGCACAAAAAGCATCAAAATGTATCAAAATAGAGCTTTAAAGAAAAAAGATGAATTCCATGGATCCGAGGGAGGTCCAGGCTAAGCCCTGAAAGTCCTCAAATCCTAGAAATTGACCCCTGACTTTGTGTCACTTTGCAAAAGTGGTCCTCACGCAAGGCAAATTCAATTTCACTGGGTTAGAGGGATATAGCTCATTTGGAAGATTGACAACGCATAATTCTCAAATAAAGGCTTTGCTCAGTCACAAAGGGGCATATTAGGTGGACTAGGGGTTTATATGTAGCAGCGTCATCATGCAGGTTAGGTCCTGTGGGATACGTTTTTACAAAGGGCTTGGGTAAACAAGCATGTTAACTAAAAAACCAAGAAATTAAGTCTGTACAATAATAAATTCATTCATAATCATGTTGTGGTGACAGCACTGCCTGGATTATGTTGAGAGATGTGTCTTTGAATGAATGAAACACTACGTTTCTGCACCGTGTGAGCCGATTCCTAGGAGGGTGGTTGGGATGGATGGTGGACATATTAAGTGCAGGACTGTGACACCAGAATCACAGTTTAAAACATCCAGACATGGTTAGGTTTTAGACAACAACAGCACTTTGGTCAAGGTTGGGGAAAAATCATTTCACTTAAATGTAAATAAAAACGTTAATAATAAAAAAAAATAATGCTGCAGTCACTACGAGTGGATCATGCAGTGCGAGATTATCTGTTTTTAGAGAAAACAACTGAAACACAGTGAACATTTTTCTTATTTTTTCAATTCAACATTTTTTTGAACTTTCAAAAACATAAATAGGCAATGTAATTGGCAGCACGTTTTCCTCATATGCTTATTTGCTGTTTCAAATGAGTTACATATGTAATTTCTAAGAGACATGGCACACTACTAGGAAGCTAAAAAGTGTTATAAAACCCTCAAAAAAAGAGAGAAAATAAAAATGACGGACATGCCCTTTAAGTTACAAGCGGAGAGGAGACATAGGCGTCTTGACAGCAACATCCCCGGCAGCCATCTAATTCTGGCTCTGCACCGATCAACACCTAGACGTGACAACCTACAGGTTCATAACAGCACAAGTTCCCATTTTAGAAACTCTTGCCCACTCATTTTCCTTTGCTCTTTTTCCCACACCCTGCACCTCTGTTTTCTGTCTCACACTCTTTCTGTCTGTCCGCTTTCCCCCTCAAGCCTCCCTCTCTCTTTCTTGAACACACATATATACACAGGACTTTTCCTGTACTCAACTCCCCTTCCCAGCAGAGTGATGCAGCTTTGCTTTTATGAGATACCAGAGTTGGGCTTGCGGCAGGATGACTGACTGGCTTGTAGAGAGGACAGAGGAACCATTTTGTGCCCCGCCGCCTCGCTGAATCCCTTTTAAAATATTCATTCATAAACTCCTGGAGCCTTTTACTCCACATCAAACACTAGACCCATAGGAAAAGCACTGAGCTGATGCATCCAGAGAGGAAAACAAAAATACAGGGTAAACAGGACCACGGGTGAAGACCAAAATTAATCTAAATATTTATGCGCTAAATATACTCTGATATATTCATTGTGTTTTTAGGGAAATGATTTGGACCAAAAGTGAGTCAACAGGATTTGAATTTGGGAAAATGTGCAAAAGCTGTGAAAAGTGCTTACTCATTTTGCAGAGCAGCTGTGTTTATCTCTGTGAACATGTCCAAAACAATTAGATGTTTTCTTTCTTTTTTTCACTTTTTAGATGAAATGGCAATAAACGTCTTTAGAGTATATCAAGGTATCAAGAACTAAAACATTACAAACTGTTTTCTTGAAGATAAAACTGATGAGACATCATCATATTCATCACCAAGATTGAGTTAGAAATCTATCACTTACTGTAGTTAATCTGAAGTTCTTAGAAACAACTGATTTCCAAAAATGAATTGCACCATTAAAAGTTAAGAAATGTTTTGAGGTATGAATAATATTAATATTTGAAATAACTTAATCTAAATGTCTAAAGACCAAGAAAGCAGGTGCTGTATAATCAAAAGCAAACTATATGAAGGAAGTCACAGTAGCGTCACAAACAGTAGCAAAACTGCTTATAAGTTTTTTAACTACTTATCCTTTGTAAATGGAATTACTACTTTTATTTCCATTCATATTTTGAGAAATGGGTGTTTGAGTTAGTAGTTTAATGAGTTGCTTGGCATTTAATCAAAGTAAAATGTCAGTCATGACCTTTTTTGCTTTTAACTCATTGGGTAAGGCATTTCCAAGCCAAGAAAAGTTTCCTTTAGCTGTTAGCTTTGAAGTTGGTAGTTACTAAGTTTAAATAGTGACATCTAAATTCTGTCATCGAAAGCAGTTTGTGCGGTGTGACACCTTGTGAGCTTAAGGACGCACTGAAAGCGATAATTGACGTGCGTTATTGGATGTGCGTCGATTGATGCTGCTGTGATGCACTGCAGGCATCAAATTCAAATGCCAACACTACAGAACAGCAGTGTTTTGGGAAAAGGTTTGTATTTATATAAAGACAGGCACCAGTTTGTAGGGGATCAGCCATCTCACTTTTATTGATTATCTTAACTTTATATCGTGTTAATTAACCCTCGAACACCATCAGTGTTCTGACATCAGTTTTCTTGTGCTGCATTTGGATGCCTTCCACTAGCAATTAAACCTCTGAAACCCAAGAAAACTGGTACGATTTGTTTTGGAAACACAGGCAAACGTAACTATTTTTTAGCATCTGACATGTAGCAACGCAACAGTTAAGACCTGTAGCAGCATAGGTTGTTAGTAGTGGTGGTTGTTTTCATACAGCATTGCAGAATTACTGCTGTGTTGTTCATAAAGCTTTGCATGCTTGCCTGTCTGTCTCTCCTCTCATCCTCACTAACTTTGGTTGCTGGGCCCTCATTCAACCTTCCAAAATCGAACCAAGGTCAGAAGAGAGGCGTCAAAGCAATGTGATGTGACTCACAACTCTTTTGGTACATGTTAGGTGTTTTAAAACAAATGGTCGGCCTTTAGAGATGCTCATAGACCGATTTTGTTACCTTTGGACAAAGTTAGGACACTGTCTTTATGCTAAGCTAATGTATGTGGCTACTGGCTCCAGCGACATAAAGACTAGAGTGGTAACAATCTTCTCACCTTACTTACAGGCAAGAAGAGCATTATTAAATTTAGAGAGCTGGTATAACTGGCTCCAGTTTTTTTTGCTTTAGTGGTTAGATGGCATGATGTGTAAATTCCCTCTCAAGCATTTACTTTTTGTTTTTTGCGAGCAGCCATTTAACTTCACTGTAGTAGACTAGAAGTTTAATTAGATGACAAAGTAAAAATATAAAACAAACACCCACTTTCTTTCAAACACAGAATTGCAGTGTTTAATCTTTTTTTCGCACCGTGTCTCCCCACAAATTACTCCTCTTTACAGAGGCTTCTGTGACATCTCGAAAGTCACCTAAACTAACTCTTCGGCTGTGCAAGTACAGAGTGCCTGGGCGGCTGTTGGATCCCTTTACAGAAAATATTCCGATTTCTGTACTGAATGTCACAACTAATAGACCCCTGCATGACGGATTTATGAGCATGGGAGCAGGCCAGGCGCAGAGAAAAGAAAGGAGGAAATGGGGAGGAAATCAGGAGTGATTGTGATTAAAGCTCGGCTCAAGATGAAAGGAAGTAATGCATGAGTGTAGGAGGGAGCTCAGTAGGGGGGCTGGAAACCAAAGTCAGTTTTAAGCAATTAAATGTATGTGTGCAAATAAGTTTTAAATAAGCTGTGCATATGATGGAGACTTGTTTAGAAGTAAATGTTACACTTTGATGTAGTATTTGAGAAGAGAAAAGGGTGGAGGCAGTAAAAACAATGTCGGAGTTTTGGTGGGTTTTTTTTTCATAGTTTTGTGTTCCTGAAAGCACCTTGGCCTATTTTTCATCCACGGCGTCAACACAGTTTGTCACGGCAGGGGCACCAAACATGCAGGCTGCCAAAACATCCCATTCTGGATGGGGTGTTAGATTCCCCCCCTCACCCCTTCTCTTTCCTCCTCCTCCCTCCTGCAGACACCATAAATCACCCTACGTCTCTCCGAGGTTGACCTGCTGATGAACCACTCGCTTTTAAAAAAGTCATTTAAATAGCTAAAGCCAGGGCCACACACACATACGTGCACGCACTTCTGTGAGGTCAGAAGTTTAATATTTAATACCACTGTACTTGTGCAGCTACTTAAATAGAGGCAAATAAAAGTTGAAATCTGGCAACAGCAATGATCTGATGGAAATAAAGTGCTTAGAGGCATGTAGTTCATATTTCAATCAGAAAGTCATTTTCCATGCTTGGTTATGGAGACGATGTCTCATCAAATGCTACTCTATATTCAGTTTTTATGTGATGCATTTGACTGTGAGTGAGTATTGTAGTCTGGTGGGCAGGAGAGATTTGGCAAGTTTAGGTGGGTCAGCATCGGGTCGTAGCGGAGAGAGGATCTGAGATGGAAAGGTAGAAACGACAGTGAGTAAAAGTCATAAAAATAGGCACAGCAAGAGAGAAACAAATATCCAGTGAGAAATAGAGAAGGAATAGAAAACCAGAGGAGTGAGAAAGCAGACAAAAGTGTCCTGGGGCGAGGCCTGCAGGAAATGAAGTCAACACTTTTGGAGAAATGAGAATGGGAAAAGCAGCTGCGGGGCCGCAGTCCTCTGCTCCCCCAGTCTGCAAGGCCTCTGAGGGCCAACTTGACACATACCGCATGCCTAATGAGAAAAACCAGAAAATAACACTGTAGCTGATGACAGACTGTAATTAAATGCTAATTAGAGTTTGATTCTAGCTTTCCTTGTGCCGCGAGTGTTATAAACTGTTGATATAAGCTACAGCAAATCAACAGTGCCAGTGTCAAGGACTGCAAGGTGCTCATTGTGATTGAACTTACTGTGGGAAAGATTTTAAAATAGAGGCTTACAAGAGTTGAAATTTAAAAAAAAAAAAAAAAGATATGCACGCATTGCTGGCCGGGATAATTGGATTATTAGACTTTGTAGCAGTAAATCCTGGCTTAAGAGTTTCCATTAATCACATTCTGAGGTAAACACTTATGCAAATGTCAAATGTTTTCATACTAGATTACAGTAAAGCAGGTTTGCATCCTGTCTCTAGTGTAAAGGATTTTTTGACAACATTTTCTGCCCTTGATTCAAAATGTCCACAATCCAAAGAGGATTAAAAACACTGTTTGTAGCATGAAACAAAAAGACCCGACAAAGAGCAGAAGAATAGAGGGACGGTTAGGGTCTTTTCAGTTGAGGATGAGCCCACACAGATGGTGCTGGGACAGAGGGAGGACTGATTAATGATTAATCTACCTTGGCCACAACAGAGAAGATGCAAACACGGCCCAGGAGGAGAGCCACTTCAAACTCTGTCAGAGAAAGGAGAAACACAGGCAAATATGCCATCATTCAGCGTGCTCACTGGACCTCGTGCACATTGTATCCTTAAGTGATGGACCAGTGAAAGAGAGAGCTATTTAAGGCCATACAGAGACCATGAGAGTGAGCGAGGGGGTGGTGTGTGTGTGTGTGTGTGTGTGTGTGTGTGTGTGTGTGTGTGTGTGTGTGTGTGTGTGTGTATATGTATGTGTATGTGTTTGTGTGTGAGGGACATTGAGAAAAAAATGAGGCTTATGGTAACACAAATAATACAGGAAGAACTACATGTTCTCTGTGTATTCACTTCATTCACTTTTAATTACATTGCATTTCAGTTCAGTCTTACTTTCAAGTGGAAAAATCCCACACAATTATTATTTACTGCTTTAGAGTTCTGTTATTAATGTTCATTTAGCATTGTATTAATCTACAGTAGATGTGTGTCATTTGAGTTGCCCATTCATACCCTCTCACCTCATGATAATTTATTTCCTAAGTGCAGCTATGGTATGGTTGTACAGTGGTGAGTGAAGCAAGTGCCAACCTGGTTATAGACTGTATGGAAATAATGGACATAGCCGCCAAGACTTCACTCATATGTTTGTGGACTCAGTTGTTTTGAAGCCTTGTGTTTGGAATTTTGTTGTCGCCATTTTTTTTGTACCAGGCTGTAAATGTGTTTATTTCTGCTGTAATTTGGGCATTTTAACATGGTTGTCCATGGGGATTGACTCTGTTTTGGAGCCAGCTTCAAGTGGACATTAGAGGAACTGCAGTTTTTGGCTTGAAAGTTGGCTTCACTTTCTAGCCCCACAGGTTGCTGCTTGAGTCTGATTCGTCACTTCATTGTCAGTAGCAGATCAGTTATCGGCCAGATGTGACAGTGACAAGCCACGTTAAATTAAAGCAAAAAACAGTTGACAGAAAATTGATGGGCAGCTATTTTTAAGTTATTTGTTTGTTTTTTTTGAGGGCCACTGAATAAGTGTTTGTATTTGACAAGTTGTGAGACTGTGTTGCAGATTTAATTCAATGTTAACAAAACTTGATAAAGGGGAATAACTGGTGGAAAAACGTGCAATTAGCACCAGTCAAAAGTAACAACACTATTTTAGGTATTGGACTCCATATTCATGCACTCTTACCTCCCTTGTGCTTTACAGTCCTGCAGTGGTTTTTGTAGTAAAGAAGATTTTTTCCATGAGAGATTGCAGTCCAGTAACATCAAGAATCGAGGGTTGTTACATTTGCAAATAATCGAAGAGAAACAATTCCCTATGTTCTTCAAGGAGTGAAAACCTAAGCCTAAAGCAATAAAGGTGAAAGGCTCCTTCTTCAGTTGTAGTATAATGAAGCCACAGTGGATTTTTTTCTTGTTACTGCTTCTGTATCATTCATCTGACAGCAGAGTTGCTACAGCAGAGCTGAGGTGATTACTTCTCGAGGAGATGGACAAATACTGAGAACAGATCATGATGTGGCCCTGCCAGGTGAAGACAGCAATATAATCTGGTGGGAGGGAGAGAAAGACTGAGGAAAGCATGCAGCAGTGGGGATATGAGGGTGTTTTGTGTGTGTTTGGATGTCGGGTGCTTGTGCATTTGTGTGTTTGTGTGGTGGTTATGGTGGTGGCGGAGGGGGGGTGTTCATATAACAGATTAAAATCAAAACAGAGAGACATTCAAAATGAAGCCGAAAGGATCAGACTCCAGCCGGCATTTGTGGTTTGATGGACTGTCAAAACAGTTTTGGTGAGATTACCCACCTGTCACAGGAATGCTGTCGTGGACGTTATACAACACTGATAACATAATAGGATTCCTGTTATGAATTTTAGCTGCGCCCTCAAAAAAAGGAGAGACACTTTTCACTATTATTTAGCTTGCTGTGTGTGTCTTAAGTGCACCTGCCAAACCAAGTTCAGCCCTCAGTGTGCAGCCCTGTCAGGACAAGATGCAGCAGAGCCTCTCACTGCTTACCTGCATGAATCCCAACAAATTGCGGTCTATTTTTGCTGATTTATTACACCTTTCCACCACTTATTAGATCATCACAACTCTCAAAATATTACTGCAGTCTTGTTTTTTTCCCCCCTCTCTCTGTCTCCTTCCCTCTCTCTTCTTCCTCTCCCTTTCCATCTGTTCTCACCGGTGGCTTTTGATCAAACGGAAGAAAAAGCTGCTAAAACCAACACACTCGGTCTGTCAGCCCAGCGTGGAAAATGCCAGACGCCGGCATCTCAACTCTCTATCATGTGAGCGTTGCAAGCGACTGTCAGTCATAATAAATTTACCTCAGAACGGTTAAAGAGACAGATGCAAAAAAAAAAACAGCTCATGTATAAATTGTGAAGTTTTATGGCACTTATAAAAGAGTAAACTGAACTTAGTGATCCATTACATGCCCTATTTAAATGATCTATGGCACATGGCATGTCCTACTCCACTTTTGTGTCTTAAACGGCGCAAAATCTGGCTGCACAAGGGGTAAAGGGGTTTGATTTAGTCCCTCAATTAATCATAGGTGTGTTTGGATGGTAACATGAATTCAAGCAGTCTTTCATGTAAGTACTAGCTTTTTCCATTTGTCAAGAATTTACATGTTCTACCTTTATCACTCCCAATACAACATCAGTATTACAACTCTCCTTTTCCTTAATTTAAAAACAGTATTAAGGTATGAGTGCGTGTGTGAGAGCGTTTGATATACTGTATACAAGTGTATTCAGTTTGAAACTAATGCGTATTGTCTCCCTAAATATATACATTTTTGTTTATACAACTGACCGGTTAGAGGCTATGCTTTATTTACAGCTGATCCATTGATGGAACCACTGAGAACTTAATTTAGGTACCATATGTAGCAACACATGATGTGATCTTGAATCAGCTTCTTTCACTTGCAGTATTTTGGAAGCCATGAAGCACATTGGTCTTCATACAGTCCTCTTCCTCGTCTGCGTCTTATCAGTGGGAGGGCAGGATATTAGTCGTGACACAAAGGTGTGTTTGAGTGGTTGCAGGTCATTTTATCGATGTCAGACATGGAGTGAATGAATAGGGAGGCTGACATAGGCCCTTTTGGATCCCTTGTTTGTGGTGTCGATTGGAGATAGAGGTGTACGGCAGATCTATACAGCAATACCAGGCTGTGTGTGTGTGTGTTTGTAGGAAGTTTCGTTAAACTCAAAAAGCCTCTGAGCTCCAGTGGGGTCTGAGAGATCAGACAAAGGAAACCTATGGGTACCCAGGGGACTCTACTAAAGCCACATTTCAAGCACAAGCACACACAAACACACAAAGTGACAGCTCAAACTCAGACTAGTTGCCCCAAATACACACACACCTGCACCTTGCTGTGCACTGGGTTGTGTAAGGGTGCTGGGAGCAGACATGTTGCGTCTGGAGTTCCTCTTTTTTGTGGCAGGTACACTGTAGCAGACACCCTTCTTTTCAGGGCAGTGAACTGTGACAGCACACACACACACACACACACACAGACAAAATACTGACTTGAACAATATCTTAATCCTCTATCTGAACGCTTAAAAATCCCCTTAATCTTTGCTGGCCAGGCCGACAGCCTATGCAAAGTGTGCCGCTTCACCTAACAAGATTGTGGTTACAAAGTCTGCAGCCAACAAGAACAGGATTTATGGTTTTAGAATCAAACATTCACCTGCAGGTTTTAGAGCAGCTATGATACGTGATTTTTTAATTTAAAAAAAGCCTGACATGAATATTGCACTGTTCAGATATTCGTTCGTTGAGTAGGTATTCGGTTTTTCAGTTTGGGGATTTGGATATTGTTTTTTGTTTTTGTTTGAATAGTTTATTGGATGGGTTAATTGTTTAAAGCAACTTCTTATTTTCATTAAACCAAAATAATATAGGATTTTTGTTCTGCATTGTTACACAGGCACAGAGGATATTTTACAACACTTGAATGTGCACTTAGTGCACAAGCTGAGACAGTCACAGAACTCGTTGTCAGCTTGCATAACTTATGAAACATGCTTATAACTTAAAGTGCCGTGTCTCTCTAATGCCTGAAATTGAACATTGTTGAAATGACCGCAGTGCCACACTCAGACTCGACACATACTCTCTGCAGACCTCATATTAGCGTAATAAAAACACAAAAGCCTATTGTAAGACTTGAGGACAATACCCTCCATGCGGTGAACTCATAAGCCACCCCCTCCCGCTGCAGTAAGCCTACATCCCACTGTGGCATGTGGTGGCAGCACACAGATCAAACTGGAGGTTCTCCGTGTTGAAATTCATAGAATCAGTGTCTCCTTCTCTCTCTGTGCTGCACTAATATAAATACACTTTAATCAAAATAAGACGCATTAAGCTTCCCATTGCGACACACAAAAAAAATCTGATCATAAAAAAGCTGCCTTGTAGTGAGGGGGTAAGTCGATGACTCGTGGGTCTGGGGGATTAGATGAGAGGTTCTCTGCTGCTTCAGAGGGGATTAGAGAGCATATATTACAGGTCAGTGATTAGAAACCGATGATCATGTATGAGACATCTGAGACAGACACTGGGGCCTTTACACTCTCCTTCATAACCCTTTGTGCTGTTCAAAGTTTCACCTTCCTGACAGCACTCACCCCTCTGTGATTTACCTCAGTCACCAAAAACGTACCTCACTGCAAAGTTCAGCTCGTGAAATCCAATCCTGCAAATCTCCCCTCTCCTCTGTTGCACGGGGATTATAGTATGCATGTTAGACACAAATGCAAACAGCCACACATGCACACATGTATGTACACAAGTGTTCACACACAAACACACCTCTTCCATTTCAATCCCCTGTCTCTTTCAGAATATAAGCAGCTTTTACTTATGCAAGATGAATGTTTGCGTCTGATATTCAGATTACCAGCGCTTCTAAATATGCTAACGCCGGTCTATAACGGCCTATTCTTGGTGCTGTTTTCAGCAACCAGCAGCCGACCAACGCCAGGCAGACAGCTCAGAGACAAAACAATCCACTGTTATTAATGAGGACACTTTTCACCTCACTTAAAGAGGTAAATATACCCTCTGAATGTTAAACCATATGGCCTGCTTCACAGAACTCAGATCAGAGAGGATTCAGTTATTCGGTTTGACATCAGGACGGCCCTGAAATAACAACGATCGGACAGATTATAACCACCCGCAAATTGTACTTGACTGTGTCTGGTTAACAAATATCCCGAAGGTATCTGCTAAACTATGTGATTGTTTTAAAAGGGACCATATGAGGATATTAAGCAGACAAACACCTAAATTGTGACTTTTAGGTCCTTTATGCATGGAGCAATTGGTTCTTAGACAAGTTACTGAGGTACATTTTAACATCATGAAGTACGGAGGATAATCATTTATATTTTAGCAATAAGCTACTAGAGGCCATAGTTTAAAGTGACTTTACTACATTAACAAACTGTTAACTAACCATATTTCGATATCAGCAATGAAGCACCCACGTTAATTTATTAGCACATCTATGCAACATAAATTAACATACTCATTATCTTACTGTTGAATTACTTGTCAATCTCGTGCATGTCGGCACAAGATGAAGTCCTTTAGATTCCACCCCATGCATTTGCAGTATAGATTCTGTATGTTTTTTAAATTTAAGCTACACACACACACACACACACACACCTACACACCTGAACCCACGCTACCTCACACACAAACCATCAGTTCTTACATGCACACAGTGTACTCTAACCTGTTGTTCTGTACTGAGCTGACTGTCTACTGTCTCAGGGGACAGTAGCAGCACGCCCCAACATTTGACATTGCGTGAGGCAGTGACTGCACACTTGACTGCATCTGATATTTCTGTTATACCCAGAGACCCCAGTGCCGAGGCTATACAGTTTCACATTCAGGTCTCTTTATTGCCTATCGGATTTCCATGAAACACACGTTCATCACAGAAATATGTCTCTCAATAAAATAGAAGCTATAGAGAGCACTGGCAAAATGACACCGTAGCTGAACTGAAACACAGTAAAAAAGAAAAAGATATTTTACCAGAAGTCAATCTTTACGAAACTGACTGTTGACAGAGGACTTAAAATGCTGACAGAACTCTTCAGAAAGGTGAAAGTTGCAGGGAGGACAAGGTGGTGAATGCATTTTATCCAGAACAAGTCACCTGATCTATTCTGAGGGTTTGCTTCACTGCACAAGTTAGCAGGAAAAAAAGCACAGATCGATTAAGAGTTGTCATACTTGTATTCTCTAAGGCGACTCCAAATGTCTCGCTGTTTGTCAAGGGCAGCGACACATTTAGTTAGCATGTACCCTACTTTTGCTCTGCTGAGTGCTTTGAAGGATAGCAAACTGCTCGGAGCACAATGCTCTCTGAGAATATGTCTTATGGAGAGAGCCATTATGACATGTTTCAGCAAAGATATGAAAGACAGTCTTTGATACATTTGCCAATAAATTGTATTCCACTTATTTTTTGATGATGCTATTAAATTTTATATGCAGACTGCAGCTGTTAGCAGGCAAAATAACAATAAATATAACTAAAAAATATGGTTTTGATTTACTCTTAGTGTTCCTACCTGCAGCTACATACTGAGGCAGAGAACCGACAGTGCAGCTCCAGCCCAGGGTGACATTTTCACAGACACATGTTCGAAGATTATATTAACAGCAGATCCATCTTTTCAGCAGCCCACCGTTCCCACTCGCCCAAGGCCACATGGCTTCTTAACAATGAGAGGCCTATTTCAGTGCAGGGATGGTAATAAAACCGTCATAGTTGTTAAATAGGGCTGGGGTGAGGAAGAATAAATGTTGAGAAAAAAGCTGGTAATGATGATGGTTTTCACTGTTTTTATTATGAGCTCCAATAAGTCCTTGTAAATTGAATCAATTGAATTTGACAGTTGTGGACAATTACGTCAATGAGTGTTCCAGTAAAAATGCTGATGGAAAGATCTGCAGAGAAATGCTATGAGGGCAGTTTGAGTCAGATCAGTGTGGTTCTAGGAGGAGATGATAACAGGTTTGTGTTACTGTGAAGTTGGAGTTTGAAAATGTAGATGGTGTGTGTGTGTGTGTGTGTGTGTGTGTGTGTGCACATATTTTACTGCTATGTGATAAAAAGAAAGGATAAGACCATGGTTTGTACACTTCCTCTTTTAGTTAAGGAATTTTTCTACTTGTTTTGAACTTGCAGTGACCTGCACCCATGTGTTAGATGTGCATTTACAGTGAGTCCTTATACTTAAAAAAATATATTTCTGTCTGTTTCACCTATTTGGTTAAAGCTGCATTAATCAATTTTTTATATCCGCAATAGGATGAATGATAACCTCTCAGCTTTAAGGAATGTTTTAGCTTCTTCCAGTTTATGGTTTTGGCTTTCCTGTTTTTGTTCACTGTTTCAACTCTTGTAATCTAACATGTTCACATGGTCACATGGTGCCACTATGTCGGTGACTTTCCGTGTCTACTTATAATGTTTGCGGTATTCTTCTGCATCAAATGTTTACGCTCCGGGAAGCCGTTACGGTGATGTCAACAAATGCACATGTGGTGGGATGAACCAGCACTGTCCTTCTGTTCACACAACAGCGAGGACTGTCACGATGGATTAGGCAACAAAGTGAAAGATGGTTAGATCTAGGCAAAAGAGTTACATGGTATGGTGTAGAAAAAACACACGCATCCATGCGGGAAGCAAACTCGGGACTCCCACACCAAGTTGTTTGTGGGACATCCCCTCACCTGCTCACCCACCCTGTAAGCACACTCATGCTCCTTATATTACATAGTTACATAGTTTACATAAAGAAGCAATGATAATAGAATTTGAATATAATGTTTAATATGTGCACAATAAACTAAAAAAGGAAAAAATAACAGAATATTAGATTATTAACTTTATTCACTAGGTGGTGTAGATAGAAATGAATCTTTTTTTGTTTGTTTGTTTTTCGCCAGAACCCTGCTGCCTTGAAAGTCTGCAAATATAGTACACAAGTTAAACTTAATTTATATAGCACCTTTCAAAACCTAGGTTACAAAGTGCTGTGCAAAAAGAAACAACAATACATCATAATCGGAGAAGCAATAAGCAGTATCAAAACTCAAAATAGAATACATGAATCACACATAAAAGCACTTAGAAAACAGATAACTCTGAAAGGCCTCATACTGTTTAAAATAATATGACGGGGCTGAATGATACATCACACAGCCACAGTCCACATAAATAGCACTTTTCTTGCTCTCTCAAGATCAAATAGAACCACAATCCTCTCATTGCAAGTGATTAGTAATAAATATTATTACCAACAGCTGGTACCAACACAGAGTCAAACATGATGTCATAGAGGTCAGAGTTCAAACTGGCTGGAGCCGAGGAGCCACCCGCAGCCTGGGTCATCATTAGTCACAGCACAGGAAGAACCAATTGACATTACTGAGTCATTATTAGTCTTTAAAGACGGGGTTATTTGAGGATAAATTGGTTAAAAGCACAATCGTCATCGCAGTGATTTGTTATGATGACAGATCAGTCAACCACACGATGATGTCATCCCTCTGGTGTTGGCTAAGAAAAATCCATGAAAAATGTGATGCTAAGGCTATTTTTAAGAGTGAAACATTTTTGCCTCATAAAAGTTTCAGGATGTTGCCACTAACAGCTTTTGTAGTCAGGCCCAACTTCCGTGTTGCAATGATTTGTAAGTTATTTTGGGGCATTATGGTTAAAAATACCTCCAAGTACAGACGCTCTCCTTCACTGTGTAAAGATGTGCCACAGCAAATCCAGCATCCTCTTTTTCCCAAGGCGCTAGCACGAGTTATGTTTAGATCTAAAGTTGAAGTCACACAGAGGTCACGACCTCGAGCAGACAGCGGGTCACAGCCTCGGTGACCTGTCTACATTTTCTCCGTATACATGTTATTATTCAGGTATGCAGGGGGGAGACGGGGATCAGGTTACAGTGAGCTACTCATTCATCAAGGCAGGCAGAGAGAGACAGTGTGGAAACAGAGACCACGGGATGATAAATATCAGCAGGAGCTATCTATGAACCACAATATTAAACACACAATGTGAGGGGAACAAAAAAAAAGATTTTGACAAAAAGTGCCAGGAAATGAGAGAGCGATGTGGTGAAAAAAGGACACGGATACCAGCAGAGAGCCTGTCGGACCTGAGACTTATTGGCACAAATCAGCGCCGTCAGCCCCCTGGCTTACCAACCACAAAACCTGCAAGCTAATTTATAGATCGGTTCAGGTTTTCCGTGACCGACTGGAACCTCTCGCTCTATTTTAAAACCATTTGGGAAAGGAGAAGTTGTGTCTGCATAGTTATTAGCCCATTCTTTTTTTGCCATCTGGGTTGTAACCCAACCCTTTTTACCGAGTATTCATATTGAAAAGCCTTTATGGTCTTTTATCCCACTTTGTATGCTTAAGAGAGAAAACCCATGAATGCATCTTTAACTAAGTGGCAGTTTATCTGTAATGATCTCATGAAAATGCATTCACTTGAAGCACTTCTGCAGCAATGCGTTGTTTATTCCAGAGCATCTCTAATGCTTCCTCTCCTCCATACATTCAGCGCCTCTGAAAAGCTCCCAAGCTGCAGATTTAGTTGCAGGTATATGAATATTCAAGATCCCAACAATTTAAGCACTTTATGAATAATGCTGGCTGTATACAAAGCCATTTCCTGACTCACTGCCATTTGTCATACCCCCCCAAACCCCTCTGCCGTGTTTATTTTTCTCTTTCAGTCGTTCTCCATCTGCCTGTAGGGCAGATCCAGAGGACGGCTTCTTCAGGAAGAGAATAGACAGATTTAAACACTGCTCACTGTCCTGGCCGAGCGCCCGAGCCTCAGGATGACTTCAGGGGCTGGAATTTAAATCCCAGGATAAGGACAGAGAGAAAAAGGAAGGGGAGGAGGAATTAATGTCAGGTGAGTTACGAGGTAACGACAAAGATGAGACGTAGCAAGACGGATGACCAAGAGAAGAAATTAGGTGGAAAAGGCTTAAAAGCACTCTTAATGATACTTCTACTGTGTCAGTAGTTTTAGGGATGGCCAGTGAAATAGATATCTATAATTTCACAACTCAGCAGTGTTACTGAACTTATTTTGTGGAGAAAGCTGAGTGAATGAGAGAGAAGTTGAGATAGCCAATACCTGTACTCACTCCTCTTCTTCCTCTCTACTCACTTACCTTCCTCTTTTTTGTCCACTTGCTTGGTAGTTCACACACTAAGCTTTCCAACCCTCCTCTACCTCTTCTCTCCACCCCTCAATGTCGTACCTCCACTACTACGGTGAATGCCCATCATAAACGACTAGAAATTCCTGCCTATTCATTGAGTATTAAAAGCGACTGATTTGCTGCACAAAGCATGCTGGGATACCTGCAATGCGGACCAAGCCGGTGGCGTGACACTATGCAAAGCTGAAAGAATTTTGATTCAGTCAAAATTACCTTTTACCAAAATCACCAGCAGCGTCTCTTTCAAGACCTTACTGTGTCACATTTTTTATGACATCCTAACTTCATACTGTATGTTCTATAATCGTTATTCTGTGCTGTTTTTGCAGTAACTATAAGAAATTAACCCACACATGGATGGATTACTGAATGGACCTACCAGGCAAAGGCCCATGGGCCTAAAGTTTTTTTGGGGAGTCACTCAAATTAACATGTACTCACCAGAAGAGAGACTCAAAATGACCATGACTGTGAACTTGTACCGCCTAGAAAGTGTACATGGGCCCATTTATACTACAGTTTGGGATCTGTGTCAGTTTGGCTTTCCATGCTTGTGCATTTCTTGATCCACACTCTTTCTTCTTCTTCTTCTTTCCTCTACATTTTTTTCTTTTTGTCCCTCCTTTTCCCTTCTCCTTATATGTCTTCTCAAACCAGCTACAAGTGCATACTCCACCAATTAGACTGGAGTGTGAAACAAGAGACTATATTTTTTAACTGGGGCATGCGCTGTTTGGCAAGCCTGTAATGCATACAGCCTGTGCGGTCAAAATTTCTGGGCTGCATGTGGACGTCCACATAGGGGTCTGTGCTGACCATGGTGGACGTGGGAATATGCAGGAGCTATAAATTGGGCTGCTGTCAATGTAGACACAGAGACTTTGTAGTTGTTTTTTTGTTTTTTGGGTTGTTCCTTTCGCTATCTCACCATTCACAATTAGTTAAAAAAAACATTTTAGTTGTGAGCATCTTCTCCATTACCTCTGAGCACTGCATGGTGGGGGATAAGTGTATATAAACAGCACAATGAGAAATTAACAATTTTTGAGTATATTTACTTTATAACTTAACCCAATGTGCTTGGCTTGTAATAAGTATGACACTCTTTTTCTCACTAGCTCTGATTGTCTCTGCAAAAAGTTTGTAGCTTCCAGTCAGTTCAGTCTGTAGTCATGAAGCAAGAGGAAGCATTGTAGTACTGTAGTAAGGTTGTATTACTTTACATAAACATAGTCTGTGTTATTCTAAATAATCCCGAAAACACATGATTATCATGGGAACTGATTCTTCAGTAGAAAATAGTTCCAAGTATTTTGGGTGAACCAACCCTTTAAATTGATCTCAGACATCATCATCTCCACTTTCCCATAATGTCCTAACAGATGTACAGACATGTGTGCATACATACACATATGATGTATTGTACTACAAATACATAAACACACACACACACACAAACTGATATACAAGTGGAACCAAAAAAGGCATATTTACTTATATTCTGCACAAAAAATGTTTACCACTGCACAAGACTGTTTCCCTTTAGAATAATACAAAGCACATGTGGTTGTTTTGCTTGCAAGTGCAGCTTTGTGTTCTTATTTAGATGGTTTAGCTCTGGGATGATAGTATTACATTGTGTATACCCACCTGCTCTATGAATTCTAAAGCAGAATACTTTGCAGTTCCTCTGTGCGCAACGTTTCTATAGTGATGTGCATGCAGCCCCAAGTAATTGTCCTCCGGAGGAATTATGTATACCCTTAATAAATGTGTGTGTGTGTGTGTGTGTGTGTGTGTGTGTGTGTGTGTGTGTGTGTGTGTGTGTGTGTGTGTGTGTGTGTGTGTGTGTGTGTGTGTGTGTGTGTGTGTGTGTGTGTGTGTGTCTGTGTGTGTGTGTGTGTGTGTGTGTGTGTGTGTGTGTGCTGTCTCTAGGTAGATTCTTTTTAGCTAGTGGTCCCTTGCAGTCTCATTAAATGCGCTCTCTGGCAGGGAGTGTAGCGCTGCACATTCTCAGGGTGTGGTGGTGCCGGCTTAAATTTCACATTTCTATGAGTGTGTGTGCGCAGCAGTGTGTGTATGTGTGAATGTGTGTAAATGCATGTGTTTGACTGCTTATTAGCTCTATAGATGCCATTCTGCTCTTGGTTTGATCCCATAACCATCCAGTCTTTGGCCTTCCACCAAACTCTGGTTTTAATATCCTCAACATACACAGCACAGTTTTTTGACCTGCATGTGCGTGAATGAGTGTGTGTCTTGTGATGTGTTTATGTGCAGCAGGCACAGGTCTTAAAGTAAAAATGTGCAGCACGTTAAAAGGGAGCCTGGACATCAGTGTAAAGCACAAAGAAATTGAAAAAGCAGCCGAGGTAATTTGAGTCTGGAAGCTTTGTGAAATGTTGGCAATGGGGGAATTATTTAATAAAATCCTCTTCCTGCTTGTGAACCTCTATCCCAACGCTTTTTTCCTTTGTTATTTTCCCGCTCGCGTCTGTTGAAAATCTTTCTCTCGTCTTTATCACGTTGTATCCTTCCCTCCTCTCTTTGTCTCTCCCTCTCTGTCTGGTTCACCTCAGTAGAAGTTTGTCTTTTTCAAGTGTCGGTGTGGAGACTGCCACTCTGGCGCTACTTGTTGGGAGCATCTGACAAAATAGAGCCACAGCCGTAGGTGTCAAAGGCCTGTGATGTCTGAAGCAGCAGAGTATAAAGCTCTCAGGGAGCAAGAAATACTTTGGCCCGTGACAGTGACACACTCACGCACTGTTTAGATAGGACAAAGTGACAATGCTCTGCATGCTAAAGCTGATATTCTCTGACAACGCTGGGTTATGAGAAAGTCAAAAAGTCACTCTTTTTCAGCTTTGAGTGTATCTGCAAAAAGTTCACAAAGTCAGTCACTATAGTCTGCAGTCATGAAACAAAAAGAAGGCTTATTATATAACAGGCAGCAGGGTTTTGTTGTGGTTTAGAAATAATAAACCTCCCTTCCTAAGTATCATTGAGCAACATGTCAAATCTCTGCCAGAGCTGTAACATCAAGCAAGTAAATGAGTAATTTATTTTTCTCCCAAACAACGAAGTATCATGTTACCAGCATTTTTATTTTCTTTTTGGAAGAGTTTAACATTATCAAATTAAAGTCAGTGTTCCATAGCATAACTCAGAACATATTACCTCTTTTAACAAGGAAAAATTTAACAAGAAGCGTCTTTTAAAAGGAGAATTATCTTGCCAAATACTCTTTTCATTATTTTAAATCTGAACATACAGTAATGCTTCAAGCAAATTAGAGATGCTCGTATATAATGGAACACTGTGTTTTTCAAAATACTTTTGCTTCCAAACTGTTTTGGCTTGTGAAACCATAAATTGAAGCAATGTCCCCCTTCGACCCATAGTCATCAGCTCTATATGTTTATAGGTTTATGACCAGTGTGTGACCATTTTTATAGGAAAAAAAAGATAGAAAGTATTAAAAATAATAACAATGGTAATATGGTAATAATAATAAAAATAACAATAATAACGTTGAGGAAAAGAACTTATTTTTTTCTGTTTTCTAATCTTCTCAATCAACATACAACTTCACATATCACCGCTTTGTCAGCAGACTTTTGCATCTATATATTACACACTAGGTATAACCCTGCATCTGCTGTTTATGTTTGGGATGACGCATACAATGTTGGGATTTCAACAAAAGCTTGTGGTCAGGTTTAGACAACAGAAGCACGTGGTTAGGTTTAGAGAGAAACATCATGGACTGGCTCTACTTTCATGCAGGAAGCGAACGCTGGCCTCCTAGGTGAAAGTCCAGGGTTAGCTGGACTCATCCACCACCTTTCCCGTCATCCTTATAGGGACCTACAAGCTCCTTATAAATTTCTGTTGTCATTCATTAAAATTTTTATTGTGTTCTTGACAAAATATTGGCATTTATTGAAAAACAGAAATATTTTCTTTCCATACACACGTGGACAAAATTGTTGGTACCCTTTGGTTAATGAAAGAAAAACTCACAATGATCACAGAAATAACTTGAATCTGACAAAAGTAATAATAAATAAAAATTCTATGAGATTTAACCAATGAAAGTCAGACATTGCTTTTCAACCATGCTTCAACAGAATTATTTAAAAAAATAAACTCATGAAACAGGCCTGGACAAAAATGATGGTACCCCTAGAAAAGACTGAAAATAATGTGGCCAAATGGACATGTTAATCCAAGGTGTGTCCACTAATTAGCATCACAGGTGTCTACAATCTTGTAATCAGTCAGTGGACCTATATATAGGGCTACAGGTAGTTACTGTGCTGTTTGGTGACATGGTGTGTACCACACTCAACATGGACCAGAGGAAGCAAAGGAAAGAGTTGTCTCAGGAGATTAGAAAGAAAATTATAGACAAGCATGTTAAAGGTAAAGGCTATAAGACCATCTCCAAGCAGCTTGATGTTCCTGTGACTACAGTTGCACATATTATTCAGAAATTTAAGATCCATGGGACTGTAGCCAACCTCCCTGGACGTGGCTGCAGGAGGAAAATTGATGACAAATCAAAGAGACGGATAATAAGAATGGTAACAAAAGAGCCCAGAAAAACTTCTAAAAAGATTAAAGGTGAACTTCAAGCTCAAGGAACATCAGTGTCAGATCGCACCATCCGTCGTTGTTTGAGCCAAAGTGGACCTAATGGGAGACGAACAAGGAGGACACCATTGTTGAAAACAAATCATAAAAAGCCAGACCGAATTTGCCAAACTACATGTTGACAAGCCACAAAGCTTCTGGGAGAATGTCCTATGGACAGATGAGACAAAATGGAACTTTTGCCAAGACACATCAGCTCTATGTTCACAGACGCAAAATGAAGCATATCAAGAAAAGAACACTGTGAAACATGGAGGAGGCTCTGTTATGTTCTGGGGCTGCTTTGCTGCATCTGGCAAAGGGTGTCTTGAATCTGTGCAGGGTACAATGAAATCTCAAAACTATCAAGGGATTCTAGAGAGAAATGTGCTGGCCAGTGTCAGAAAGCTTGGTCTCAGTCGCAGGTCATGGGTCTTGCAACAGGACAATGACCCAAAACACACAACACACAGCTAAAAACACCCAAGAATGGCTAAGAGGAAAACATTGGACTATTCTAAAGTGGCCTTCTATGAGCCCTCACCTAAATCCTATTGAACATCTTTGGAAGGAGCTGAAACATGTCGTCTGGAAAAGGCACCCTTCAAACCTGAGACAACTGGAGCAGTTTGCTCATGAGGAGTGGACCAAAATACCTGCTGAGAGGTGCAGAAGTCTCACTGACAGTTACAGGAATCGTTTGATTGCAGTGATTGCCTCAAAAGGTTGTGCAACAAAATATTAAGTTAAGGGTACCATCATTTTTGTCCAGGCCTGTTTCATGATTTTATTTTTTTAAATAATTTTGTTGAAGCATGGTTGAGAAGCAATGTCTGACTTTCATTGGTTAAATTTCATAGAATTTTTATTTATTATTACTTTTGCCAGATTCAAGTTATTTCTGTGACCATTGTGAGTTTTTCTTTCATTAACCAAAGGGTACCAACAATTTTGTCCACGTGTGTATATGCAGGTCTCTCTACAATTTATTACATTATAAGTCACTCTTAATGAATTCAGTGTGGGTGTTTGTGTGTTTGGTTCCCTTGAACTAATATACATATGTCTCATACATACACATGAGATATATCCACTTGTACTTTTGTTAAAGCAGAGAACGTTCTGTATTCAGCCATGTGTTAAATAAAAAACTGGCACTTTGAATAAAAGCCAATCAATAAAATACATTAGGACCTACAGATGAGCTGGATTTGGTTCTGAACAATGCAAGTTCTCTAAACTAAGTAAATCTAAGCACTTGCAAGCTCATTAGTTTGACAAGGTCATACGTGAGGACTCAAATATGTTTAGAAAAGATAAAGATAGATACTGAAGTGGACTGCATGAGCGCAAGAGTAGTTTCTGCCAGCATTTTTTTCAAGATGACGATCATTCTCTTACTACTTGTTTTTGACAGATTTCTGGGAGTATAATTGCAAAGGGATTCAAAGTTTAATGTAAGGATCACTATGTATAAAAGCATACTAAGTTGCAATTGTATTAGATACACTTAGCTAAGATTAATTAGTCTTATTATGGCTATGAAAATAATTCAAATATTATCAAAATTGCCAAGTGCAATATCCAAATTGCAACAGCTGCAATTTTTTAATAAAGGTAAAATAATTATTGTTATTGAAATTATTATAACTAAATTATTATTATTATTAATGAAGCATTGTGGTGCTGCAGAGATGCCCCAGCCTACAAGTCGTTTTCCAGACAAAATCACTGATTGACATTTCAGCTCAGTGCACAGCTCAATTGTATTTGTTTGTGGTATAGGTGTGAGGTATTTATTGTTAATGCACGGTGAACATCCATTATTCGATCAACATCGAGTGACGACCCACTTCGTATGTATATGTAAATTGTTTATTCTAAGGTAACAAAAAAAACAGTTCTTATTTTCAGGTGATTATATACGGAAGATAATATCCTTATTATATTTCATTTCTGCTAATATACATATATCTCCCTAAATCCTACACACTGGGCCTTTTAAATGTATTAAAATTGTTAAAAACACACATTTTAGATAGATTTCTAATAGATATAAAGCAAAAGTTAACTATGGTGTTATGAGATTAAGACATATACAGTGTCTGTGTGTGTCAGGAAGTGCAGTCTATGTGAGTTGAGGGGTGCAGGCAAGGTTGGTGTAAACAACCACTGAGCAGCTGTGGCAGAAAGCTAACATGACTAAGAAGGCGAAGCAGTGATGTGGCGAGGCAACAGCAACAGGGCGCAAATACACACACAATTTGACACTCTAACCTTCACAACCACACATACATAAGCACACTTGTACTCGGATGTGAGCACTCACACTCACATACCAGGTGTGCACTTGACACATGGTGATAATGGCGTGCAGGCATGACTAATACACCGAGCCCTCACTGGTGAGAATAGGGGTAAGCCTGGGCATATGGACATCATCACTCATACCTAGAGAGCGAGCGATAGCGGTAGGAGAAGATCTATGGTTTTCGATGAGGACCCGGGCTCTGACCTCTCAGAGCCAGACCACATTACAGGCAATCACTTACTCTAAATAAGCACACCGAGGGCTGATTAAAGGAGAGAGATTGAGCGAGAAAACTCAGATGGATGTCTGAGAGAGAGAGCGAGAGTTTAAACTACATGAATCATTGTGAAGGTTGGGAGGAAAGAAACATCACACCTTCGTTAGTGGTCGCTCACTCATCTGAACCAAGAATCGAAATAAAGCAGGTAGCGCCTGATGGGACCAGAAAGGTGGTGTCCCAATTTATTTGACAGCGCCCTGGGCTGAGTCACCGGCATTTTAAACTCGCCTTTTATCTTCGGATCCGTCCTTTCCACAAAAGGGCCCCATCGCTCAGCGACCTCCCTGAATAAGATAAGCAAAGAAGATCAGAGCGAGATGAGCAGGGGAGAGGGGAGGATGAAAGGATTAAAGGAGGGGAAGTGTTAGATCTATCTCTATAGGAAAGGTGCTGTCATTACACGACGACCCCTACTAGGAATATTCAGGGTGAAGCAGCTCTTGCACCGCGGGGGCGTACAGGTCTAGCTTTGATTTGAAGGTGTGAGATACAACATACTCTAATAAGCACTCTGTATTTGAGAGCATTTTTGTATGCTCACACACCAGTATCATACCCCAAGAGATATGCTCAGATATAAATATTTAGCTACGGGGAGAACATGCTTTGTGCGACACTTACTCCAGCCGTGGATGAACTTTTAATAGTCAGAATCTGCAGATACAGAGTGTGATTTCATATTGATTGTTAACCACAAAGAGCACAGTGCAGCTCTGTGGATGGCAGTGTCAGTCAGTCTGTTGATCAGTTCTCTGCTAGACTGAAGTATCTCAACAACTGTTTGATGGATTGGTATTAACTTTTTAGATTCATGCTCCCCAGAGGACAAACCCCAGAGGACAAAGTCCTTGGGTCCTTTGCAGAAACGTACGCTGTCATCGTACGTTTCTGCAAATAATTGATGTTACATTGATATGTTTCATTGAACAGAATGAAATGCCTTTATTGTCAATGAACAGCTGTACAATGACATTTAAGAGCAGCTTCGGACAGGGAATAAATACAAATGAATAAAACGATTAAAACAATTAAATGATCCACCCAACAACTCATACATAAAAACTAAACTTGCAACAGCAGTAAAAAAATATATATAGAGTCATAAATATCAAATTAATGTTTCTAAAGTGACATTGTTTTGGTTACATGTGTATGAGCTGACTTTGTTATCAGGAGGTGAAGAGGCTGTAGCACGAGACCTACATGTAGGTGAAGCAGCTGCCAAGCTGCAGACAACTGTGTGAGACCAACAACAACAAAACAAGTTGTTTGTTAAGTGAGACATTGCTGCATTTCCAAAACTGCAGTTCTGCCCCCAAAACTGAGTATTTCAAAGAAAACACTTTTCCTGCGATAATCAAATGGATTTTGTGCCTAAACATAACCACACATTAACCACAACCTAGCTGAAATGTAAAGAAGATCCAACATATTCTCTACATAATAACATACTAATGTTACATATCAGAAACATATAATGCTAACATTTATTTTGCTGATAGGGTTTGTTGATCTCCTGACTTTACCTCCTTCGTCACTATAAAGTTGACGTGTGTTTTTTTGTGAAATATTTTCCAATCTGTTTGATGAATTACCATGAAATCTGTATGACTTTGGTGATCCTCTGACTCTTCCTTTGGTGCCAACAGCAGGTCAGAGTTCAAGGGTCAAGGTTTCGAGGTTTGTTGTGCAGACTGGAGAATTCAGCAGTCCAAAACAAGACATTACAACAATACAGATTTAAGACATTAAAACAAATACATAAGAACAAGTATCGTCTCTCGTTGAAATAGTATCAAAGTTAAGAACAGTAAAAGAAGAATTTATAAGAATGTCATAACAAAATACCTTTATACACACACACACACACACACACACACACAGAAAACACACATGCACATACACACACACTTTCGTAAAAGCTTAAGTGCATCTTCTTGTGCACGTTTTGTTTAATAGTGCAATAGCAGCAGGTACAAAAGTATTCCTATACTGTTTAGTCCGGCACCCGGGGGCCACAAACTGATGGCCAGAAGAAAGAAGCTGAAATTCACTTTTTAAGGGATGGGAACAATACGATACAATACAAAGTTTTCACTTATTCGATGAAATTTGTCAACAACTACTTGATGAATGGGCAAATTTTTTTTTTTCGAACACTCATCGTTGATTTCCTGACGCCACCATGACATTGACAGTTGTGTTTAAGTGAAATGTCTTGACTATTTGTGGATGGATGTTGGAGGATTTCAGACATGCTTTTGCATCTCTGGATTAATTGGAATAACTTTTGTCATGTTGCATATGCCAGCATGCTAACATACCAAAATAAGGTCATGAATATGGTAAACATAATACCTGCTAAACATCTTAGTACATTTAATATGTATGTTAGTACAGTATGCTAAAGCTCAAGTACAGTCTCACGGAACAGCTAGAAAGAAGCCCACTCTTGTTCAGCACTGTGTTTGGCAGAAGAAGAGCACTGTTTGTACAAATTATGACTCGCATGACAGGTTGTGTTTTATATTTTGTATCATGTGCAGGATGACATCTGTGGAGAGGAATGTCACTGATCTGTTGTGGCAGAGAAGTTTGGAGAGAATTTAGACGGCCGTCTTCATCTCAAGCATAAAAAAAAATAGTTTCAGCCGACATCATGAGTTTTGAGTTATGTCAAATCTGCAAAACACCACAGAAAAAAAAGCATCCAAAGCCACTGCAAACAATGTGTGAGGGTGGGGTGTCCAGGGGCCCAATAACTCTCTGTAGATAGAATATTAACATTCAACTTGTTTTTAAATTGGATGTTACATTTCATGACATCTCTTGTCCTCAAACACAACTTTAGCATTACAGCATGACTTTAGCAGTCACGCTGTAATGAGGGTGATTCACTGTTTCCTCATTATCCATTTAGTTTTCTGCTGCTCAACCAATAAGCGCTGGCCTGTAAGTTTTTTTCCAGACAAAAACTAATGGCTTTAGTTTACTTATCTCTACTATTATTTCTTGTATATGACACACACTCTTGATTCATGCAGTAAACCAGATTTTAATTTGCAGGGTAAACCAGAGGTTGTCATGGGAGCAGTGTAATAGACGACAGCAGTCCTAATAGGAAACATCATTCTCCTTCCTCGTGTTCAAGGGTGAGTCTTTGTTAGCCAGTCGGGCCTAATAGAGTAATTTCATTACTCTGATTCTCCACAATGCAATTGTGTTGTTAGTAGTTATGATTAAATACTTTCTTTTTTTCTGTGAGATAAAAAAGGCTTGTGCATTAATAGCTACAAATTTTATTATTTGTTGTGACGCATTTGTGAGACGTCAGTTGAAGTTATCACGGTTAACTGAAATCAGCAGCTTGTTTGTGTGTTTCACTCAGCGTTGTGCCTAAAACAGAGTGTGAATGTGCTCCACTGATGCACTGTATCTGCACACTCTAATATGAGGATGCTGTAAATGGCATACTTCTGCTAATGATGTGCCGCCTGGTAATGAGGGTAAACAAAGTGTTTCGTTTTTCACAGTACACCCACCTCCATGCAGTAAATATACACAAAGAGGTGCGTGGTGAGAGGGGGGAAAATAAGCAAAAAATATTAGCTGCACAGCGGTTTTGTACCTGTTGTTTGCACTCACTTCACTTTATGTTTAAAGCCTGACTTACTTACCCATCTAATGTCACAGACTGTGCTACAATAGCAAACGAAAAGGGTTTTTTTGTTTTGTTTTGTTTAGTTTTACACATACTGTATAAAAGTTTCTGGCATTGTTGCCATGGAAGCTGCACATCTCTATGGCCTTATTATAAACTTCCTTTCATGAATCATTTGTAACAGTTAACAACAACAAAACAGGCATAAAACTATGTCAGTTGGAGTTTAACATAAATAATATACAGTAAATGAAATACATTTGATGAATGACCATCTTTTGTCTTTCGACTCTGAATCAATAATTTCACATGTAGAATTTCTTTTTTAAGAGCTATTGTATTTTGTTTTTACATGTAGTAATAGATTGACCTCTCATTTTCTATCTCACAATTCATTTTCCTACTTTACCATTTGCAGTTTTGGTTTTAAATAGATTGATTAATTAGTAATTAAGTTAAATGAGGTCCAGCGAACAGAGTCGATGTGTGTGGGGTCACTGCTAGCTCAGCCCCCTCTCACTCCCAGAGAGTTATAATACTCCACCTGGGCAGAGTCCCTGGCTTTTATCATCTGTGTGAGATGCACAGAGTTTTTCCAACGAAACCCATCTGCGTCATTGTTATACGCTAAGAGCAACAGACGTAGATTAAAGAGTGTGAAAGTCTCTTCAGGGTGGGTCGGAGGTAAAGTGGATGGAACCAGCAAACACAGAACTTTGACCAAAGAGAGACCGGTATGTGAGACCAGCAAACGCCGCTACCTCTCTGGCCACGTTTGTGGCACTGAAAGCAGGGTGTTTTTTTGCTGACATCCTCTGTGTTTTCCTAACCATAACCAAGTGGTTTTGTTGGCTAAATCTACTTGCTGATCCCTTCTGCACCAATGCAAAAGGCATAATTTTAGTAACACTGGGTTTCTGCCTAAGCAGCAATATATGACGAGTAGGTTTAGAGTTGTTGGTATTTAAAATTTGTTTTAAAATGAAATGTCCGATAAGATTTTAAAGTCAAAGATTCATCATTTACAGGATGTCAAGTTAAAAAAAAACTAGAGTAAAGAAATTGGCAAGGCATTCATATTTTTATTATCTATTTCAGTTTTAATTTTTTTTTCATTGATTGCATATTGTATTCATAAATATGTAAATCCTTGTTGACATACTTTGTACTTTTTAATGTAAGTACATCATTTTTGTGGTCGATATGGAAATATACAGTATAATTCAGTAAATTTATTAATTGAACAGAATTGGACTATGAACAAGTCCATAACTATTTAAGTGGCATGTTTGGACTCAAAATATCTGTACCTGCACTCTCCCAACTTCCATAACCTGCAGCCAAAATACTGAGTCACACCTCAGGATTAAGTGTCTGTTAACCTATGAGCAGGATTATCAACAGGATTATGTCTGTTGCATTGATTTAAATGTTAAAGAAGTGAAACCTGGAGAAAAGTGTTTCATAGGAGTTAGTGATGGAGACGAAACATCCCAATCTAATTCCAGTAGGTGGCGGGGGGGTCTGATAGTTATATCTGCTTCCACAGGTTTATCATTGCAGACAGAGAGAGGGAAGACAGGGTGGGGTGGCCGGGATTAATGTGCTCATTATGAGGAGGATTCGGCTTATTACAGTTTTGACGCTGATACATGTAATCCAGCATTCTGGTAATGAAGCTGCAGCCGACCTGATTGGCTGTTTTTAATTGCTCTAACAGAACAGAGCAAATACGACGGTCATGTCCTGAAGCTCGGTGCTGTGTGACAGTCCATATCCAGCATCTGTAAACAGTTAGCTGTGAATACAGTGTGTTTACTGCTGACAAAAAGACAATTAATGGGATTAGTTGCAGGGAATTTTGGGCAGTAATGGAATGAATGGGGTCGATTTATGGTCAGAGTTTTAGTTTGAGAAAAAAAGAAAGGAGAACAGTGTAAGGGCTGTTTGCTGAATGGGCTGCTATTCTGTCAGTCTAGACGAGTTGAGCACTATGACCCCTTTTCCCCCTTGTTTTAAAATGTGTCTCATATCCAGATTGTAGCTAGATATGATTTACCCTGATTACATTTACACCTGGTGTTAATGTGTGTCCAGTGTCCACATTGAAATCCAAACGCTCTGTAAAGCTCAAACAATCGAACGTCACTCCTCTCATTTGCAAAGACTCAAAAACAAAATAAAAAAAGAAAGACGGTAGCCATCTGTGAAACCAAGCTATTGTACGAGCTTTTGCTCGCTTTTTGAAGCAGGAGAAGGGAACCATCTTTGGCAGCTGAAATGCTGAACAGATGAGTTCTGCTGCGTTGTACTGCTGTTATTTCTGTTGTCGTCAGTGTCGCCACTTTCCAGAGGACGATATGGAAATTAGTCAAGACTTGTAGGAGAGGACAGTAATGGCGAGCTTTATGGATGAAGACTTGGTGTCACACCTTAATATATTCATAAGCTTTCTTGTTGGTAGCTTAGCTTGCCAACTGGCTAAAGGCTAGTTGTTGTATGTGGACTGAAAACCAGCGTGGTCTCACTCCCAGGGCGTCAAAATATGCTGCTTTGGCGTTTAGCATCTGTGGTGATGCACCAGGCTTTCCACCAACTCCAATGTACACCCGTTAGTGTACTGCTAGACACTCAGAGAAACTGACATAGATTAAACAGCTTGAAAGTCCACTCAGGATGGGTGGGAGGACAGGTGGATGGGTCCAAGAAATAATAGACTTTGACCCAGGAGACCGGTGTTCAATACCAAAAAACAGCAGGTCAATGCCAGGTGTTTTTTAGCAACAAACGCAATATTTTCCCATCATAACCAAGTAGTTTGTTGCCTTTACCCTAAGTGCCAACCTCTTCTTACTGCCACGTTTGTGCCATTCAAAGCCAGGTGATTTTTCTTAGCAAAATCCACAATCTTTGCCTAACCAATACCAAGTAGTTTTGTTGCCATAATCTGAAGCATCAACCTCCTCTCTGCAAAAAGATACAACCCAAAAGGCTGCACCCAGTATCATTTTAGTAACGCCCAGAGCTTCTGCCAAAGACGCAGAATATGACAAGTAGGGATTAGATCACGTTTTCAAAATGCAAATGCATTTACATTTGTGTTCTGTATGGTTGCAATACGGGCCTGACTACCCTTGGAGGGGGTTTATCGATCAGATTACAATCCGTCAACGTATTTTGGGTGCATTTTCATCTGTACTGTCATCTGGTCAAGCACTAACTGATTGCAATCCTATCACCCAAAACACACTTTAATGCAATGTAAAAAGGAGCTCTTTTTCTAAAACTAGGGATCCTACTATTGTTTATAATAAACAAAAGCATTATAGTGACTATACAGTAAAGACATGAAAGGATATCTGTAAGAACCAAAAGTTCTCTTTTTTTTTTAATTACAAAATACTTCATGGAATCTTATTGGCATCACTTTTTGATATTATTATTATTATATCATGTAAGAACATGACACATCGACAGTTACATTGGCCACACACACAAAAAATGAATGCAGTGTTGAAGAGAAAGTGCTGCTGCAGCATGTCACATCTGGTAATGCCCTCATGGTGCAGTTTAACAGCAGGGTGATAACAGGGGTGACTGTGGTGAAGGGGAGAGCAGGCAGTAGTTTATCAAATGTTGAGGGGGGAACAGCAGCAGCGATATGAAGGTGGTGCTGAGATTTGGAGGACAGTCGAAGCAGGAGGAGTAAATGTACTGTACAGGCGCATGAAGGCGGCGGAGGAGGAGGAGGAGGTGAGGGAGTGTGTTGAGATAACAGCGGTGATGGTGGGAGCAGGAGAAGAGTTTATCTGAGCTGCTGAATGTCCTCCATTGTTGAGGTCCCGGCTTGCTGGCCTTCACGCAGATGTGCTTCAGAGGACAGAGATGGGGATAGGGGAGGAATTTGACAATCTGCAACGCTATCTCTCAATCTTCACCCGCAGCTGCTACCGTCCCTCCGCCTCCTCCCTTTGCTCCGCTGGAGTCTGTGAAGCCATTTGAAGTGTCACTCAGTTGACATAGTAAGAACAAAGCACACACAAAAATGCAAAATAAGAACTAAAGATGTTCAAAATGGTTAGAGAGGTATTTCTATCTGTATTTTTGAGACAGATAAATATTTCTTATGAGTCATCCTTTTAAGTGTTTTATAAGTTGTAAATAAGTTCTTTACTAACGTAATAGGTTCGGTATACACCTTTGCAAGGTAACCTCTGTATTTTTCAACCTTGGACCCATGTTTTGGAGATAACGTTTTTAACTGACCCAGTATTGAGCAAGACTGCTTCACGTGGCAGGTTTTTTTTTGTTGTTGTTTTTTTTTTTGAGGATCCATTCAAATGAACTGTAATTTTGGCGTGTGTAGAGTCAACACATTTTTACATCGAAGTGTTTCTGTCAACTTTGAAGTGTTTTTCCATTAACTGTTTAAATAGAGTCCGGGCTATCTGTGCTTAAATATAAAGGATCTTACTCTTTTTAAAAAATGGTCAATCCTTTCCACAGTTGTGTCAGACACTTATAATAAACGAGCCTGTCAGTATTCAAAAGAAAAGCACTTTTAGAAGATGAAAAAAATTGCTCGCAAGAATCACTCGCTCTCGCTCAACATAGGACTAAATTTTAGAAATTGTTGTCCCCATTAGTGACTTAGACAAAAAAACATGAAAAAAACAGTTAGGACTAGCAGTACGCCAGAAATGACCCCATCATGTTTCAGAAACAAAACTTCATTTTTCAATATCTAGAAAATAATTTGTATTTAAGAAACAAAGCCTAGTCATTTCACTTCAGCTGTCTCAAGTCAAAGTCAAGTATTTTATCATCGGTCGACAAAAAAAAGTTTCATGTCCTTTAATTTGGGTGAGTTCCCCACCTCTGGAAAAAGGTCTGTATGACAGCGAACTGACATCGTATTTCTGATTTTCCGACTTGTTATCAGCACATAAGTCCGTAGATCTCCATTACCGCACAATCATACTGATAAATATTTAAATTTTATTCAAACATGTAATTGGCACTATGTGGTGTCTGTTCAAAATGAGAAATTTATTAGAAAAATGTTTTCTCTTTGGATTGAGCATCAGGAAACAAAACACTTCTGTAACAGAGCAAAAGAAAAGTTTAATTTCCTAAAACTGACAGCTTGAACCTCGGACTCACTGCACCTCATATGCTGTCAAACTGTTTGGAGGATATGACAAATCTCATTGAAAACCACCTGCCAGCTGAGCCCCTGTCCTATAATAAGTAACTTATTTTGTCCAGTTGCTATGGACACAGATGGCACGGAGCGGGGCAGCGGTAATAGACAGAGGAGGTTGGTGGGAAAGTGAATCCGTATGTGTGGATAAAGGTCTGTAACTGTGACACTGCAGTCACTGCTTTGGTAATAGGGTGGCTGGCTGGTAGGTAACAGACAGCAAATAAACATCAGTGTCAGTCATGGGGAAAATACATCAAAAATGGGAGGCAAAAAAAATATTTTCCCAGCACCAAATAAGAAATAACAGTTTAATACAACCTGGTTTTGCCTATAATGCATATGGGTTATTATGAGATTGTACTCACCAAGTTATTTAAACAAATTCTCTGTCTTATTTGAAGAGGAAAATGAAAGGAAAAATATATTATCCCAATAACCTGTTGTAGATTAAGTATAGACTTTGAAGGGTGGATGGTAACACTACCAATATTATATGTCCAAGTTTCCCTTAGTTTCTTCAAGCAGAATATTCTTGTTTTAACAGGAAGTAGAGACTTTTGCCAACTGCAGGGAAGTAATGCTGATGCCATGCAGTAAAGTGCTGAAAGACCGTTACACAAAGTCCTTGTTTGCTATACAAAACAATCTTCCTGTGCAGCGATGGATCTTTATCAATATATTGGCTGAATCCAGATGTCCAGAAACCATGGCAGAGCTGCTGATAGACAGGCCTCAAATCTGTCTTAATTGTTGCTGTGGAAGTGTTCATCATATTTGTCATATTTCTTACGCAGGTTGATGCTCTGCTCATCTGCACCTGCAGATAAAAAGCTACAAATCCTATGTGTAGGCTTGTTTTTGTGACTGAACATAATCTATTTCAATACAACCTATAGACTACATACATTCAAAAACAGAATTTTTTGCCAATTAGAATACAATGCCTCAATATTTGAGACCTTTTTTTGTTTTTCATTCAGCGTTCTTAGCCTGTATACTAACACTGCACAGCCTTTATAGGGTAGGCTGCAATAATAAAATGCCTTTGGCTTCCCTCTATAGCTAATAATTCGACATATGTGGTTAAAAATTATCTCTGGCCTACAGGATTCAAGTAGGGGTTCAATACAATAATTGTTTTAGACATTCATAGTAAGTTTTTGTTTTTTAAAAATCCTACAGAGTCACTGCCGTATTGCAATGAAATGCGGGCATTTAAATCAGTGAAATCTGGTGAAGTCTGCATCCCAAGCGGACTCCTTGAAAGTCTACAGAAAGTCTGCTTGAGGTCCCATGTGGACTGGATAAATAGTGGATTTGGACAGCTCTTTGCATTCGTGGTCTTCCTGAAATGCGGCAGCAAAGTTGCCTTTGAGTGCACTCAGTTATGGTGAGTGTTTTGTGCCTTGTAGGACTTTGTTGTTGTCGTGTTTGCAGATCTCAGCAGTTAGTTCTGTGAGTACAAGGTTATTATCAACAGTGCAAAATTACAATCATAATAGCCACAAACCGACCTTCAAAGAAATGAACAAATGCAAATGTAACAGTCAAGCATTTGATTGAATGCCTCCTGGACGACGCTCTGGTAAACAAAAAAGATGTATGAGGAATTCACAGGAAATTGTGAGCGCCCATCGGGAAATCATACTACCTTCTTTGATTTGTTTATTGAATGGTCATATAATACCCTCTTCTCTTTTGGTCCCTGTCACCTGCAGTATCTTTTATATTTTTTAATTATCACAGGCTAACTGTGGGTCGCCCCCTGAGAAATAATAAATTCACCGCTGATGCTTTGTACCTTAAGCAATTAATATAATGAACAAATAGCACTTGATGTTCTCATGCCAGGAGATTTTATTTTGTTTTATCAACTTTTGTTGATCTACTGATGTATTTCTGATGATTTGCATGTCATGTTTGTTTTATCATTGTTGTACAGTACGTCATCATTTTTGCTTATTATTTACTCTGTATTATACACACAAATACATATGTTGTTCTTTATTCTATATTGTAAACATGAATATATACTGTATCTTGTTCTCTCTTCTCTTCTCTTCTCTTCTCTTCTCTTCTCTTCTCTTCTCTTCTCTTCTCTTCTCTTCTCTTCTCTTCTCTTCTCTTCTCTTCTCTTCTCTTCTCTTCTCTTCTCTTCTCTTCTCTTCTCTACTGTTCTCTACTGTTCTATTCTATTCTGAGCTTTATGTTCATTCACCCTGCACAGGATACTGTGTGGTTACAGCAAAACAAATGACTTTTCAAGGGATTTCACAGTTGCAGACAATTTTACAGATGGGTATATTGTCCCGTATTTAAGAAAAAAAAAAAAATTTACTTGTGCTAGTTTGGGTGAAAAAAGGGTAGTGTATGACTAAAATCACGTAGCGTCTTTAGGTGTGAGACTGTGACTGTAGTCTTTTCAAAGCTGTTTTCAAAGTCCTCTAGTGTATGGTAGGCGGAAGGTGTAACAGAGGGTTATACTGCAGGGATAATAGCGTCTCTCCTTTCTATTATAGATATGAAGTGCTGCTGAGGGGATTGTGAAAAATGGGGAGAGAGTATTGTTAACTATCAACCAGTTTGAACAAAAAATGAATATACATGGAGAGATTCTGTTTTCTTCTTCTTATCCGTGCATTTATGAACATTTTACTGGTTCAACAATGGAGCCATTGTTCCTGATCTATCTGCTGTGATTTAAATGTAAACCAGGAAGCGCTGGTGTTTCGTGGTCCTGTGAGTCTGTCACATGGTGAGCACAGTTGTTCCATTTACACGCTGTGGCCTCAGCGGAGGATTAGCTGTACAATAACAGACCCTGTGTTACGCACACACACACACACACACAGACAGAGGCATATCCCATAATGAGAGGAAAGGACAGATGAAGTGTTACCACCTGTTAAAGATCATTTCCAGTCTCAGCCTCATTCTCCCATCAGCTCCTCTTCCTTTTTTCCTGGTCACACAGAAAAAAACAACTATTACCAAGTCACCTTGAGCGGCGACACTTTCAAAGACTGCCACGTCTTCTCCCACAATGTCAACTCTGACCTCCTGACAGCACGGCTGCTATTGAACTAACCACACAAGCAGGCATGCGGTGGCATACAAGACATACACTAACAATTGGATAACATCCCCAGCTGTCATGTCGCTTTCACCTTCACAGCTGCTCAGCCTTGGTGTGTACGTATTAGGCTAAGCCATGTGAAGCATTGTGCTTATGTCTGTGTGTGTATATGAATATATATATGCACAGCCACGTGTGCTTATTGTGCTAGTGGCACATGTTTTTTAGCCTTGTTGCCGCAGCTATCCAAAGCAGATTTAGCAGTTGCCTTTGCGGTCAGGAGAAGCATGTGCAGAGAGTTTATTTGCAGAACACAGAGACACGCTGACCACACACACTAACAGCTAAAAAGGGAAGAAAAAGGAAGATATGGAACAAAGAGAGGAGCAGATTGGGTGCTGGAGCAGAGAGGAGCGGGGCTCACTAAGCCACGCCGCTCGGCTCTTTAAGGGATGTGGAAATGAATATGAGTCTGCCACGTAATCAGCTTATCCTGGGACCTTGCTCGGCGCCTCCCTTACGCAACGCTCACACCATCTGAGAGCCTTTCATTTAGTTTTCATTTAGCGGGGCCGAGAGACTGATATACCACATCGACTGGCTCGCCACAGCTGTGCTCAGCCACATACATCCTGCTCTAATCACGCCTGCTGCTGTACGACTGTGTGTGTGTGGGTGGAATTGAGAAAGGCAAGGGGTTATGAGAGGTTGTGTGCGTGTGTGTGAATTTTTGCTCGAGTGTTTTTATTGTTCATCTGGAGATTGTGTGTGTGTGTGCGTATGTGCGTGCATGCATGTGTGTGTGCTGCATCAGCTGCATCCTGCTGCTACAGCGAGAACGTCTTTCCATCTTCTTGTAAGGACTGAAATACTACATGCTTTTTTGACTGCTTCAGTGCGTCACCAACTTACTGCTTTAATAAATAACGAATAGGTCACGTTTAAATGTTTCTGCCTTTGCATTAATGCATTTATTTAGTTCAAACAATGGCATCATCACCAGCCTTTAAATAAACATGAAGTGGATCATAAGCATGCAAAAAAAACCCCGAAACCTACTGTTAGTTTATTATAGACAGGAGCAGTCAGATTTCCCCAGTTCCCCCTGTATGCATGATGTATAACTGGAAGTCACAAGACATCACAAGTCTGCATTTAGTGTCTTGATTAGAAATGGTTAGTTCTGACTTCGTGACTGTCCACCCGTCACTTCTTTTTGGCAGCAGTGTGGGTAAAAAGCTACTCTCATGGGATCTGATTTATTCTTGGCTCCAGCTGCCTTTTTCACTTTATTTTTTAATGAATTTAACTTTGCAGATACACGGTTTGCTCCTTAACCCACTGAGCAACCATGATGCTTTGCTTCAGCTGCTTTTATGAAACTACTTAAAAACACATCTTTTCCAGAAGTCCAAATAAGCACTTTGTTCTCTCCATCTTTAACAGTTTGTTCAGCATAGTGTCGTCAACACCGTCTTTTCTATAGTGAACAACAGAGGTAAATTTAGGACAGTTGCAGCAGAAAATCGCACATCTTAGTAAGTGTCTCAACATTTGTTTTTTTTTCCTTTTTTTATTTTGATGGGAAGGGGTCAACTGTAGTCAATGTGCTGAATCTGAAAGGTTACAATAAAGCTTTTCACTTTTAGTTCTTAATTACCGTATATAGCAACACATTAAAGTGCAGGGAGTATATGTGCCAAGCCTCTAGATGTTTCTGCTGGGAACAGGCCGTTGAACAAGTCTTGAATGAGAGAGCATTTTATGTTGTAATTGCTGGAGTGGATAGGCAGCATGCTGACGGGGGGAAAGGACCGCTAACTTGTATTTATCCACTTAAAACATCTGAATACACTTTCTGTGCAGTGCTATGATTCATCATTTAAAACCAGCTGCCTCGTACAACCACTGTTTTGTCGACTGGCACAAGTCAAGGTTAGCGTTTTGTTTGGTCTCATTAAAGCGAGAATCTTATGAAAAAGGGAACTACACAATTTTTCTCATATGATGAAAAGTTGAATTAAAACTCTAAGCAATAAAATGTACCCTCGCTCACTGAATACTTTAACTTTTCTGCTGCTATTCTTGCTTGGTCTGGTATGACCAGTAGCTTGTGATGACTAATGGTAGAGAAGTTTTTTGGATAGATATTGCTGTGAAAGTGACTGTGAAACTTACAATCTCGTAACTTTCACTCTGTGGCTACTTTTAAGCTAAAATGTCAGTGTCTTGCTTTAAATGTTTGTGCCAAAGATGAATACTGTCTCACAACCCTGTCTCCAAGAGGTTCCATTCATACGAAATCATTTTCCTGATAATGACGAACCTAATCGCTGCAGTAAGGCTCCTTTGTGCGGTTAGAATAGTGTGTTTTTATGACGTACGATTGATGCAGACTTGCCTGGATCCAGACCTTTGAATCTGCCCAATCCACGAAGTTAGATATTAGATATCAGGACCTGAGGACCTAAATTTGACTATAAATGTGTGGTGGCAAATACTTATTGCAAGACCAGATATTTTGCCCAAAATAAAAAGAAAATCATCAACATTTTTCAGCTTGCCAGATATGTTAATTAAATCATTTGAATAGAAAACATAATTTGGCAGCATTACAATTCCTTCAAAATTTAAAAAATTGCAGCTGCAAATTAGCTGTCTATGAATGAAATGACTGGGAGACAGCGATGGCATCTGTATGCAGGAGTGAGATGAAACGAGTACATTTACTCTTTATTTAGCACAGCCTTTGATCATCTGTGGCTTCACACCTGTCAGCTGACAATACAGTACAAGCGCTGACTAATTAAATCACTTGTTATTTTCGTGTTCCTTATTCAGGGTCTGACTTTTTTTTTTTTTTAATTGCATATTTTATTCACAGCTGGATTAACCCACTATGACCCCCCTGGGCAAAAATGAGCTGTGGGCCTTTCTGCAATTTGTAATCCAGCCTTGTTATTTTGTTTTAAATTACAGGATAGATCTTTCTACCCACTTTCTCTAGACAGTGAGGACATTCAAGCCTGCATCCTTTTTGCAGTAATCGTGCTTTTCTAACAACTGTATTTGACCAAATAATACCATGTAATGTATGTTTGATTTGAAGTGCTTAGTGCATTCTAGGAGTTATTTGGGGATATTTGTGATGTTAAAGTTTCTTGGTGTTCCCACTTTCCCTTAACTCACCTCATCTACTTCTACTTAAAGTTACATTTAGCCACATTTCCTAAAATGTCTTGAGAGTCCCAAGAGACGGGGTGTAAACTCACTACATTCAGTGAAACACATAGCCAGCTTACTGTGCTCCTTTCTTAAAAATACAACACATATGTCATATAGCTGCACTGCATTATGGTTATTACATCTGCTGTCAGCAGAGATTTTGGCCTCCGCTGCTTTCACAGTTTGCTGTACTTATCCTGTGGGTAATTGTTTGCAACAGGTGCAAAGGTGTGAAGTGTTTTCTCTTTGATTCTGAGGAGCTGAAACAATCCTACAGTATTTTGGATCGTTGCACAGGACAATGCAACACTTTGTGTTGCATAGCAAGCTATAATGCAGCTGTTATTTTACAAATACACTGAAAAACACTTAAGGAGACACATTTATTTTCAGGTAGTAGCGCTGAAAGGACTCAAAGTGCCTCTCCCTAGACTTTTAACACAATTTTGGAAAATCATTTGACATCTTTGATGATAACTGATGGATAACAGTGAGCAGAGAGAAAGGGACTTTAAGGACATCTTATAATGTCCCTCATTCATTCATTATCTGTAACCTCTTATCTAGGTATAGGGTTGCTTGGGGGTCTGAAGCTGATCCCAGCTAACATTGGGAAGGGGCGAGTTACACTCTGGAGAGGTTGCCAGACAGGGCTGACACATAAGCCACCTTTACACAGCCTTTTCAAGGCGAGAATATAACACTGTTATGCCGCCTCGTCATTCTGCATATAACGTCTGATCGTGGAAAAGGGGCGACAGGGTTGTCTTGTTTCTGAGCTGGGACTAGACATAGTAATTGGCTTGAGGTCTGTGTAAAAAGTAAAGCCGCAAAGATGTGACCATGGGTGGGGGGGTGTGATGCTTTGATTATGTATTATGATGGCAACCAAACTGCGGGAGATTTCAAAAGCAACTTTTAGCAATTCACGGCTAAGAAGAACAGCAGTCGCAATTGGCCGCAAACTGGGAAAATGATAAGATTCGGTAGCTCCTTACCCTCCGAGCAGAGGACAAGATCAGCTGCCATATAACATAGAATGTATATGATTGTTATTGACGTGTTATGCTTTTGTTATTGTTTAGGCAGCGCTGCCGATGCATTTATCGCACCAGACGCTGACCCTGTTGTGTTAGATGTCACTCCTGTCATAGGTCTTTTTATTGCAGGATGCCACGATGCAGTGTATAATCACACACTGGAGTGAAATGATACCGCTGTCGTTTGGTTCTGTGTAAAAATGCAGCGGCGATACAAAGAGGGGACGTTGAAGTATCCTTATAGTGCGATGTCTGTGTAAAATTGGCTGTAGAGACAGAATGCCATTCACACAGTCATATTCACACCTACTGGCGATTTAGAGTCGCCAATTAACCTAACCTGCATGTTTTTGGACAGTGGGAGCAAGCTAGCGAACCGAGGGAAAACTCTTGCAGACACAGGGAGAACATGCAAACCCCACACAGAACTGCTGAGCCAGACAGTGGATTTGAACCGTTTGCTGTGAGACGACTAACCACTGCACCACTATTCAGCCAAAAATAATCACACAGATTAGATTCGCTGATGTCAGACTTCATTAGTCCTGTATATTTTCATTTGATCTGAAGTGCAATCACATCCTTCCTCATTAGAAAGCGTCTCTGTGTGACATAACACATGTCACAAATCTGCTGCCCGAGCCCTGCCTGTCACACAGCAGTGATTACAAAATGCTGAGAGTCCACACAGATCTTACTGCCTCCCTGTAAACTGCCATGTGTTTGTGTGTGTGTGTGTGTGTGCACACACTGTATGTTTATCTTGATTAATGAGTACGCCATCCTCGCATGAAGTCATGAATACCAGCGTTTCTCAATTACACACTTGAAGTCTTCCCTATTACCCGATGTGAAAACACAGCTGTACTTTATGTGAAAGTACACTGATAGATCACATAAACCATTGTTCAGTATGACGCCTCCTCTACCACAAACCACCATCACGCTTCTCTTCCAGTAAATGAAACTACAGCATTTACCATAGGAGATGTATTGCATGTGCATCATATAGCTGATGGCACTTTCCCTTAGATAATAATCTCGCTCTCTATACATGAAGCGCTGACGCAAAGACTCAGATGAAAGAGGATTAATTTGAGTGGAATCTCCCTTTTAAACTCGAAGCAGACACCCAGACTCATCCTCCATCCTCCGCTCCACCTAAGTGTGTCTGAAGCACACCCTTATGGTATGCTGATTGGATGTAATACAAAACCTGAGAGCTTTATTAGGGTTTGTTGGGTGTGCAGCCCAGACGAGGATTGTTTCAAGTGATGGCGCACCCACGTCTTGTCTAGAGGAGAAACAAAGACGCCTTTCTGCTCCCTGGGCAGTTTTCCTCACTCTGGTAACAATAGAGCCGTGCTCCCTGTCTCTGTGTGTGTATATTAGGCCTGTCTCTCAGCAGTGAGCCTCAAACAGATGGTTGAAATGCAGAATGTTGTCTAGTAAAGAGAAAATAGAGAGCAGGTATGCCTACCAAAGAAGCAACAACATAAAGTAGCTGAAGTCATATTATGAAGACTAATAAATATGCAGTCCCACTTTTTTGTTTGTTTTATGGTCCTGCTGATTTGTTTGTGCTTTAATAACAGAATGGAGGTTGAAGTGCATTGTTATTGGGGTTTTACACCAGGGGACTCGTTAAAAGCAAACAGGTTGAAGGTTGTGTTTGTTTGAGAGATCAAAGTACCTGTGACAGACTTTTACAAAAGCAGGAGTCAGGGGAAGAAATATGCAGATATCTTTATATCACCATATATATATATATTTGTTTTCACTGGAAACAGTTTGCAGGTATATTATTTATATGTAATTTTTGTAAAACTAAATAAATTAAAAGAAAATACATAAATAGAAATAGATAAGACTTTTAGAACAAAATAGATTAAAAAAAACTTGATGAGATAAAAATTTTTGTGGAGTTGAACAGTCGAGATAATAATAAACAAGAACTTGTATTTCTGGAGAAGTTTTCCATTTTTCAGGTGGACTCAGATATACACCTACACATTATTTGAGGGCCTGTGGGCACAGGTTGACAATATGTTATACAGACAAGATTGTCCTGGTGTGTATAAATTGGACCAGTCAAGGGTGGGCGTCAAGAGCAAAAGCAAGGCCACAGATTGAGATGAATATCAATTAATCAAAAACCATGGAGATGACCATAGAGAGAGGAGAGATGAAGGTGAAGAGGAATGAAAATAAAAAGATTTCAGTGCAAACACAGCTTTGCTCTGTGAACACCATTTACCTGCCTCTAAATGTCAGCTTAGATGCCAAAACTAAATGAGAGTATGGCCTCCCATTTCATAACACTGTGTAAAAGCCTAATTTGGTGCTAATAGGCCACTGTCTGTTTTTATAAGCACTTGCATGCAACCACTAGAACTTTACAAGGGAGTGGTTTTCTCTAAGTGCCTTTGCAAGAAATGCAATTTTCTCCAAGAAGGGTATAGTTAGATGGGTGTGAGGGCAGTGGGGTGAGGGTGAGGTGATTTGGTGCTATGGCTCAGAGTGGAGTCAGTGTCCAATTCTCGACTTAAACTGTAATCTGTAACTAGGCACAAGCATAACATTTTAGAACATAAACAGAAACGCGGAGCTTAGTCATGGTGTGAAGTTACTTTAGCACTACAGTTCCATCAGTTCAGGTACAACTCTGGAGAAGATTGTAGATGCAAGTTGTCCTGTGAGTTACTGCAGAGGTCTTTAAACTGTTGAAGCAAATTGTGGCATAAAAACTGTCCTGCCAATCTTGGAAGCCATGGGCTATCAGTTTGTTTCAGCCCACTCATGCAAATAAATGTTGGCATTGTATGTTTCTGCAAACCGCCTGACATTTGTACGTTTCATACGTATCATATTGTTCTGAGGTCATGTAGCATATGAGCTATTTTTGTCCTCAGGAGGTGGAGGGTGTGTTAGATGGTGTTTGACCTTAAACAAGACGCTTTCCTAGCTGTAAACCACTGTTCGAGAAAAAAAAAACTGGTTTGTTTTTAGTGACTCATTGCTGTGTTTCCAGCTGCTTTTTAGTCCTCAAACATGGATGGGTTTTTTGGGGGCTTTTTTTGATGTTTGTCTGCGTTGCAGCAGCCTCCAGTTCCAGTCCGACTGGCGACCCTTTGCTGCATGTCATTCCCACTCTCTCTCAGGCCCCTTTACTGTCATCTCTCTAGCTGTCCTTCAAATAAGCACAAAAAAAGCCCCCCCCAAAAACATTATAAAAAGAAAAGCTGAATTGTCGTCAGACCTATAGTCAGTAGTTTTCGGCAGCCTCTAGGCCTGACAAATGAATCTAACATAGAAGTGCCAAAAACTGCAGTTTCTCTATTGGCCACTTGAGGTTGGCTACAAAAGTGAGTCAGTGCACACAGACCTCCATCGTAAAATGCTCAATAATGCTCTGACGACAAATGAGACCAGAAAACTTCCAAAACCAAAATCTTGTCTCATTGCCTATCGATTCTGCGTTTATATGCAGATATCGCTTTATGGAGATCAACATAAACGTGCAATAATGGATTTTTTGGCATGTGGGGGCAGCAAGAGCAATCAAGTAACATGGACATTCAGTCACAGTGATGTTTGTGTCCACCTGGCAAACTTAAGCCCAATGTTTACTTTTCTTTTTGCTCTGATTTGTCTTTTTCTAACTCCTAAAGGACATATATTGCTTTTAAGGTGCTCAATGCTTCATTAATTCACCTGCTAGCTGCTAACTTGGACTGTCTGTTGGTGGTGTACAGTGGATTTGTAGAACTTTTTGTGCTGGAAACAGCTGGCCTCTGTTGTGGGACGTAAAACCAAATCAATGAGATGAATGATGCCCACACACTTCATAGAGCCAAGGCTTTAGCTGCATGTTCGTTTAGCGCCTTTTTACGCGGAAGTCATTCAATCTGTTGTCAAATTAAAATATTGCTAAATGTAGCTTTAAACAAAAAAAGATGAATTTGTGATGCTTTGTTTCTTGCCCTATGAGAGATATCATATTAATTCTGAACATTGCTGGTGAGGAAACAGTTCTAGTGCAATCACCAAATTATTAATCACACTGCTGTGATATCACACCGGTAGCTCCTCTTCCCCTGACAGTTCAGACTGCTGCTGGAAGGATTATGCTAAACCAGTCATTCTGCGTTCTGTATTTATAGTGAAATGTTTTATATATACGAGCACAAATAGATAATGCAACATTATTGCTTTCCTTATCCATCTACGGTGGCATACCTCAGACATTATGAGCAGATAAAAAATGAAATTCATGACAGCAATGCTGTGATTTGCTCGGAGAACAGTCTGGATTTGATTGTCTTATTTTGTGAACTCTGCTGCACAATCCACTGCCAATAAGAGGCTGACATCACAAGTGAGAGGTCTCTACAGTGCTGATCTTTTCTTTGAAGAACTTGGCATCCTAATATAAATGCATGTGATGTGTATTAGACTTGGTAATTCCGCCTTGATTTTACAACTAAAAGAGAGAAGAAGTGGAGGAAGGGAGGGGAAGAGACAAAGAGGAAGGCAGAGCATTAGAGGATTATCTGATGTTCTTGCGAAATGAGAGAAAGAAATATATTCATATTTTCAAGGAAGTAGAGGAATAAAAGATTATTCACATTCTAACACCCACTCTTTCCCACACTACAAATGTGATTTACAGTCAGTCGTTACCACTAGCTTCGGGTTATAAGAGAACTGGGGAACTCAGAAATGCATTATCATAAATAGAAAAGCGCTCTGCACCTGAAAACACAGAGAAGTGCCATTAAAGAACGTGTGAAGTCTCTGACATATCTGAATAACTAGCAATAGAGAAGCCAGCAGCACAATCAACTCTCATTCCTCTTCTTTATGAAATGTGTCATTGCGTACAACCACTGCTGCTCGTCTAAGTAATTGTTGGGAAAAAGGAGTAATATACTCCGACTAGAGGAGAAATGTGCAGAGCCCATCTTCAGCTCTCTGGATTATCAGCAGTCTCAGTCTTGCACAAGAGGTGGACGTATTTATTTTTCATGATGTTTTGGAGGTGAAAAGTGCATTGCAAAGCAATAAGTCAAAACAGGAAAACAGCAAAGCCTTTGAGTGTGTGTGTGTGTGTGCGTGTGTGTGTGTGTGTGTGTGTGTTTGTGTGTGTGTGTGTGTGCGCAGATGGCACCTTAGATGACGTTTCTTCCTTTACTTCAGTTTGTCAGTTTTTTTTTTCTCTTCCTTCATCTGTGAAATAAGCCGTGTTTCATGGACAATGTAAAGTTTAAAATGATCAAAAAAGTCCATCTGATGAACCTTATTAAGCTTACGAAGTGTTTCTAGCGATGATTGTAATGTAACAAATGACTTGTGTCCACTCACAGGAGGTTTAGGGCATTTCAAGAAGCTCCAGGACCTGCGAGACAAAATGTATATAATTTTGTAAAGTGACGTCTATAAACTGACTTTGTCTTCAGGAGGTGGAGAGGATGGTGGATGGATGACGCCTAAGTGAGATGCCTGCCAGGTGTTTTTTACAGAGACATCAGTGCGTTTCCATCTGAGATAGTGTCACAAAAAGCGGTGGTATTATACTGAAACACTGCTGCCTTTTCAGTAGGGATAGTGCCACGAAAAGCGCCTTTTTTTACTGAGACATTATTGTGTTTTCAGCCGGAATAGTGACATGAAAAGCGGCTGTTTTTTGCTCATTACTGCATTTTTAGCATGTAAAGTGCCACGAAAAGTAGAGGGTCATTCTTTTGGATCATTGCTACTTTTTTAGTTGGGCTAGTGCTAAGAGAAATGGCTATTTTTTACTGAGACATTGCTGCGTTTTCAGCTGGGATAGTGCAACCCAAACTGGGTATTTTAATCCAAAAAGTTATTCTTATGACTAAACGTCCCAAAGAGAACATCACCTGACACAGAGTTGGAGAACTTACATGGCCCGAGAGGGCACGAAACTCTCCTGGTTGAATCATCAGTGCAGAAGGTCAGCAAAGGTGTTACATCTGGTTCTTTGATAGAAAGTTGAAGATACAACCCAGAGTACAAAAAAACTTTGAGGAGAAAGTAAACTACACTGTGATGCTTTGTGAATCATCCATCACCAATCGTGATACTTTAAAAACTTTTGAAATTTTATTTCCAATCTACAGCCTACAATTTGTTTACAACTGCACCAAGGAAGCATTTTAAATTTGTTACAGTCCTGATTTGCACTTCTGCAGCTGATGCACGTGGATATTGTAGAATCTAGATCAGACAAACCTCACCAAACAAAACGTGATTTCTCAGAAACTTCTCAAAAAGTTTAAAAAGTGATATTATAACCCTTTAGGATTATTATATAACCTGGGAGAGTCCCAAACTCTTTTGTTTACCAGCTGTTGACCACAGCCTCTGTTTGGACAAGAGAAGTTCATTGACCTTCTCTCTTAACACTAATCGTCAGTCTCTCATTGCAACGTGAAGCCTCTGACATGCAGACTGCTCCCTGCTCATTTGTAAAATGTAACACCTGCATTTTTCAGAGTGAGGCTCTAAATAAGAAAACCCACCTTTTCATCTATATCATGAATCCTTATTTTCCCCTCACACAGACATCGTAAAACGTGCCTTTATGGCTTCACTTTGTCTTACAGGTCTACACATGTCGGGAGAGTGTGTGTATGTGTGTGTGTGAGGCAGGTAATTGTGTTGTTTGTGCTGAAAGTCCTCTCTTTGACGTCTAACTTCAGTGTGGTCCATAGTTCTGGTGACAGGTACATTAGTGCCCACATACTGGCTGCAGGGTGGGAAACTAAACAAGGAGCAGATCAATCATTTGGTCCTTTTGTGTGGAGCTTTAGAGAAATGGTGTTTCCCAAGTCCCCTTACCCTTTGTGGATTTACCTTTGTAAACCGTCCTTTTCTCTGATGTTTTCCTCAGAGAAACCCCCTGTCAAAATCACGTAAGGTCAAGGCTGCCAACACTGATGCAAGACTTTTTTTTTTTTTAAACAAGACAAAATAGTATTTGTTAAGTACCGTTAGTGTTTGTTTTTATGCCTTTACAACTCTCATCACCATCAGGGGGGTACTACTGTGCTGTTACCAGCATATAAAAGCATCCACGTGCTGCATGTTTTGATACATTGAGCGGTGAAAAGTAGTTGAACTATCTTGCTAAAGCTGCTGTCACATTGCCATGTAGCAACCACCCTGACATCCGCCTTCCTGTAAGAGCGTACTTCAAAAAGGAAAAGTGTTTTTAATGGTCCAGGGCTGTGACGACAGGTAGGCGCTTTGGTGTGCGTCTAACTCAGTGCTGTGTAAAAAATTCCCCAAGGAAATTGGCATACACAAGACATAAGTAGCTGCATACCAAAGCAAGACAACATAAATCAGTGAAATTTCCATGGATTTATTCATATTTGGACAATAACCAGTAATCTGATGTTTGGTAAAAATGTAATCTCAGGCTCAGTTTTTCTTCTGTTCATATTTATAAGTTTTTAGCCCCGTGTTGAACAACTCCAGGTATTCAGAATAATTTAAGGATAAATGGTTCGGTTTGATACAGTACAATTGTGTCACAGTTTGGTATGTATTGGGCAAAAAAGTAGAAATGTCAGAGATATTTCCTTGACTGAAATATTTTGAATTATTATTATCCGTATTAATGTTATTATAATCAATGTATTTATTTATTTTATTTTTGTTTATTCATAAAGTATGATCTTTTTTGACTTTGAACAATGATGGAGCTAACTTCTTAGCAGCATATAAAACAAAATACACTCCTCATAAAATATATAATGCAGTATTGTAGTTCTAAACAAATAAAAACAAAAGAAACAATTTTGTTTTTGAAATGCCAGATAAATGTTCTTGCTTTTCAAAAAGTCCAGTGGGGCCCTGACACTGTGGGCCCCTGGGCCTGTACCCGGTAGGCTTCTTCAATAATCCATTTATACCCCTTCTGTTGTGTTCGCTGTTGTGTGAGACACACAGAGCTTTCCCCCAACTCCAGTATAAATTCCATCCTCATCATTATTAGACGATGAACATAGTTTAAAGAGTGTGAAAGTCTACTCAGTGAAGTTATGAGGAGAGGTTTAAACTCCGAACTTTGACTCAGCAGACTGTTGTTTGAGACCAACAAACGACAACATCTGTTGCGGCATTTGTACCACTCAGAACATGTTTTTCTCGTGAGAAACTGCTCCTTTCAGGTCTCATTCGTGCCACTGAGAGCTAAGTTTTTTGTTTGTGGCATCTGCAATTCTTTCCACACCATATCCAAGTGGTTTAGTTGCCATAACCTGACTGCCAACCCCCTCTTACCGCCTACCCCTACATCAAGTTACAGCGCAAAGACTGCCCCGTCATCCTTTAGTCACGCCAGGGCCTCTGCCCAAGTGCCAAAATAAGTAGCAATGAGATCACATTGGGCAGATGGAATTGAGGTGACATTACAGACTAGTTCTGGTGCCTTTTCACAATTATATTTCACTAATAAAACAATTATACACTCAACTTTGGTCAATTTCACTCATCAACATCCAGCAAGGGACCAACATGCTGTATAACAGACAGTATCACTATTCAAATCTCTTGTGTTAAAGCCCCCTGACTTATAAAGGATTAGATATGCACAAAACCAAGGCAGTGAAAATAAATAGCTCACTTGATAAATACATCATTCAAAATGGCTCCAGCCTAAAAATATGATTCATTGAATCATTTATGGGTTAACAATCAAAGTTGTTCTGCAGGCATAAGGCAGCACGGCGGGACTCGAAACCTCAGACAGCCGCCTCAGTGAGCAGCTGAGAGAGAAGAGAGGGAATGTAAAAAGAAAGAAGCATTACAAAGATTGTTGTCTCCAGCCAGCCTGAAGATAGTCTTCTACTCCCTGTGCAGTGTTTTTGCAATTTAGGGTATTAGTGACCTGGTGTTTTATGATCCGAGACATTTGAGATATCGGTTACACAAACTATAGCCAGATAACACTGAAAATTGGTTCCATAACAGATTCTCGAGTAGAGAAAGAGCTGTGAGTTTGTGCTGTGTTTCTTTATAAAATGCAGATTTTTAATGCTTTGATTTGACTATTGGTTGCATAAGTTTGACTATGTATGCAAAATTCCATGTCAAATAGCAGGATTAGCTTCTTATTAAGTAGGCGAGACCCGGAGCGGTTGTGATTAAGACGTCCTTCAAAGATCTCCTTCACACTGAAAGACAAGTTCATACGAGGTTTCTGAACTGAAAGGGGTGATGATAGAGTAAGAGAGGGAAGAGAAGGGTGAGGACGGCACGCTCAAGCAGGCAGAAGCAGAGAGGTGAGCGTGAACCATAGCACTGCGCTAATGTTTCCTTTCAACCCATTAATCTCTCGCTGGCCACGCCGCACAAACAGGGCCGGGATGAGAAGGGGGCTGTAATCACACAGACTAAGCTTGCCAGTGGCTGACTGACCGTCCCTGGCCTTCTGTCCGCTCCACGAAATCCAGAGTTGAATTCACGCATGCCAGCGTCTGCCCCGACAAACACAGCAGCACATGACTGCAGGTTCTGTCAGAAAATAACTGAAGTCACATTTTAAACTAGTGAATGGCATGAGGCTGCACCGGAGGATATCTTTTCACGCGTGCAGGCTTACTTGAGTATTCCTATACTTACTTTTACTCATGATAGTTAAAGTATATTTTGCTTATAATAAAGTAACATCTGTTATAGCTCAGCCAAGGAGGACACTGGTAATGTTAACACGTTGTGCTGTCATGAGCGAGAGCCTCTCGTCCATGAGTTAGATGCTTGTTTCCTTCTGCACCGTGATACATTTGGAGGGTGTCGTTAGGTAGAAATACAAACGTTCTTGCATGAAACTGCTTACAGCAAAGACTGTGGATTATCATGATTTCTGGAAAGAAACACTGCTGTTGACTTTTTGAATTTGTTATCGTTATTACTTTTTTAAAATGTTTGTACTCTGGACACTACAGCAGAGTGACATTTGGTTCCATTGTATTTGAGAGAAGGCAGGCATCTCTATGGCTGATATCGCCAACATTTGGCAACACACAACAAAACAGTCTAGACTGATAAGTACTACAGCATGTAAGAGGGAAAATCTGCAGGGTTTGTGTGTATGTGTGTGTGTGTGTGTGTGTGTGTGTGTTTGTGTGTTTGGGGGACTCTAAAGTAACATTTTTAATGCAAGATTTGACAAATATGAATATTGAATATTTCACCACAGATTTTTTTTACACATATTTGAGCAATTGCAAAGGCATTTTCTTTATGTCTTGACATCTTTGTTTCCTAGCTAGCTGTCTTTTTGCAGGCGCATTGCTATGTTTTTCGGTATATTACTGCCACAAGCTGTGTGACACCACATACACTGAACAAAGATATAATTGTAACTCTTGCTGATGTCAATATTCAAATGTTAAGCTCCCTCAAAACTTGAGTGGCCTTTAATTGTGACCATCCCAAGGCACATCTGTGTGGTGAGGAGGCCGTGTAATCGGCATCTTGATACGTCCCGCCTGTCAGGTGGATGCATTGCCTGAGAAAAGGAGTGATGCTCACATGGATTCAAAAATTGTTTACATAGAAGAAGTCTCAGATCTTTTATTTCAACTTGTGAAAAACAGAAGCAAAAACAAAATGTTTTGCAAACTGAATTTCACTTCTCCTCAGTTCAAATGTGAACCACATGCAAACCAGTATATATTCCTTTTGATAACACAAGGCCTTAATAGATTGCTTCAGGCAGGAGTCATAGATTGTGTATGGCAGCAGCCCACCACAGAGGAGCGCAGATCAATTAGTTGGAGGAGGGGTAAATGGAGAGCCTCTGCAAAGGAGAAAGCTGAAGATGAAGATGACCTGCAGGGAAAAGAGAGGAGAGGAAGAGCGTAGGAGGGTTGGATTGATGGGTGGACAGCGGCGAGATCGCCCACGGAGCCACTTTGTTGAGATAACAGAGTAGTATCAGTGCTGGGGGACGATGGGAGGGGAGGGGGTCATATCTCTTCCTGAATGCTGGGGGCTCATGTGTTTCTGAATGTGTCTCTTTGATGCATATTCTGTCGATACATGTACCGTACCTCAGCAACCACGGCGAAACACATGCAAGAAACACGGCCACCACCCACACTCTTCTTTCCATACATCCCACCGTCCTGCAGTTGCGGGCTTCAAAGTCCTGAAGCTAACGGGATGGGACCACCACGGTTAGTTAAGTAGAGACATGATCCATGTCCTGATCACAGAGGAGGACAGGAGGTGCAGGGGGGTTGGTGGTAAAAGGAGGCAGCTTCAGGAGAGAGAGGAGGTGAGGGTCTCACATGGAATTGACAGAGACAAAAAAAAGGAAATCAAGGGAGAGATGGATGACAGAAAGGGAGAGGAAACGACGGCATGTCTTCGGAGAGATGTTGGTCCCTTTTGAAGAGGACACGGGTGCTGCTCAATCACAGTAAACTTCAAAGCTCTTCATTAAAGCCTTGCCTGGAGACGGGAGCCCTCCCTCCCGTCTCCTCTCCTCTCTCCCCTCCATCCTCATCCTCCTCATCCTTCTTTTCTTCACTGTCTGTCTAACTCACCCTCTCTTCCTCCCCCCCTGCCTCCACTCAGCCATTAAAAACAGCAGGTAGAGAAGCGAGAGAAAGAGAAGAAGAGCGAGGAAGAGACAAAGGAACACAAAGGCAGAAAGATCAGCCATGCAGGCAACAGAAAGCCACGTCTGTAGAGTCGAATGGGCAATGTCTTTTCTTAGAATCTATCCCTCTTTTGTTGTTGCTCAAGCTCAATCAGCGATGTTGTCTTGCTCTTCTTCTTTTACGGCTTGAATGGTTGAGTCGGAGACGGATGAAAAGGTGTGCAAAGGCTTGAGTGAAGAATCAGAATAGAAACAGAGGCAAATGCTTCACAGTGTTTGAAGGCCCGCCGTGGCAGGGTGATGTGTCACATAACTTATCAGCTGTCACATAAAAAGGTGGTGTTCCCAAAAAGTCAATCTCGGGACTTAAGAATTGAGAAATTGATGTGAAGCATAAAAACAATGCAAAACAATCCCAAAAAAAGAGCTGCGTGCAAAGTTAATACCCATGTTTGATACTCTGACTCTGCTTTCAATTAATAATCAGCTGTTTTTTTATTCGATTTTTCAAACATAACCAGCTTGAAGTGTTATTATATGTGTTCGGTGCGTTTGATCATGGCTGTCTTACATGCATTGAACACATCAGGTCCAATCAGTGTCATGATGAAATCTACTCCATGCCGAGAAAAGATTCAGGGAGCAGCACAGCTGATCATTAGGAGGAGGAAGACTGCACATAGAGTGCAATCCTCCTGAGAGCACACACTTCAGTCTGCAGATAGGGAATCCAAAAGAAAAGAAAGTGTCATTTTGCTCTGATTGGACATGCTCGCGTGGACATCTGTCAGGCGGAATAACAAAAAAACAAGCTTCCTTTGCAGGCAGAGACCCTGTCCGTCACAAGTGATGAAAATGCATCAGTAGCCATGATGGAGGTGCTGACAGAGAGATGTAAAAGAGCAGACAAAATCTAATGAGAGGATGATATAGCTGTATTGCCAGTAGCCAATATTTGCATCACAATGTGGATGTTTGCTCGGGCTCTGCTGTCACATCAGTATTGTTTTGGATATATAAGATTCAAGCTTTTGTTGTCAACGCCGCTCATCAGAAGTACAGAAAGACCAGCATCAAAGCTGTTGTCAGTATATATTATCAATGTAATGCATTACAGCTGCTTCAGGTAACAGTTTTTATTAAAATATATTCACTAGATCTACCTGTATTATCAGCCTATTGTTAAGAAAAGAGCTTTTCAGTAGTTCAGGCAGACACAGAAGTTGTTTTGTAGTCACATTGATCATTTAATCATGTATAACTTCGACCTGTCTCTTAACAGTAGGTAGTCCGTAGAAAAGTTATCATTCTGTCAGCATATTATGATGCTGAGCATTGCTGCTACATGCAGATTTAACTCCCTCCATTTGTATTAAGTCTAAAGATTTATGTGAAGGTATTGAACCTTTAAAGTTTTTTTTTTTTTCAAATTTGCACAAATGTTCACTTGGACTCAACGATGAACTGATTCAAATTTGGTGGTCAAGGTCACTGTGGCCTTGCATCTGTCTCATTCTATTGAAAACAATACTTTAAAAAAGGTCTTGAGGGATTTTCCTAAAATTTGCCACAATTGTTCACTTGAACTTGAGAATGAACTGTTTGGAATTTGGTGGTTGAAGGTCAGCACTGGGGGTCTGATCCTGGACTGCCCTGACTCCCCGTTTTATCAGCAAACTTTAGGATGCTGCCTATACACAGATTCACTGGTGAACCATCTCTGGAGCCACTCTCCTCCCAATGAACAATCAGTTCAGCATCAATCTCTATAAACAGATATCTGCATGCGTTATCAGACTGAAAACCGATGGCCTCCAAGATTGGCCTGGTTAGCCAATTTCTGAATCTCACTTCTCAATTCTAAACCTAACCAATCCAGCTACGGAAGACAACAGGAACTAGACAATCAGAATGAGTGTCAGGTGGGTCATGCCTTCGCCATCTTAGGGAAAGGAAAATTCGGCATCTGGTTAACACAGCAGCGTCTAACAGAAATGGACATATTTGGACAAGAGGGTGGAGCTGTCGAGGAGCGAGAGGAGACTGACTCAGACTGTAGCGATGCCTTGCAAACAGCCTGTCACTTAAGCAGCCCCACCCTTTAATATGTATAAATTTGGGCCTCACTAATATGTAAATGGGTGAGTAATAAAAAAAAAAATCACCCATGGTACACTTGTAATAAACTGAAAAATTGGCTATAGAGGCTAAAACAGTTTTTTGTACCAGGCTGTAAACATGTTTATTCCTGCTGTAAAGTTTGGCATTTTAACATGGGAGACGACGGGAATTAACTCTTTTTTGGAGCCAGCCTAGCCAGTGGCCATTCGAGGAACTACAGTTTTTGGCATTTCTGCAGTTTCGTCATTTTTCTGCCTCACAGGTTGCCGCTTAGTTCTAACAGAAAGGTCATTTTGATCTGATGGTTTGAATTGACAGATTTGTGCATTCTCAGATGTGTTTGGGGAGAAAGAGAGCGGGAGAGGCGTCTATGAAAGAGGCTCTATTGCCCAATGTCTTGTGGATGGTATTGACTGGTGAAGACGGGAGGTTGGCATCAAAGGAGTGAAGGCTGCGGGAAGTGGTGCGTTGGTCTTAGACTGTTTAAAATAAGGTGGTGGTGGAGCAGGTCAGTGAGGTAGGAGGCCGCCTGGTTATGGAGGGCTTTGTGATTATTGTTGTGAGTTTGTTTTTATAATCATTGGCATGTACCCGGGGTTACACTGCCAAATTTAAATGCTTCTTACTGTTTAAATGAAACGTTAAGAATCCCAACACTAGTTTCAAGACCGAAATGAAAAAAATGGTTGTATCACAGGAAAAGTTGGGGTCACCAACATTGGTGCGATTGTCTGTGGGCCATAGTTATCTGTACAAAGCTCTTGACAACATTAGGATATTTCAGTTTGGACCCACGTGGTGGATCTATATACAAATTTCCATCCCTGGAACAATGCTAGCTCGGCTTATAGAAATAACAGATCTGCAAATGTTTGCCTTGTGAGGTGCAAAAGCAAAAAGCCCCATTTTTGACTGGATCTTGACATGATATCAGCTATGGTAATTTGAATGCTCTAGATCAGGGATACTCAATTTGCTTTGCTTGGGGGCTACTTTGGGGAAATGAGAGAAGGCAGGGGAGCCATTATCAGCAGCCCCATACATGTTTACTCGGATTTTTGGACATTTCTAGCTTTAGGACGTTCCTGGTATTTTGCAGGTTTCTAGGATTTTAGGATGTCTCTAGGATTTCCGGACGTTTTCAGGATTTAAGGACATTAGGGGGCAGCTATGAGGGGATGTAGGGGATCCTCCACTGGAACTTATTTTGATAAACAAACTATTTTGACACTGTTTTATGCACCCTGGCACCGTATGTATACTTGAAGTACAAAAGCAATTCTCAGTGTGAATGACTTTATTTTTATTGTGAATTAGAAAATGGTTAGGGGGCCACCCGCCACCTTATGAGGTGCCACATTTGGCCCGTGACTTGTATGTTCAGTATCACTGTTATAAACACTAGACCTTTAGAAAGCACAGCATCTATGAGGCCCAGCAGCTCCGCATTTCCTCTGCAGCTTTTAACCACAGGGAGGACTGGAGAGATCATTAACAGTCAGGGGGGAGCCCCAGCTGTTAATGATCTGTCCAGTCTGTCCTCACCAAAAACATCCTCGCCTCACAGTAGTAGCTTGTGGTGTGGGACAAGCGTCAGTACATCCATCACCAGCAGATTAATGTGACAAAAAAATCCACGGGAGCCCAACTGCCACCAACTGCTGTAATCAGGACGGTGTCTTTACATCACTACAAATTAGTGATTAACATAGTAATTTCGTCATTAACAAATATTTAGTCTGGCTACCGCACAAGTGTACATCATCCCCTGCTGTTCTCCATCTAGATTTGACTTCAAAGACACATCCCCTTCCTTGCCCCCTGGTTTTAACATCCTGTAAAGATGATTTATTTGGAGATATGAGGCTTTCATCAAACAACTGTGCTGTGATTATGAGAACAAAGGCAGCAGTGCAAAGCCAGGTCTTCGAAAAGGTCTGCCGGAGTTCAGTGGCTGAAAAGTGTCTGCTTTCTGGGATGAATATAAAATCAAGCAATAAAAAAGACATAATAAGTGAGATTCGCATGTTATGACTTTCCTGAACCTTTTCATTGAAATGTATGTGTTTTATTATAAAGTTAATCATGCATCTTTCAACATCAAAACTCAACTTTCCTCTTCAGCTTTCATCTTTATGGTAACCATATGGATGCGTCTTAAATCATTTACTAGTCAGTGTGCTGTATATTTTTTGCCACACAGAATACTCAATGAAACGAGTGCAGATGCAGTCTGTGTAACGGAGCCTTAACACCACTAAAAACCATAATTCAAACCATCTACAAAAGTATTTCTGTCACAAAAAACGGAGCGTTCCCATGAGCTCCGAGCACAAATCCATATGACTTTTTGTCCCTGTAGCTTCAGATCTAATTAGTATATAATGGTTATAAACGTTCCCATCACGGGTACTCTAATCAAAAACAAAACCTCCATTTTCCCTCAATGGACCTCCAATGAGCCGGCTGCATTTAAATGAAATGACGGTAATATCATGTTGCAGGCTATAGCCGGGGAAGATGGAAAGTGTGTTGGTGTGTGTGTTGGTGTGTGTTCACACGAGGGTGCTCTGGGAATAGCTTGATTTCCAAATCCTATCAAGAGGAAGCAAGGTGGCACATTGGCATTCATTATCACTCGGCGTTTAATCAAGAAACTCTGTGATTAAGTGGCAAAGTGAGCAGCTTGTCGTTTCTCTAAATTGAGTTTGTCTTGTGTGTGGAAGGTTATATTAAACATTTCTGCTAGTCTGAGTTTTGAAACATACCCCATCAGCAATCATACAGTTTTATGGCAATCACTTTTTTGTTTCTGATAGTTTGTAGAGCACTTTTTTCCAGTGTTGGTCGGTTGGTTTGGTCCACTACTGAAATGTCTCAACAGCCATTAGATTGATTGCCATGACATTTTGTCCAGACCAGTTGCCAGGAGGAAGTTTTGGCATGTAGTTTTCTGTAAACCACAAATATGTTACATTCTTACGTTTTACACGTGTCGTGCCAATGTTTGTAAAATGACTTAATAAAGAGGCAAGATGCCTGCCAAGCTTCAGACCAATTTTCCAAACCAAGAAAAAACAGCTGTAATTAAGCGAAACATTACTTGGAATTTCTGGCTTTCTAGGCACCAACATTGGTGTTTTATAGCAACCTTTTGCTGTTTTTTCAGCGGCTTTTAGGCCCAAAATTGTTTTTTACCAAAACATTGCTGCTATTCCTCCAAGGATAGTGGCTTGAAAAGCATTTTTTTACATAGACATCACTGCTTTCCCACTCAGGACTGTGCCCACCAAATCTTTTTCTAAAACCCTAACCAAGTGATTTTATTGGCCTAAACCTAACCACACATTAGCCATAGCGCTATTGGAACATAAAGAGGCGATTGTATTGAATTTGGTCCCTGGTTCATGGTCCCTGGAGAATGAAAACTAGTGTAGAGATCCCTTTACTGTTCCTGTTGCACCACTATGAGGTTGACTTTTTTAAAATGCTTTTAAACACTCAACAACTGTTTTATGGTTTACGATGAAATTTGGGACAGACATTCATGGTCCCCTGAGTATAAATTCTACTGACAATGATGATCCCTTAACTTCTCATCAAGCACTTTCAGCACATCAACATTTTCACGTATACAGTGATATTTCTTATATCTGTTGATACAGAATTTGTACAGACCCAGTTTCAACATCTAGGACTGAAACATTCAGCCTATAACAAAGTGGCAAAAAGTGCAGTTCCTTAAATGGCCACTTGAAGCCGAGAGTTAACAACCAGTGAGAAGTCACAATGGCTATGTCCATTGTTTTCATACAGTCTGTGGTACACAGGTTTATGGTTCCCATGTATCTTAATGAACTGATGATGACCTGGCTTGACCTCTAGCTCAAACATGAGGCCTCTGAGGTATAGCAAACGTTAATGTACTAAAACACTGGATTAGTATTGTGATTACAATAAACATTGTTAATGTCTTATGTGTCTGCCAACATTAGATATTTGACATGATTTGAGGTTAAATATGTCCTCATTTGTTCGTTCTGAGAAGTTGTTAATAAATGGTACAAGAAGAGTATTTGTTTGGAACTTTTCCACATTCATCCACATAGCCTGTAGTTACACCTCTGACTCGTGCCAATAACTTCAAATCATGTCAGAAAAAGAGGGATAGCTGGATGTTTTGGAGCAGAGTGTTTAGATTTTATTGGCCCTCCATTTTGAGAGCATTGTTGAAATTAATACTTTGATAAACATGTTTTGTTAGAGCTAGGGAGTGGTCATCCTTTGGGATGAAACTATTATTTTACTCACAATATGCTTTGTTCACTCACAAGATGTAAAACTATAACATTTACCTTGATGAATGAATATTAATAATCTCATTATTCCTTATCTAAAGGCTAATTTAGTGTCTTGCGTCAACAAAATATGAGGTTATTAAAATGAATCAGTACTATCATGAAATTTAATTGAGTGTGACATGGGTGAAATTGGTTTCATAAGCACAAAAAAGTTAAATACGACATAAAAAGAGGGCATGAGGCCAATCTTGTGAGCTCACAAAACCATCTTGTTCCTTGTCCTTCATCTAGCCTTATAAATTACACTGACCTGCATGAAAGTGGACCAAAAATGAAACTGAATCAAGACGTAATTCTGCTCTTTGAAAAGTGTGCTTATCAAGCAGGATTAAGTTTTCTGTGTTCTGTTACAAAGAAAGGAAAAATCTATTGTTAGTCTGTCTTGTATAAATAAAACAAAAACAGAGAAAATGCCTTGATAGTTGTTTGTCATCACCTCATATACAGTGTGTTTTTAAGAATCATGTTTCAGAGAGATGGAGGAGTCTCAAACATGCTGTTTTATGGCTTTTGATTGTTTTCTGCATCATGTTTTTCTGGAACAGAGTGCTGGAAAATCTCTTTTCTCATTATCACAATGTTTTAGCAGCAGCCATTACATTCCTCTTCCATCGCAAATGTGCTGTTCTTTATGGAGCAGCGATGACTTAATTGCTTAATGTTTGAACCAACTCAACAACTAACTTACAATAGCAGCCAGGCGTTGCACTCCTAACCTGAACCGGCTCTGTTTATACTTTCAGCCAAGGAATTAAAATCGTTCAAATTCCCCAGTGGATCATCCAAACTAAGCAAAATTGTTGCATAATTAGTTTATGCTTCCCTGCCTAATGTAAAAAGCATCATTAAGCTTTAAAACCTCAAGACCCAAATTACCTATTTTATACATGACTCAGAGCTTTTAAAGAGTGGGGCGGTAATAAAGGAAATGGAGATTAAGCCCACACAAAATTGGTACAAATTCAACACATTGCAGCAGTTTCTTCACAACATTTAGACATGATTTACCTCAAAAGCATCTTTGAGCACTAAACCTCTGATCCTAAGAAGTGCTCAGCTGAGCTCACCTGCCTCACAGCTCTGAGACTGCTTTGCTTTTGGGAAGGCCAGGAAATACTGCTCATGCCGTTATCTCCACAACCTCCTTTTTGACCGGTCAAACCCTAAATCCAGTCCAACAGAAGGACAGATTAAATCAGACAGGCCAGAGACAGGGGCTGTGAATGCCAAGTGTCTCAACATGTCCTTATGCAAAGGTTCATATGATTTCTCAAGAAAAGTTTACCACATGGTTTGTATAACCGGAGTCAGTGTGACGTCACATGTTAGTTGGCATCTTCGTTTTGGGGAAAAGGGGATGTGGTCTCCACAGTGGAAAATCTTGAGTGAGCTTGTTTTTTTTTTTATTATTAATTAATTAATTGTTAATTTAACAGCCTTGATTTCCATTTTGATTGAAGAATATTTAGAGCAAAATGGGGTTTGATTATTTTGATGTCCTTTCTGGTGATTCAAAGCCAAGATATAATAGAAAATTCACCCTGATCACCTTGAATCATGCCATAGGTTGTCATTCTTGATACCACTACCTTTATGCTATCTTAAATGGGTAAAGTATGTGTACTTTCAATGAGCCAAGTCTGAGTGTTTTAGTTGACATTCATTTCTGTGTTTTAAGCCCTCTTGATGGACACCAGCCACTTTCTGTTTAATGTCCAGTTAAATGTACTTTACTGAGTGCAGTTACTGCATTTAAAGCTGTAGGGCCCCATACAGACAGCCGGATCTCACTCCAGGGCATCAAAAAACACTGATTGGTCAGTGGACATAGAAATCAGATATGGATGCATAATGCACACTTAAGCATCTGTATGAGATGCACTGGGCTTTCAACCAACTCCAATGTAAACCCGAATGCATCATTATTAGATGTTCAGAGCAGATGGGATATAAAAACTGAGAAAGTCTGCTTAGAGTGCTTGGGAGAGTCGACTCACGTGACTAACATCATCCACAATGTATTCATAATAGTGACCAAGTAGTTTTGTTGCCTAAAACCAACCGCTGACCCCTTCTGCAAATGAAATGATGAACAAATCACCAGGCTAGTAGATAATAATTATGCATTGTTTGCTTTGTTTTTTTTTTTTTTTTGCATAATGAAGTTTCAGAATTAAAATAAACGGTTCTATACGTTATTCCACTCTTGTTACTGTTAAAAATATATCCATTGTCCCCATGTGGGGACATCTTTGTTTTTTGTTTTTTTATTTAAAAAAACTACTTACTGTTCAAAGAAAATGCTTGCTTTTTTTTATACTTGTCAGGCCTTACTAGTCCCAAATTGCTAGGAAAAACTAAAAATGCATACCAAACAAAGGCTTGGGTCTCAGTGATGGAGGGGGCTCTTGCCCAAGCATCAAAATATGACAAGCTGGGATGAGATCATGCTAGTACAGAAGTGGCTGCAGCTGTTAGAGTTGAGACTGAGGCTTGTGGCAACGACAGCGATGACCAACGCCAGGCAGGAATAAAGACTTGAGGTCAGAGCTTGGACCAAGACTTTAACTTCATCACACTATAATTATCACAGTTGTGTTTGCCAGGCCTGGCCATGGTGCATTGGCCTGGTGCAGTGCAGTGTTGTGTCTGCTCGCTGTGCTGCTGTACTCTGTGTTTGGGTCAGTGAGGTGCAACGTGTCCACCCCAGCCGGCCCGGGCTTAGTCTCCAGCCATGAGATCTTATGAGGACTGACAGCCTGTTTACCTTGGACGCCATTTCCTTGACGTTTCTGCATGGTTTGGCACTGACTACCAGTTGATGGCCGACAGCTTTATTGAATTAGCTCAGCAGCTACAAAGGCAAGGAAAGAAAAAAAAGAGACAAAGGAAAAGATAGAAACTGAGCAAAGGCGTGAAAGAGAGACGAAAAGGTTACAAAGTAGTCTAAAAGCTGTCCACTTTTATCTTAGACTGAGTGTGTTCTCTCTTCTGACATAAACACATACCAACCCCCTAAACAAAACACAAACTGCATATAAATGCTGGTTGCACTTTGACTCAAACTGGAGACTAAAATGGCAAACACATCAGCTGCACAGAGTGGAACGGGCAGATTGGGAAATGTTGGTTACTGCATCAGCTTCAATATAAATGGCTGCTCCTATTGGTTCCCTGCTGCACCACCCCCATGAATGGCTCCTACCCTGGTGGGACGTCTTGTACAAACTGCCTCTGGGCAAATATCACATACCATATTAGAACATAGTGACCCGAATCCTTGGAAAGAGAGTAGAAAGAGGAGCATTCACTTAAAACAACATATCAAGAACCAGAGGTAGCTTTATCCCATCGCTGATGATCAGCCTCCCCTCAGGTTAGATGCACATGGACACAGTTTGACATGCTAACACACTCATGCAGACACTTTTCGGAATATGCACTGATGCATGTTCAGTCTCTCTCCTCCTTTCTCATCCCCAATGGGGTTTTTGCACACATGTAGGCCTTTTTTGAGTATGAACAACTCCATTGTGATGAAGCAGCCTGTAAAGTCACAAGTCAGTGTGGATGAAATATCAACAAAGAGAAGCTGATATTTTATGCATGTTACCTTTCCTAAAACAAGCAGCATTGCAACTCCTGAGGGGGATAAACACGTCAACTTCATCAACACGTTAGTGAACAAGCCGTGATGTGTTTTATGTGATAACTAACTCTCCCCGTTGAGAGTTTCTGAGAGCTTCATGTCGGCCTCACTGTTTTTTTTTATTTCACTCAAGTGTGAGATTAATCCCCATCGTTACTCTAATCTGTAACAGGGTGAGATTAGGGCACTAAAATGATACGGTGGAGCTCATAACCACATAAAGATTACTCATCTGCACATTGATAATCCCCTTAGACTTTAAGTAATGTTAAGAGACCGAATGTGCTGCAGACTATTAAAGGCAGCCCTACATTTTAAATGTCCTATACTCTATTTATAGACACAGAGATGCCCTTTTTTTGAGGGCAGCTTCGCTGTGGGGTGTTTTTGGCTTTAGGGTAACCATAGTAAAAAAAGGCTTACCTTTGAATAATTAACAAAATGAGGCACTTTGTTGAAGACGTTTTTAAAGTAGTTAATGAGCCGTGAAGCAAGGCGTCTGCTTTCAAGTTTTTAGACAAAAACACTCAGTAATACATCCCAGAAGAAATCTCTGCTCAAATGTATTTACAGTATAATAAAATAGAAAGCCACAAACTCCCTGTAATTACAACAGAATGGCATTAGTGACACACTAATTGTGTTTGAAAGGAATAGTTCGACATTTTATGAAATATCATTCTTGTCTCTGTCAGGAGGCGATGAGCTTAGTTTAACGTATAGACTGGAAGCAGGGGAAACAGCCAGCTGTGCAAAGTTTATAGAGTCTGTCTCCCGCCATCTCTAAAGCTTAATTAACATGTTTTTCTAACCTGTACACAAACAGAGACATAAAAATGAAGTTGTTAATGAACCATGAAGCAAGACGTCTGCTCTCGAGTTTATACAAAAAAAGAAGCTGCCACTAACAGGTCTCCTGGGTCTCTTCTCAAAGCTTTATATACAGGCTAAAACAGAAGATATTTTATACCAGTAACACATAATGATCTTAAATATAAAAGAAACCATAACTTATGCAGTGTTTGATAGTCATGCTAATATAAAAACGTTTTCTAGACATTTTGTGGAATATAGTTATTCACTTTCTTGCCAATAATATAACTCTGTTTGTTATGCAAAATGCTGAAAATAAGAGTCAAGCTGGCTTAGCTTGGGTACAGTTTATCATAAAGCCAAGAAATGGTGAATCAGGTAGGATGGCTCTGTCCAAAAATACAAAACCTAAATACTAGCAACAATTTTTAAGACAAAGCCAAGGAAGTTGTTTCCCCATGTTTCATATAAGGTGCCAAGATCCCCAAAAACCAAAATGGGTAAACAAAGTAGTTCACAAGAGTATGTTTGTGTTGGAAACATTTCCAATACTGAGAGGTAGCCCAAGTTTTTTGATATAATATACATTTCTATTCTGCCACCCATCTCCGGTTTGAAATTGAAAAATAAGCTCAGCCTTCACCTGCTTCTAACATTTCGAAGTTGTTTCCCCAGTCTTTGTTGTAGCTGCATTTCTTTTTCTTTGTGGTAGTGTCTGTCATATTCCACTTAAATGTGCATAGCTTGTGACTTTATGGTGAGTCACAATTTTCCCCGTTGGGTGTAGTATATATGATCTTGACAGCTTCAGCTGCACTTGACTAGTGTGCAGTTTGATTGACATCAAATGCAGACCCGTAATGACAGCCATTAGATAGGAGCCAGGGGTCAAATTCACAAATCTTCTCAGTACTAAGGGTTGCTCCTAGTGACAAAATTCTAAGAAAATTCTCAGAATTATATTTTCCAAGAGTTTCCCTTCAGAGTTAAGATCCTGAGAAAGATAAGCAATATACATTCATAAAGCTGCTAAGGTGAATAACTGTTAGGAGCAGGCAGGAGTATTTTAGAGGGGCTTATGAGTTTCTTTAGCAGAGCAGCAAATTACATAAAGACAAAAAGGTGAGTGAAAAATTCTCCAAACACTGAATGACCAAGAAAGATGCTATAGATTCATGCAGGGATAAAGTATGTGGTCTAGCTCATTAGAGATGCGGCCACATCTCCTAACCAATATTATTTAACTATAAAGAAATCGCAACGCTTAGACGTGTGACAACTGAAAAAATGCAACAGTGCAGTAATGATAACGTGGGTCTGTCTCGACCTTCCATCAGCAAACAAATACAGCACATTCACAGTCTCATATTTTGATGCACTTCTTTTAATTTTCACCGTTTCCACAACTTGCAGGTTCACAAAAGGACAACCAATCATATCTGCATCATACCAAGCAACTGGGTCAACTGCACCTCCTCACAAAGGTAAGTTTCTGTCCCTTCCTTGTTCAGAGTTTGTCTGAGGATTACCCTAAATCAATTCAAAGCAAAGACTGCTTTGTAAATTTTTTTGCCTGAATTAGGAGCGCTCTGAGAGTATTCGCAGAATGTTTGTGAAAACTGCCCCAGATTTTAGAAAAGCTGCAGTGGTTTGACTTTTGAAAACTAGAGCCAAAGAGGGACATATATACTCTTTTTTGCATCAATATTGGGATGTACGCAGGCTTTTTAAATATGGGAAAACCTGTAAAAAATGAGGGATGGACTGCTTTGTCACTGCCAGTGCACCAGGGCTGTGTACACGGCTCTGCAGTAGACGAGTACACTTTGTTTTTCTGGTGTTTTTTTTTTCTGGTGTGTTACATACAATATCACAAATGCACAGGGAAACAGGTTAATAAACAGTAGAAAGCAGCATAGAAGTCTGTTAAAATGTTACAGTGGATAGTTCTTTTTTATATCTGATACTTTTTCAAACTCAGTACAATCTCGTTTTTGAACATTGTTCGAGCACTGCATAGATGGAGATGGACTTTTTGTGAGTCGTTGTCCCTGGAGTGAATGACATTCGTAACCTTTCCGTTAAACAAAAGCCAGATGTTAGTGGGTGTTAGTGTTTTTTTGTCCAGTGCAAAAAGGCTGTAGTGTCACTGTGGGACATGGGACAAAATGCTGTGCAGTCCCACATAAAGCAGGATGCCTGGTAAACCTGGTTCCATATCTGTGTGCTAAGCTGAGCTAATTGCAGCTGCAGTTATACTTTATATTACTTTATACTTTCATCTCTCAGCAAGAAAGTGAATGAGTTGATTTCCAAAAATGTATGACTTATTTGTAATAACCATCCAGCCTGTCCAACCAAATGGGTGCAGTACTTCACCATTTACATGACTCTAAGCCTACAGTTTGTGTTGTCACTAGTTACACTAAAGATATATTTTGGTAAATAGCCAATGTTAGATGTTACTTAACAGCCTAAAAGAAACAATGCGAGTTCAGCATCAAACCGCATCTTTTTACTCTCCAAGAACTGTCTCCAGTGCTGGAAAGCAACATCAGTATTTACTCTAGTTTTGCTTCTTTTAAAATCGCTTCTTTTCTTTGCCGCGGAACATTGATTCTTTCCGAGAGCTTTTGATGGGAATAACGGTCGTTTTCCTGGAGCTTCTCCCATCACTGTGTTTCTTACACACTAACTAACTAATTCACTGAGACTGTAACTTTTACACTATATCCATTGATTTCAGTGTGGTTTTGAAGTGTGTTCCCCTGTCAATAGTGTTTCCTCCCTGTTAATGAGTAGCACCCCCCATGTGGTTATGGTTAGGGCTAAGGGTTTGGGTAGGGTTTAGGTGGAAGGGACGCACATACAGATAGCCGGCTTAACTTCTTCATAATCTCCTGCGGCACACTCGAGCCTACAGTGACCACTATCGCCTCTCAGGCCAGGATGTATTATTACAGAGGGGCCTCCCCGTCACCTGGCTGCTTAGTATTGGATTTCTGTACAATACAATACAAAGGCATCGCGTACATGAAGTCAAACATGTCACTTCCTCAAACTCTGTTGATAGGGTTAGTTCATTTTTTTTAATTATTTAAACTGAATGATATCCAGATCTTACAAAATGCACCTTTAACCAAACACACAAATGGGGTAAATTCACTCTGAATCACATTAAAGTGGCTGTTTTTTTTTCTAACCAGAATGATATTTTTTTAAATCAATTTAGTATTTCTTGTAATGTTGGAAAATAGCTGATGTCTTAAAATTGCTTATTTTTTGACCAACAGTCAGAAAACCTCATGTTTGAGAAGCTGATATGAATAAATGTTTTGCGTTTTTTCACACATACCCCCTCACTTTAAAAAATTACACAATCAGCAGAAAAAAATGTTATTTTAAAACAAGAAAACACACACAGTTGGGTATTAGGCCACAATGTTTATTCAGTAGTGTTGTTTCAACTTATAGGTACAATACTGTCAGCTTTTGTAAGACTAAAAAAAAGTTACCATTACAGTCATCCATGCTCACAGAATGCCAGTCAAGTCGTTTACACCCCTCCTGTGTATACACACCCGCCACATGCTCGCCTTGAGCAAGTACATTTCCAAATGGTAGGCACTTTGAAGGTTTAAAACATTTGTGAATATACATTTATATATATTTATATATCTTTTCATATACTAATAAGCAATTGGACTCAAAGGTCAGGTCTCTAATAGAGAGAGAAAGAGAAAGAAAACTAAAAGAGTGAAGAAAAAGAGGAAACAACATGATGTGGCCATGGTGGAGGGGGTCTGAGAGGATGATGGGAGTAGAAATACTGTGAGTCTTTGGGTTTTTCAGTATAGTTCAGTACCTTAGGTGCTATGACACGAGACGGGGAGAAGTCGATGGACAACAAAAGGGTCACAGACTGATTGAAAGAACATGAGGGATGGAGATGTAGTGGGGTGAACAGCTTTATGTGGGTGTGACAGCATCTACTTATCTACTTCACGTTACTGTACAGCTTAAAAAGGCAACTTCACAAACCTGGTCCACAAAACACGTGTGGCTCTTCAGAGCAAGTTCATGTAGACGTAACATAAAAAAAAAACTAACTTGTTTTTGTTGTGTTAACCTTTATTTGATGTAGCTACATGGCTATTTTGCGGCCTTATATTCTGTAAAACGCAGGTTTTAAACCTGGTAAATGACCTCATCTCTCAACTTTTTTAAATACCTGCACTGACCACTAAAAAACATGAGTAGCCCTCAATGTGAGTGTCTTGTCAAAGACAATTCAGGACTTACATTTTGCGTGCAGCTTTATTTATCAATTCCTCCCTCCCTATTGTTGCAGAGGTATGTGCCCTGCATGTGGTTATTTGGCCCTGGCCTAGCGTGTTTGTGTCCAATCAGTAGCAGGCCTTCAGTGAGCAGATTTGTGAGCCTAAAGCGTCAACACTGGGATGGGGACAATAACACCAAGCTACACGGGTGGCTCCATGTAGCTGAGAAAGAGAGTGAGTGGAGGAAGGGGAGGGTTGACAACTCAACTGGCCGTGCTCCAATCTGATTAAAAAGAAGGTGGGAGTGAGGGAGGTTAGGGTAAACAGTGCGAGGGGGAGGAGATGTTAGGGTGCTAGCAGAGTTTGGGTGCAGTCGCTAAACCGTAAGGGACACATCGAGGAGGGAGGCGGTGGCTACGGGCCAAAAACACCACAAGCCACAGAGAAGGAACTTCATCCCACGTACACTCAAAGCTGCAGGACAGCAACGGGAAGCAAAAGCAGTGAATGTGCAATGTGAAAGTGAATGTGTTTAAATAGAAAAAGAAGACAGAAATCAGATGCGAGATTTGTGATTTTTCCTTGAGCCCTGACACGCTTATTTTTATCTTTTAAAGACCTGTTCCTGGTATGTAAATAAAACGCTGTCGAAAAAGAAAAAAGGCTACACTGAGAAGAGAACAAACAAATAAACAAGACATAATGAAACGCTCACGTTTGACTAAAAAACTGATGTGAGAGCAAATAATAAACATTGTAACCTGAAGGGAGAACATTTACATTGACCGTTAACAGCGTTAATATGAAGACCAAAGAGCTTCATCAAAACTACAAAGGCATTTTTTTTTAACATCAGAGAAAAGATAAATTAATGTAATACACCTTTAGAGATCAACAACAGACATGCTAGGACAAAATAAAAAGAAAAAAATGAAAGTAGGATTGATACAGAATAATTATATTCAATTATTTCCACTTTTAAATTTTTTTCCTTTACAAATAACATACTGCTACACTTAAAAGTAGTCAGCGACTAGAAACAGCTCCTTTTGACAGAAGACAGATGCGAGTAGTTTCTTCGCCTTTACAGATCCTGTTTTTTATTTTTTTTCAGCCTTTTGAAATAATACACAAAATGTTTAAATACACTGAGATTTCCATAAAATGAGAAATGCTTGGTTTTCATTTTTTTTTAAAAAGAAGAAAGAAAAGGTCTTAATTACAATACTCTATGCAAAAGCTTTCCTTTATGCTATTTTTCCTTAATCAAGAACGTTTTGTTGTTTCTTGTTGGGGTTTGAACAGGTTTGCTGTCGTTGTGGACTGTTTTTTTTCTTTTTGACAGTCACTTGCGATTCTGCCGATCTGATGATGGGAGGGATTTATGCATAAAACTCCTTGGTTGGGGCCTTCTGATAGGCTGCGCCCGAGGGTTTCCTCTCTCCCAGATCATAGCTGCCCTCATCCTTCTTCCTCATGCGGTAGACCAGGAGGAGGATGAGGAAGATGGCAAACAGGAAGCCGATCACGCCGCCTGCAATGACAGCTGCGAGAGGCAGACAGAAAGAGAAGATAACCATCAATACTCAGGAAGTCAAATCAATGTCTTCTGCGTGTCCTCATAAAGAGTTCAACCCTATTACTAATATTACTGAAGTCGTAATAAACATCACAAATGCTTACAATTAAGTTGCAAAAACAGACCAGTATTTCTGCAGGTCATGTTCTGCCGTAATTAACGGTGATTGCTCTAAGTAGCCTCACTTGTATAAGTACAAGAACTGCGAGGAGAGGAAGGAGTGAAACTGTGCCTAGACATGAGTGAGAGTTGTAACCACGTGATTAAGGTTTATAAAAATGCAACACAGATATGATACATACATTTCAGGGTATGGGGGGCACTGGCGATTATCGCCAAACTGCTTTGATACAGTACTTTTTCACTGGGGTAAAAAAACCAAAAAGCTGACAAGCTGACGTCATCTTGTGACAGATTTCTTTTATCATCATCTGCTCCAGGCACTCAAATATTTGATGTCAACAATATCAATGCAAAGCCCCCAGAAAATTATCAAAATGTGGTAAAACCAAATGACAACTGTCCCATCTGAATGTTGAAATCGAAACAGTTACATGTCATCAGGAAAACCCTCGATTTGTCTTAAGATACCCAAAATCAATCATTTTCTGAGGTCCGTTTACCTTTTCCTAATGCTTGTCCTGTTGGTGAGTTGAAAAGTTAGTGTTACTTTCAGGGGATATTAAGACTCCAATCCTTGATTGGTACACAGAGCTGTTTTGGCCCCAATGGCGGCTGATTCGACACGGTCTGTATTCCAATCAGTGACTGCCGACTGGGGCTTAACAGGAAGAAGCTGATGGCATTGGTTCCATTGCTTAACAGTCGCGCAAATAAATCCAATGGGGACAAACAAACAACAACCAGTCCAGCAAGGCTTGAACTAAATCCTGTTTTCTGCTCATGAACTGGCTGATAAATGTCATTGCGAGACTAAAATATTGACTAACACCCGGCCAAAAGGTCTTTCGTTTTTGATGAGTTCTTCTGGTTGCATGACTGTAAAAATCCTTTTGAAAATGAATGATAGCATAGCATTTTATTTGTAGAGTTTGTGGCAAACAACAAAGTTGTCACGGTATTGTTATATGTAAGAGGTTCTATTCTCATTTGATAGATGTTTCATCACTGTAACAGGAAGAAGAAACAGCACATAGTACTTTCTAGTGGTGCCAAATATTTATAAGTTAGACTTATTGTATGGTTATTCAAATAATCCTGACTTTAACCCTTTGAAACCTGAGCAAATTGGCTTGATTACTCACAAAAACATGGAAAGAAAAGGTGATGAGTGACTGAAAAACAAGTGACCCAAAAAGCAGCAAAAAAAGTAAAAATCTACAAATAAATTACATGAAATTAGCACAAAAAACATAAAAGAATAAGAACAGAAAATGACGAGAAAAACATCATAAAGTAAAAAATAATACATACAAATAAATATTTTCTGCACCATAATGTAAATATATAATTATAGTGATTATAAATAGAATTTTCTTGATTTTTTTTCCCAAAGTTGTTTGAACATTTTCTAATGATTATCTCTCTTTTTTTAAGGTAATTTCAAGGTATGGCAAATTATTTTCTCTCACACAACTGCAACACATACGTGCTAGTTGGCAGTTGACTATAGTCTTTACATAGTGTTCAAGCACAACTTTTTGGCAGAGAGTCATACATCATGAGGCGACGCAACTGTTGGCCTCATCATTCTTTGATGTTGGTTTGACGTGTCTGAGCTCTAAAAGGGTTTAGATTCACCAAAGTCAAGAACACAAAAAAAAACTACAAAATGAGGCAGTGGTACATCAGCAGCTCCAGTGTTCAGCGAGGTGGAATTACTGTTTTTGTCAATGGAGTCTGACTTTGAAGAGAGCATAGAAAGGTTTCATATTTGGTTCAGTTTGAAATACTAAGGTCTTTGTGAACAGACGTGTTTGAAAAGCACTGAGCATATGACTGGGAAAATGAGACTTGGAATATACTGCATGAGTTGTGTGAGAGTTTGTAAACAGATGTTTAGATATAGTTATGCTGTTGTTAAACGTGAACCACATGACTTCAATTCATCAAGAATTTTCTGAGTTTTAGGATTTACTTGACAAATTCTACATAACTCGGGGTGAGTAATTGATTGTCAGTTACTCAGGGCGCCCCATTCCCCGCCAGCTTTGACCCTGACTCCCCACATGGGCTTCTTTCGTTCTCCATACCAATTATGTCTGTATGCTCTTCTTTATAGCTTCCTAATCTGTTTAAGGTCTCTCCTGGTGCTAAAATCTGCCCTTCTCTCCACTTTATGTGTGCACATGTTGACTGTCTCGGCCTCATGGGTAAAGATTCTGGCACACAACCAGAGTTCTGAGAAGCAAAAACGCAACGTAAAGTGAATAATGAAAATTAGATTATGGGCAATTATTTTTATAGAAGTCATATGGGAGATGAAGAGTGATGGTTATAATCTAGAAGAAGGGTGAAGAGAACAAGGTATAGAAAGCAGAGATGAGTGTTGACCCAGGTATAAAGAGTTTTGCAGGCAATACTCTTTCTATCACAATCCTAGAACAATATGCAAAAGATGAAATGAGACTATCAATAGGCGAGACATGTGAGCTGAGCTCCCATCTAACTGATGCTGTCCTGATTTGTCCTTGTTGATGCTGTTTCTGCATATTGCCAACACCAGATGGATATCACAACAAAGTAAAACTGAGGTGCCAATCAATGTTTGCCTCAGACATGCAGGGAAACAGAGACGGCATCAGAGAGCACAGTGATTTTGAGTCAGATAATTTCCTTTCCAACCTCTTTCATGTATTGAAAGCGAGACACACACACACACACACACACTTGAAACACCCACAATGCTGTGAACTCTACAAGGTCCCACAGAGGGAAGCAGATGGAGTTTATTAAAAATAATTATTTTTGAGAAGTGGATTAGGTGGGAGACATTAGGGAAAATATTTCCTGGATTTTTCAACAGTGAGATGTTTACCAGAGATATGCTAATATGTAACGTATAAGTAGAAAATTAAAAAAAGAAATAAATTACGAAACATTAGATGTCAAATAAAATAAATGCTCCCAAAATGCATCAAGTAATTAATTGACGGGGTGTCAAAATAAAATGCCACTTTAATTATGCTCTAAAATATTAAATAAATAGTTTTACATTTTGGGAAATATGCTTAGCTAAGCATAAAGACTGGAAACAGGAGGAAACAGCTTGCCTGGCTCTGTCAGAGAGTAACAAAGTTTGCCTGGCAGCACCTCCAAAGTTTCAACGTGTTCTCATCCTTACCTGTCAAATTTTCGTGCACGGGCAGAAGCCCCAGTGTCACTATAATGATACTGGGGGTAGCCTTTTGCATTATATCTTTAATTTAAATGGTCGGATGTAAGGTTTAGACAACATAACTTCTTTAGGTTTGAAAAAGACCATTTTTGATGCAAGTAACATCAGTTGAGTGACTAACTAATGACTAACGAATAACTTACATGACTTCAGACTGGCATGACAAAACAACTCAACATTTTAGATTCATGTGGGACACAGACACCGGTCTTCTGGGTCAAAGTCATGTGCTGTTTGCCCTCGTCCTACCCCTTCTAAGCAGACTTTCTTGCTCTTTATTCTGTATCTGTTGCTATGAACGTCTAATAATGAGGCAAATAGGTTTACATTGGAGTTTGTTAAAAGCACAGTGCGTCTTATACAGACACTGAAGGCTGCATTGTACATCTGTATCTGCAGCCACGGGCCACTGCCCAAGCAGCATTAATTGACGCCCTGGGAATGAGACCAGGCTGGAAGCTCAAAGCTACTTAACTGTTTCCAATCTTTTCAGCACATTTTCCAAATTGTAGAACTATTTCTTCAAGACAGCCTTCATTGTATCTGCACTCAGCGTCACAGAAAACTGATCTGAGCATTGATTGGAAACCTGCTACACCATCCAACTAATCTCCAAATATGAAAAAAGCACATTTAGAGCGCAAACCGGACTCTCTCTGTAACAAACAGACTCTGTGGTTTAAACTGTGTTTTTCTGATGTTCTGGTCACAGAGGGGCTCCTAACTACGGTGGCAGACACAATTGTGAATGGCCCCATCTAAAGCCAGAGTCTGTTCTAGGCTACTGACATTTCTTATTTTCAGGTGGGTTTACACTAAAGAAAACACACAGGCTTTTATTATATTTCATTTTGGCCAATACATTTCCCTAAATCCTACACACTGGACCTACTTTTTATATTTCCTCTACTCTTTGTTTGTGTATTTGCATGCTTGCGCCAGTGGTCTGGAAGAAATGGCATTTCAATCCCATCTATGTGTTGTATATATGGCAGAATTGAATATAAAGATTACTTTGACTATTTGACTTAACTCACTCTCCAATGTGGTTTGATGTCTGTCAAAGCATATTATGACACATACCTGCCAACACCTCTGTCCTCTGGAAGAGGTTTTCAGTGCGGACTTCAATGGCCTCCTGGGGTGAGCCGGGGGCACTAGTCGTACTAGTCATCTGGTTCCTCTGCATGTCCTCTGTAACTGGCACTGGTGCCTGAATGAAAGAAGAAAGAGTTATAAGAGATATTGAGGTGCCTTTATTGACAGCTGACTTTCACTTTCTGTTCTCCTGGTATTTCTTTTCCTCGTTCAGAGGACTTTGGTTCTTTCAGATGTTCTGGCATAATCCCTTAACTCCTTCCTGGTACGATCATGACTGTTAATATTTAAGAAACAGCTTGATATTTTTGGAAAAAATACTTAGTTGCTTTCTTGCTAAGAGTCGGATGAAAAGATTGATAACCACTCTCATATCTGAGAGTTTAATAGGAAAGCTGGTTAATTTAGCTCAGCATAAAGAGTGGAAACAGACTAAAAGCTAGCTTGCCTCTGTCAAAGGTAAATACATCTTCTTAACTACCAGCACCTCTGAAACTAATTTAGTAACATATTGTACCTCATTTGTTTGTACAAAACATCTATGCAAAATTTAGTTAAAAACTTAAAATTTGCACATAAACACAACAAAGTCATGAACACAACGGAAGAACGACTGCCCAACTCAGAAACTCCAACCTTTTGACGTCAAATGAACGCAGTATTAGCTATGCTGCATGAATCTGGCGTTTGTTTTTTTGTGGCTGATAAAGTAAATTCTCTGGGGTCTGGATGAGTTAGCTGATGGTTTCCACTCAGTACAGTATTTTGCTTTGTCAGCTAGCTAGTAATTTGTCCATTTGCTAGCTATTCTTTGTTAAAGAGCAAGACAATGTTAACTAGCATGAGCCAGGTAAAACCACAATGTTTGACATGCCAGTGTTTCCTCTGGGAATTGTCTCTAGCACTGGGACGCACAGACGTTATAAAATAGGGCATTATCATTTATTGTCATTATCATCATCATCATTATCATTTCAATGAATTCACTGTTTATCAGACCAGAAGTGAAACAAGAATCAGCTACAGCACCCCGCTGTGCTTCCACTTCACTCCCTGCTGCTTACAGATTACTTCGCCAGAAGGAAAAAGTGAAGTCCACTTAGTATAATGGTCTAGTGAAAGGAGGTGAAATAGGACCAAAATGGAACCTGGCCAGTGAAACCTATAGAGGCTGGCCAGAGAGAAAATAGGAACAAATCCAGATTGGCCAAAAACATTAGGCAATGAAAACAGCCAGTGGACCTGAGGGTTTTTTTTCTGTGAGTGTAGGAAAAGAAACAAAGTTTCTGAAATGGATCCGGGCCCATGTATCCCTTGCTTTTTCCAATAACACCAGAGAAGGGTGCAAAGGACCAAAATGGAACTGGGCCAGTGCATTTGGCTAAGGGAACAGTGACAGAGGAAAGAGGGGGAAAAAATGGAACTGAGCCAGGTAGGCTTGGCTTAGGGGGTTGAGACCTTGACGACTAATCCCAAACAGATGTAGTATCCAGTACAGTAGAGTAAGAGTGCATCCCACAGAAGTGAGATCTAGGATGGTTCCAGAATATGTGATTATGTCCGAGAGAGATGTAATCCTCCATAATTTGCAATGGAGCGAAAACACTGAGAATTGACGTGAGCACTTGATCTTTATCCTGAACGCAGCCTCACGGCTCCTGGTATTACAGGGGATTTTGTGACATACTGGGTCAGCTAAAGGGACACTGAGGTACTGTGTTGCTTTCTGTTGAGTCAGGACAGCTACGAACGAGCCGCTGTGATTATAAATGACTATACATTACAATTTGTCTTAATTTATGTAAATGGTTTAGAGCTTGGATTCTCTTCCTGAATCTGGCCCAACCCATCCTGCCGGGTTCAGGTCAGGTCAGACTGTATTGTAGAGGAATTGCTATTCAGTCTCTATTTACTATTTTTGACATATCACAGTTTTTAGGCTGTGCTGAACATTCATTAAGAAAAGGCGCATGTCAGAGATAATGACATAAAAGTCTGTTACCACACTGAATTAATTTGACTATCTTGTATATCTACATCATTGTATTTTAATAGAGAACTTGCAGGAGCCCGGCCGATAAAACTGCATATATTAGCTCAGTGCATGTATACCATACTGCTATATATTTAAAGCAATAGGTAAAGTGGGTGTCAACCTGAACATTCTGGTGTGCGCTGCAACTTTAATTTACTTGATTTGTGAGGCGCTGGCTGGCACCCAGGAGAGAGGATTGGCTGTGCACAGGTTGTGTGTTTTGGTTTTTTTTTTAATTAATTGTGAATGTCAGTTGTTGAGTTGATTAATTATGATAACTATCTGTGGGTTTCAGCAGTCCCATTTCCCATGGCTCCCATTTACAATTCCCATCACAATTTACTAAAAATCAAGTTGCATTTTTAGAATGCTTTAGTCCGATCAGAAGTCCAAAACCCAAATATATTTGTAATTTATAGGAATTTAAAACACATAAAAGCAGAAAATCCTCACATTAGAGAAGCTGGAACACAATTTTGGGGAATGTTTCTTGATAAATGACATCATTAATGAATTAATGATATCAAATGCTGCAAATTAGTTTTCTGTTAATGAAGAAGTGAATCATTTTAGAAATGACATGATTTGATACACTGTCACTGTCACTGTCCACCAGAGAAGAGAAGAGAATTATTTACTCATTTTTTTAATCTGTCCTGCCCAGTCCATTTTGTTCACAGCTGTTTAAAAAAGGAAATGTTATCAAATATGTTTATGTTTTGGGTTGTGTAAGGCCATTTCCTATGGTCCAATATATAATGACATTTTTAAACTTAATTAATTTTTTTCCACTGTACAAAGAGCCCACTAACATCTGGCTTTTTAATGCAATAAGAAAGTGTAGAGTCAACATTCACACCTGGGTCAAATGACTACAGTGGTCATGGGTATTTATCACCTCTGGCTCCCAACAGCATAGATGGAAACACAAACGTGAGTGAGCACGTTCATTTTATGTACATCATGTTCATTTTACGTTCATGCAGAAAGGCATACTCGTCTGATGCAGAGCCGTGTAAACAACTCTGCACTACTGGCAATGAGATCTGTAGCCTATTTTTTGCAGGTTTACCCGTGTTTAAAAAACCCCACGTGCACACGCTTATTTTGGTGGAAAAGGGGTATTAGACATAAAAATCCAGCATCAGCCGGATTGTACTTCTTACCTCTGTTCTGAATGGTTTCCTGGGTGTGCTGTCTCTGGCCTTTTCTCTGACTGTGGCTGTCTCCACCCTGGGGGTGAAATCTTTGGTGGAGTCCTGGGTGGGTTCTGCTGCATTAGGCTCGATATAAACCATACTGACAGTCACTGTTTCCTCCATCACTTCTTCACCTCCACCTGGGAGAGGGAGGATAACGGTAAAATCAATTTAACAGAGTGTAAAATGTCAAACATGTGTTCTTACTTAAATTTAGTATAACAATATATGTGCCGGGACAATACATCACTAAATGCATAAATGCTGTTAAAATGTAAACTGTTGGGCTTACATGTTATCAATATTTCATGCTCACAGTCACATAGTTTGTCTTACTTCACTTCATGCTCTGTGGATTTCATTTTAATGCATTATTTACAGTTTGAATCTCCTATAGAATACAGAGTGGCAGAGCCGAGTAATAGGGTTTACATACAGTATTGGAAAGGCTATTGATCACAGCCGTCTCCTTTTACCGAGCTCGACCTTCTCTCACTGCAGTTATACAGCCCTCCCTGAAAGAAGAGTTACTTTTGACCAATGAATGGGTGGTTGTAAAGGTGCTTAAAGCAAGTAGAGTGAGGAGCTAATAAAAAAAGACATGTAAAATTTGCACACTTGCCCACAGCAGTCTGGCTGACAAGGCAATCTCAATTCAAATCGAGTGAGAGAAAGAGAGAGGTGGCGAAGAAAATAATAGACAAAGAGAGAGGAGAGACATAAAGAGAGAGGAGGGAGGAACTTTAGTGTGCTGGTAAAAGACAGAGAAACTCTGGTCACAAAACTTACCTGCAGCAAACTTGAAAATTAATGTCATCATGCCTCTGGGTAATTGCCTGCTGAGCTTGCAAGTGTGTGTGCGTCACTTCACCCAATCCTGTGCAAGTGTGTGCGAGTGTGTGTGCAAATGTGTCTTACCCGAGCCAGACCCTGAGTTAAAGTCATCATCATCTTCAGGGTAGTAGCCTCCTGAGCCTGTGTCATCCAGGTACAAGTCATCAGCCTGAGAGGAAGTCTTGGCTGCGTCTGCTATCTGCAAAACAACAAGATAACGAGATTTTGAGGACTCGTATCGGTTTCATTACACTTCTATTTATAGAAGTCCACGTGAAAGATTCAATTTTGCACATCATATCAACAGACCTTGACTGTTTCTGCATTTGCTCTTTCTGTATTCAACCACCGACAGCTAAATATGAATCATAAAGTCTAGTGGCTACGTTTTTATTTTAGCCTTAAATCGTTTATCACAACCTCTCTGCTTTGAGACCAGCACTTCACTCTGTGATTATTCCTTTAATGGGCAAACATAAAATCCTCTTGGGTAGCAATGCAAAGCTTGTATTATTAGTACATTTCAGATAGCACAGATCTTCACTAAATTTGATATTCTGAAACCTCAGAGACTGAATCTGTCTGTTGTTTTTGATGTAAAGTAAGAATTAGGGCACAGTGCAGACACAAAAGTTCAGCCTAAAAGATGGCCATCATCAACACGTCAGTCTGGGTTTTACATCTGAGCTATAAGAGCTCCCTTTCAAACAAGACAAAGACTCAACAGCAATGAAGGCAGCTGTATGAAGCTGTACTTAGAGTTCCTACAGTGTTAACATCAAATTCAAGGGCTTTTCAAGGACCTTCTATACTCAGTTCCTTCAAATTCAAGGACCTGAGACAGCAGAGTTTGAGACATAGATCAAGATTAATTACTGTTACAACACAAAGATTTTTTAGAATGAGAAGTAGCCAGCAAAGCAGAGGCTCAAAGACAATTTAAAAAAGCAAGAGAGACTTTTCAGTTGTGCTGTGTAGGTGGCAGGTGAAACAATGACGGAACTGCAGGAGACATGTACAGACAGAAAATCAAAGTCTATTCACTAATGTTATGTTAAAAAAATCAAGAGAACTTCAAATTCTGTTCTTGCACAAAATATATAAATTAAAGCACTTGCAGTGACAAACACTTTTAAGGCCATGATTATTATTATTATTTTTCATTTCATTCACAACTGAATTGATTTCAAAGATTTCAAAGACCTGTGATGCCTGACTTAGGCACAGTGTTGCTTTGAGCTAAATTCTAACTTTAGCGTGTACACAGTGACAATTGTTGCATTCAAATGGATCTTCCAAACTTATGTTTAGGAGGTCAAGAAAATAGTCTTGTGAACTCAGAGCTCCGAGAAAATGTCGAGAAAATGTTAAAACCACAACAAGGGTATGTTCATAAGGACTATTCTCGTGAGCACAGTAAACACGACCCTATTTGAGCGCAGTATACGATACCATCAAAATGTTCAGCAGGTATGGTGTTTACCATGTTCACCATGCTAGTTTATTAGTATGATGATGATGACTGCTTATTAGCAATAAACCAACACACAAGTGAGGTTGATGGAATTCGTTTTACAGGTATTTGGTCATAAAAAACAGATCTATTTTTTATTTTTTTGGAAATGATAACATGTTACATGACACTGCAACACATCTTAAAAGGAGTAATGTGTATCTGTCAGCAGTTCGAAGTCATTGGGCTACATTGTGTGGGAAACTTGAATGTCTGTACATAATTATGTGTCAATCCGTTCTTTAGATGTTGAGATGATTCACTGGATTCACTGGCTGTAGCCTACACTGTTTTGAGCATTTATACTTGTTAGCTGGTGTCTCTTTATCACTCTGCACTGTAATTACAATGTCAAAACACTAGTTGGTCGTGGGTTTCATATGTTGAGTTTCTTCATGCACTTAAAACAATGGTGACTGAAACTAAAAATATCATCTTGGAGCTAATAAATGTGAAATAACAAGTACTTTACTGTAATTACTATTACTTGGGCATTTGTTCCCCGAATAGGTCTCCGCTCCTCATAGACTCAAACCTTTTTCAGAGGCAACATGTGTAGGAGGAAATGTGATGCTGTATAGCAGCAATTACAGTTGTAGTAGTCTGCATTGCCGCAGTTACATTTCCACGGAGGTATATTGCCCCATCAGCCAAAATGCTATTGGAATATACAGTATAAGATTGTATACTCACTTTTTCCTTAATACTTCCATAATCTACCAAGAAATACACCAACTTCTTCAACTACTACTACACCAAAAAGCGTACTTACTGAATACCTACAGTGAAGATACAACACAGAAGTATAAAATTGCCTTAATTGTGAACTTTGACTTGCTGTTGGAGCTGGAGAAAAAGTCAGGGCTTCCCCTGAAGTCATTAGGATTTATCCTTTGGGACCATGAATGACTTTATGACATTTAACGGCACTGAATCCAATATTTGTTGAGATATTTCAGTCGGGACCAAACCTGTGAGCAGGCCCACACATCAGCATTGCCACCCCCAGAGGGTGACTCAAAACAAAGTCATCACTATATGACTTAAATGATGTGTGGATAGCTGTCCAATCACAACGTGTCGCCCCTCCCACAGCATCATCGTCTTGACAACAAGCCTGAGTGGTGGGAATGTTTGTGTTCCGGCTTAATGGAGTGATTGGCTGAGAAGCCCACGGTTTAACAGAGCCTGTTTGTTTAAAAAGCGCCACCTCACATGGTGTGCAAATTAAGATTTTAACAAGAAATAAGATAAGGATTTTTTTTTTATTTTATTTTTGGGTTTTTTTTTGTCTCTTAAAGTGGATTGTGGAGTCTGACGCATGTTCGACATGTAAATATAAAACATGTAATATATAAAACAGCTGCCATACAACGTGTGTGTTTGGTACATGTAACTATTTATATGTTGTGTTGAGTGTGTGTGACTGGAATAGCTATAAACGCATCCATGGCAACATCTATTCAGCTCCTTTTCACCAATCTGTGGTCAGCTGTGCTGCCCCTTCTATACTGATAGTCCTGCTTTAGAGAAAGAGAGTACAAAAGAGAGACCCCACAATATATCATTCCTGTGTGTGTGTCTGTGTGTGTGTGTTGCACCTATTAAGCTGGTGGCTACAGTTCCAGGTCTGCTGTGAGGATGTTGTGCTGATAAACCCCGGGCTGAATGAAGTTGGATTGGAGAATATAACCAATTGGCATGACAGGAAATAAGTGTTTTTTGTCAACAGCAAAGGATAGACATGCTGTAAGAAAGGCAAAAAAAAAAAAAAAAAAATAGGGCTAAGAGAAATTGGCAGAAATTATGTTTGGGCAGTCTGTGTTTGGTCAGGAAAGAAGGACTGCAACTATCAGATATTTATAAAAAAGTCCAGAGAAATCCATAAACAAGATTTTTTGCCTTGAGATACAAATCTGATGACTTTAGACTCGACTTGGCAAATCAAAAAGGATTGTAACTCAACTTGAACCTAAACACCAATTACTCGTGACTTGGATATGAGCCTTGAATAGGTATGAAGTATAACTTGAATATACTTCACACCTTTCCTCAATCTCAAAGATTAAAAAGGATTTTTCTTTTTAAAATGTTACACAAATCAATTAATTTCCCTTCATTTTCTGAATCAACTAGCATTAAGACTTTTCATTCCCAGCAATTTGAGACTTCTAATTTCTTAGATCCACTTTATTTGAACCAAGGCAACAACCAGTCAAGTTGCAGGAGAGAACTTTGTAGAACAAAATCTGTTGCTGAATGTCAATTGGTAAAAAATTCAATCAGACTATGCGCTGTTTCTGGTTTAAAAGAGCCAGACTGTTCTGACTAACTGTTAATAAATTTTACAGAAAATAATGCTTCCTAATTTGTACATTTCCCACATTATCATGAGCCAGTAATTCGTGCATAACCCACATGACTTGGGACTTGAGTGTAAAGACTTGAGACTTAATTGACTTGCAAAACAACAACTTATTCCTACCTCTGCTATAAATTATGTAAACCGTCTTGGTTTTGCATTCCCATTTCACAAGGTTGCAGTTTCAAATTCCCATCCCAAACTTCCCAAGAGAATATCTTCAGATTGCTTGTTTTGTCTGACCAGCAGTCCAACATCCAGCTATATTAAGCTTTTAGAAATATTAACACATAAAAGTGGCAAATCTTCATAGTTGAAAAGCTGGAGCGAGCAAGTTTGTATGGCAATTTTGTTTGATTAATGACTCCAATAATGGATTGATTATACGAGTTGTTGCAGATTAGTTTTCTGTTCAATCACTTGATGAAGCAACAAATCATTTAAAACCTAGTGAAGAGAAAACAAAAAACGCCTTCTTTCAACTAACGTCCCTGCCGCATCCCAGCATTTCCAATTACACTCAGTATTCCACTGCAAGTGTGTTCAGCAATGCTTTTAAGTCATTGTATGTGCATATGTGTGTTTGTGCGGAGTAATGAAAGAGAGGCTTGGCACTCTCCATAACAAAGAGGCAGCGAGTACACACAGCTAACAACAGTGTGAAAGAGCGGAAAGAAAGACAGAGGCGAGATGAAACGGAACAATATCTCCGTCTCTCCTCTCTCAACTGGCTGTGACTTGTGGAAGAAAGGCCTTTCACCCCCAAGCCGCCTGATCAAAGAGAGAATTTGTTCAAAGCAACTTTATCTTAACCTTTCTAGCCTTCTTGTCCTCCAACCCCCCCCCCCCCCCTTTTTTACTGCATCAGCCTGGTGAGCCAATTCACCGGTCCATGCGCTCCACAGGTCTTTATGCATTAGTGATATTAGCACAATGGACCAAAAGGAGGCAGATCAAATGGTCACAAAGAGCATTAATGAGATAGAGGCCACACACACACACACACGCACATATGCATGACTGGACATGTTTTACAAATGTATGCATGCATTCACTGATTCATTGATTATACTTACATTACAGTGAGCAATTAAGCACATAACTCCACACCACACACAGGAAATGCATAAAGAGTATTAACAGTGGAACTGTACCTCCCCTAGGGCCTTTAAAGATAGATTTCAAAGACATTATAATTATAATTAAAACACTTTCACCTGATTTGTTAAATGAATAAATGGATGATATGCATAGCAATGCACAAGCAGGTAGCTAATTATATGTTTCTTTTTCTTTTTTTTAAACCAGAAATCCTCTAAAAGCTGCAAGTAAAGATAACTTTCATTATCAATTAATGTCGTGATTATTTTCTCGAGAGATCAGTTAATCATGTGGTGTTTGTATAGATTGCAGCCAATAGTGAAAAATGCATATCACAAGCTCCCAAAGGCCATGATAATGTCTTAAAGGGATATATCGGATTTTTTTTTAATGGGGTTGTATGGGGTTATTATTCATAGTCAGTGTATTACATATAGTCAATGTCGGTCGGCACACTCAGGAGTTTCGAGAAGTAGGCAGGATACCGCCATCGAAGTGAAGTAATTAACTGCTGTGGACATATTTTAGCCTCCTAAAATGTTCCACCTAAAAAATAGCAATTTAGTTCAAGTATATGCTATATTTAGAATATTTTCATGACTTTAGCTTGCTGTCAGACAGCTATATCCGACGAGGAACTAAAGGCATTACATCACTCTCTTTAAAACCAGACTCCATTGAGAGAAAAAGTAATTTAACGTCGCTGAACGTAGGAGCTGCTGGTCTAATGCTGCCTTGATCAGCTAGTTTTTTGTGTTTTTGTGTGACTTTGGCATTTAAAAGGTTTAGTTCAGTTTCACCAAAGTTACACAATAACATAAACAAACTATCTGATCAAGGCAGCAGGAGGCCAGCAGCTTCCATGTTTTGCAAGCTGAAATTAGTGATTTTTCGAATGGAGTCTGGTGGCTTTCATGAGAGCATAGATGGCAGCTGTTAATGGCTTCACCATCGAAAAGGGCCGTCTGATGGCAAAGTGATGAAAGTGATGTGATGAAAATATTCTCAATATAGAAAAAACTTTAACTGTTTTTTTTTTTTTTTTAAGTTTTTTCTCTCTATTAGATAGGACAAATAGATAGACACTAATAAAAATTTGAACTTTTCCTTTTAAATATCTTGTTTTGTTCAGTCTATATTTGAAAACCTGAAGATATCCAGTTTATGAACATAGACTACAAACAAGGCCAGAAAACTCTGTCGTGAAGGAAACAAGATCCACCTACCAGTCCTCTAAAGCCCACAAATAACACATATTTAGTTGGTTTAAACCTTAAGACCTACAAAAGAACAAGTTTGCTGATTTAATTTGAGAGATTTAGAGGTGCTGAATTTTGTAACCTCTGGAAAGAGTCAGGCTTGCTGTTTCCACCTGTTTTCAGTCGTTGTGCTAAGCTAAGCTAACCAGCTCCTTTTATTTACCATACGGACATGACAGTGGTATCAATATTATTTTCTAACTAAGTGAGTAAACCTATTTCCCTCAATGTCAGACTTATCCATTAATAATGACTATCAGGGCAAGTCCCACCTTTTGTGTAACCCTTCAGTTGAGCACTGAGGTACAGAGATGTCTCTGTTTATTTCAGACTTAAAGTCTGCTGACTCCTCTGTAATCTTCGTGTTTCAACACTTTGAACAAAGCGTTTGGATTAGAGAGGTTCTACTGTTTGACTTAAGCTGCAACACCAAATCAGCGCAGATCTGAGGCGAGGAAATGGTCTGTTTGACCTCAATAAACTTCACCGACTTTATCTGACACACAGGAACACACACAAAACTAGCAATACAAATTTCTTTCTGTCACTTATACATACCCACACACACACACACACACAGGCACACACTAACACAGCAGCCGATAAACGTTTCTCTCTTTATCAATCTGGTGACATTTACAGGTAGTCTCTGCTTTCAGCTCTTATCACAGACTCTGAGCTGAACCAGACATCAAGCAACTGACAAGAAAAGCAGAGTGGACCCAGAAACCAGTTCACTGACAGATGCACAAGTCCCAAGTTCGCTTCACTATGTCAGTTCTAGTCCTATAGGAGCAATTATTTGAAAAAAAAAATCCTGCAGGGTTACTTGTACAACAGATTCAGGGCAGGCAGCTTGTAAAATGGATTCAGTTGGAAATATCTAATTTAGCAACCTATCTTTTTATTTTTTGGTATGAATGTTAGATTTCCCATGATGGAGAACACTTTCTGAGTCCCATCAATTAAACAGCACAAGTCTATCGACTCTTCTCTCTAAAGGAACACAAACAGTGCTCCTTTCCTCACTGTCTATGTTCTTGCTCACTAAATCTTAAAGCTAATATGATGTTAAAGTTTTGTGAACCAGTGAAAAATAAAAACTTTAAGACCTGCAGTAACTTTATGTTTAATCTTAAGAAGTAAACAATTTTTATAGCAGCCAACGATCAATGTAGTATAATGACAGCAGTGAAGGGATCCTTGAAAAAGCCCTCTGAAGGCTGTCTTGATGGTAAATTTAGCTTTGTTAGCTGCATGTACAGCATGTTATGATTACATTAACATGTGCTCTAATTTTAGGTAAAATAACAAGTGTTTCTCCTCTGTATGCCTGCTTATGAACTAAACTTTATCAGTGAAAAATGCACACAGAAATCTAATAATTCACTGTTTTTTGCTAGTTTGCCTCCATTTTAAAATCATCTAAAACCAACAGGGTAGAGTAGAAGAGGCTAACAAATACTTCACTACAGCCTGTGTTCAATACAGAACGCTTTGCATCCTTGGACCTCAAGCAGTCCGCCTTGCAGTGGACTAAATAAAAAAAGAAGGACTGAACCTTCAGAGAGAAGAGGCCTTGGAGCAGTGTAGCAGATGAAGGAGGAGACAAACATCAATGTTCAATGCAGTGCAGTATACATACACTAAAGCGCTCATTCTATATTAGCTCTGGTAGTTTCCACCAATTTTGAGTGGAACCATTGAAATCATGGATGACTTTTGCACAACAGAAGTAAACAGTGGTAGCAAGATGGTAGACTGCATGGATTACCTGCATGCTTTTGTTCTGTTATTATACACGCCATACACCTCTCTCTGTCCTGTCAAATAAAGGCAAAAAAAAGACCAAAAATAATAATAATAGTATTTTTTTTTATAAAAACAACAACAAACAAGCATGGCGCAACTATTAGTGAGACCACTTGAGCTTCTTTTTTCTGACGATTTCTCATTTGACTTGTTCATTTTTGTCCTCTCCATTCCCCTCTTTACGATCATGTAGAATATGGTGTTGTCACATTTAGCCCTTCAGGTTGAGGAAAACTTGTGTTTTTGGTTTTAGCTGGAAACCAACTTTTCGAAGTCCAAACCAATTTTTTCTTGGTCAAAATGCTCAGAATGGTTCAAAATGAGGTGCATGAACCGATATCTACTCCTCTTTGTGTTATAGCAGTATAAAAAAAACAGTGATCTTCAGGTACCTAAATTAATAAGCGCGGGCAGGTACTGACCACATTCATAATGACAGTTAGCACTGTATGAAAAATCACAGCATACACATTCAGTTGAGTGATGCCTCTACCTGAACATTTTCCACCACGCAATGCACTACTTTGGCCATCCAAACTGGTAGATCACTATCTAATAATAATGCTATACTTTTACTGTTTACATGGCAATCAGACTTTCAGGATTGTATTTTTATTGTGTCACCAGTACCTACAGCAACACACATTCATTAACGTAGCTCCTTACACTTATATTAAACAGACACATCACCAATCTCTTGAACCCTAAAATAACACAATGTAACGTGGCCCTCTCATGTCAAAAATGCAAAATTTGCTGTCTGTCCCTCTCACCTGCCTTAAGACCCAGATTGATCGAGCGTTTGAGGCCGTAGCACCTTAAATTATGGAGTGCTCTGCCTGCATCCTTATGGTCTGCTGACTCTGGTTTCTTTTAAAAGCCAGCGACAGACACACCTGTTTAGACAGGCGCTGGTGTAACCTCTATGCACTAGGTCTGTATTTAATTCATAATTTTTGTATTTTTATGCGTATTGTGTTTTTTCGTCATGATTTGTTTTTCTTGTATATTGTACTGCCCTGCGATGGCACCACAAAGTCAACAAAGCAATGATACTGGATTGGATATTGGATGATTTTTTTTTTTTAAATGAGGAAAAAAAACAAGAAAAAAAAACTAACAAAAGACAATGAAAACAAATAAACAAACTGACCATTGATGACTTGGGTGTAGTTACATTTCTTTACTTTCTCTTACATTGTAAGAGCTTTTAAAGATGGGTTTGGTTTGGTGTTATTAATTCTTTCTGCTCATGCCTATGCACGTGTAATTATATAGAAAAAAATTGAATAACTTAAATTTGAAAGAATCTTCCTTTTACACATGAAGAGTAACTCATAAGAATGTAATTAAGAAGTTAAATCATATTTCATAGACCTAACCTTAGAGCTCCTGAATCTTAGACTTTATTTAACATTTTTATTCTAGTTTAAGTCGGCTTTGGCATGGCCTTGTTGGAGCTATCCGACTCTTTTCATCATTAGGGGGAATAACTGGTAAATCCTTCCCAAGCACAGTCACACTCAAGGACACATATGGATGGGTATTTTGCACACACACACACACACACACACACACACACACACACACACACACACACACAGACAGCCTCATCTTAACAAGCCGATCCTACACCGTCTGACTAAGCTCGGAGACGGTGAAAGGAGAGACACAGAGAGAGCAAGTGAATGCGAGCGAGAAGGAGGGCGAGCTGCCATAATGAGCTAGTAGCGAGCGATGTATGCCCTCTATTAGCTGTGAGAGGAGCTTCTGTTACTGGCATGTCTGCCTGCTAATGAACTAATACACCAGTGGGAAGGCAGCTTCCACACTGTCTGTCCGTCCGTCTGTGTCTCCCTGTCACTCTCTCCGTTTGACCCGTTGACCCGGAGAAGACATGAACACAACTAAGATTGGACAAAATGTAGATGACCGAGAGGAGGCAGTGAAGGACGGACTGAGGAGAGGAGAGTGTGAGATAAAAGAGAGAGTGGGGGTGGACAAAAAGTGTGAGGATGAGCAAAGAGAGAGGGGAGGAGGGGGGAGATATCCCACTGCTGCAGACAATCCTCTAGCCTGGAGGTTGCTCTGCTAAAAGCCTGTCAGAATCACCATGTCCATGCCTAGCAGGGCTTGAAAGGCGCTGGGGCTGCATGTGCTTACAGTGTGTGTGTGTGTGTGTGTGTGTGTGTGTGTGTGTGTGTGTGTGTGTGTGTGTGTGTGTGTGTGTGTGTGTGTGTGTGTGTGTGTGTGTGTGTGTGTCAGTGTAATATTTGCATCTCCCTCTCCGTTCTGTACGAGATGAACGGAGGTGATGAGGGGATACATATGGAGGAAAATGAACTAACCCAGGGCTCCTGACTTCCTACTGTTGACACTCCGCTCTCACTTCTAACACAACAAATATTAGCTCAACTCCAAGTCAGGCCAGGGGAAATAGTGTTCCTCAAAGGAATGCAGACACACACACACACACACACACACACACTTGAACATCTGCATGTCTATGAAAGCACCCACGGAACACACATATGTGCCAACACAGACACACACACACAAACCCTTATCCAACTCTCATATCTCAGAGGCGTGAGACGAATACACAGACACACATCATAACGCCGACTTCAGAGAGAAGAAAAAGGGGAAAATAAGTGCACGGGGGCTGGCAGACAGACAGGCACACAGACAGCGTCTCAGATCCTCCTTCGTTTCTGGTTCTTAACTATTTCCTTAAGTCTACCTCAGAACTGCAATGAGCTTAGGAAGAACCACAACAGAGAAACGCTCCTCTCTGTTTTCTAAGCACATTTACTTATAGTGAATATAAGGCGTTGTGCTTTACAACCAGGTCTGCAAATTCTTTATAATTAACAGGAAAATCTACTGCAAATCACTTGCAAACATGCCTCCTCTTTTCTTATATTTAATCAAACACGCTTACACTCCAATAATTGACGAGATTAATCGAGATGACAGCAGTTCAACGAGAAATTTCATTACTGATTTATCATTTGACTCAGTTATTGAGCCAATATTCAAAATATTCTCTGATTCCAGTTTCTTTGCTGCTTAAGCAATATGTCAGCGTTTTGGGAGATGTACTTATTTGACTTCCTGTCAAGTGTGTGAGGAGAAGATCAATACCACTCTCATATCTGTATGCTAAGCAATGGTGGAATGAAGCGTTGGGGCGTAATTAGTTACATCCACCTCCACTGAACATCAGCTTCAGTTTGCATTTAGTCATAAGAATATCTATACTTACCCTCAGTTTCTGAGCCCTTTTTAAGAAATATTTGATTACGTTTTTAGATCAGACAGAACTTACCGAACACATATGACAGCAATATCACATATATTATAAGGGCTGAAATAATAATAAATAAAATAAAAAACAAACAAACAATAAAAAACTGCATGGTATACATACATAATGCAAGACTACATAGGACCTTACATGTATATATTTCTCAGGGCTCTTAAATATTTCACATGTATCAGGGAATACATGCCCCATTTTAGCTGCACATTTTGCCGCCCCGTATATCCCTAACCAAAGCAAAAACAATCCATACTGATTGTTTGACGTTTCACCGCGTCATTGCAGCGAGCCAGGACGGCTTTATTTTGTTGAGCGTCACACCCGTCAGCAGCGGCAAGTGTCGGGCGTCAGTTCATGTCACCGGCTTCCATTTAAAACGTATTGTAGTCTGTTGCTTGTAAAACTTGTAGTATGAGTGCAGCATTAGATTCACTGAGGTAAAAGATCTAAATACGGCTTCCATCACTGATGCATTACTAAGTATGAAGCCACAGCCAGGAGATGGTTCACTTATCTCAGCACGAAGGCTGGGAGCAGGAGAAAATAGATAGCATATCCTATCAGCACTTGTAAAGCTCATTTATTTAATATTTAAATGACAAGTGGTGTTTTTTTACAGGATGTTGTGTGTGCAGAGTCTTACTGTTTATTTGCCTCTACTCCTGGTCTTAATGCTACACTAAGCCATCCATCTTTAGGCCATGACAGCCAATAGGCATATTTTCCAAAATGTCAGACTAAATGTGCTGCCGTCTCTGTTTTTTATCCAGCACTGGACCTAGCACATTTACGCCTTAGGCGAACTTCTCCTGGTAGTCAAAACAAGCTATTTGAAGATGTAACACTGACAAAATGATGAACTGATCATCAACACAAAAACTATGGTGAGGTGCAGCCCTTGGATCTACTTTACTACAGTCAGTTTTGGCGGCATGCAACCAGCTCTTTGCCTCTGTACTTGTTCAGTAGTAATATGAGAATTCGACATATGCAGTGCATGCTGTGGAAGCCTGACTCTGCGGAGAAATCAGTTCTCATTATCACATCCAGGCAAACAAATATCTGCATCTATGAGAGAACTCAATAATATGTGAAGGGGAGGGTGTGTGTGTCTGAGAGAGATGGAGAGAGCCTGTTAATCCCTAATTAACAAAGTAAAGGTGGCAGATTTGCCTGCTGTCTTTCACTTTATCTGTTCCACTTGGCCTGCCCGCAGATCCATACACAAGGTCAATACAGCAACACAGTCTAGCAGGCAGCGACTGTGCTCTGCCCTGTTTCACTCTGCCGTCCACAAACCAAACTTCCTCCACAAACCCACTACTCTCTTCCTCCAACTGCCTCTATCATGACCTGGACTTTATCACTGCGCAACAGACGGGACAAAACAGTAGAAAGGCAGAGAGGTCATGGACTGAAAGGGACATAAAGGATGTCCTCCTACTACAGCTGGAAGGATAAGGAGTAGAAAAGGGGGCAGAGAGAAGCATACGCTGTGTCCATAATTGCATATTATCCATTATACTTACCCGATATGTGCACCATTCAACATCATTTTGTGTACATGGGTAGTAGTAGCCTATCGCTGCTGTGCAGCGCAAACCTCCTATCTCCAAAATTGTTTTTTTTTTTTTAAAAAAAACACTGTTTTTAAAAGGATCCAATGGAGATAGGAGGTTTAGTCATAAGCTTTTTAAATACATTTCTTTAGTTGAGAAATGGTAACATCCACAGATAGACGTAGAGGGCAACCGAAAGAATTAATTTATAAGAAAAAAAAGAAAGAAATAGTGGAATATGGAGATACGAGGTTTGCACCCAACTTAACGTTACGTATTTTTTCAGACACTCTTAGCTGTAATTACCATGTAACTTCCTGAGAGCCTCTGAGATACGTGACTGTGGTACCCCTTACCAACCTCAGCTCTACCGGCAATTTAAAAAGAATTTATAAAAAATGCATTACTTGTAGGAAAGTGATATCTTCTACTTACACTCGAATTAAAGAGTTATCGAAGTTACAGATCTGTCTTGGTCTGTTATGAATGTTGTGGTCCACTGCAAGTCATTGCATAGAGTCCAATGTTTGCATACTGTATTATACCACTGAAAATTGTATATAATTAAGGTACTGTTGTCTCCATACTTAAGTTTCATACATGTTAAAAAATCTCACATACTTCATTTCAAAGTCAAGTCAAAGTCAGCTTTATTTCTTATATATATATATATATATATATATATATATAGTGTAGCAAAGGGGAGATGTAAAGTTGCAAAGTGGGCCAAGCTGCAGTTTCTGAAAATACTTGCTGTCACTCTTCATTTTCATTAAATGTTTTCTTTTAATGATGTCACGTTGCTTAACATAGAAACACGAGAGTCTCCAAGATAAGTGATCCTATAGTTTTGTGTTACTGCCACCAGTTTAAATAATTTCAATTTAAGCCGGGCTGTGATTTTAACTATCAGTTTTCATATATGTCAACAGTTGTCTCCCAGCTAAAGTCTCAAAGACTAGAACGTTTACTGTTGGTTTGCTTAAGTGCTAATCATCATCGTAATCATTCAAATTTTAAATCTTAAACACTGAATGTGTCTGAAATTATTGGGGTGGCCCCTGGATCTGAGAACCTCTCACATTACCAGATAATCAACAGATATCTCTTCTGATTGTTGGGAGGGGTGAATCAGGGTGAGACTGACCCAGGACTCTGGTAGTCTGAGCCCGTCTTTAATTTCTGAAATATGCTGTTTTCCTATCAGTGTTTTATGGCAGCAATACAACCATATCCATAAGCCTACGGCGCGGTTGCTGTGCAGAAGAAGCCATCGCAGCTGCGTTAATCCAAAATTAAGCCAGAACACTAAATGATCATTGATAATACATTTAGCAATTTAGCAATCTTAATTGATGTTTGATTAATGTAGCAATGCTGTATCAAATGTCCTCTGGCTGGATTTTTCACCATAGCTATACACCGGTGGAGGTTTATTAGTATGACCTTTAGAGCAATCGTACCAAACTGACAAAAGACACACTTTCTCAGAAACAAAGTTGAAGTCATTAAAATTGATTGGCATAACATCAAGTTGTCCTGGAGACTGAGTTTTTCTGTTGAGAAACACTGAACATATCATGTGGACAAAACCTTCAAATGGAAATTGTTTAAAAAAACAAAAAAAGTTCTGCCTCTTTGCAATTCTATTGTGTCTCCCTGATGTTTGGAGAAGTGGACAGTAGGAGAGGAGTTACTGGAGAAGAGTTTGGTGGCTATATAGGGTGACAAATTGGCTCCCTGAATTCATGCAGCATCAGCCATCAACAGAGCAGACAGCTGCTGCCTTCACGGAAGAAGTATTATTAACAGCTGGAAACTCGATGGTGTTGTTATTAGAGTCAAAAAACAGGACAGGAGGGGCTGCCGACATCCAAACATTAAATTTTTTCCCATAGCACCTGCTGATGACTGTAAAAATTGGCTGGCAAGACAGACAGAAAAAAGGTCTCTGTGAGTCATGTATGTGGGCAGTGAGCATTGTTTGGAGAATGTAAATAAGAGCGGAGCAGGCACTAACAGCCACCTACAGGAGAGGATGTCCAAACTGTAACTCTGACAGGCCCGAAAAAAGTTAGTGTGTGTGTCTGCCTTTGTGCTCTTTGAACCCACTCTAACTTTTATTGCCCTCCCAGGGATCATAATAAGGAACTAATTGATAGTCTTTGAGCCGCGGGCAGAGGAGAGGGGGAGTTCCTGCAGGAAGTCAACACAAATCAAACTCTCTCTGAGCCCTTAAGGTCTGGAGCTACTCCAGCTGAGTTGTGGTGGGTAACAGTCGCTGTGTGCACGAGTGTGTGTGTGTGTGTGTGTGTGTGTGTGGGCGGGAGACAGAGACAGACAGAGAGCAAGAGAGAGGAAGTGCGAACGAGAGCGCGACTGAGATAAAGAGAGAGCCATAGTCTGGGGCTGACATTTACGGTTTACACACCTACTTCTCTGGATGTCGCCTCCTCACTTAACCACATGAGTTATGCTTTTGAACTAATAACTCAAGACAGTTCAAACAGTGAGTTTCAGCTCAATGCAACATGCCAATATCCTGCCTATCTTACATGTTGACTTATAAATAGCTGGCGGTTATTGCTCTAAAATGACACATTTAATTTAGAGGCTCAGCACTGTACAATATCTTGTGGAAATTTCATCCTACCTCCCTCCTGAGTCTTTTCATTTTCTCTCATCCCCTGAAGGATTATATCACATTGTCTCTGTAGGTGAAAGCCCCCCCCCCATCTCAACAACCTGAGCACAAACTGGGCATGTGGGTGCATTCGGCTCAGATTCATATCGTCTCCTATTCCAAAACAAACGGCCGTCTGACATAGAAAGGCATACGCCACATTCCACAGGGCTCAAGCCCCTCCATAAGGGGGTTGGCAGGAGCCGGAGGGGTTTCCAACTCAAGCTTCCAGGGGTGTCTGCAACATACTGGACTGTGTGCAACTTACAGCCTTCCTAAGTCCTCATCCACACTAATACTCTCTCATTTTATAGCAGCGTTTTTAAATGAACATGATCTTGGTACACGCAAGCGTTTCAGCGCCATTTTAGTATTAAACTTTGTCTCTACTAATACACCTGAAAATGCAGATCACATGACCATTCATGTACACCGTGTATGTTTGCACCAGTGTATACAAGAAGAGGATCGTCTACTTTGTGATTGGTTGCTTAGTTTCAGAAAAATACTATGGAAATGGTTAAAAGTCAGACCAGAGGCCAGATGCATAAATGATGTGTATGCATAAAAAACATGTATACGCCTCTTCCACACATATACTGATCTTTATGCATTTTGGGGAGGGCTGACATGCAGCAAAGGGCCGAGGTTGGAATCGAATCCTGTTGCCCCATTAACTGGTATTTACGGAGGAAGAATATGCAGTGAGAATGTGCACCTCACCGCACCAGGCACACAAGCGGTTTTCGATGAAATAGCTACGGCTGAAATGATAAGGATGGGATGAAATATAAATTGAGAAATGGATAAACTAGTTTTTTGTTTGCTAGTTTCACTGATTCTGTTATTATTTTTGCAGGCTAAACTGCGCTCTGCTAACTGTCAAAGCGCTGTCCATCACCTGGAGGACGCCATGGCAAAAAGAAAGGAGAACCCACACAAGGAGGATGAAGTCACAAAAGGTATGCAGACATACCTATATTAGTTTGGCTTAACATGCTGTGGCTGATGAGACCCAGTCTAAAAAACTAAAGAAGGTGTCCGTGCTATTGTTTCCAAAATTCTCCGTTTTCACCTGCTCGGATTAAACACAGCCCCGGAGTTCTCAAACTGAAACTGGGCTAGCCACGTTCTCAAAGGTCTCTGTTTTAGGGGAGCCAAAATGCTGGAGTAGTGTGGACTTTAGGCATAAATGAAGCAATAATTGTGCGTTTTACAACAAAAACATATTAACGTGGATGTAGCCTAAAACTGAAGGTGGACCACAGTTAAAAAACAAATCTAGTGACAGTGTAGTCAATATTTTCAGTATGTTATTGTCACTGAATCCCATGAAAAGACCAAAACTAATAATACATTTATATGAACACAAAGTGCCTGCGTAGCTAAAGCCTGATATAGCTTATTGGTCTCTACCACAGCACCTCATTGTTGGCCAAAAGCTATTACAAACACATCAATGAACCACACATTACAATAAACATGGGTTCTGTAGTTTATTTTGAGTCCTCCCCACATACGCCATCCTGCTGCTGTAAATACTCACAAGCACACCAAATGTGTATTTATCCACAGCTGAAAATAGTCACTGACAAAAACTCTGTTTACTCCTGAAATGTTTGCTAAAAACTACAGTACCAGCTGTTAAAGAAAAGCCTGGTTAAAAATAAAAAAAATATTGTTGACCAGTGAACCACAGACACGTAGAAGTCAAAAAGTCTTGAGTCTTGATTTTGGTCGAAAGAAGTCACTTGTAGTAATAGATCAACTTATTATCTTCTTCCTAAATTCAATCCTAAATACTTCCTCAGTGTCACTCAGACATCCATCAGAAACAGAGCAGCGTGGGCTTTGCGTATAAATCCTCTTTTATTTCCCGTCAAATGGAAGTCCAACAGTAACTAAGCTACTGAGTTTCTTGGGCTCCTGACTGTTTTGCACTGAGCAGGTGGCACACAGTCAGCTTTCATGCTGGGAGGTGTAGTTTTATATTGCAGGGCAGTTCTTGTGATTGCAAAAAACCTTAAATACTATCAGTTATTTCTCATTAACTACATAAAATGGAAATTCTCGCTAAAACATTTCTCTTTTTTTAATTTCCCAAATATCATTCAGAGAACTTTTTATTTGGGCGAAAGGTGAAAAGATGAGTTACTCTTTTGTTCCTCGTACTCTGCCCTCCGCACTATTATCGAAATGGTGGGAGCAGCCTCTTACGGGTGCATTAAAACAACTTTATGTCCCCATAAAGATTAAGTAAGCGGTCTGAGACTGCAGGACAATCAAACGCAGCAGACCTTCATTCTGCTGCTCAGCGGACTCAACGTGTCGGCTGACTGACTCAGCCTGTCACTGCTGAGCTAATCCATCGACTCTGAAATATGACAGATCAGCTACCAATCCTCACTGTGCCGACATTTTCTGCCCACAGAGAGAGCATCAAAAGTAAAACTGGTGGCTGTGGATTTTTGGCTGACAGACAGAGCAGATGATGAAGGCACTAAAATGATGAACCATCATCCACATATTTTTTAGCCATGCTTGCGTCTTGGCTCCGGGGATGACAATGTGAGGTGGTCGGTTCATCATTTTGCTCCAGACTGAAATATCTCAACAACTTTTGGATGGATGACCATTAAATTTTGTGCAGACATTACTGTTACCATGAAGAGGAATCCCACAGGTTTTGGTGCTCCCGTGGCTTTTCTCTAGATTGACGGTGAGGTTGCCATTTGTGGTTTTATGGACTATCATAAAATTTGGCACAGACTCTCATCTACCCCTCTGGAGTAATTGCAATAACATCCGTGATTGGTATAATACAATAATCAGCTCAAAAATATCCAATACTTAAGTTTATGACCAGATTCCTGCTAATTAGCAAACACTAGCATGATAATCCCATATATCACACCAAATAAACACAAGCATATTATATGAGCTCCTCAACCTGATACCATATTACAGATTACATATGAGCAAAAAATTAACATGCAATATGGGAATTTCTAAGAAATTTCTTATGATCAGCCAAACATTTACTTTAGTCCACCATTATTCTGCATATATGATTTCAACTTGGCAACTCCTGTATGAACATTTTTGTTGACTTTTTGAGTTGTTGTTGCAACATGAGGGGGGTGTTTACATGAATTTTCTCTGCTGTAAATGTATTTTTCTGATTATTCCAACACCACATGATTATCATTGTCATTGAGAGCATGCAACGTGCCAAACTAGAGCCTCACAAATCCACTGGTGAGTCTGTTGACTCTTTACCTGTAGTAAAAATTGTGTGCTTTTCTCTTTTATTAGTTTATTGTTGCATTGAGAATGCATAAAATCAGGACATACTACTTCATCATGACACTACGCCTTGAACTTTGACCCTCAACCTTAACTTAGACACACTAAAACCATTTGACAAGCTCATCAGAGAGGGAGGTCACCCTGGAGAGCTCTGCTATTGTTACTTTTACATGTATGTGGTTTTAACTTACATACAAAATAGCTTCTAGCATATTCATAAAAGTATACATGCATTTCTAGGTCATTGTTTTTTCATAGCTGTCCATTTGTTGTTTGTTACCTCTCTGATTATTTGGTTTACTTCAAGAGTTCCTATTGCTATTAGCCTATATCTATATCTGGTCATCAGTCACTTGAATGCGCTGTCATCTGTCACTGTGGTTTCTGACAGCTGTTAATGAACTGTGTCTGTGGCTCAGTCCATGTGACAGATCTGCCACTATGCAGAGGATTGTGGGTCAGTATAACCAGAAAACCATGCTGGCCTGTGTACTGCAAAATGTGAGCAGATGCAGTAGAACATCCTGGTGTTTTCGGCACACTGCATTTGAAAAACTATGTATCAGAACTTATTTTTTCTGGCATACTAAAGTGCATGGTAGTATGAGTATTGGAATGCACAATTAGTTTAGTTTCGTCTGTTTTCCAAAGAAAAGCAGCATGTCAAAGTCCAGTTTAAAAACTAAATCCATACATGAGGTGAACACTAGGAGCGGACTGGGGATTTAATTGTTACTTCACAGCTAAGAAACGAGTAAACACAAATACCATGTAAACAGTACAAGCGGGTAGAACCATAACCCTGCCGACCGTAGTGTGCTGCTTGTGAAACAGCACCACATGCTCCTCTGTTTTTTCCATCCCACAGACCAGTAAGACACAACATGGAGCTGCTATGATTTCCTCCCTTGCTGTATTGCTTCCCAACAGGAAGAAAGTCAATTTCATGGTTTCCAAGAAAAACAGACACATGCTGACAGACCACTGACCGGCAGAGAGGGAACAATGGTGCCTGCCTCTCTCACCCCTACCTGTCCACTTCTGATTAAGCTAATGTGCCTAACAATAAAACATGCACCCACCACTGAAAATAAGTTAAACAAAAAAGTGCAACAGTCTTATCTCAAAGCAGCTTTTTATATGTTGTGAGTGTGTCAATGTAAATATCTGCAGTTTCTCATGTGCTGCAAAACTTTACATCTGATTTACTTCATCGCAGACCACTAAATACTTCACCACTCTAATTAAAGGCTGTCCGATTCTGTCAAGTGGCTCTCCGGAGGCCCCGATCAGATTTAACGTAAAGTTAATGTAAACCTTCTTCCTATGAAACGTCTCCCTGCGCGTTGCCAGAACTCATAAAGACGGGAACAATGTGGAGCTCATGTGGCTTCAACATGGCCCTATTTAGAGAATACCTCAGCGCTGCGGTATCCAGCTTCATGGACCATAACTGGCTTTCTTTCTGCCTCCTGCACAAGAAGGAGCTCTACAGATTCCCAGGCCTATGGCTCGGACCGATCCCTCCCTCTTCTCCTCCCTCCTGTACGTCTCCCTGCTTGCCGTCTACCGGTTGGGAATTGGGGAAATTCCTCAGCTCCGTTAAACGGTCTCTGATACGCACGGGAAAGCCTAGATTCTTTGTCAGCTGTGAAACTCTAGACACTGGGAAATTGGCTTCACCTTCCAGTCATCTGTGATGCTGAGGAGGGGGAAACAGACAGATTTGCAGGAGCACGGCAGCTTTCTTCCCTCCAGACAGGAGAGAAATACGAAGCTTAAGAGAAAAGCTTGAGCTGAGCGGTGTAGAGGAAGCGCAAACGCGGTAAGAGAGAGAGAGATTTAAGTGCGTTATATAAAACAGGTCTCATATTCGGTATCTCAAAGACTCCAGTAACCCAGAAGCACTAAGGCACAGTGTGGAAACAATCTGAAGTTTCTCCATATGGCTGGAAGTGATAGCATGGCCCATATCACGAATACCACATATCAGAGGCTCAAACCACTCGCAGGGACTCAAAATGGAGTCGAGTCATGTGCACACATGTGAGCAGCTGTTTGAATGAGAAACAAGAGCTGTTAAATGGAAGGAAGTTTTACAAACAGCTCAACTCCCAGCTGGAAGTAGAGATCCCAAACTGACCAATCACTAGTTGAATCTCAAAACAAGTGTCTTATTATTTGGAAAATAATTCTCCAAGTCACTAATTTAAAGGTTGCTGCAGTTTAAGGCAGCTTAGATTCAAGACTTTTTTAAATGTTGCTCAAGATTAAATTTAAGTCCAATTTTACAATAAACAAAGATGAAGAAAAAATACAGCATGAACAAACATGAATTAGCCAAATTTAATTACTTAAAAGGATGAGGACAGAACATAACTGGAATGTACCTCCCGCTTAATGACGAGATTTCTCTGCGACTTCGTGTTTCTGACTCTGCTTGTGTAATTTTACTGCCTTGATACCCATCATGCTACAAGAAGTAGTTTTTGCATAAAATACACCGAGCCTTGTATGCATTGCCTTGTACCAGTTGCAGATATGCCAGGAAATCCTGATAAATAGTCAAATTATTTATTTATTTTTTTAAAATAGATGTTACCAATTTTTTTTTTCTTAGCATTTTTAGGACTGTTGAAAGACTGATTTAAGACATCCAAATTTAATTAAGGTCTTAAGCATGCTTTTGAGCTGTTGCCCTCGTTTATGCAGAGTGTCCCACACTGCTGGCACTATTTAGCCATTGTCAACTGTTTACTGGCTGATTCAGCATGTTGAATTGGTGGTGAAGCTCGTGGGTGAGAGATATCACTGATTGGCAGTTCAGCTGAGTGCACAAGAGGTAGAGAAGTGAGGAAAGCAAACAAACTTGTACTATTCAGTAATTTTTTAAAAATATATTATATTTATTTAGATTTATTTTTTTGGCTATTGAGCTCAGAAACAGTTGGTAATTGTTTGTGTTAGTGTTCACTGGCACACAGTATATATAATTTCTTAATAACGAATACAGATGATCGCCACTTTCTGGTATGGAGTGCTATTTTCTTCCAGGCAGGTGCAGAACATGCGTCCTGGTTGACCGTTGGTCTTTGCAGTGTGTTCAAATGCAACTTTTTGGCTGAGACACAGGCGATGGCTGGTGACAGAACTGTCAGCCTTCTTCACCACCATTTCTTTGATGTGGGTTTGGTGTGTTTGGGTTTTATGACTTTCAAAAGATCCCCGGGAACCCTGTTTTTAGATATTCAAACCATGCCTACTCCAGATTCTGGTTTATGAGTAGTGTGTAGATGATCTTCCCACAAGATTTTATTCTGACATTTTTTTTTTGTTTTTTTAGGAAAAAGCAATCACCGTGATATCCCGCCTCTCAATTACACTTGTAGCCCTTTGCACTTGAAAATACTTATTATTTTTGCATGCAAAATGACTGAAACAATTGTCAAATTAGTTGCTGGTTAGTTTTCTCTTGATCAATAACTATTAATCATTTCAACTCTAATTCAGTGTTTCTTCAAATAAGACAAAAGCTTTCACTATGTTTTCATGAAAAAATACTTCATTTACCAACAAAAATACTGGCCAATTATTTTTGTGGGGAACCGTTTTAGCTCTAACATTAACTTTATTTCATGGCCATCCATTTAAGTTTACGAGGATGTTGAGGGCCCAGGGGAACCTGTGTTTGTATGTCATTCTTCAAAGCAGCTCACAGACTGAGCGATGGAGACAATCATGCTAACAATAAAAAGAGCCAACATTTGAGAGCCCCAGGTAAAGGCAATTACAGCTGACACAAACAGAAACACACAAACACACTCTGTGACCAAATTCTCATCAGTTTCCTCCTTTAATTAATCGCCACCTCCGGGTGTCATGGAAACCTTTAGCCGGACTAAAGAGGTCCTCTGTTTCTCTCTCGCTCATATCCCAACGAATCATGTCTGGAAATGACAAACCCTGCAGTGCCCACTTAACCTGGGGAGACCATTAGCATCGTGACAAAAGCATGTTCTGTCACAAAGGTCTCGTCGACCCTCCTCCATTCAAATTCACTCTGAATATAACGTGAAACTAAGCGGGCGTCTGGCCCTCTATCGGCGCAGTATTCTCATTTCTCTCTTGGCCCCAGATTGAGCAGATTTCTGCCCTTCACCTGCATCTCATTAATACTCACTTAGCTTCGCTTTTGGCCCACAGGTGCACCGTATAGCTTTTCGTCTATGCAGAAGCAGGAAATTAATAGTTATGCTGCTAACTGAGCAGGTATTCTCCCAGGAGCTGCAGTGTATATTAGAGAAAGCAGAATAAAAGAGGCTGTATAACATCCCCCCATCGCTGCCTGTACAGAAGCTCTCATCTTTCAGGCCTGCTATGTAATACTCGCCTCAGTGGGCAGGAATGTGTACATATGCATCCACCTCTATTTAAATGCATGTGTGGCTGTTATCTACCTCTCTGCCGCGCCAACAGGCTGCTCGCTCCCTCGGTGCAAGCGTGCGGGAGTTTGGTTGAGTAGCATGTGGCCCAGAACTGAAGCTCTGCTGTGCTCAGCGGCTGTCAGCAGCCGACACACAGACTCTCCTGGTTTAAAAGCCGGGAAGGAGGAATACTTAGAAAGGGTGCCAAGACCATCTGTAAGGGAGTGCGAGAGAGAAAACAGGTCTCTCTTTATCTCGTGTCCTTGGAACGGCCTGCTAAGAGGACAGGGGGCGGATGGATGGAAAATCTTTCAACAATTATTTGTGGAGGCTTAACCTCAAGCTTATAGTACAGTATATCTCACAGAATGAGTCGACAGATAATTAATTGCCAACCATTTTAATAACTGAGTAATCTTTAAGACATTTTTCACACATTTTCTGGATCTGTCTTTACAAATGTGACAATTTGCTGCGTTTTTGCTGTTTTATAACTTTATAAGTTGAATACTTTTTTGGTTTTGGAGTGTTGGTTGCACAAAACTAGTAATTTAAAGGCATCACACTGGGCTCCAGGAAGTTTTGATGGATATTTATCACAATTTTTGGACATTTTGGAGTCCTTCATCAGATGCATTCATTTTCAGGAACTGAACTGGACATCCACCATTAGGACAAAGCATGGATGTATAAAGAGAACTGGACATAAAGTTTCATAAAGTTTCTCAGTGGTGCATCAAGCCAGGACAAGTTAGACTTCTGAGCATAAAATTTCTGGATCTTCCTTCTATGGGCCTATAGAGCGAGCGCACTCCCAGCTGCTTGGTTTTGGCCTCACTCAATGAATGACAGTAGAAAAAAAAACTCTGGATTCACCTTTTAGTGAATTTTACAACTTTTAGCAGATACTGATTTAATTAACCACTATCTAAGTGTTCACACAGGGAGGGTTTTGTGAAAAAAATATGCACTAAATTACACTGTAAAAAGAAGAAGTTAAACCAATTAGTGGTTTAACTTTACTAGTGTATAGGCAGCCTTAAATTTTTAAGTTGATTGAATTGGAGAAGGTGTGTTGAGGTAATTTTGTAGTGATTCAACTTGTCTTCTCAAATTCAGTCAACTTAAAAAATTAAGGCAGCCTGGAAACTACAAATAGCTGTGTTTACAGTGTACAGCCGTCTCTTTCAATGCAAAAACACAAGTCTTGAAACAGACCTGGAAGCTGTAATTACACCGTTTGGCCAGTATGTCAAATTGGCTTTAAAGCCAAGCTCCAGTCCTGAGGGCTTGGGGAAAAAGGCCCAGCGGAGGATGTACTTCCTGCACCAGCTCGGGTAGTTCAGCCCGCCTCAGGAGCTGCTGATACAATAATACACTGCAATATTGCAGTCTGTTCTCTGCACGGCCATCACTTTGTGGTTTGCATCAGCTACCAAATGGGGCTGGAACAACGGACAGTCAGGACTGTAGGAAGGATAATTGATTCCAGCCTGCTCTTGATTCAGGACTTATACTCCTTCAGAGTCAGGAGACAGGCAGGAAACTTCAGCGCAGACTCTTCACACCCTGAACACAACATGTTCAAAGTTATCGCTCTGGGACCCACTACAGAACACTGTGCATCAAAAAAGCTTGACACGAGAGCAATTTCTTTGACAGGCCGTTAATGTGATGAAGAGTCAAATCAATCATACACTCTTAATACCATGCAATACCAAAACTGCCCCCTTTATAGACTAATGTAGACCAGAATTTGTCTTCACATATCCTCTATCACTGTCAATATAGTCCTGCAAACTGAATATACCGTATATAGACATTCACATATTATATTTGTACACAGACATTTTTATTTTATTATCATAGTTGGTCCTCAGTGCTTTATATTCCATTTTCACCACATACTTGTGTTTTTTTCGGTATAGTACATTGAGAGATATTTAAAAATAAAAAAAGTCTTAGCTGTGTGCACATGGCCATTAAAGTTGATTCTGATTTATATGATTGATCAAAAAATAATTTGCCAGATTATTCAGTCATAAAATGATAATTAGCTGCAGCCCTTGCGCATATTAGTGCATAACATTTGCAAATGTTCAGAAAATTCTTTAAATAACTTAACTAATTTTTGCTTTAGCTTTGGTTACAGTATTTGCTTTATACACCCTTTGGTTAATGTTAGGATGCAGAAAACAAGGGGTGTTTTTTATATGCATTTGTGTTTGCACAAAAAAACAGTTGTGCACCTGCAAAGTTTGGGATGTATCTTAACAAAGTTGACATGCAGATGTGCATAACTCTACAATAACGTGGATGCATGTATACAAACCCCTCACTGTGGGAGGACTTGAATAAATAAAATCATATGTCACGTGTCAGAGCTTTTCCCAAACAAATACCTAGATCTAAACAGAGAGTTTTTTGTCAGACGTGCCACATGAGGTTTATAAACAGCCAGTGAAATGTGTGTAAAAGAAGTAAAGCAGGGATTCTGAGCTCTGTGTCTCTGCGGATGAGGAAGCCTCCAATTATAGACGGCAGACGTTCGTGTCCTCTGACCCTAAACGGCGACACCGATGCTTCACTGGTGAACATGTCTGCACTTGCTGGCATTTGACTTTGATATCTGACCACTTCCTCTTCATTTCTGGGAATGTCCAGCTCTACAAGCTGGCAGCATTAACTACTGTTGCAGTAAAATGTTGCCAAAATTATCCTTTAACAGCAGAACTATGAACACGTCAGCCTGCCTCCATCTTATTTCAGCCTCTGTGCAGGTCCTTTCCTTGAATTTGAGGTCAGACCTTTTGTCATTTTGCAACCAAGACTTTTTTGCCAACAAACAACTAAATGACTGGGTGATTTAAATCGATAAAAAATATGAAAATTGTGTGTTTTATTACCGATTTTTACATACAAGTCACAGGTAAAAAGGTTGGAATCCTGGCTGCTGTATATGAACATTTCAAGTTTAGTGTTATTAATGCGTGTTTTGGATGCTTTTACGTTCAGGATATCACATGGATTGACTGTTTAGGTAAATAATATTTCACTTGCAGTAGAGAACACATTCCTATATAAATATAGCCACCATTATTCAACAGAAAAATACTACAAAAGCTTCACAGGGCTCCCGCCTGAGATCAATCACGCTGTGTGTTATGTAAACCTCTGCTGTGCATACATACACCTGTGCCACAGGAAAACTGCCTTTTTCAGTAGTGTGCCTTGGATACACACACACAGACACACATCAGATAAACATGTACACAATCACACATGCGCTCCCACATGTTCATGAGCACACAAACATACAGACCAGGGAGCTTTGACCTGTGCATTGACCTGTCTTCATACAGTGTGCACATACATGGCCCTCTCGCCTTCTCACATACACATACTCACACACACACACACACACACACACACACACACACACACACAGTTCCATCAGGTTGTCAGTGTGTCAGTCAGTGCTCTGGAAAGGGATGAATGCAGTCTTTCAAGCCGCAGCAGGCCTGCAATATCAACCATTCCTGCACTAACACAGGTGCTGCTGCTGCTGGACGAGTCAACTGAAATGAATATTTGTGTGCACATGCAAATATAAAAGGTCTGTGTGTGTGTGTGTTTGTGTGTGTGTGCATCTGTGTGTCTGTGTGAGCTAGAGATAGGCAGCATTGGTTCCTTGGAAATGTGTCGAACCTTTTTGATAGTTTTGATATCTTTGCAAAATACAGTGTCAGTCTCTCTGTTTTCTCGCATGCACATTCGACAGCTCGCCCGCCTCACAAATCTTGTGTCTTAAATGCATTCATCATTTATCATATATATGTTTATATGGATAAAGATAAAATAGTGAGTCCAATGTAATTGGTCCTAACTCACTCATTCTGTGCCGTTATTGCACAACGTTACAATCCGTAACGATTCGACAGGCTGATCTCGTACATACTGAGCACTAAAAAGAGTCACTCAAAAAAATTTGTGTGGTAATTTTGGCCCATCACTTGAGAGAGTGTGTGTGTGTGTGTGTGTGTGTGTGTGTGTGTGTGTGTGTGTGTGTGTGTGTGTGTGTGTGTGTGTTTTACCTCTGGAGCTGCAACAATTAGTCAATAGATCAGTTGGTCAATTGAAGAAAACAGCAAGCGTATTGAAGTTGTCAGTTTGATATTTTAAGACAAAAATGATTAATCAATTAATCTTGGAAACAATCTGCAGATTAGTTAATGCTGAAAATAATTGTTAATTGCAGGCAAAGTCATCTCCATGTGCTTCACAATTAATACCCACAAACATACAAGTACAGTATCATAATCACGTGAGAGGCACATGGGGTCAGTCAGAGCCCCATGTTCTGCACTGCTGACTGCTCTTTGTCAACAAAGTGCACATGCAAACACACACACACACACACACAGACACACACTACAGGAATGTGTTTTGTTTGAACCCTATCACTATAATTAGGTTGTGTGTATGTGTGCACATTTGTTCCATGATGCCTGTGGATGCTTTGTACTTGCACTCTTTGTTCTTGAACTGAACAGTTGTTGCAAGTATTGCCAAATGCCGCTCATGTAAATTACATGCTGAGGACTGCATGTCGACCAAACGTCTCGAGTTCAACTTAATGGGGAAAAAAGGTACAGCGTGGTACTTCAGACGTTCTGTCCTCAAGTCTCCCATTAGCTGCTCTACCTCTGGCATGCACATAATGTCTAGCGTAAAGGGGGGACAGCTAAGTGTTTTAAACTCAGTGCCCTTAATCTTGGAAACAATGGCATGCACATAAGGCTCAAGAGGGGGTCAAAATCATTAATCACTGATCATGTGCTCCAGACTTACAGCTAAGCTAATCAACTTGTCTTATGATAATCAAGGTGCAGGGTCAATTCACTTTTAGCCTAGTTGGGTAAATGAAAAACAGTTTGTTCCCTATAAGAGGCCAATTAATCAATCACTTGTCAGGAATATTCAGAACTTTTTTTTTTCCTTCCAAGATAACCTGCTATGAATTTTTTTTCTCAGTGGTTTCTGTTTTTCAGGGACTTCTAGTGTTCGGTGTCACAAAACGAGTCTCCCACACCTCACAGAGTCTGGTTTTCTCTATCACTTTCTCAATGGACAGGCATGGTTTCCATCAACTCTGCCTTTTAAAAGCGACACTGGTGTTATAAAAATCCCTGGGGCGAGGTGTGTGTGATTGTGTGTTTAGCATCATGTGTCTGCATTTGTGCTCACATACTGTGTTACATGAAAGCGCGTGTGCATGTGTTTGTTTGATGGATGAACTCCATAACCACTTTTGAAATGATACAGAGAAGCTTTTTTTCACATTTTAACGTCTCCTGGTCTGTTGTTGTGTGTCTCTCACCAATCTGTTGCCCCCCAAAAAACCCTGAACTCTTCATTGCCAGATCATTAACACCACAACATAAAAGCTCTCTGGAGGACTGAAGGGGTCAAAGTTTGCCACATGTCTTCCTCACCACATAAAATACAACATATATAGAGGATGGATTGGAGAAGGAGGGGAAGGCAGTTTGGCTATGAAAGCTCAACTGCTTGTATGTAAACTGCAAGATAATATGTTAGGAACGTTATATTTTTTGTGATGTAGAAGACAATGCTTTAGCAATGTCAATAAAACAAATAAAAGATACAAGCGCATTTCATGAGACATAATAAATATCTGAAAAGGGACACCCTGATAAGCTATCCAATGGCCAGACACAAAGCAAATAGTATTTAAAGTATGTTTTCTCGGTTTAAGAACAAGAGAAAATCTTATCTACCCAAATAATAACAACAAAATGGTCCCAAAATATTCATTCTATCAGTCTAAAATTGGTTGTATTGAGTCTTATGGCAAGTGAAAGTAACAGTGCAGTGTAAATGGATTTTGAGGAAGAAGATCTCATACCCATATTTTTACTCGTTTTGGAATAAACTGAGTCTGCTTGCCGTTTCACCCCTCTATATTTGCATTTTATGGTGCCGTGTCTGCGTTTTTTTGTGCTGCTGCTACCTGGTTACTAACTTTTTATAAAGTCCTGACCTCATCCGCATGCTGCTTTTTGCTAGGTACTACAATTGTCCCAACCATAGCAAAATAATAAGAAAATTCAGGCAGAGGGCAGAGTCTCTGTAGATAAATGCACCGCCACAAACATCTGGTGAGTCATATGTGATATTTGAAAGAGATTACTCTTGTATGAGCCTGTATTGTTTTTTAGGAAAATTCTGCATAGTATAGAAGACATGCAAACAGACAAAACACGAGCAAGTAAGGACACCTTCACCAGTTTGACAGCACAAACACACATGCAGCATTTAACAGAAAAAAAAGGAAATAAATGACAACAAATACAGGAACAGAAACTTGTAGCAGTTCTGTTTATGGATGTGTTTTCTCACATTTAAGCATTTCTATTCTAAATGCTGGGCATGTGTTGTCCAAATGATAATGTCTTCTTCAGTTATGCTCTTTTTTATGTTACAGTAAACATTGAGCTCTCAGGGCCATAATGTAAGAGACAAACTGGGAGTTTTAAGTCAGATAAATTTGTTCCAGTTAATTTTTGATAAGAAGGTTTGGTTATTTGACATTCAGAGCATTAATAGAGCAACAAACCACCATTTGCTATGTAAAGATATGGTGGAGTGATGGCGTCCAGAGCAGAGAATGAAGTCATGCTCCCTGTGTGTGTTGTAAGCCGAGCTTCTCTGTGGTTTGTTGACAGTCCAGCAACGTGTACATGTTAGTGCATGTGAGTCCTGTGTGTGTGTCTGACTGGCTAGCTCACATGGCAGCATCGTCCAATTGCATGATACCCAACATAGCTGCTATGTTGGGTGCAGAAAACAGCCACAACTCTGTTCTGTACATAACATCCGATCACAGAAAGGGGAGGCAGAGTGGTCTTGCCTCTGAGCCGAGACAGGTAACAGCCCTGAAACTGGGCCTGTGTAAAACGAAAAGATGTGACCATGGGTGGCACGAGTGTGACGTTTTATCAACGTGTTTATTGCGTGCAACAGGATTTAAAAAGCAGGTGTTAGCATAGCAGCTAAGTCAAAGAAGAAGATTAGTGGCTGTAAATGTCCGCAAACTGGTAAAACAATGAGGTTCAGGAGCTCCTTACCCTCGGAGCAGAGGACGAGATCAGCCACCATATAACAGAGACAGTAAATGATTGTTATTGACATGTTAGGCCTTTGCTATTGTTTAGAAAGTGCTGTTGACACATATGTTTCATTTCATGCTAGAGGCGGACGCTTGTGTGTCACGCCCGTCATACCTCCCTTGATTGTGCAGTGTATAATCACACACTGGAGTGCAATGATGCTGCCGTCGGTTGGTTCTGTGTAAAAGTGCAGGGGCAGTATAAATAGAGACTTTGTTGCAGCCATATAGCGCCATCTCTGTGTAAAAGCAGCTAAAGATAGTCACATACAGCTCCTTCAACCAAAAACGTGTACTAGTTTGCCTGTTTCCAGTTACAATCTGATCTTATCAATTCCCATCATGTATTTCAGATGACATGAATAGATGGTTGGATTATAAATGTATGGAAATCCAGATAACCAAGCCATATTTCCATGCATGTTAATACATGTGTCAATTTATGCAGTTATCAGCATGCAGAAAAAAAAAAGATGATGTGCCACATTCCTCCATCCAGGACGCCAATCTCTCACTGCCAGCTCTGACAAATAGGCCTTTATCACCTGAGATGAAAGCCAGAGGGGAGAGAGAGAGAGAGAGAGAGAGAGAGAAGCAGATGGGGCAGAGGCATGTGAGGAGGAGGGAGGGGGGGTGAGAGGGAGGAGAGCGATTTTGCCGCTTTGTTGGCTGATCTGGTTCAATCCTTGTGGTGCAGCGATTGAATTCCCTTCCAAGCCTTTTCCTTAAGAGGATTTGGACTCAAGGGAGTAGGCAGGCCATAGGACTACAGTGTGAGGGGAGGAACCCGTGAGGGGATGATGGGCATGATGTGGGAGACAGGCATGGGTGCAGGGAGAAAGAGAGAAGATTGGGAAACTGCAGAAAAATAAATAAGAATCAGGATAAAAAATAGTCAAGGATAAATCCTGCTCTGAGTTGAGGCAAACGTGTTATCACTTCTAGCAGGGATAATGTGTTAGCTATTTAAAGACGGGATGGAGGCAGAGATGTTGAGAAAGGTTAATGAAAGAAGTCACACACATTATAACTGTCAGGAAGAGGGGGAGCGTGAAAGAGAAAGGGGACAGTGATGATTTAAGGAGCAGATAAACAGAAGGAATAGAGGAGCAGAGGAAGGATGAGATGACGGGAGAGGAGCGGCAGGTGGTGATCTCTGATCCCATTATCCAGGGCTAATCCTGAACAGCAGTGAGCGTGTTTGCATGTGTGGTGGTGAACAAGTGTGTGTGCGTTGTTTTTGTTGTTGGCATGACACTCACTGACACATCAGGTCTGTCAGTCAAACTGAAGCCAGAAAAATTAGGAGCGAGATCTGTTCAAATGGGGCAAAGGTTCATTAAAAAAATGCGAAAAAGAGTGTGCAGAAAGTATCGCAATTGTCACTAATAGGCATCTATTCAGGGACACAAATTAGCAATTTAGCTCTACCAGTACTGTGAATCTTAACAGAAGTTTGGCAGTAGTTTTCGTACAACATACACTTTTATTATGTTTTAACAAGCTATTTGTCTTCTCTTGCTGCTTTTTTTCCTCTCGTGTCTGTCTGCTCTCCATCTCACCCTCACTCACAAAGCAACAGACTTCTGACAGCTCGCTGCTCGTCAGATGAAGCGGAGAACGTCTCGGCTTTCGTCCACAAAATAATAAAACTTGGATGCAAACTTTTCAGAGTTTGAGAGACTGCAGATGCGGCCTGATTGGGCGAGCTGAGAGTGAGTGAGAGTTTGGAAGCCCTCGGTGCGAGTCCAAAGTGCCGTCACCTTCAGCACAGTGTGCACAGGGTATATTAATAGTCAGCTCGCCAGTATGTCTGCGGCACAATGTGTTTGTGTAACAAAATGTGCAGACTGATTCATAAACACACTGGTGAAATCTGAGTTTTTGCGTGGTTATGTTTATGTGAATAATAACCACAGAATTACAGTCTAAATAATTCAATTCTGGATTCAATTTTGATCTTTCCTGTTATGTTATGTTCACAGTAAAACAAACACTGTTATATAAAGAGCCCAAGTGAAATCGGAGCCTCCTGGTTCTGTTACAGAGATAAAAACACCTAAACACTATTTGTAATAATGTAAATAACTAAAAGTCCAGACTTAGAATAGCTTTACTCATGTGGTTCACTCAATATGTTGAGATAAAGAGGGAAGTTTGTATAGATGCAATATATTATCTTTGTTTTACAGAGGCCCATTTCTAATTTGTATCTGCTTTTGAAGGGTTGCTCATCCCAAAATCAGAAATACACATTTTTCCTTTTACCTGCAGTACTATTCAGAAGTCTATATAGTTTTGGTGTGAGTTGCAGAGTGTTATATCAGCCATAGAGATGTCAACCTTCTCTCCAATATAATGGAACTAGATAGCACTTGCATGGTGGTGCTCAGAGCCTTAAATAAAAAACTCAATAGCAATGCCTCTTTCCAAAAATCATGACCCAGTTACTTAAGAAAATCCACAGACTTTGTTGTGCGCAGTTTTGTGTATTTTCTTATAAAGAACCTACAACATCAGCCGTATCACTCTGCAGAGGGAAGTGTGCATCTACTGTCAGCTCACCTAGCAGCAGTGAGCTAGCTAACATGCTCAGCCAAGGAGGATGCCATTAATGTTTACATGTCACGCTGTCATGAGCCTCTCTTCCATTAGTAGATCCACAATTCCTTCTGTGCTATGATTTTGGGTCGAACTTTCCCTTTATTGTTCACTATTTCCCAAAAGAGGCACATCCATGGATGAGTTCAGTATTTTAGACAGCAGAGATTATAACTAAGTAGTTAGGAAATGCCTTTAGAGGGGAGTGTTGGTGGATACTATGATTATGGACATGAGTTACGCTGCCAAGCTAGTATAATGTCACCTGGGGTATAGTTTTTGTATACAAACAATGTATATGTATATGAAGTACCAGGTGGCCCACCACGGATTCACAATGAAAATATATTGATTTACACTGGGGATTATCCTGTACTTGAACAATGTAAGGGGTCAGAGTGCATAAAGAGTAGAGGTCCTCAGATCATCAGCCGGCTGATTACTGGGACCAATATTTGGCATTTAGCAGATTATCTGTATTCTTTTTTGTTGTAATTATTGACCACAAAATTAATAAAGTAAAAAAAAGTGTCAGCATGGGAGGAACTTTTACTTTGTAAAACCTTGCGGAGCTATTTGTATTTATTTATTTTTTAATTTAAATTTTCACTTGACATTATGAAAGATGCGTTGCTGGGAACTTACTGCGAATGATGATTAACAATATGATGATCAATTTGCATTTAACATTTTCTTAAGGCATTTGAACAAAGTTTTGTGTTGGAGTTTGCTATATTCTGTGAGACTCCTAAAATCCTCCTTCGACTCAAAAAGATGTAGCAGGATTTAAGGACAAATCATTAGTCATTCAGTATCCGTATCGGCCATGAAAAACCAATATCGTCGACCCCTGATAAAAATCATGAAAGCAACACTTGTTTGTCAAACATAATTAAGACAGAAAGATCCTCAGACCGCAGAAAGACTAAGCCCCAAATGTTCCTGCGTACACTAGACTTGACTGGATTTGTCTCTTGGTAAAAATGACGGAGGAAAGCAAATGTCAAAAGGTTGAGAATAGGCAATGGATTTATTATACTGATAAACAGTATTAATAATTGTGAATTAACTGACACCCTGGCCTTCTGTCATTTTGCAAAAATGCCCAGCAGGCAAAGCAAGTTGAGTATCCCTGAGTTAGAGGATATCCCAGACGTGTTGTCAGGATTTCTGGCACAAAATGACAAAAAACAGAAGGCCATAAATCAACTCACGTACATACTGGTTCACGACCTAAGCAGTGTGTATCACTGCATTAATGATCAAATGAGGACTCCTGCCATCAGTGCATTGTCATGTTTGAAGAGGGTTTATCATCTGGCTCTAATCCAGTCTGGGCCACTGGTGTCACATGATAATGTCAGATGACTGCTGTTGCAGATGTAGACGTGCAGGTCATTATTAGTGTCATGCTTATATGTTAAGCCTCAGGGGAAATAAAAGAAAGCGAATCCCCCTTTATTCAAACCAAAAATGTGATAGTGTAATTAGTGACACATTATCACAAAAGTTTAAAAACTTAAACTGTAAAGTGCTTTTTCTTAAAGGTCAGGAGCTAACTTAATTTTCAAGTCAACACGGCAGACAGCAGATTATTCTTCATTTATTCTTTGTCGAAACTGCTGGTGCAGAGGTGTTAAAAACAGACTGAGTGCTCCTCTGGGGCGATGCTCTGAATACAAGCAGTGCTGTAAAGACGTGACACATGCTTGAGGTGTTAAATGGTGTTATGGCCCGAAAATAGTTTGGATATCCACAATGATCCTGAAACAACAGGCATGCAGACTTCACGACTCAAGTGATGTTTAACTTATTTCAGTAGCTCCCTAACTATTGCAGCCTGCAGAAATGTAGCAATGTGGGCAAGTTGAAAAGCATGACAAAAAAGGGCAGCTCTCAGTGGGCTCGAATTCAAACAGTGACTAGATACAACGTGGGCTAAGCATGACTCATGTAATTGCACATTAATGATGTCTAATTATGGGTGCATGAGCCTGAGCTGTGTGCCGAACTCAGTGTAGGGTCCAGAACCACACAGGTTTTTTAATCTCTGGTCTCCATCAATGAAAACTTGAACCTAAAATATCTTCAAAAAAACACAGACATAAGAACTCCTTTCAATGTAAGGCTTTCTTGGCAGTTTCATTGGAGTGTCGGTTTGATTCCCACAAAGAGTTTTAAGTACTAAACAGCCCACCAACATAGAACCAAGAGCCAAAACTAAAGTCGATTATAGCAGGCAATAATTTGCCCTGATTTGAACCTTGTAAAACCATGATTATCTTAAACAATGCAGCCACTGAACTTCATTTATAACTTAAGCACTCATGGTATAGTCACACTTATGTACCTATATGTACAACCTAAACTCCCGCTTTGGACAAAAACTTCACATTTCAGGCAGCGTGAAGCCACTGACCGCTTTCCACCGTAACACGGTCACCTATGTGGATTAACGGTGCTGTCGAGTCACCTGAGGTCCAGCTGACAGATGCTGAAGATTAGCCTGCTGTTGGCTGAGGAGCACCTCAGACCTCTTAGCTGTGTTGTCCAAACTTAATGGAACTTGGCATGCAAACACTCACTGCTGCGACATAAGGTCTGTTCATTTAATGGTGTCAATACCAGTTTAACTTGCTTTTGTGTTACAGTATGAGCAGGCACGGCTTGCAGGTAGAGCTAAAACAATTAGCTGATTAATCTATTAGTCGTACTACAGAAAAATAACACTTAACGGAATACTTCACCCCAGAAATGATCGTCTGCATATCACCTACTTACCAAATGTAATGTCGAATAAGTCAACAAATCTATTTTATTCCTCCACCATGAACAAAGATCAAAAACAAGGGACAGTTCCTGATGAATTTTAATAAAAGAGGGCAATGTTTAACCACAGCAAAAGTATATCAAAACAGTTTGTAAACTGATGTTTTGATGTAGTTTTTCTGCTGTTAGATTTGGACACTTTTCTCTTGAGTTCATCAGAAATTCGCACCATTTTTGGATTGTGTTATCATTTATCATGTAACCACGCAAGAAAAACAACGTTATCTTCAGAAATTCAAGGTTAGACCCTAATGTGCAGGATTTAGATTGAAATATTGGCAGAATTGGAATGTAATATCATTAAAAATGAGAATCTTTATACTTTCGTTACCTTAAAATGAGCTGTTTATATCTACATAGGGAGCAGGTCCTTGTCCATGCAGTCTGCCATGTTTCTACCGTAGCCCAGATAGGACAAACCACACACTGGCTGTAGACAGGGCCATTTCCATTTTCCCATAGGCTTCTATTGTTAGCGTCTACTCCAAAAGAGCGGCGGAAAAACATGGATTTGTAATGTGTAACTGCTTTATTCAGTGTTTTTCCAGGTTTAAATCACTGAATGTGTTCGTTTTGCAGAGGAAGAGACGTCTGTGGATAATTCAGCTCCCGGTGAAAACCTCCTGGACAAAGAACACTGATGAAATCCCAACTGGGAGTTCCCGCTTTCCACACGGGATAAGTTTCAGCTGAATGCAATTTGAAACCCTCACCGCTAAATGCCACGAAATCCTACACACTGCTCCTTTGAGACAGGGTAAGTAATTTATATACAAATGTTTATTTTTGGGGTAAGTAATTCCTGTAATCAACAGCAGATGAATTTTTAAAAAATGCTGTTTTCACCCCCCTTTTTCAAAATAAGTCATAACCATATACTAGACATAGTAAAACTCCTATGTTGACCAGTGATATATTATCTCGTAGACTGTTGTGAACATTAAGTTTGACTGCACATGCCGCAGAAATCTAGGCAAAACTATTGAACTTCCCTCAGCTCATACACCCGCCATTTCACCCATGCAAAGCAAATGTGATTTTGTTTGAAGAATGCAGCCCGCCTTTAGGGATCAAACACCAATCACACAAAGAGGACGCCATTATAATGTACATCTGTGTGTGTGTGTGTGTGTTTGTGTGTGTATGTATACGAGTGATGTTTGACAGGAACACCACAGCTCCGTCTGCTCAGTTTCTGTGTTGTTGAAACAAACAACAAAAACGCTTCCATGTTTTACATATGCAGACCAGCTGCTTGATGCTAAATGCATTCTTCTCTTATCAACAGAACAACAGAGAGCCCACAAGTAAGCTCCAAAATATGAGTAAACAGCTCACATCACTGTGGACGATATCCCCCAGGGTGCATTACACGTTGCAGCTCAGCTTTGATTAGCTTCTATTGGAAAGACTCTTCTGAGGAAGGCCTGCTTTTTATATTCCGTTAAATTAAAATAAGTTCGCACTTTTAAGAATGAGGTGTGCATCCCTAATGTCGAAGCCAAGACCATCTTGTCTTGGTTTCTTGGGGATATTTTGTGTGACTTTTTTTTTTTTTTTTTTCAAAGAAGTCTTCTAGCCTCTGGCTCGTACTTGGAAATGATGGGGCAAAATTCTTATTCATGTTCCATCCAATGTAAATAATTGAATTCTGGCAACCAAAATAGGCCCAGTGCTCCAACCACAGCTCGGCTGCATTTTCAATCTTTAATGACTTTGTGGAAGAATAAGCTGAGACTTTAAAAGAGTGCCAATTTATCAAGACAGAAAACACACTTTCAACCAAGAGAACACACAATTAGCAAGAGCCCAGTGAGCGATTTTTTTGTGCCCCCTCCTTTAGATGCAGAAAAGATATCACTAACATAACTCCTGCAGCTAAAAATGGCTTTTAATGTGTTCGCCAAACCTCTGCTCCCTTGCTCACTACATAGCCTTTCCCAATTCTTTCCCTGTGCTGTAATTCTGCAAAAATGTGTGGTTTCTGAAGACTGAAGTCTGGCTTTCCTGAAAGGTCCTGAAACAACACAAGATACTGGCCGACTGGCGCTCCACCCTGTGCTGCAGGTTTTACTTTACTGTTGGGCTGAGCACGCTGGGGTCTCAAGAGAGCCATCATGAGTGGTTGTGAGAAGAGAAATCAAAAGACATGATCATAGACAGCATTTTTTAAAAACAATAAGAGACGGTGATCTCTGCTCCATGGTATGTGCATAAAACTTTGAAGACCGATCTCTCAAGTAAAAACAGACCGAGAAGTGCTGTGAAAGCTGGAGGGCCAGAGGTTGCGGTGGTACATCCCACACTAAAGAGGAGCCACTATCAAAAACCCGCCAGGCAACAGATGTTTCCAGCAGCTCTTGCACTGCAGGTCTAACAAAACGTGTCATGAAGCCGCCTGCGGTCAGCGAGTCGCACATAGCACAGTGCAGCCACACTAAACAAGAGTGAAGGCTGCAACAGAAAGCAATCATCTTCAAAAAGGCATCTTCAATAGACTCTTCAGAGCCATGTGTTGATGCAGTGAATGTGTAGGCAGCTCTGTCTGCTGAACGCAGATGTGGTGAGGTCAGTGGGGTTCATTAGATGCATGCTGTGAAAGCGGGATGCCACAATGTCACGAAAAAAGGAGCATGTGAAGCAGGAGAGAGCTGACATAACCACAGTTATAGGTTGCTGTGTTGCTGTTGTGCATTGCTTCCATCATATGATAAAAGCAGTCATTGTTTACGGCTTATTAAGCTTTGGCTGTAGACTGTGAGAGAGACCTTTTCATCAGAACATTCAGACCTTTGGTTAAAAGAGAATTCAGCAATTGATACGACTCATAAGACAAAGATTAAAAGAAAATTAACAGTCAAGCCAAGGCAGCTGAGGCCAAAATATTCTGGCTTTTCTTCTTAAAATGCAACTCAACAGCATTGTTTTCTCAGACTTTTCCTAGACTCTAACATTCATGCCCCTTGTTTCAAACACTTCCAAGCCCAAGATATTTTCCCAGACTTGGCAAAACTCCTTCAGAGCTGCTTTCTACAACTGTTTTCCTTGTTGTGCTTGTTTGTGATTTATGACACCTAACTGGGACCTTCTCATAAAAACAATCAACATAAGGCCTCATGTGTGAATGTGTTCTTGTTTTTCTTTTATATTTGTTTTTGCACAAAGCAAAAAGAGGAAAACAAGAACGCCCTACATGGGATTCATGAAACGTTTGCTTAAAAGCCACCTGAGTATATTGATGACATGCTTGATCTTAAATTTGGTGTATGACAGGGAATGTGCAATTAGCACAGAGAAATATCCCAATAAAACCATATAAGGGCTGCAGATTTTAGGGCTGTGTGCAAACCAGAAACCAAAAAGTCACATTTGACAGCTGACATTAAAACCAGACAAAAGAAGAGAAGAAGTCAGCATCTGGTTATCAGCCACATCCTGCTGGGTCTGTGGGTTAAAAAGCAGCAGCGTGTCGGATTTAGTGGCATCTAGCGGTGAGGATTGCAGATTACAACCAGCTGAAACTTCTCCCATGTGCCAAGCGTGAACTTCCCTGTTCATTGTTCAGGAGGCTTTCACCAGGAGCCCAATTACCCGCAGACTTCTCTTCCTCTCCAAAGCAAATAGCCCAGGTGATTAAACCCAGTCAAAATATGGATAAAACAGTTTCCCTTTATAAATCACTGTGTCTTTGATGATGTTAGGCATGTTGGAGATGGGCTGCTAGCCCAGCACCTGCTAATGTGTCTGGCTGTCTCCTCCGCGCTCCAGCTGAACTGAATTGGCTGAATACTTATGATAAAGTACATTTGCGAGTAACAAGTGATCTGAGGTAAAATCTAATGTGTGAGAGACATCATTATACACTCGATATAATGATTTCTTTACATTTAATTTATTGAATATGACTTCAGTTCATCACCATAACATCTTCGTCGCCAATTTCCCCTGTCTCCACACTGCTGGTGTGCATGAGTCAGAGTTTTATTTTTTTTTTGTTTTTATAGATTTCAACTTTTGCATAGAAGGATGCCTCTTTCAGGCCTCATTTTGTGTGTACACAATAGTTATAAATGAGATGCTAGGTGATTAAAACAGTAAAAGCAGTGAATAAAGCAGTTTCACATTTAAAAAATCAGTGTGTTTCTGATGCTCTGGTTGCGGAGCGGCTGGTAACAACAGTGGCAGACACAAAAATGCTATCTAGAGCCAGTGTTTGGTTTGTCCGTTCTATAAAAACATTGCAACATGGCAATCTCTGTTTGTTTTATGTAGATACAAACTGCTCATTCTTAGGTAACGAAAAACAAAGACATTCTTATTTTCAGGTGATTTTACCCCAAAGAAAACATTACATTATATTCCGTTTTCTACCAATATATCCCCCTGAATCCTCCACACTGGACCTTTAAAATCAGGTCTGTAAGCATGCAGGATTCATGCATAAAGCCAAATGTCTCCATACTAACTGTCAGAAACTCCAGTGAGTCTGAGTTTGGCTTCAACTTCAACTATGACACTTAGAAAATGAAGAAAGCGTTTGTTTAAAAACTGTTTTAATGGTAAATTGAGCAGTACTACAGGATGAATGAGACGATCACTGAAGGAAACCAAAATGTTATGAGGCTATAATGCTTAAAGCTGCTTAAAGCTCCTCAAGATCCCTCGTTCTCTCTACATCCACTATTTAATTCTTTGTGATGAATCTGAAAAGCCCCACAGAGACTGAGCAGGGAAAGCCAGGAGCCTCCCGGACAGAGAGGATATCCTGCTGAGTCTGGAGGAGAGCGGTCACGCAGCCATTCCACTCACCCACCCAATCACTTGATTAAACAAATTATCATCATCAAAGTAATCAAGCTCAGCACCCTGCCTGCCTGCCTCCATTACACCATGAAAACGGGTTTAAGCGTAGCATGGAAACGATACGGATTAGAAGTGAAGCTATGACCTTGGATGGTGTCACTGTCGAGAGGGCTTATGTCTTTTCGGTGGGGTGGAAGTAAGAAAGAGAGGAAGGGTAAAAGCAAGAGACAGCCCAAGATGTAAAAAAAACTAAAAAGAGAGAAGCAGAGGAAAGCATAAAAAACTATTTTCTATTTGACACTAAATGTCTTTAATTGTTTTGAGAATATTCAGTGTCAAATTTCCAAACCCCAAGAATAATAAAGCCTGCAAACTAAACACAGTCAACCATGCAAAAATAGATTTCCAGTAAACAGGTCAAGGGGTCAGCCGTGTACCTGGCTGCAGACATGACACCCTCTGACTGGCAGCCTCTGTTTGTTTAAAGACCTCTCCCTGAAATTTTCCACCCATCAAGAGGGCTGTGTGGTCTCGCCCGTGAGGAGAGCGCCGGCAATGAGCGTGTCAGCGGTATTTGCATTTAAAATCAAAATGGATTCCATCTGACACGGTTTCTCTGGTCTAAAGCCTCTCTGGGCTGAATAATAAACCCAATCCCTTGGCGTAATGGAGGACTGACTGCTGGGGCGCTGAATGCAGCATCATGCTCTGCTGAAAGGGTTTACAGTCGCAGTTGAGATCACAGATGGCTGTTAACAGAATGCATTAGTAAAGATTAACTCGCCTGGTAGAATCGCCACATTAGTGCCTCTGATCATGTTAACAGCCACGGCACAGAGACACTGGGTGGTATGATAAGGCATGCAATTTGTCCCGGGGCTGCACACTTAATTGTGTGTGTCAAATTAACTGCCAGACATGATTTTTTTGGGAATATTGGCAATATTACAATGTCATGGAACATCCAATTAAGTTGCACATTGCAGATGTTGAAAAGATGCCAACTAAAGCAAGTAATGTAATTCTTAGAATATACTTTATTTTTCAGTCAAGACCCTGTTTTTCATGTTTTTGTGTCTAAGTGACCACGGGTGAAAAAAATTTTAAGTTGGTCCATTATGGAGCCAGAGTGCTGCAGATAGAAGTAGCAAAGCGGTTGCAATGTAACCACTCTGGGCATGTTCCCGAGGTCAGTTTATGTCCATTAAAAGTTTTTGTTTTTGCCACTGACTGGCTCAGATTATTATTATTATTAGTGACTGACAACATCATGAAAATAATGCCTCCAGAGAACTTATCGTTAAAAAATGAAATCCTTTTCATTTAACCAGAAACAACCCCGAGATTGATGTCACCAAAATCCATTTAAATTATCAGTAATTTAAGCGTGTATGGAGCCAGCATATATTGTCACATCTAACTGAGTGAATAAAAGGTTTATTTCAACCAAACCAAATTTGGTTTTTGTTGGAAAAAGGAAAGATGAACCAAGGCAGTTTTCAGAAGTTTTATTTTTTTCTGTCAGCTTTAAATGAACTGTGTTTTACAATGATAAAATTACAATTTATTTAAATGGAGTCTGGTGGTTTTGGTGAGTTTTCAGGTAAAACGAAAAGGATTTTAATCTTTAAAAAAAGTAATGTTGCCAGAAACCTATAATAATTATCTTAGCCTGTCAGTGGCAAATACAAGCACTTTTAGTGGACCTACATTTATGGTGGCTTTGCAGCCTGTTTTACCAGTTTTAAAAACAGTTGTCTCCATTAGTCACTTATACACAAAAACATGGTAAAACAGGGTTCAAGTTGACAAAATATTGAAATATTAGCCCATTGAATCATGCATGTTATCTCTAGTTTCCATTTCTGTAAGACAGCTAGTGAGCTGGAACAATAAAATATTTAACAGATCAACAGAAAATTAATCAGCAACTGCTATTTTGTCATTTTTGCTGAAAAACTGAAGACAAATATTTGATGTTTTCAGCTGCTGCAACATGAATATTTTCTTTTAGTAAACTGAGTATTTTTGGCTTTTGGTCAGGCAAGCAAGACATTTAAAAGATGGTTCAGGAGGGCATTTTTCCCTAAGCGAAAAATCGTGAAAATAATTGGCAGATCAATCAAGATCCTAATGGTGCATTTAAAATTCTTGCTAGACAATGACAAAAAAAGAGAGTAGCATAAAAGAATAAAGGAATAGAAACAACATTAGTAGTTTACGGCTCCATTCACAGAGCACTGGAGAAGCAAAGTTCACAAGTTTGACTTTTTTCCACTGCAAATCATTTGGGGAAAAAAATATTAATATATGCAGAAACTGCACCTGTTTTTACAGATTACAGACTATAAATTAGTTTCAGACTTGGTGTTAAAAGGGTTCTCAGTCTGATCCTCAGTAGCAAATGAAACTCCACTCCAAGTGTTTTCTTTAATTTAGAGCCCAGCAACGTGCTTTTATATATTTGCCCTCCTTTTGACCACCACTCTGTCTAACAGTGTGAGTCACTGTCTGGACTGTTTTGATGATGTGGTCACAGTTTAGACTTTCAAACATCGGATGTCTGCCACAACAGTACACAGGAACATCTGGACACAGATCTAGGTCTTTACATCATGGTTCCTCCAAATCAAAATAAGGAAATGAAGCAAACCTCAGCATAGTCAGTGCTCGCCATCGCCTTTGAAATTAAACTAGGATTAAAAACGAGGATATGAAAGCTCTGCTGAAGATGTTTGTTTTTGCCAGGAATATGGAGCGTTGGAGACAGATGCACATTTTCCTGAGCGTGTAATAAACCATCTTATTATTAAATTACAGGTTATGTGCTCATAAGGAAGTTATTAAAAGCTGGGAGTGTTCAGGAGTCTACTGAGACTCCCCACGTGGAGACAGGGATGGAAACACATCCACTTCCTGTTTTTTTGTAATCCATTACAATGGCAAACACATCTCAATGCTGAATATTCATGAGCGCTCAATTGCAGCCTTTAAAGCCACTGCTTTTAACTAAAACGAGATGAGTTTGCATGCATTTAGAGGAAGAAGCACCGTCCTGTGAGGGGAGTTCACTAATGAATTCCCCTCTCCAGCTCATCAGCTTCCCCAAATACCCTCCGGAGTCTCCCAGTTTTCTCATGAAAACAGCTCTAAATTAAGTGACTGCATGGAGTATAATTTGCGGTCGGTGATACACCCTGCATAGAAAGCATGATTTACACGCTTAAGCTCTTTCTGCGCTGTTTTGATTCGAGCTGAGGGGAAATAATGGAAACACCAGACATTAGAAGTACATTTTTTCTGCTCGGAGGAACGCCAGTGCAGATATCAATTTGGCGCCTTTTAGAGACGATAAAGCGTGCTCGTAAATATGTGTGAGCACAGATGTGTTAAATGTGCCGTGCCGTTTTCCACAGCAATCTTGGGAGTAAGATGGAAAAAAACCTAGTTGACGTCATGGCTTCAAATGTCTGCCATTTTTTTGGGTTAGTGTACAGATGGAACACATTTGGCCTTATGATCGTTGTCTCTTCAGCAGAACAAAGTCGAGCGAGAAAGTTTCACAAGCCGCGTTTGATTTCACTTCATCCTCTAACGAGACGGCCAACAAAACCTGAACTGACCACAAGTCACGCTAATGATATTTAATACAGGAATTGTTTTTTTTTCTTAGTTAAAGTAACTTCAGCTTTACAATAAATTGCAGTGACAATTCTTCTGAAGATTTTTATGTGCTTTTACATCTCTTAACAGTATAAAATCCACCAAAAAGAGCAACAGTAAGATTTAAAATTCAACACAGTAGAGCTGAAACTCTTGTCTACCAAAGAGGAAAAACACTGACAAACTCAATATTGTTGATCTCTCATGGCGTACCTTCTCTTTACCTTGCTCATCTTTGAGAAATAATCCCTCTGAATAGCAAGAAGTGGAATATTTACAACTATTTGATCAAATCACTAGGTAACCTAACAAAGGCTGGTCTCACCCCCAGGGCCTCAAAATACACTCTTTGAGCAATGCCCCCAGCATCATTATAGTGATGCCTGAGGCGCCATTTAGCATCTGTGTGAGGCTTTCAACCAACTCCAACATCATCCCACCCATGTCATTATTAGGCGCTCAGAGCAACAGACATAGTTCTACAAACACAAAAGTTTGCTAATGGTGGGAGAATCTGTGTCACTCAAAACCAGGTTTTCCTCTCCACACACCACTGGCATATAGGGACATATTGGCATGAATGAAATACAATATAATAAGTGTTGTTTTCTTTAGTGTATAATAACCAAAAAATAAGAACCGTTTTGTTCTCCTTAACTTAGAATGAGCCATTTTTATCTGCATAGGGAGCGGCTCCCAAGATTATGGAGCTCGACATGTTGTTTCTACAGTAGCCCAGAACGGTCAAACCAAACACTGGCTCCAGATATAGTCATTCACATTTTTGCGTTTTTGCATCGCCCATCGTAGTAAGAAGCCCAACTGCAATGAGCAGCATCAGAGTTACGCCGTTATTTTGGATAGCAAGTGATCTTTGGAGAAAAACTCCTGAAAGTTTGGATCTAAAGTTATCAGAGAAAAAAAGATGACTTCAGATTAGCACGTGTTGGACTAGCCGCCCGCAGCGGCATGCCAAAGTGCATTGGAAATGCAAGGATTTTTAAGCTGCAACTGCTTTATTTGATTTTTGATCAGTTTAAATCACCAGGTGTGTTTGTTTTGGAAAGGAAGAGACCTTTATAGATAATTTGGTTCACTGTTTAAAACTTCCTGAACATCTGGGTCAGACAAAAGTTAGCATTTATTAACTTATAAGAGAAAAGTGGTGAGCCTGTTGTGGACTAGCAGCCCATCACCGAGATGCCAAACCGCATTGGGATTCACTGATATTAACATAAAACAGCTTTATTCTGTGTTTATAGCTCTTTTAAGCGCCTGTTTATCGACCTCTGTGGATAATTCACCTCCCGATAAAAACCTCCTGAATGATGAGAGCTGAAGGAATGCTAGCCAGGAGAAGTTTTCGCTGGCTGCAATCTACAATTCATCACTAGACAACCCTATACCCCCCTAAACACACTTCACCTTTAAAAAAGTGTGAGCACTAAGTATTTATCACACTAACTATAGAGTGGAAAGTATGGGCACATTCCTCCAACTTTCACAAACTGTTCCCAAAGCAGTACAGTACTCACATACCAAACACCACTAGCAGCGCTCTGTTTACCACATGGCCTCGTCCCTTTCATTTCACCCCCTGCCAAGTTAGACACTTTTCACACCTCACACAGCAGAGCTCCAGACAGGTCCTGCCCGTCTTGGGAAAACCTGAACACCAAAAGGGAGGCAGGGTTCACACTCTTCCCCCACTACTTTTTCCTTCATTGCCCTTTTCTTTTTCCTCCTACCAACTAAAACTGGAGGCAGTAAAAAAAGAGAAGAAGAAAACAGACGTACTGACACAGGGTTTTCCCCATTTCTCTTTGTCACAACCACAATCCCCTCCGCAGCACTCCTGCCAAGGAAGTTTCCATTTGCTAAGCTAATTAAATAGAAGAAAAAGGGGGAAGAAAGAGGGTGGGAATAGAGAAAGAGTAATGTTCCAGGTCTACTATGTCTAAATATTTTCATCTAAATTGCCACAAGCACATGCACAGGCTTTTATTGTCCACTGTTGCAGCCTCTGACAGTCTGTTCTAGCTATGGTGGCTGTGGCCCAACATAAACCAGTGCTGCTGTCGCCATTTTTTTTTGCTGCAGCCACATCTCCCTAATGTGTTTTCCCTATGCCATGGTGGCTGAGATGACAGCGTATTTTATACACGTGGCTATAAACTCGCGCATACCCAGAGGGACATAAAAAGGCACGGATGCACAAACTAACGCATGCACAGTCAACAGAGTTTGACTGTTTGTGAGTCTTTACTAGTGTGCACAAGTTCCTGCCAAAGTGAGAGCCTCTTCCAACTCGTCGACAAGAGAAGAAGAGGAGGAGGAGGGGAGAGGAAAGCAGCTCCTTTTTAAACACACATACGACCTGCAGATGTTGGCAAATTCAATGCAAGCACTCACATCTTAAGGGAAGGGAAAAAATGGGGAGTATCTTGTGTGAAAAAAAAGAGAAATCTACTCTTTTCCCTTCATTCCTTCCAGATGCCTTGGAGGGAAATATAATGCCACTGTTCTCAGTATTGACAGGTAGCATCTTGACCAGAGAGATGTGGCAAGGGGGGTGCAATGTAGAGAGGGACAGAGAAAAAAACAACACGGGGGAGGCATGTGTGTGTTTATGTGTGTGCCTGCATGGTGACAAAACAGGAGTTCATGCGTGGACACAGATGGATTCAGGGAAAGAAGAGGAGGGGTGGTTTCTGTTGTGCTTTCAGTGGTCCAGCAGCCCCTGCCTGCTGCCTTCTGTAGAGTCCATTAGCGATTGCATAATGCTTGGCAGACAGGGACCGAGTGAATGCAACCCCCTGAAGGGTCGGACACCAGCGAGGAGGTAGGTCGCTCTGCAGAGCAAGAAAACTCGCTGTTCCCATGTGTGTCAGCGGCAGTATTTATTACGAAAATAAAAAAGAAAGCTGTGGCTTTTTCACAGTTGGACAAAACGCAAGCATGCAGGGGAGCTCCTTGTGTGTCTTCAGTTTGAGGAATTCTAGGTTAATGCAAAATAAAAGAGCATCATTAAATATACAGCAGGGGAAGCTGCAGTCGCAGCGCAGCATCTGGCCTCTGCTTCTGTGTGGCACTACATCTTTTCATGCCTCTGCTCCGTCATTACCCTCTTATACCTCTGCTTTTATTAAACTCTTTATTTGGCCATTTGTATCCTTGCATATGATTCTTCACTTCTCTTATCCTTCTCTTTAATACAGAATGACAGAGAAGAGGGTAAATATTTTGTCCACTCACTGAAAACAGGCTTTTTATTTATCCAACATGAAGTATGCTGGAAATGAAGTGCTTTAAATGAAGCGTATTGCTTTTATCAGCAGAGAATGAGGAGAAAATTTCTGACGTACGCGCCTTATTCAGGCAGCAGAAGCTTTGTGTTGTGAAACAAACAGTGATGGGTTGCGTTGCCTTGGAGAGGGTGTCAGGAGGATTAAAAAAACATTAGGAGGAGAGTAACATGCTTTTAGGATCCATATAGCTCAGAGATCAGTCTACAGAAACAGAAATAATAGTGTGGGTTATTCATTGAATCTGTGAGTGAATGATGTGTATGGATTTTCGGGTTTTGGAGTATTTGTCTGGAAAAATGCACGAGGCGGCCTTCAGTTGAGAGGAAGGTCAGCGTTTGCGCCCGTGCCTTTCATTTCATTCCCACCAAATCAGCAGATAGAACGCCAGAAAATAAAACTGGAATATTGCTGTCGGATGGAGATAATACATCACTTACAATGCGCAGCCCTGCACCTTTACCCCTCCCTCGAAAAGCCATCAAAGGCTTCAAGTTGAAGTCTTGTATTTGCTGCCGTGGCCTTTTCACCCTTGAAATACTATAAAGGATTTTCAAAGGCTTAGCAGGTCTTCTTTTTGACCATTTCGGGGTAGTTTATCATAGCAATATGACCTCACTTGCCCTTATGAGAGAAGACTAAGACAGCTTTCACCCTGCATCATCTTCATGGATGGGATGAGCCCATAACAAATGTCCTAGACAAAAAAAACATGTGAAATCTTCTTTCTCCAGAATCAGTCCAACTTGAGACATTACGTGTGATTTTGAGTCCTATTTCTCTCTGCCTCTCTCTCCTCTGCACGTCCTCAGAGGCAGCGCTCACCCAGCTCAAACCCTGCCCTCCTCTGAAGTGATTCTTTTGAGTCCAGCATCAGAGTGTGAGACAGCACTCAGAACCCCCTTGTAAATCACAGATGTAAAGGGAGGTGAACAACACCCACGCTTCCCACCAAAACATGACACAAATTACAGACCACAGCATCTGGTGAGTGGCGCGCACTAAAAACACGGCGGAGTGGGCTGAGCTATAAGCTCGGCCAAACTCGTTCACAAAAGTTCTTGGAAGCAGAGGAGTAGAAAACGTGACAAAAACGAAGAGGAGTTTTAGAGAAGAGCAGAACTTTACAGTTCCACATGTTGACCTCATCTAATGAGAGCCATGATAACAGCACACCAGCGTGGCTCCACGGAGCTTTGCATCCTGCAAAACAATATTTTCCTTTAACTAGAGGCTTCAGCATGTGCAGAGACCTCACATGTTGCATTACTGTCAAAGCATTACTTTTAAGCAGGTGAGCAAACTGATGGGAAAAAGCGAAAACGAGGAACATAAATGGTTTCTAAACAACCGCTCCACTGTTTATATGACAATATAGCACAGGTGTGGTAAAGTCATTGTATTACAAGTCACAGTTCAGTCTCAAGTGTTTGCAATCAAGTCCCAAATCAAAATGGGCACGTCTCAAGTCAAATCCCAACTCAAGACCGTTAAGTCCCGATTCAAGTCCCAAGACCTAAACATTGAGTTCAGGTCCTGAACACATTAGAATGGGCTGTTCACCAAATGTATTGCCTTTTAACAACACAGTAATAGTATATAAAATACACAAAAATTTTGAATTCCCTTTAAAATTTGTAGGGTGGTACCAAACTCCAAATTTTGCAAGTCAAATCAGATTTGGCTGTTCAATACGAATATTCGACAATTCTGTTTTTTGGGGGGTTCATATAAAGTTTGCAAGTTTGAATGAGGTTCAGCTGGACACTCAGTGTGACAGCGTATTCATGTAATAGAGTAAACAAGCTAGCAGCACGAATGATGGGTAATAAGTGCACAACAATTTTTTGCCAACACTAGATATTAACCAAAAGCCAGAGACTGTCTTTCTGAGTTGCTGTGAGATGTAAGTTCACCATTTCTGAGAAGAAGAGAGAAGATAATGTTATCTCAGAGCATTACAGTGCAGGGAGTCTCTTCCTCAGTATCATAAAAGTAAAGAGCGTTTTCTCTGCAGCAAAATCTGGGGACCAAAATTTCCCCAGAAGTACACACAGCACACTGACTAGCATAAATAACCTGTAATGAAACATTAGTTTTTCGTGGTTCTCTCCTGAATATTTGATTGGATGCTGTGGGTTTTGTTCAAACCAAGTCAACCTTTTTAAATAAGTGTTGACTTGCTATTACTTAATAGCATTTATTGTTAGTTGATTCAGGTAATGGGGGAAAATGAATTGATTATTGGGACACTTTTTAATAACATACTATTTCATCTCGAAGTACTATCAAGTCAGAAGGCTCAAGTCCAAGTTAAGTCATTGGTGTTGTGTTGCAAGTCCTTTTGATTTTGTCAAGTTTTGGCTAAAGTCTTCATAATTGTGACTTGAGTCTGATTCGAGTCCAAGTCACATGACTCCAGTCCACACCTCTGCCATATAGGATTGTGGGTGACAGAAAAACAGTTACTTTATTGTGAAACAGTTAATTTTTTCACTGCCAAGAGCAGTGAATTTTATCTCATAATAATAATAATCATGCATGTTATGTGTATAGCCCTACAAAGATAGTTAAAGGCTCTTTACATGCTAATAATGAGGTCAGAAAAGCATTAACAGTATGAAAACAACTACAACAATGAAAATGGATGGGTGGGACTAATGGATCACAGATTACAGGCAGATTTGGGTGGGTTTTAAGTGCAGGTTGTGAAAGAAGGAAGTCTGAATGTTGTCAAAAGCAGAGTGTTACACAGTATCCCAGTGATGCGATGTGATAATTAAAACACACAGCTGTGCCTAAAGCAGGTTATCAACCACTTATCAACCCCAGTGCCAATAGTGAGAATCAATGGCACGTGTCAGGTTCTACTGAGGCCTTCAGGGTACGCAGATAAAGGGGAGGTAGATATCGATCCGGTTCAAGCGTGTGTGTGTGTGTGTGTGTCTGTGTTTGTTTTTGGAAAGTCATGGTCAAGCATCCCATGTTCATGTAATGGATTATCCTGTTTTTGGCCAAAATAAGGAGGATTTGGGGATATTATACTTGATGTGACCAGAACATTATCACCCTGTACTGTAATTCAATGCAGTATTGTAGTAACCGCTGAGTCCGTAAAACTTTTAATAGTGGACACTTACATAAAGATGTTTTATTTAATTGTTAAAGGCTGTGATTTTCTGGCATTATACTCCTGTAAATCCAGTTTCATGTATGCTCTATGGATATTGGGCCATATATAATTAGTCAGATAAACAGCCCATTTGTAGTGTACAGAAACACAGCTCTGGTGTGAAAAAATATCCTAGAAAACATGTAAAAAATGTACCCTGAGGGTGACCTCGTACAAAACAATGAGTCATTAAAACAACAGTGTCTGAATCAGCTAATCAGCGGCTTCAACAGAGGAGGAGGCACTGCGCCAAGCGACAAGTCACAACCCACAGAGAAACAACAGGAGGGGACAATAATGACAGGGGCTGCACATGAAAGTGCCAAAATCTGTCATTCCAACAGCTCGGCCAATTTGCAGGGTGATGCACACTCAGCGAGGAGGCACGACACTGATTTGAACCTGAAAGTAGATCAAGGAAGCAACAGCAACAGGAGACTTTTTCTAAGGCAATAGCCTTAGAAAAAGGCTGTTACTGATTATAAAAAGGGAGAGATTTTGCATTAAAGTTAGAATATAGCTTAAATGCACCCTATTATTTAAAATGTCAAAACTTTTCAATGCTTGCTACCAAAAAGAAAACTAAAGAGTGATACAATAATGATACAATTTATGCAATAATGCATCTATTCCAGTAGCTTGGCTTGTTCATAGCTGTCATAGGAATCAGATCACTGCACTGCTGCAGCTATAATGCTCATGTAGAGACGTTTTGTTCCCTAATGGTCAGTGTGGTGATTCTCTCCTTCATTTCAGATTTGATGTTTTAAAAGCGTCCCTCCAAATATGTCTTGCAATTATTTTGAAGCTTTAAAAGAAATGTTTGGGCAGCAAAACAAGCTCTTTGGATAAACTTTGTCCATAAAGGTCCCTTTAAAGTCTTGCTCCATGTTGCAAAAAAAAAAAAAAAAGGAACACCTACAGGCAGAGAAAGAAGCATATTTACCTCCATAGGCTCCATTTATGTCATATGATTTAAAGAAAACTGTTTTAGGCTCAAGTCTCGTGCAAAGTGTCAGCAATAGGCCTGTCTTGCTTAGTTGTCAAACGCAGAGATTCAGACAGACATGACGACAAACTACAAATTAAACCGCTCTCGTCGTTTATTTCATCTTATTTTGGCAACGTTTTTGCACAACGTGGAAAAACACACATAGAAAGCAGCGAATGCGAGTGTTTTCGCAAACAAACAGCCAAAAAAAAGCAGCGAGTGGTCCATACGTGGACCCGAGTTTCTCCCCCACAGCTATTACCCCGTTTTAAGTTTGCTCTCCAACAACTTACCCTTTCCCCGGAGAGGAAGACGGTCAGCCCGAGGGTCAAAATTATCCAAACGTTCCTCATTATTCCTCTTTATTAATTAAAAACCGCCTTCTTGCGCGCTAAACGACAAGTCTTTCCCCCTCTTCTTCTTCTTCCCTCTCGCTTTCCTTGCACCCTTCGCTCCAACTCCTGCCGCTTCTCTCTCTCAGGAGTGGGATCCCACCGGATACGTGTTGCGTTTTGGTTATTCCTCCCCCCTCCTCTCTCTCCAGGCACTTCTTTTTTTCTTTTTTTTTTTTCTAGTGTAAATCGGACAAAATATATACAAATAAAAGCACGGCTTAATTTGCAAAGTCCCCCTCGCGCGCGCCTTATGCCAGTAAAAAACAATTCCGCACGAGACACCTAGCTCGCTCTCCTCTCTCCCTCAGCGCTCACTTGAAATAACGAGGACAAAGCGTTAAAGCAGCGCGAGCACGACTGACGCTCTGGGTGAGTGCGTGCGCTCTTTTCGGCCATGTCACCGCGAGACGGAGAGAGAACTTGCGACAAAAGTAGCCCCCTCAAAAAAAGGAAGCCGGTAATTACAGAGCAATCATAACAAAGCAATTATGTTGTGTATTGACGTGTTGTAAGTCCTTCTACAGATTAATATCAATTATTGTATTTTTTTTCTGCCGGGGAGGTCGGATAACAGACTAATTGAGCCATTTATCTCCACGTCTAGATAACGATCATTAATTGCGCCCTAATGAGGATTTCACAATTCCGCTCAGTCACTGCACTACATTACAATCAAGTCTCCTGTTTATTATGCAGCTATGGTATTATGAACACATCTGATTAGATGTGTTGTAGCTATCAAGACATCATGAAAGCAGTGCACCAGTCTCTATATATGAATTAAAAAGGCATAAAACATCATGTTAGAAATAAACTACACAAGAGAGTTAAACACTAAAAGAGTTACATCAGTTTTATGACCAGGAAGCTCCCCAGTCCCACTGAGTTTAGCCATTTATGGGCAAAGTCTCCCCCTGCTGGTATAAATGACTAACTCCCCCAATAATTTTACACCATTCCAAAAGGTGTGCTGAAATAGAGTTGAGTAACATATAGTAGTTATTTAATATATGTTTTATTTTTTCTCAGTTTCAATTTGTATTTGCAAACTAGCTGCAAGCTTTATATTATTAGGATTTAGGATTAGTTTTATCCTGATTTGCGAGTTTGTGCCTTTAGATAAATGTGTATCCTCTGTTCACCTTTTACAGTGGTGCATCCAAGGGGGGTGGCAGAGGGGTCAAGTGCCCTCCTGAAACAATTGCTGTCAAAAATTTGCAGATATGACCCAGAAGTCAGCAAGAAATCTCTGAAAAGAACAAGAAAATGACCTGAAAATTTGCCCCCCCAAAAATCCAACCAAAACAAAACAAAAACAACAAAAAATGAGAGTGAAACAAAACAAAAAACATACAAACAAAAATACAAAGTAAGAAATGACCTGAAATAAATGCTTAAAAATGATCATCATAATTCTGTAAAATAATTTTAGATATATAATTATGATAAGTATGAGTGCAGTTCACTGGACATTTTTCCTTAGTTTAAAAAAAACGTTTCTACAGCTACCAGCTATCTCTCTTTGTTGCTTCTCTCTTGTTCAGCGTGCCAATAATACCGTCTTCTTTGGTGCTCATGTTTTCAGTAAAATTAACTGAATGATGGAATTGTAGAGGATCTTACCAAGCTAACAATGTGAGAATTATGTCCATCTTGACAAAAATTTAAACATATATACATATTAGTATGCACAATCCAAACAGCTAACTAACATTAACTCCAGCAGGTAGCCAACTACTCGTTTATACAACCAAGGAACTTGGATTGTAACCGGGCCTCTAATTGAGACAAGCCTTTATTTAGCAAAATGTGTTTTCACACCGGGCTAGTAAAAGGAACTGGACGTTTAATTGGGACTAGTCTTTTATTTGAAGTTTTACGGTACATATAGTAACACAGTAGAACAGGACTGTACTGGTATCAGCTTATGCTCATCAGATAACTGGTAATATTAACTGTAAATTAAGAAACCAAAGCATACGAGTAAGCAATTCCTTAAACCTCATTTTGACATAGTTTTCAACTTCCATATATATGTGTGTGTGTGTGTGTGTGTGTGTGTGTATGTATGTATGTATGTATGTATATTCCCTATATAGTATAGTAACAGCGTTTAGTTTTAAAGTGCCACCACAAGAATCCAGTGGCCCCATCTGGCCACCTCTACAAAAAAATTCTGGGGGCCTCACTGCACCTTTAATAATGCTTAAGTGTTTCTAGGTAAAAGATGAGGTCATTTTAATTGCTTTTTTTTTTAACCCATTACTCAAAGCTAGCTGTCTCACTGTTACTGGTTGTAGCAGCTCCAGAGAAACCTATTCGTCAGAGGTTGAGTATTCTTCCCTCTCTCTTAAGAATCCACCATTTTCTTAATAAAACTCTGAGCACGTGATCTATAAAATGTCTGTAAGCGTGCACTCACATACCCCATTACGCTCCACAGTTAAGCTTTAAAACATGTGCAACCAATGCACGTTTTAGTGGCAATTTTGTAATTATCCAATTAATTAAAAAAAGGTGTGATTTTTTTTCCACATAGCAGCCTTCAAATGGTCCACTGACGACAAGCTCTGCCAGCACAATCTCCCACCTCGCAGTGAAATTTCCAGATCACTAAAATCCATTCAGAACAGTGGAAAACAGCATTTTCCCAGAACCTTTTGAAAACCACTAATCCTGCCCGATAACAGTCTGCCCTTTGTGCACAGTAAACCCTACAACTCCCCTAATCACAAGTACAGCCAAACTACATTCCTCAGGCACCATGTTAGCCACACATAGTGCAAGCCAGTTGTGCATTGGTGGTGCTCTCCCAAAATCTTAAATGTACCCATAATAATTTGGCTGAAATGTGAATACTCTACTTGTATTGTGCTGTGGACTCAGGTATGTGCAGACACTAACTTCATGCTCAACTCAACTGCTGAGTTCAACCTCATATCACACCTCTGACATGGTTCAACTCATTAACCTTTAACACTCAGATGGAAAGAGATGTGAGTCGCAGCCAAATTAGAAAGCTCTGCTAATTAGTGTCAACGCTGGATTTCTCATTTTTAAAAAGATAAACTTTTAAGGATTTAAAAAAAAAAAGAAGCAATTTGAACCATTCTGACTGATTATCAAGAATATAAAGTATGCAGTGAGTTATCATTGTGCAGTTTTTATGTGGAAAATCAACTGTTATTCACCGTTTGCAGAACTTCAGTTTCTAAGCAGATATTTTTAAATGGCACTTTAAATAACTTCAGTTTGATTTGTCCTTTGTTGGATTGTGTTTTTCACAGCAGAGTGTGATTGCAATCACTGTATAATGACCCTCACTGATGTTGTTCCTTTCCTGTCATGTTCTGAAACTGAGCTTTTGTAAGTTTCAGGGACAAAATGAGGTGGCACCATCATGTACGAGAACAGTCTATTGAGTATTTACTGAGAATTAAATGATGCTGTATTTAAAGAGAGGAGTGGTGCATTTTTTTAGAAAGATAACACTTTACACCACTGATCATTGGAGACAATCCAACTTGAAGTCACCCCATTTTGGGAAACTTATTTGCTTTCTTGCTGAGAGTTAGATGAGAAGATAGGTACCACTCTCACATTTGTTCGGTACATATAAGTGGGTTTCCATTATTTTTCGAAATGTCAATAAAACCCAGTAATGAAATGACTGCCTTATCCAGTGAGTGATGTTATGCGACTTCTCCTCTGATAACTCTTAAGAAGCATGGCGATGGATGTTCAAAACGTGAGCAGGTTTATTTCTATTGCAGCCACCACACTGGCCGTCATTATTTCCAGTCGAAGGCGATGTAGGCGTGTTATGCGAGTGATGCGTGGGAGCGGAAACATATAAGGGATTTCTGAGAAGTGATAATCCACGTTTTTACAGAGGAATTGTGGATTCAAAACTTCAGGATGATTTGCTCAACTTTTGAAGAGTTATGCGATGCGGTAACACCTCTTGTGGTGCCTGCTGCGCAATTGAGGGTTAATGAAAACCTGCCTTATGCTGGCTTATGCAGTGGTTAGTTAAGTTTAGTGTAAAAACTGATAATAGAAGAACAGCTAGCCTGGCGCTGTCTAAAGATAAAACACCCGACTACTGTCAGCACTTCTGAACTTGCATCTTATTTTTTATGTCTTATTTGTTAAATTCATACTAAAGTGTAAAAGCAATTCAGCATTATATGAGGTATTATGTGCAAGGCTTTTCTTTAGCCTTGACAAGTAATTTTCTGGAGTTACTACTGGTTGCCTGGTAAGTGGTTTTTGCCAACAAGTTGTCTGGCATAAAGGTCCCCATATATTTTGAAGCAGCTCATAAGAGTTTTGCAAATCTAGGGTTACCATCTAGCCATGACCCTATTTCCTGATAAGGAAAAAACTCAGCATACGTCCCAGAACATTCAACTATTTCTTTAAATTGAGATTACGTCCAGCTTTTTGCTGTAATTTATATTGATTACAGATGTAGTCTGTGCTCCACAGACTCTAAACCCCTTTGATTATTCAGTCAGGCCAGCGAAAATGATCTGCTAACTAATACCCACGGCAAAGTGAAAGTAGCCACCAGGGGATGAAGACAAGATAAAAGAAGAGGAGGAGGGAAAGTAACAAGTCCCATTTGATTTTAATAATTTTCTTTGTCCTAATCAAAGTGTTCATCCTCTGTGACCACAACATAAACAAACAGAAGAAAAACTAAGCAAAAAAGACAAAAAAGAGGAGTAATTATGTAGTTATTTAGAATATATTTTGGAAACCATCCCCCACCCTAATACATAAGACTCTCAGGCCTGTTCCCTCTCCACCTCAGAGGGCTTAACTCCACTCCTGGTGTCCCAGATTAAGCAGCCAATTAGGGCGAGGCAAAGCCCCTTCTGCTAGCAAGCCTGGTCTGAGAGTGGTGTGTAAGTGTGTGTGTGTGTCATGTTACTGTCAGCCTGTTGCAGCACAAGGACTCACAATGACTCAGTGGTCTAAGGGACGCCTTCAGTGATCTACAGTAACCACAAAAAAGGTGAACACTGATCGGGACGACAAATAAAGTAAAGACTGTATTTCCCAAATACATATCATCCGACATGAATAATGCATGCAATGTGCTGGACTTCCTTCATTTTCATATGTGAAGTGAATATATTTCAGACTGTACTGAAAGTGCAGACCTTCAAAGTTGTTATGGATTTCATTATATTTTATTCAACAGCACCACCAGCTGGCAAATAAGAAACTGATTTAAATTCAGAGGCCAATCCCGACGTGTGTGTGTGTGTGTGTGTGTGTGTGTGTGTGTGTGTGGCACACAGGCAGGCAGGAAGGTGCTTCTGTAAATGAGCCACACATGAGCTACCTGAGTCTTTCTCTCTGTTTTTGACCCTGTGCTGAGGAAAGCATTTGGAGGACACACGCAGTGTCTGTGTTATTATCACGCACACAACAAACAATCTGCTACTCTCACACATCCACATCATTCAGTATCGGAGGTCACTGCTTCAATGGTAGCTGCGGAGCTTTTAGCGTTTGCGTGAGTGGTGCTGCTATGTCTGGTAAGGCCTGTTAACTTGTTACCCATTAAAGATGACCTGCTACCTCGAATGTAGATGCCACGATGATCCTCACTATTGTTATTAACATCACTCTGTGGCTCATGGTCGTCATCCTCATTTCAGTTGTTTTTCTGTTCTTCGTAAGGTGTCAAGGTACTGTGATTGAACTGGCTCGATGGCTTGCCAAGAATCCCAAAGCTGATTCAAGAAAGAAAGAAAGAAAGAAAGAGAGAAAAAGAATGTAAGTAAGTCAGACAACCGAGTCATTTCTCTATGGAAACTTGGCACAAAAACATACATGAAATTAACACCATATCTCTACATATGAACAAAGAATTAGTCTAGGACTTGATCTGCTCTTTTAGTTAATTAAAGATCTGGTTACATGGCAATATAGAATCCTGTTTCATACAAAATCCAAGATTATTTAGTTAAAACCAGACAGCGTCCTTTCACACAATATGACTCCTTGGAGACAGTGTTAATGGAGTCACGGAGAGTGAGTATCACTGCACATAATCACTCAAGTGTTCAGTTTTTCAAACAACTTACACATTTCTAAGAAGTTGGGAAAAAAGGTAGGAGAAAACAGAAATGTTTCGTATGAAAGCAAAGAAATACTGCATCATTACAGGTAAATGTCAATACAAGTAGCTATTAGAAACACTCAAATATATCTTTAAAGCTCCACTATTCCTTACATTAATGCAGAATCAAATCACTGTAGTACCTGACCCACAAGTTGCTGAAAAGCATGCAGTTCAATAAAAACCTTGATATTATTCTTTTACAACATCAATAGGATCCTCATGGGAGTCTTTGTCTGCTGAATAACTTAGTGGAGAGCTTTTTGTTAACAAGTTAGCGTGTAGCACTGGGTCCTGACCTTTGAATCCATCCACTTCACTGAATTTGAGTTGACTGATTCTTCTGACATTGTGACATAAAACAGCAGTTGCTTGGTTAAAATAAAAATGACCAATAAGCACTGCAGGGGTACTCGATTAACCAATCAGTGCCACATGCATGACTAACACTGTCGTCAAGTGTTATCAAGGGGTGTGCCAGAGTAATGAGGAGTCATACCAAAAATGGAAAGCATCACAGAAAAAGAAGCAGATGCTGCTATCCAGGCTTTTCTAAAATAATATGTATTCACTCACCCGACATCATAGTTTGTTTATACTTTACTCTGCTCTGCTCTTAAAATCCCGGCAAAACAGGTACAGTACAATGGCATGGCTATGCATTAATGTGGACTCCTAAATACAATGTAAACTTTAAATTATGAATGTCTGTATGACAATATTATATGTATTTCCTAGTGAGAGCAGTATTTACAGATAGTTGCAAGAAAGTTGCATTTATACGTAGCAGTTTTGATAGCAAACACAGCACGGTGTTGCACATGCTTAGTGAGTCAGCACTGATGAAGAAACACTGTTGGAGGGTTTTGTAACATTTACACTCCCTGACAATCTGTTTGGAATGGCACTTAATGTCATGGACCCTCCACATGAACACGTAAATGGATGTGGGTAGGGCATGGTTCGAGAAAGGCCCGATGTCTCTGACATCATTAAGATAAGATAAGATAAGAAAGGATAAGATAAGATAAGATAAGAGATAAGATAATCATTTATTAGTCCCGCAATGGGGAAATCTGCATTGTTACAGCAGCAAGGTGTGTACAGGATAAGTAAGAAAAAAGAACAACATAAATGGTAAAAAATAAGGTGCCAAACTCAACAGCCAATTGCACATAGAAAATAACTGCACTTGTGAAAAATTGCACTTTAGTATAAGTCCAGTTGGTGTGTGTTGTCTATTGAGAGCAGTGCATGTTGTACATTAATACATGTAGCAGTAAATGTTGTTTTGGGTACGGTATTCATGGAACAGATACATCATATCCTTGTTAAAATTAAATCACATCCTTCTGAGTGTCATATGTGACATACTGTGTGATGTTTTACATCACCTGACACTGGCCAGCTGCTGGTCGAGCTCCTCCGTCAGGGCCTTGGTGTCGCAGCACTCAGCCTGCAGTGGGCTCTGTCTCCTGACCCGGCTGCCGAGGAACAGATGGGGTGAGCGTTCTTGGGGCGAGGGCAGCAGAGATACCATCAGTGGGGATCGCTGATTAACTAAACTGCTGAGGGCCGGACGACTCTGTGACATTCTGGGGGAAGAGTCAGATCAAAGAGCAGGGCACAAAAAAGTCACAAATTTATGAACACCATAGGGAAACATGCAAATAAAAAAAAGTATTTGTATTATACAGATATTTGTATGTATGTACTTTTTGCAATGTATACAGATGGCAAAAAGTGTCTTAGTGCATGAGGGTGTACAAATTTTTACAGAATTTACTTACTTTTGAACCTTAACTGCACATTTTTACATTAAATATTACAATTCTAAAGTACAGTAGTTTATTCATGCACTGCAGCTGTATAAGCATTTTGACTCATCCCCATAGTGCCATACATAACTATATTATTCATAGTGAAAGCTTAAACAAGTACCCACAACTAATTTATAAGTAAAGCTGCTATGGTAACCAAATTCTCAGTATACATGTGCAAATACAAAAAAATATTCAATGTAATGGATTTCTTTTATTATCTTTTCCACATCTACAAGACTGCTGCAAGCAGTGATGACAGTACCCCAAATCATGTTGTGTACACCCTCCCTCGGGAGGAGAGTAAGCTCTGAGTCCAGCTTTTGATCGCTGGGTCTGAACCTGACAGCAGGAAAAGAGCACTGGGCCTCTGACAGCTTACACAACTGCCAATCTCATGTCAGACACAGCAAAGCAACATAAAACAGGCTGTCAGAGAGCGTCCCTCCTATCGGACAAAGCTATGAATCTGTCGACATCAATCATCATATTCCAGCTGGAGGTTTGACATGACATCCGTCAAACAGACAACTCTACTGCCGCAGCCACTGAGTTATTTACTCTGTAAAATGACGAATCAGGGTCAGACTGGTTGAACATATTGATAGAACATATTGAACATATTGAACATATTGAACAATAGAAAATATTTGTTAAGCTGGCTTCAATCAATATTTTTAAATTAACAATGAATCACATGACTTTTACTTTATGAAAGTGGTCACTGCTGGCAGTGTTGAACCAACAGAGAACTGATCCAAAGTGACACTGGTCCAGTTCAGCAGGGGACTGCAGTGCGCATTACATAGTTTCTGGGTGTCAGGCAATATAACTTAAAGCAGCCAACAGCAAAGACTACAGTGTGAGGTGGAAGAATATATTTACAATGGGATGCTTAATTTATTAAGTAGTAGTCTTCGTGCCCTGACACACCAAGCTGACAGTCATCCATTGGTCAATGTTGGACTATTTTTGAGCATCTGTCACCATAGTTTTTGTGGTGTGTAGCGCACTAGTCGGCCCTTGACTCCTAAATTATGACTCCTAATGAATTAAATCACACTGATTGGCAGTTCAGTTCAGTGAACAAGAAAAACAGAAGTGATCAAAGCAAACATACTTGCTAGTTTGCTGTTTGCTGCAGCAACTTTTTGGCTGAGACACTGTCCCCAATAGTTCTCTGATATAAGTTTGGTGTGTGTGTGGGCCTTTGGAGAGATAATATAAACAAAGGAAAGTTAGCCTTGATCTTTTCTAATTAATTATAATTCATGTCATCTCAAAAACATGTCAGCAACCAACCTATCTGTTCTTCTCCACATCTTTTTAACATTACCTCAGAAATAATGAGGACAGAAGCTTGCTGATGTTGAAGATTGGACGTTTGGCTAACTCCTCATGATGTAGCTATAGCTATGTTAGTTAGCGTCTTGCTAACATTAGCTAACTTTCAATGTGACTATATACAGCATAATGTGTCCATGAAAATTGTGACAACAATGTAATATGTTTCTTTTCAACTTAAACAAGCCTAGCCTGTAGCATATGTAGCTAAGTTTAAAGTAGAAGGGGAAGGTTGACTGAGCATTTTGGAGCACGGAGCAAAAAGTAGCGGACTTATGAGGGTCAAGTTTTGAGTGACTGTAGTTACCTAAAGCTCGATAGTTTTGTTTAGGTCGTTGTCTTGGTTTTTAAGTCTGCAAGTTTACTGTTTTCGTTCACCACTCTCATCAGAAATGTATTCACCAGCAGCACTTTTCAGCAAAAAAAGCTCTAAAAAAACCACCTGCCCGACCTTTGCTGCGCCTTAACGTGCCTGAGTGTGCTATTACGTCCCGTCTCCTTGGGGTCACCCTCTCCCGTCTTCACTGAACCATTAACATCAGCGAAGGTCACTTCTGAGTCCTCATCAGTTCTTCTCCTCACTGCCGTGTTGAAGGTGTCGGAGTACAAAAGACGCCCCACCTCCTCTTGTATGTCCCTCAAGTCCTTCCTGCCAAACGTCACCCAGGCCACAAAACAGAAAAAGCTGTACAAGCACTAGAAGGGGAAGAAAGGACAAGAAGTGTCACTTGGGGTTCTCTATACTCATAGTTAGACATCCGTCCATTTTGTTTAAGGAGTCATTCAATAATTATTTGACATGTTTTCTTTTTTACAGCCACTTATTCTTCTGTGTTTTCACAAGGTCACAACAGTTATTTCTATCCTAAAAAAGGTCACATACAGAGCAGGCAGTCAGCTGCTGCTGTTGGTGTGATATTTCTCTCCCCGTCCACCCACCTGGCTAAATACTGGGGGGAGCCTGTCAAAGCAAAGCACCTGTGTTGAGTCAACATCTCCTCCCACTAACTAATTCATTAAGGCCACCAGGCATAACCTGCACTCAATGTCGTTCTGTTCTGCTCACTGCCGTCTGTATTCGCAGATGGTGAACTGGCCTTCACTCTGGCCAGTTGAAGGCTTCATTTTTTACCGTGCAGATGAGGCAATGCAGTTTCGGTTGTTAAAACATGCTGGTTTTGCAAGGGAAGACTTTTCAGGTCAGTTACAATGCAATTTATCAAGTTTCTAAAAAAATGAGAGGATTAATTGGGCCAGTCCATTTGCAGTAAAGGCGATGATTTGTAGCTTGTTGTAGGAGTCTTATGGCACCTACCGCATGCAGCAGCCATTCTGTCCTGTTTGACAGCGTCCGGCCCCTGGGAAAACACACAAGAGACTATTATGTTGTGGCAAACTGTAATTGGATTTTATTGGTGGATGACATGACAATTTTAGATCTAACATTTTGGATCAGAATCTATGCTTTTGAGCAGAGAGCTATATTTCAACAGTTTTCAAAACTTTTTCAAGGGAGACCTGAGAGCAAAGCACAGAGCCAAGATACAACTGCAGAACCTATGTAGAAGACAGCAGGCCCGACCAAATATGATTCAGAAAATCAAGAAGCTAAAGAAATGATAAGAATACTTGTAAAGGACATAAAAAACATCCAGTTATAGGGTCCAAAGCCAATGAAAGAATATAACCAGAGACCATGTTTGCAGTTTTTTCAAAAGGTGCATAATATCCAAATCCAGTTCTAGATAGCGAGTACATCTTGGTATCTGGGATTAAGGTCCCTCAGATGCATCAAGACAAGAAGACACTTTCTGGGGAAGCACAAATTTGATACTAAAAAACCTGTGACTTTGGAAGATAACTATTTTCTTTAACTCAGACTGCTGATGCAACGTACTGTACTTATCATGTGAAAATCAGATGTTTATCAACCCATGTTAATGAGATTGTCCTTACATCTGCAAAACACAGAGCAATGGAGCAATGATGCATTATGGATATTTGTTCAATTTGTTTAAAAAAAAAAAAATTAAAATGAAAATTAAATTTGCGGTAGAAAATGTATTAGTATTAGATGGTTCTTCACAGATCTTTCTTTGTGCTAAAACTGACAGCTGAGTGTTGGTGACAGCTTTTGTACCTTGCCTCACCTTGCAAATATGTAATAAATATTAATTCCAAAAATCAACCCAATGGAATTAATATAAATCCTCCCTTATTGGTGATTTCCAGCATAAAGGTAGCTTTAAAGTGAAAATATCACAGAAGGACCAGTACTCGCTGTGTACCACGTGTTCTGAGCCTGAACAAATACTTGCTTGTGATATGACGTGTGTTCATGCTGTTCCATCCTCAGGTCCATGATTAGGCTGAAGTTGCAAACAGCCAGCTTCTTTTGAGCCATCGCTTTTTTGGCAGAGGCCCCTGTCATCAGCTTGTACTCTGTGGTGATGTCTACACTGGATGGTTGGTTAGAAAGGGAGTGAGGATGTAGAAATACAGAACACAGGATGGAGAAAAGTGGATTGGGAGGAAAAATATAAAGAAACAGAGGTCACAGACAACAACAGCTTCTAATCGTGATTTTAAAAAAAGTAATACCATGACATTACAATGTAAGCAGTTATCACCAGCCTATACAACATATGATTGCAATATATAGTATAATAAGCAACACTCTTTAATTCTTAGCGTACTTACGCCATTAAAGACTTTGGTGTGTTCTCCAGAGATTTGTGTTCAAAGAAACAACTCAGATAAAGCAGAAGAGCAGTCAGGACTTCATCGAGCTCTTTACTCCTGGACACAGAAAAGCAGTTAGTATCAGTGCATGACTCATCGTACAATGCACAACACTGGGAACATTATGTATGTTTAAAATCATGTCTTTGTGTCGCTTACTTCAATACAGCCAAGAAGCAGAAGGGAATGGGAAGCGAATAATTCTCCTGTAGCAAACTGACGGCGACCTCTACAACACAGAGAGCTTTGTCAGAACAGGGTCAAAGGTCATCTACAAGCGGCACTCACTGGGTATAGATAAATGTCATTCTTTAAAAAAGTCTGCCAACATTACCGAAGTTTAGTTTTATTTTTATTCCATAATTTGGAATGATGATTGGTCACTTTACTCGTTATATACTTTGCATATTGTTTTGCATATGTTTTATTCTGTTTAATTTTCTCATTATGCATATAGATTCATAATATTCATCATAACATTTAGTTTATGCATTCGCAGTTACTGTCCACCACACATATTTTATCTCTATATTTTAATTCCACTATTTTATGTCTTAGCTTCTCTCTCTTGCTCTCTCTTTTTTTGTTTGTTTTGTTTTTTTGCATGATGTTTTTTGTGAATGTTCGATAAGCATTGTTGGAGTGAGCTTGAGATGCAAGATTTTCCATGCCAAATGTTTTTTCACACCTGGTTTCAATTTTTAGTTTCTTTTTAGATTAATATGATAACCTTAATCTTTTCAGCAATTACCGCTGCTCTGACAGGAGACAGGGAGGAGTACCTGACTTAGGTCATGCAGCATTTTCGTCATGAGTTCAACAACATAGTGACACTTGCGTTTAACATCGTCAATGGTGATGTGGTCCCTTTGCCTCTTCATCACTGAGGCCCTGTAAGCACTCAGATGAGCAGGACTCAGATGAGCAGGACTCGGATGAGCAGGACTCGGATGAGCATGACTCAGGCACTTTGTGATGCTTTGGCGCCCTCTACGGTTGACTGTGCAGATCTCAGCTAACCTGAGGAAAACGGCAGTGATGAACATGTGTAGGTCCATCTGTCAGTGTGAGCAGCAAAACATCACGTGCAAGTTAAAAAAAAAAAAAAAGACTGGTGATTATAGGGATACGTTTCTCCTGCCTTTTGAGTGATCACAAACACAGATGAATAATGTAAGCATATATTTATATTTAACCCTTAGGGACTGTTTGGTGTGTTTTATGTGCTTCTCATTCTTCATTTTTCTACTATAAATCTAAAACAAAATTACTACATTCATACTGTTAAGTGTAAAAAAAATTGCCATATAAACCCATTCAAACTTCAATTTTTGATCCCACAGCCGTCAAAGCATAAAAACATCATTTGTATTATTTCTGGATGTCATTCTGGGCTTTTGCCTTGGAATTTTAAGTTTTTGCTATTTTCCACCTGATGATGTCATCTTTACCATATTTGGCATATGGAGAAAAAACATGCTATTTCCACTTGGCACACTGACACAATCAATGTCTCTGCAAAGCTTTGACATATCACAGGCTGTGATAATTTAAATGATTTAATTTGCATGCAGTACATTAAAAATTTTCATCTTAAAACATTGTGGCACCACGAAAACAAAATTGGCATTTAAAGGGTTAAAATTCTAAAACAAAATTAATGAATTTTTGATATTTATGATTAGGACTGATGTTGGTTAAATTAACTCAATGACTGTAGAAAATGATATTAAGGGATAATAATTTTATGCTTTATTTTGAAAAGCGCGTTTTGTCTGCAGCGCATGTATGCAGACCCAGCCCTACCACTCTGATCGCTGTTGAAGATCGTTGAAATTGACATTAGTGTTCCTCCTTTTCCTCAAAACACCCTCCTCTGCTGGACCAGAACTGGAAAAAAAAGTTTTAAAAAAATTAACTGAAAACAGTTTCAAACTTGGCATTGTATGATTCCCTTTGTATTTTCTGTTAAAATGTTTGTAGCTGACACAAGGACACTACTGACCTGTAATGGTTAACAAGGACTAGTGCACTAAATTAAACATTTCTAAAGGGCTCTGGCTCTGACAAGGACCACAGTTGTTGCCCTAGCAACAGTGGCATAGGGAATTTAGAAAGGGCCCCAGTGCATGTAATTATGATGGGCCCTTGTGCGTGCTTGTTTGTAGTTATGCACAAAGTGGCTATAATCTTATTGTCCCAGCACAGGATCAAATAGAGACATGACCATGGATAACATCAACAAACATAGTGCCCAGAAATCATCATTGCATACATGTATATAACAGAAATAGCTAAGAAAATGCAAGTGTATTTGTTTGAATTATTAGTTTTTGTAGCTTACTTATAGTTTATGTAGAATGAGCATCTGTTTAAAAACATATTTTGCGATAGGTTGCTATTGACTTTTTTTAAGGTAAATGGCAATCTTTGACAATTTGAAACCTGAATAGATTGGCTTTAAAACATGGAAAGAAGGCAGTGAGCAACTTAACAGGAAATCACCCAAAAAACTAGCACTTAAAATGGTAAAAAGTTACAAGAAAATAACCTGAAAATTTAGAAGAACAAACAAGGAAAATACAAGAATGAAAAATGAAAAAAGTGCTTAAAATTGAACAGTACAGACATATATATATTTATTCTGTGACATAATCTAAGTATATGATTATAATAATTGTAAATATATATATTTTTGGACATTTCTCCTTTAAAAAATCCTAACTAATTTCTGAAGTCATTCAGTTTTTTTGCTCATTGTCTTTTCTTTCAGGTTTTTAAAGAAGCCAAACGTATTAGCTCAGGTTAAAAAGTTTTAAATGGTTATGAAAGGCACCTGAATGCAGCACAAGAAAACTTACGTCATCCAGGTTTCAAAGGGTTAAATTTATTGTGAACACAGGTATACTTTTGAGGTGATAAACTGAATGAGTGCTGTACTGCCAGTAGTTTCTGCCCAAAATATTGTTGAAGGACCCACTCTCTATGGGCCCCAGTGGCCTGCGGCCTATAATTACTGCCTAGCAACATAACGTCTCGTGGTTGTTTGCAGGTGCAGCACGCGAGCTCGTAATTAGTTCCAGCCGCACTCACCTGAGAAACTCCACGGACCGAGTTTCATCACTCCACACCCAGCGAGCAGGAGGGGGTACACTCACCTGAAAGGTATGCCAACCAGAGCTTTGTTTGAGTAACTTTGAGATTTAAAATGTATATTTCTCACTGATAAACTACTACGACAGTTAACGTCAATGGATTTAAAATGGCAGCACAAACACAGGTAGTAGGTTAGCTAGCAGCTAGTTTGTCACCAAAAACAAAACTAAACTAAACGATATTGAACATTTTCTTTTTGTTACACAATGTTTTCAAAGGTTTTGAAGGTGGTCCGTATTAATGGGTTAACTCACGTTTCTCTGTTCCTCCGGATATTTCGGCATTTTTGAAGTTAGCTCGTGCAGCTTCCTCCTGCCGTTGCTAATGTTGTACTGTATCCAGGCAACAGCAGATGGAGAGGGAAGCAGCTGCCTTCCTGATACTTCAAGACGTCCCCTAAATTTATGAGAGTTGCTCACAGCATAATCATTTTCCTCCACAAAAACGGTGATACATTACTGCTGTTTGGGTGTCAGAAATCTCAGCAGTAACACATGGTTGAATACAGTGGATTTTATATGCTTTATATAAGTACTTCTGACTGTATGCAGATCCCAAGTGACTGTATTAGGATTAATGTTACTACAAGTACTGCAGTTAGGTATAAACTGGTGTACTTTTCTGGCCTTCTTGTAGAAGGTATACAACTTTGGTTAATCTGTTTTGGGACTGCACTCACAAAGAAATTTGAGATCGATAACTTTATTCAAATAAGTATATCTGACATCTGGGTATTGTTTTCACAATGCTAGAATTTCTAACTTCAATACGAAGCCTAAAAAAATATCGGTTTTAAATAGCACATCTGATTATAATTGGGAAAAAAAACAGCATTGAGGCCATACAAGTTAAAATTTAAAAGAGCAAGGCTATTGAAACCATTTCATATATTCAGAATTGAAACGTTTTGATAAATTGTTGTTTTTTTTTTTCTTTTTTGACAATACTACTTTTGAGATAAACTTGTCAGCTGTTTGGAGTAAGGAAGGCTGATTTCAAAGATTGTGATGTGTTCTGCATTATAAACCTGTTTCTGATTTTTACATGCAAATCAATACCCATACCAGTTTATTCTGAAACGGACAAAAGAAACATTGGATTCAATTAATGTCTCTTTTAATGTCGATCTTAAAAACCCTAACACTTAAAATTGGAAGGCCATAAGAACTGTATGTGTGCTATATCAATCTATCTATTACATCCATATCTGCCTAACTCTTATGACTTCAACTCTTGAGCAACATAACACTTTTCCTCCCCTTGCTTTGATTTTTTAATTTTTCAGCTTCTATCTTTTTTTGGTATCTCTGATGTAAATTCAGTTGGATCAATTAAGATTTATTTCTAAACATAAACAAAATTTTAGTATGTATGAAGTGCATATTATCAACTGCTAATATTGTCAGTAATACACGTCTACTGGTTTCAAAAAGGCCATGAACAGACATCTTGTTACAAAATAGATTTTATTTGGTCACGCATTTAAAACTTCATATGTTACAGTTCTTAGAGGCTTTATGAAAAATCATTAGTTTAAAATGGTTTATTTTATTTCAACAGACCTTAATTTACCCCCAAAATGCAACTTTATCAAAAAAGATGTCTAAGCATTAAAAAATTGCCTCAGACATGATGTGTTTGCAGTAAATGTCGAGGATCTGCTTCTCTAAGCTCTCTAAACTTGCAAGTTAGTTTTTAAATGCTCTTTGGAGTGATGAGGTGTACATTTTCAGTCAGGTAGTCCAGCCCCCAGGCTCGCTGCCTGTCTGTCAGGGCGTCCTTCGACTGCAGCAGCTCTATATCAAAGCTTTTGCCTGAGGAGAAGCAATGCACCATTAAACATTGCAAATTAATCTCAGCCTTCATAGTCTAACATGTTTTCAAGTATCACTTTCTAGGGTACCATATGCTGTCCGTATTTTGTGGTTAAGTTATAGTTTTATGACAGTACAGAAACACACACTCAGCCTCAGCCATAATTGTTTACAACACTCACCAAACAGGCTCTTGACTTGCTCATCAGGCACAAAAAAGGGAGGACCTGAAAGACAAATGTAGTCTTAAATGTATTTTTTTCCCATCAAACTCATACAAACACACTGACTGACACAGTTATTTTAACATGCAAAATTGACAATTATTTTAGTTTGTTTTAAAACCATGGATATATATATATATATGTATATATATGTCTCTCTATAAATAGGGTTTAAGAACCTTAAAAAGTCTTAAAAGGAACTGAATTCATTAATATAAAAATACAGCCTGAATTGGTATTGAATTGACTTAAATTACTCTTTTCCTAAAATTGTCAGACATGGAAAATGGGATTTTATTGATCTTTTTTTCTGATGTTGCATTATAAAATCTCAAAATAATTGGTAACCTCTTTTTCATAAATCCCTTTTCTGCAGATTGATAAACACAAAATCAACCAGAAGACAGGCCAGATATTTCCCACTTATGCTAGTAAATTAAAAAGATACTTTTATTATAATATTGTATGTTCATTATCTTCTATGTGTTATTTTTCCAAATATTGATGTAGATAATCTAACTTTTTAACTGGGGAAAAAAGTCATGTTTTAGTTACAATGAACATCTGGGCAAAATAAAATTGTCCTTGTTTTGTTTTGGTTGTTACAAATTGGTCTTAAAATTAATTCTGAGTGGCATTAAAAAAGTCCTTAAAAGTCCTAAATCTAACTTGCCTTAAGCTGTAGGAACCCTCATAAAATATCTGATGTTTTAACACAATATGGACAGTTACCTTTGTATAAGTCAGGATTGTACAACAACGTGTCCAAAAGGTATTTGCAGTCTTTAGCCATCAGAGAAGTGATGAGAGCAGCATACCTGTGGTATCATGAGAGAGAAGGTCTTTAATTATTCATTGAAATAGATAATTCAAGAGGTTATAATTTCATTTTAGGGTGATAAGGTGTCACATTTTTCCAAATGATGAATATTATGTTTGAGTCTTCAAAAATTAATTTAAATGGAGGGTTCAGTCTCATCTTACTTTTCTCTGTCTCTTGGGTTAATGGCCACAAGAGATCCTCTGTCCCAAATTGCCCCAAACTGATCCTCAATGGCACTGAAAAATGGAAAAACCGAGTGTGTTAAACATTAACTTGTGCACTTTGACATTGTTAAAAAGGGATATAAACATGCACAGTTAGCGAACCTGGAGAAGTTGAACAGGTCACATTGATATAGGGAGATATTTCTCTCTGAGCTCTGTGGATCAAAAAAACATGGATTAACAATTTTGCCCATAAATATGTAAACACAACATGTTTTCCAGCTATTGTTCCAACATGTGAGTCCCAATAACTGGACATAATACATGAGATACTTATACTGCCATTTGAAAGTTATAACTCTGTCATGCGGTTATGCAGTGCAGGTATTTGTCAACCAAGCTGCTCCTCAGGATCAAATGTAGGTATCATTTAAATAGAGAAGTTTTGATACTACTTGGTGCTGGTTTATGTCAGTAGATACCTTAAAGGTACTGATACCCAGCCTTAGTATTCGGTCTGGATAGGCAAGGGAGTAGGAGGCTCATCTTTGCAGACCTGTAATGAACTCCACTTCTCCCTTACAATGTTTCCCAGTAAATCTGTGTTTCTTAGAAACTTTGATCCAGATTGATCAGTTTGATGTGGCTCCTACCTTGTAAACCTTTGCTCCAGGTAGTGCAGGGACAGGCTCCTCGCTGTAGGTCATGTTGTTCTCCTCAAAGAACTGTTTGATAGCCTTCTCGCTTATCTCCACCCCAACCACTGAATGGCCCATGTCTGCTAGCCTGTGATTCACACGGCAGAAGGAATTTAGGAGCACGCTGAGCAAATGTTTCATTACAGTATGTGTGTACATTTTTAATAGGAATTGCCATTGATATAGTATGTGTGTTTTCATACCACTTCATGTCTACAGCTTTTCCACAGAGAGGGAAAAAGAAACGAACTCCTGCACGTCCAGCAAGAACTTTATCAATGTTGTTCTCAAGCATCCTGTCAGAAAAAGAAAAACACACCCGTCATACCATGTAGTTTTAATAGTTAGTGTTACATCATTCCTCAATTTTCAACTCTTTAAAAAACACAAACACAGCTACTCTGACATTTTTGAGTGGTAATGTGCCTTTGCAGTTAACATAGTCTTGATTAAACAGTCATACATTTGGATTTTTTTTGTTTTCCTTTATCCCACTGGGGAGGTTAATAGAAGTAGGGCCTTTACTTGTGTACATGAAGCTGATGGAAACCAATTCTTTCCTCCTGCCAGCGTTCCTCCCATTCTCCGAGATCCATGACACGATCTGCCTGCGGTGCCAGCATGCTGGTTAAGTTTGCCTGACCCCAACTACTGGAGGATAACACGGGGCAGAGAGACAGAGAGAAAGCAGAAAATGGAGAGAACAACGTTGATATATGTAGCTGGAGACAGAGGTGAGAACACGTTTCTGCACACATTCACGTATGAAACAGCTGCACAATTAATGCATGTGTGAAAACAATAACAGGCAAAAACACAAGGCTTTAGGGCACTGGTCCCTAACCTGAGGGTCCCAGCCCCCACTAGGGGTTGCCAAAGCTTCATGGGAAGGTTGCAAGGCCACTTTGATTTGTTGTTACAATATTACACAATTAGTATTTTTATCAGATATAATTAGCCTTAAGGGAATAAAAACAGAAGCTTTTGGTTGGACAAAGATTTTATTATAATTGAAACTGGAGACTTTTTTTTTAAAAATGGAAGTATGAGTAAAAAGGTAGTTGAGGGGGAAAGGAGATGCGCAAAATGATTCCCCATCTAATTACCTTTTTTGAAGAAAAAAACACAAGTTAATGTACATCATACAATAACTGGTCATTTACGTAGAACCAGATGTAGCCAGAGCAGACGGGACTGAGGATAAAGGTCGCGTGTGTGTAAACGTCATCTGTGTCCCCTAATGTGGAAACACAATGCAAAACTGTAAAGTTAACTTTAAGTCTACATAATTAAGTCGGGAAGAACTGGTCCAACTTCAAAATATAAAAGCATTTGTATTAGTCAAGTGAGAAATCAAACTATGACGTCAAGGGGAAATTATCAAATAGATTACATAACAAGAAATAACTATTTTAAAAATGTGAATACATGTGATTGCTGATATGCTGTTGAGATTTAAATCAATCAAATGAGTTACATTGTGCCCACAAGTGATAATATTTGTGACACATGAATGTGTCACGCTCGCGCTCGTTCACGCTTACCTCGCGGGAGTCTGGCACAAAACCAACCACAGTACCTTTAAAAGAAACCCTGAACCCCGCATGTTTGTCAAACACAGCCAGAAGCGTACCTTTCCTGAATGAAGACAGCTAATATTTGATCAGCAACACTCCAGCGGCAGCGTCGATCATGCAACTGTTTTAGTCGATACACGATCATGGAAATGTGTATTTTTTGTCCTGAGCAGAGTCTGTCAGGCAGAACGTTTGCGTTACTGGTAGGCTGATGGGAGAAGTTTGCCTTCATTTTTGTTTTTTTACATAAAACCCTTTCTTGGTTAGATATAGGGCAAAGATCGTGGGTTGGGGTAAAATGACAAGATTTGCAGAAAGCTCTGACGGCTAATGTTTCCAGTAGGTTGATGAAAGTGGCAGAACAGTTTAGACGGCGTTGCCTGATAGGCGAAACTCGGGGAAAAAAGTACCACGTTACCCGGTTTTACTTCTGGTTTGGGAGGAGCCTGATGCTGCGTTCAGGTACATCAAGTTTATGGTAGATAATAACAATCGATATTACAACATCACCTGACTGAGACGCTTTCCTTGGGTTTAACGGTTATTTATATGAGCACACTGATAGCTTCAACCAGGAAAGTAAAAGCACGCCGCTGCTCTATGAATGTTGCCTTTTATTGGCAAGTTTTTTCTAAGGGGGGACTAATTGTCTGTGAAGGGGGCCCTTTCCATGCAAAGTTATTAGGCTAATTTGATTTCAGACTTTATTTTACACGCAAAGTAATAGCAGTCAATCAATGAATCAGTCAGTTTTATTTGTATAGCACTTTTCGTACAAACAGACTGAGACACAAAGTGACATGAATAAAAACAAGACTTTGTGATTAAGTAAGACTCATACTTTTTATATTTTATATTTTATATTTGTATCTTCTATTTTATCTGTTTTCTTTTTCTATATTTATGTTGCACCAACCCACCAGAACAAATTCCTCATATTGTGTTAACTATACCTGGCAATAAATCTTTTTCTGATTCTGATTCTGATTCTGATTCTGAAGTAAAGCCCTAAAAAATAGGAATAGTCATTAAAGCCAGGAAATGAGGAAATGCAGAGTCACCAGTGGCAGAAACCTAGAAATAGAAAGAAAAAAAAAAGTAAATATAAAATGATAATAGTAATAATAAAAGATAGATACGTAAAATGCTGTATATAAGAAGTAAATAAAGGGATAACAGTGACAAATAAAATAATAAATAGATATGTTAAAAATAATAAAATAATATATGAAGTAGTAAATCTGTGAAACAAACTAAAATGTATAAATAAATAGTCAACAGATAAATTAATAAAGTTCAATTAAAAGCCAAACCAAAGAGGTAGGTCATCACCTTACAATGCCACCTACTTGGTTGATTATAACTAACTACCAGGCTTTATTTTGGCTCATTGTTCTTTCTATAACATAATTCCTAATAAAATGCTGTTAATGATCTGCCTACGTGTTTGGATACATTACCACACACCTTTTGGGCTTTATCTATGTAGGCCTAGCCTATATTGTACCTACATATTCTATTTATATATCTTACATACCCCTGTTTAATATCTTTGCCCAGAAACCGGATTCTGATTCTGATTAATCTATAATTTGCAATAGGAGTTAGCAAATCACTGTAGAATCACCTCAGTTATCCTCGTATGACCTTGTCCAAATTTAACTGCTCTAAAAACAAATTCTGGAGCATGGTAATCTTGTTAAAGCTTGAGAGATCACTCTCAATTGGTAACTAGTTTTATTAAAGAAGAAAATTCAAATTTATGGTCCATTGATCTTTTTAATTGAATTACTTTTTAGCAGTTATTCCATTTTGATACTTGATGCAATCTTGCTTTCTTTCCCTTTTCTTTAAGTATGTTGAAACCACAGTCAGCCTGTGACAGCTGTCGCTAATCCCCAGAGAGGCGCCGGGGCTCAGTGATTAGTCTCGCGTGCACAGTCTCTGCTTGTCTTCACACCCGATTCGGTTCAGCTGAGCTGAAGCCAGGAGACGGATCCAGAGATAAGATATTCTTCCGTGGAGAGACAATGTGAAATCAGAGGGCAGGACAGGGAAGAAGTTGACTTAATCCGTCCACAAAACGGCGCAAGAGTCTCAGATATGCCGGCAGCATCACTGTGGCAGTAAGGCGCTCTGACACTGAGCTCTGTTTCCCATCATATCATCATGTTGTACCCCATTAAACGTGCATAGGCATGGTAACTGGGGACTCACATAGCATGTGGAAGACACTCTCGACATTAACACGATATGTAATAAGAAAAAACTGCTGCCCAACATCGACTCTTTTCCTCGATTTATCTCTATGTGGCCTCCCCGTGCAGATCCCTAATGTGTGGAGCGCGTGTGCGTTTGCTAAAATAATGAAGGCTATTACTACATTGTACTTTATTTTATTTTATCCTGCGTTACATGGGTTATTACCATCTCTGCTGGCATACAGCTGATAAGTCTTGTATAGAATTCAGCTGCTAAAGATAAAATATCCTCCTACATTGGAGTCCCTCATACAAAACTATCAACATAATGGTGGCCCATTATTTACACTGATATATCTGAAGTCATATTTTCCGCAGAGGTGACAAGATTGCTATCTTCAGCCACGATGAACAGCAGACTGTATTTAAAGGGGCCTTGAGAAATGTGACGCCCCTCCATGTCTGTTCAATTCCTGTGCGTAATTCGGTGTTTCCAAAGCGCTCCAGTTGCGCGGGGTCGCATCCAGATGTGTGTGTTTTTCTTTACGGTGCGACGAAGACGTCGAGGAGCCTCTGAACCAATCGCCGCCGCCTGGGGGCGGGTCGTGTGTGGACTGTTGTGGATATGGAAAATGGACAATTTAACACGCACATTCATCATTCATAACCCGACGGGGAGACTTTCTCTTGCACGCTGAATTGATTCGCAAATGCCCGGTCGTGGTGTGAAAAGGAAAATTACCAGAGAGGGGAAGAGCCTGGTTCGCCACCCGGTAAGGGCGAGCTCTCTGTCGGGGAGAAGTCAGAGCGCAGCGGGGATCGTACTGGGTGATTTCTGCTGTCTGTGTTCAGAGGCTATGTGTTCATTGTAGATGCATCTGAGTGAAAACGGATGGACCGATGTGTCTGTTGAGGTTATAGCTTACATTCATTGTAGTTGGAGTTAGATTACACCTCATTTGGCTCTTATGGCTCTTATCATTTGGTCTAAAGGCATCAGTCACAACTGCAAGCTCATGTTCATAAAATAGGCTACAACGAGGCGCTTAACTATCCCCTGACATATGGTAACGGCACAGGTTGCGACGGTAATATTAGGAATGTGCTTTTGTAAAGTGCGTTTCCCCCCTTAAGGCAGCTACCAGCTCCTGGTGTATTGTTTGCATACGCTCAGCTGCGCACCTTTGTCACTCAGGCTGCTCAGATGTTGGACCGTAAGTGTTGGAGGCAGTCCTCGTTATCATACAAAGAAGCAAAACTAGGAGACCTTTTGTTGTACTGTAGCGACTGTGTAGAGATGAAATATCGCTATAAAGTCTCTATAACCTCAACTCACTGGAAGTGCAACAGGGACACTTTAATTCACCACTGGATTATCATGAGACTACCAGCCTTTAGCCTATTTGACAGGCGCAGCCTGTTTCAGTAAATCCAGGTGGCTGTTGGAGCAGCAGGGACAGATGATGTGCGGTTCATGGTGCTCTGAGTGAGAGAGGTGCATGCTGGATAATAAAGGAGAGCCCGGCATATCGGCGAATGAGAGACCTGGGAAATTTGGAGGACAGGCACGAGGGGGCGGCGGGACACTCCGCCTCATTATTTTTATAGACGGTGCGCATGTTTGCGCTGTGTCAGCCGTGTAACTTAATCATATTATAAATCGAGAGCGGGGTCTTCCCGCGAGGAGGAGAAGTTGGTGTTTTGAGCCTCTTGTGTCACTGGCGGACTGAGCTGTCAGCGCCGCCGGAGCAGGACGCTCAACAGTTCAGTGCGCAACTGTAGTGTTTGTGCTTGAAGGGGGACTGGAGGGTCTGAACCTCCCAGCTCAGAACCGGATGAACCTGCTGCACCACCTGCAACGGAACTCTATGTGATTCAGTTACAGGTAGGCTGAATAGGCGGCATGTTTTGAGGGTGAGACTGCGATATGTTAGACTAAGTAGCGTTCAAATACTGTAGCTGTGTCAGTGTGTGAAGGATGCGTTTGTGGACCTAAATAATTAACTTCAATTCTTATTCAGTTGTAGATAATTACGCATGATCTGAGTCATTTCTGTGCCTTACGTCAGCTCTCTGAGATTTGGGAAAATGTTGAGCACACGTTGAGATCTTTTGGCAGATGATATTTATCCCACTGCTCAGATGGGCTGTGGGCTGCACATTACTGTGCCACATCCAAGATTATTAAATAATTTTGTCTCTTGTTCAGCTGTCATACTGTGTCTGAGTGCAAGATAGTGTGAAGTAACATCACTTTAATTTTAAAGTACACTGTAAAGTATTAATATGCTTCACAGACATACAGATTGTACTGATGAAGATGAAGTGAACAAATCACAGACACGGTGACAGTACAAGGCATCTTCTCTTCAAGTCCTCAACCAGGCAGCACAACAAAATCAATTCTGAAAATATAAATTAAGTCTTTCTTAAGAGCTGTAGGGAATTTTCCATTTACATGAAAGCTTTTTTGAAACACCTGACTAACGCCTTACATTAAACAGAAATACACCACAAGGCCGTGTCTTCTCAGTGTGGTCCAAATAAAGAATGCTTTGTTCTGGCTTCTGTTTGCCTTGGATACCTCTCTTGCATTCAAGCTATATTAGCTACCAGCTCAGGAAATAGCAGAACATTACCTGCTTTCACATCCTCCTAAGTGCTCCATGTATTAATGAATCCCAAAGAAACAAACAAGGCAGCAAGAGTTCATTGCAGCAATTAATTACAACTCTCTAGCTATTTAGTTTTTATGAAAAAAGACAGCGACTTCAGTGATCCCAAATAAAGTGCTGTCATTATCATGGATGCCCAGAAAAGGCTCTCTGGGGAGGCTGGATCCTGATGGCAAGCTGTACATGAATTTCATCTGATTTATGAAATGACTTTATTATAATGGCAACCCCCTTGTCTTAATGGGATTTTGCATTCACAATGGTTCAGTAATACCCTCCCTGCAGATTAAGAGGAGCACAAATCTTGTCTTGTCGAAGCATTGGCCAATACTGACAATATTCATATTCCAGATGTGGGCATATCCATAACCGCAGCATTCATTAGGAGGGCTGGGAGGATCAGCGTGTGACCTCTGACAGCTATTAACCCTGATAGGTCACTATGCATAGTAATCATGTATTCATATGCACTTTTTTTTTTACTGTGCCTGTGTAAAAATATGTAAAGTTGGAGAGTAAAAGAAGAGCATTAAGGATGAAAGTGATTAGTGTTTATTAGGGCTGTCGGCATTAACGCATTAATTGCAATGAGATTAAGATCTGTATAATGCGTTATTCTTTTATAATCACGTTAATCACCACTGACATTCTTGTTTTAAGAGGCTGTACCTGGCTGAGTTTTAAAGCTACAGTGATGATATTGGTATCATGTGAAACTAGAAGACCTACGTCACTGTACCAGCCATGTCATGCTAGCCTCTCGGGAAGGGGGCTAAACAACGCTCCAGAGTTAGGCTAAATTTTGACAATGGGAAAACAGCATGGCCATTCCATAGGGGTCGCTTGACCTCTGACCATGATATCTGGATGAAAATGGGTCCTATGGGTACCCATGAGTCTCTCATTTACAGACTTGCCCACTTTATGCTAGTTACATGCAGTTTTTTGTTGTCATCTGATTATTAATCAAGAAAATCTGGTTAGAATTGCTTTAACCAGTCAATATGTTCTTCATAACTGTTTTGAAATGCAAAATAATGGAATCAAAAACGTCATCAAAAAATTCAATTTATTCAGATCACCTAATGAAATTCTGTAATAAATCTTAATTTTAAAAATTAATCATTTGACAGCCCTGGTGTTTATACAACTAGTGTTATACATAATGTGATTATAGAGAGGAAAAGCTTTGAAATCAATTTATTTTCCTCCTTAATCTTTTAAAGCTAAATACTGCAAAAACTCCTGCTTTGATCTCAGATGTCAGAGACGCTCTACTAATTGAAGCCCCGTCTGGAATGTGCCCCCTCTTCCTTATCCCAGGGTCAGATCGTATATCATCCCGTGTTGTCAAGGTCAGATTGTTTATAGGCCGATCTGATCTGAGTCCTGCGATAGGAATGCCTTCAGGCCGACGCCGCAGAGATAAGATGAGTTGCGGGTACACGATGCACTGCGAGCAGGACCAGTTAATAAGGCAGATGGATTTCACTACACGCTGTGTGTGTTGTCAGGTGCACAGCCGGGCACACTGAACACAGTGCAGTGCACTTGCTGTATCAGTGTCTTTTCCACTATATGCTTGGAGCTGCGTGCCAGTGTTAGCTATGATCTTCGTCCGTGTGATACAGCCCGGTCCACATGTCTTGTGTCGCGGTGTCTTGGACTGTACACAGCTTTGCCAAATCCAGAGCGCGAGAACCTCCTAATAACTGCTCCTACCCATCTTGTTCATTCTGTTAATTAGCCCTTGTGGCGTTGGAGTGCAGCATATTGTTGAGACATAATTAATCAACCCGGCTTGTAATTATGCTGGGTTTGGAATGTGTGCGCGGTTGGGAGCCTGGTTGCGTCGCAGGGCGTTCAGCTTGAGGTAAACATCTTATTAACCGTGTCAGAGTCCCTCAGCCCACGCAGAGCAAGTATTTTATTGTGTTTTATTAAGGTGGAGGAGAATGTGCTGGTATCCACATTATGAAAATGGCCCTGTAAAAGAACCAAGTTTATGGTCATTACGATTCCAAGGTGGTCGATCTAATGGAAAAATACCTCAGTTGCTGCTTGTGGACAGAGAGATTCTTTTTTTTTATCCAGTAAAAAGCTATTTTCTCAGCACAGACCAATATGCGTGTGTGTGTGTGTGTGTGTGTGTGTGTGTGTGTGTGTGAGAGTTAATGTGTCTGCTTATATATGCATATGGTGTGTGGGAGTGTAAAGAGCATCTCAATTTCAAAGGGCAACTAGTAGGTGAGGACAGAAAATAGAACATGGATCACATCCCTGTTGTAAGCTTTTAATGCAGGTTTGTCAGCAGAGACAGACCCTTTTTTTTTTTTCTTTTACCGCAGCAGGGTTTTCTTTGGTTTCGCCACAGAATGACTGATATGACTACAGACAGGCAGGCAAACTTTATATACCCAGTGACTCCTGCTCAGGTTGTCAGAAAGAAATAGAAATGCAACCCCGCTATTATGCAGCCATTTACATTCATGCCAATAAAAACACACAGGGCAAATACACAAGTTCCTGGCTAGAATCGCCATCTGGCCACCAAAGTAAGGTTCTCAACCGGAGGGTGGGGACACCCCAAGAAGTCAAGAGATGACAAAAGGGGAAGGAAAATGTAAAACAAGCTATGTCTCCTACAAAAGCTATTTTTTCTAATATTAGCCTTTTGCTTGCGAAGTATATAATTCCGTATCTTTAAGTCCTTTAAGTTATTATCTGTAAGATTTTCATGAAATCATACCCTATTTTTGATACAGTTTTTGTATATACTAGATTTTGTTGGATGTGGCGGAGTTCGCCATTAGTTAGATTAGAATCAAAGCACTATTAAAGGGCAACTTTTTCAGCTTGGACCTTATTTACAGATGTTTTTGTGTCTAAGTAACAGATGGAGACATTTTCTCTTTTTAAACTGGTCCAGTATTCAGCAAGGGGCAAAATTGGCCACAGTATATTGTCAACTGCACTGTCAGTTTCTGTCCACTAAAAGTGCTCATTTTTGCCACTGACAGGCTCAGATTAGTATTAGAAGTGTCTGGCATTATGGCATATGACACCGACCCCACAGAGATAGGCCTTGTTGTTAAAGAGTAAGATTATTGTCTTTTTAACCAGAAATAGCCTTGAAATTGTTGTTGCCAAACCCACCAGACTCTGTTTAAATAAAAACTAATTTTATCATAAAAAACCCACTTCATTCGAAGTCAACAGAAACTAGATAAAATACAAAACTGTCTTGGTTTGTCTTTCCACTGCTCCAACAATCACCATCTCAGGTTCAGTCAAAATAAAACCTTTATGCAGCTAGATGGATGAGAAGTAAAGCTGGCTCTTTTTACCCCGAAATTACTGTTTATTTAAATGGAGTCTGGTGAGTTTAGCAATGGCAATTTCAGGACAATTTCTTGTTAATAAAGAATGAACTTGCTCTTTAACAAAAAGATCTATCTTTGTAGCAACACTTTTCATGATGTTGTCAGACACTAAGATAAAGGTAGAAGGCAGAATAATAATAACCTGAGCCTGTCAAAAATAGTGGCACTTTTACTGGATGCACATTGGCCAGTACACAAATGCCCCAACTGGATATATTGCAGCCTGTTTTGCTGCTAACGGCTGCAGTACTCTCGCTCAACACAGGACCAAATTAAACAATTGTTGTCTCCATTAGTTACCTGTACATAAAAACACAGGGGGAAAGGATCCCGGTTTAAAATAACCAAAGTTAACCTTTAATTTACCATTGATGCAAATCCAAAATTTCTTACTGCTGGTACTTCACATTAAAAGCATTCAGCTGGTGAAATGAGGGTTGAGTTGATTAAAACAAAATAAATTTGTTTGGCTGCACTGTAAACAGATGCACAGTGATGCTTCTGTTGTATTTTACAATGAGCATTTCCTGTTTCCATAAATCTGGGACTTGTAGTATTAATATGCGCCTGACTCTTTAATCACACTAGCCACAATTCAGTGATATATTCAACCTGTATTGAGCAGTCCCAGCCAGAATGAGCCTCATTTCAAGGGGTCAGAGAGCAAAAAAAGATTTCTGCAATAACACAACGCAGTGCGGCTATCTTCTGGTCCACAGTCACACTGTCACATCTCTCAGGCCTGTAATGACAGACTCCAGGGTTTAATTTTAGCTCGACCGAGCCTTTCACCTCACCACAAGATTTGTGTTTTCTTCAGAACACTTCATTTTACTGAACTAATATGTCGCCAGCTTTAGGCCTGCAAAAACACACAAGCCAGATGTGTGTATAAGTATAGTTCAGACACACTCAGGCACACACAGCCACAAATAGTCACTGAAAGGACTGCCACCACTGAACACTAGTATTTGTACAGTGCAATCACTGAGGATTTGTGTCAGTGTATGGAAGTCTTCCATCATTCAGGTGTACTGTCATTATAAGCTAACTATACCATTTTGGAAATAATGGAAATATCATTTTAGAAGGTATTTGGCCCATCCAGCGTCAATTTACAACCTGCTCTATGTCAGTAGCCAAATCATTTCAGATATAATAATGCTGCTGCTGCTGCTGCTTCTCTTACAGTGGCAATGTCTACTAGCCGGAGAATGACTGTAATGATAGTGGATTTCATTTTGAGCGTTTACAATGTCAGTTGTGCTCAGCGCTGGTGCAGTGGCCAGAGAACAGCAAATTGAACAAATAAGGGAAAAGCCAATCTGTCCCTGAAAGGCAGACATCTCTTTATGAGAAATCTCCCATTTGGTGGAAGAAAAACACACACTGACAAACACTGAATTTCCTGCAGAAGGCCATCATTGGTGACATCCATTTCAGAGCACGTCAGTTTTCATTTTCTGTCAAAGCCTGCATAACCTCAGTTGAATAAGCTGTTGTGTAAACACAATTTAAGGGAGACAGATGGGATGACAAATTTCAATTCCATCTCCCTGAATGACTTAATAGTGCGCTTCTGTGGAAACCTCGCAGCAGGTAGAAACAGTTGAGGGAAGCCCGCTGGGCCCTCAGAGAGGAAGAGATCGAGGACAGGAAGTGAAGGGATTGGGTCCAGCTGTCATCCATGAAAAATATCGATCATTATGTCTCCCTCTTGTCATTCTCTTCACCCATGCTACTTTATTGTCCTTCATCTTCGCCTTTTATTCCCCTTCACTTGTTCCTTTCCGGTCCTTTAAAGCACTGACCTTCCCATGTCCTTCAGATGGGACTATATTCAACAGGAAGTCCAACTTGAGAGTAAAATTACATTCAGTAAAGAGGCTGAGCCCGTTAAAGCTGTAACGTAACATGTCAGTCCTGTTTGATTTGGCAGCACCCGAGGGTTCTTGTTGTATCAGCAAGGTCCGCCCATAAGAGGGGAAACGAGGGAAAGCTTTCAGGGGCCCAGCAGCTAAAGGGCCCCATGGAGACCAGCAAAAATCATGTTCATCCTAAATATAAGCAATAATTAAAACATTATATTTCTGGACAAAATATTAACCTTTACCTTTAGAAAAATAAACATATTTATTATTACTTTATAGAGCTGCAACAGTAAGACTTTCACAGTATGATGATGTCGAAAAATATCAGGGTACCATGGTATTACAGAATTCTTATTATTATCAGTTACAATGACCCTTAAATTACTGAAAACAGAAGTTTTTTTAATTAATGTTTTATTGCTATAATTGAAACTTAAAACCATTTTTTAAAAATAAAGTGTGTAAAAGGTCTCCCTTTTGAAAATAACTGAAGTAAGGGTGAGATTCTCTGTCCAGTTACACAGTTACTCCACCTACACAGTATGATGTTTGTTTGCATACCACAGTATACCATGGAACTGGTATATCGCTGCAACCGTGTTATTTAAGCTTGATAGTAAATAATATGGTAATCACATATTAAAATAGTAGGAATAAAATGCCTGTTTCATAATGAAATCCCCCTTTCCTGAAAATGATGTCTTTTTTTGTATGGAACCTTTGTGGTAAAATACCCAAACAAACTGATCTAAACCAGGAGAGATCGGGCATGCACATGCATTGATATGAGTACAGCAGACATGGGTAGGACCATTTCTGTGGTCGGACCTGATATCAGCAAATGTGATAAGGCCGTGTCTCACCAAGCCGACATCAGAGAACTAGCGGCAACGAAAGCCCCCTAATGCATCGCCCTCATGTCGGCGTGTCTCAGCCAAAAAGTGGCACAAGAACACACCAAACTGACAGCCAACCAGCACGTATGTTCTGCGCCTGCCTTAGAGGAAATACACTTCCATACCAGCAGATGGCGGTCATCTGTAATAGTCATTCAAATAGGGAAACGGGAAGACTGCCATTTCGCAAGTTAGCCAGTTAGCACATTAACAACACAACCCAACATTGAAAGAACAAAGCATATTTACTGTGCACCAGTGAACAACAACATAACAATTAGGAAATGTTTCTGTTAAGACCTAAATAGTAAAAGAAAAATAATCTTACGTTTCTCCTCTCATGCACTGAGCTTAATGGCCAGAGTGATTTCACTGGCTCCACAGCTAATGCTGATTCAACATGCCGATTCGCAGAGAAAAAAAAGCAGACGAGTTGACAGACAACGGGGGCCAATGGCGCGGGACACACTGCAGCGACGAGGGTCATAGACGCTCGCTGTCGGCCCAATGTGGGCAGGCGGACAGCCGACCATGGGCTTTGCGTGTCACAGTTTTTAAGGCTTTATAGAAAACACTCATTGAGCAGCTACTCTTTTTTTAAATAAGTACAACTAAAGAGCAACTTGAGTATCTGTTTACAGCACCGCCAAATAAACTCAGCATATTTTAATAAAGTCAGTCAATGATAATTGTAACAGTGATCTGATTTCATGCTGCACACAGCATGAGGAGTTCTCCATACAACAGCAGGGCAGGGAGAAGTTGGTTAGGTTGCTGAGAGATGTGCAGCCTGGCTATCACTGGAGTCTAATTCCATGGAAATCCAGAGGATTATGATTATGATTATGAGTCTGTTCAGCAGGAGAGTACCTAAAACTGTACTGTTGTTAAGGAGATGAGGTGAGGTGAGAGAGTTTAGTTAGTCCTGCTCTGAAGGTACGTGATCCACCTGCCACTTCCTATTAGCTGATTTTAATACAGTGTGCATTGTTACTTTTTTTCTCTTTGCAGTGTTGACACAATTTCTTTGCTTGCTCAGTAGACTCTAAATGAACCTACCTGGAAGTTTCTTTGCACTCAAGGCGAGAGTAGGATCAAAGAATTGTTGGCCTTGCTCATGTCTGTTATTAAGTGTTTTGTGCCCACCTCCTCCAGCCTATTTTTTTGAGGATGAAGCAGGAATAATTGAAAAGAGAAAAACAGTGCAAAAAAAGGTATTGTTTGTATGTGAATACCTCCGGTCGGCTTAGGTAGGTGAGGAAAAGGAGGAGGAGAAAGTAGAAGGGAGGAATGATGGAGTGCAGGACGAGTAGGCATTGAGGGTACAGATAGGTAACAAATGAAGGGAGGTGGAGCTGTAGAGCTCTGAATCTTGCTCTCACCTTTCCTTGAACCTTGTCCTTGCACCTCCAGGCCCCTCTATTCAATGAGCCTTGTGGCTTTTTTCCAGTGGTAGTCACCCAACCATGATGATCCATCATTGATCTGTGACAGAGGGACCTCTCTCATCACTTAAAGCCACTTATGTGTGTATGTGTGCATCCATACGTGTGTGTCTCCTTGCTGATTTGCAGCTCTAAGGATGTTGTCAGGCCCGGTCAGGTCCAAGCATGCCCTGGAGTTTCACTGGCTTGCATTCATCATTATTGCGCCTTGTCAGTGGCCACACACTGCCATTGTACGGTTTGTCCTTGCACACAAAAGTCAGATGGCAGGGACGAACACAGGCTTTCATGCACCTGGATCTGCCGGGCAATAAGATGATTTCTTTAAAAAGTATTTTTAAAAATGAGTAGTTTCATGCTCCAATATTCTGTAATATTATCTTCAATGATTATGTTTAATTCTCATCTTCCTCTAAACCTATTACTCTTCATTGCCTCAGAAATGTCCCCTTGTCTTGTAATTTTAAAATCAATTCAAGTTTGAGCTGCTATTATCTGATCAGTTAAATCATGTAAAGGCTGTCAAGTGAAGGTTTAAAATAAATAAATGATGATAATCGTGTCTTATTGTAAAATAGCAGTTAAAGCATGGAAGTAGACACTCCTATTTTCTATCCAGCGGTAATTGAGAGATCTCACTGCACTTAAATCAGTGTAAATATCCTCGGTAGACTGCTATTTTTACAAGACAACTGCAGGAAGATGAACAAAAGCAACTGCGTTCAATGGCATTAGATTATATAAGGCAACGGAATAAATTCTTCACGCCCATCATCATTACCATCATCATAATGATACCCTCCATCACTTTTCTATTACACCTTCTTGCCATCACCATCAATTATCCCCACAACCACAAATCATCGAGACACAGCTCAAGCAGATTTCTCACCGGAGTGTATCCTGAAGAAGATTGAGGTCTAATTGTGTGCGTTGGTGGCAGGGGATATAAAGCACAGGGAAAAAAAATAAAGAAAGGAAAATCAATGCCTTAACTAAAGGAGCAAGTGAATTATTGATGAGAAGTATGTAATGGGATCCCAAGTGTCTATTTCTCCCCAACTTGGACTGTTTGCTGCTTAGGCTGCTACAGCAGTAGAAACATGGAAGGTGCCAAAAACCACCCACGAACATCTAAACAGGCAGATTAGCTAACCTGAATTATCTGGTGCAGTTTGGCTGACACTACCAACCGTGGTGGAGTTTGAATGAACTGGAAATTATATGAGAATATCAGAATAAATCCCACGCAGCTAAACTCCGCAAATGTTGCTCCATTCATTGGTTGTTTCTGCCTCTTGTGAGTGACAGGCTACTGTTAGCAGTGAGGCAGCTGCATTTTAAGTCCACAAACAATTCTACCTTTAATCAAAATTTTTCATCCGAGGTGTCACATCCAACAAGCTTCACCGCATTAATTCTCAAATGGTTTGGTGTCATAACTATCTGTTCAGCACAGCTCGCAAGTCTTCTCTGTGTCCTGATAGCAAAGAGAACAACAACCCATCAGTGTTGGAGAACAAGGCACAGCTTGTTGTACACTGAGAATTTTTTCCACTTTCACAGGTTCGTCTTTTTAAGGTGACAGCCCTGCAAAGTGCATGGATGTAGGGCTGCAGGCTTTTCTTTACTAATCAAATATGAATTAGGTTTTTGATTCATCTGGATTGTTTTCGATTTATCTAAAACTTTTGAAAATGGCGTGATGGTAAATGTGACTTTTTAGATTTCTTGAATTGTCCAACAAGTGAAAACGAAAATAAAAGATATTATGCAGGATTTCCCCACAAATAATCCCTCTCAGTCATCACTTATGACCCACTAAAAGTGTGTGGTAGTGTATTTTTCTGCAGAGACTCTGCTCTCTGCCTGTACTTTCTTATTTTCTTCTTATTTTCTGTGTTTGGGATATTTATGGGAAGTGAGGTCAGGGCTTTATAAAAAGATAGCAACCAGGTGCCAGACTGTTAGCAACAGGCAGCCGAGAGGAACATCACTAAAAAAATGCAAATATATTGACACTAAACGCCAAATACAAGTCTCTGACTCTGTGACTTTTACTTTCACTTTTGATGGTGAGCATGTTTTCATATGGTAATTGGCAATCCTACATAGGCTCGTACACCTTTAAGTTTGCAGCTATTTAAAAGACAAAAAGTCCTTACATTCGAGCACCAAGAATCTGCAAATGTTTGTCATATTTGATCTGTAAAGGACCTGTTTATCGATTTATTTTCTGTCGATTTTTTCTGTGCAACAACAGCACACACACTTAAGGTTTTTCCATACAGAGATGGCACACAAATTTAATGCTGTTGTCATAACTCTACATTTTAACTATAGTTGTAGGATTTTTTTGTAGGATTAGTTGTAGCTAATTTTCATAGTAGCCAAACAGTGAAATTACAAGTTCTTAGTTTGTCACTTGATTCCTTTAGGCCCAAAAAATCTTTTTTTTCCACAGACTTGTATTGTGAAAAAGACATCTATAAATGGTGGCTACATTAATTTTTGCATCACAAACCATTCAAAATTACTTGTTTCACTATCAGGATTTGATGGATTCAGTTCGATTACATTTGGAAAGTCTAGAAGAGCCGCAGTATTAAATCATTTTGTGTTCACTCAACTTAGCCGAGCACTAAACCGGAAGTAGTGCGCTTGCTCTATGGGCCCAATGATGCGGAAGCAGTGCCCATTACCTAGGTAATTTTATATGTGGCAGTTGAGTGTTTTTGGCTCTATGCGCCACTGAGCAACTTTCATGGGAATGAACGGAAACCAGCTATAGCAGATAAACAGCGGTCAAGCTAAAAACAACACTCACTACGCATCATACAGAACATAGCTACAGTATACAGTCGAGTAAAAGCAGTTCAATTCACACATAAACCCTTATTTCCTCCAGTCCTTTGAGGTGGGGAAATCAGATGATGCATTGTTTACCCACAGCACCAGTGAGCTGTTTGTTTTTTGCAAGCAGAGAAGGCAGGCATCACTTCTGCCTGACTGGAGAGGAGGCAGACACGGGGAATGTGAATGAGAGGTAGAGGGAGAGAGAGCGGCCAGGTGAGACCTGAAAGCTGCCTTTGTGTGGCAGCTGGCAGTACGAACACTGCCCTTCACTGTGAGCCATTCTCCACACACACACACACACACACACACAGCAGTATACTGTACATGTTGGGGAGTTATGGGGGGATGTTTGGCTCAAAAAATACGAGGCTAAAAAACCGTTGCGAGTTTGCAGATGTAACAAAAAAAGCCTTCACTCATTCCCTCCAAGGTGAACGGACGTTTCAGAGCCATAGAGTTGCTCTGTTTTCCTTCTACGTTTCCAAATCTCCATTTCAGATGCTAAACACTCTCTTATTTTCTCCTTCACTTCACCTCAACTGTATCTGGCGCAGTTCAACTGGAGCTTGAAGAGCATGATAATATCTGGTCCTGCCTTAGACTATTCCAGAAGTCAGAGCACATCTCATATGAGCCTGTAGATATCCAGCTTTTTCACAGGAATGTGGAGGCCGGAGAGGGACAGAGATAGAGAAGAGGTGGACTTAATGAAGAGAGGGTTTTGATGTGTAGCTAATCAGGGATGGATGCCTTTTTGACAGTGCACCGAGTTGTACTTTTTCCTCACTTATCTCCTTATGAGCGTGAGCTGCAGAGAAAATTTGACAGTTTAAAATCCTTTACTGCCTGTAAAACATTACCCTGCAGTGCAACTTTATTGCCATTTGATTATATGTGTATTAAATGTTATTAGGGTTGCAGATTACACGTGGTTGTCCAGAATGAAAAGCAAATAAAAGCTTATACCCTTTGGACAATCAGAGGTGTTAGTTATAGCATCTCTTGAGAGAACAGTTCCACAGCTAATCCTCTTGCATGTCTCTGTGTTGCGGCAACTCTGTCTGTGTACTGATCTGTATTCTTGTTTGTTTACTTCTCCCCAGGAGGGGCCCTGCAGACGGCAGTCGCGCCAGGCACCATGAGGCAGCAAGCTTGGCCTGAGAGAGCGGAGAAATCACCCTTCATCACTCTCAACCGGGCTGGGCAGCGGAGGAAATGCACACAGAAGCAGCAGCAGCACATGCCACAGCAGACACAGGCTAACACACACATCTGAGAGTACAGCAGAGAGCAAATGGGGAAGGCAGAAAGAGACTGAGAGAGAAGGGTGTCAGTAACTCAGATTGCGTCATTCTAAATGGCAAAGTGGACCGGGCCACCCTCAGAGGCAGTGATGTCCTTGTTAACGCATTGTCCTTCGTTAGAACCTCCTTGTTAGAAATCACAAGTCAGTCCCCCGCCCCTGTGAGGCTACAGAGCTGAGGGGCAGAGGAGAGCAAAACCAGAGGACGAAAGAGAGAGACAGAGCGGAAAAAAGAGACTGTGACAGGCCCCCATGCAGGCCCGTAAGAAGTATGTTCTGCTGGGCTTGTGTGCGTGCTGCTGGCTGGTCCTCTTTTACTGGGGTGGAGGAGTCCAGCTACGTCTGCTCCGCCTGCTGACACGCCACCGGGGTGAAGTGGTGCGCCCCTGGCCCAACTGGACCGACAGGGCCTTCCTGCCCCGCTATGCCCACCTGGATGAGCTTCAGACGGACCCCGGGACGGCTGAGTCGCCCCGCCAGCGCAGACAGGCGTGGTCCGCCATTTATAAGGACAGTCGCTGCCGCATGGAGACCTGTTTTGACTTCTCGCGGTGTCGCCGCAGAGGAAGGGAAGGGTTCAGGGTGTATATATATCCATCAGAGAAAAATGACCGCGTGTCGGAAAGCTACAGGAAGATCCTGACGTCCATAGGCGAGTCCCGGTACTACACATCAGACCCCCGTGAGGCATGCCTGTTCGTGCTCGGGATAGACACCTTAGATCGGGACCAGCTGTCAGGACAGTTTGTGCCCAATGTGGACGAACGTATCCGTGGTTACCCGCTGTGGAATGACGGGCGTAACCACCTGATCTTCAACCTGTACTCAGGCACGTGGCCTAACTACACAGAGGACCTGGGCTTCAACATCGGCCAGGCCATCTTAGCCAAAGCCAGCCTCAACACGGAACATTTCAGGCCAGGCTTTGACGTCTCCATCCCGCTGTTCTCAAAGGATCACCCGCAGAAGGGTGGAGAGCGGGGCTGGCTGGTGAGGAACACCATACCGCCGCGAAGGAAGTACCTGCTGATGTTCAAGGGGAAGCGTTATCTGACGGGCATCGGCTCAGACACCAGAAACGCTCTTCATCACATCCACAACGGGAAGGACATTGTGTCTTTGACCACGTGCCGCCACGGGAAGGACTGGGAGAAGCACAAGGATGCCCGCTGTGACCACGACAACCTGGAATATGAGAGGTAAGACGGGGGTTACATGGCCGGTGGGAAGGGCAGTAATGAGGTGATGTTAAACTGAGAAGCGAGGTGTGAGGGAGTGTGGCGCTATGCAGGGAGTTATAGGAAACAGCGTGTCAAGTGTTACGTTTTCATGGGAAATACACAGTGGTGTTGTTCCGTTTGACTTTGTATTTGAACTTTACATGCTGTTTTATTGGTCCTTTAGATGTCACTGATTTTCTACAAGCAGTGTAGCTTTTGGGTCCCGATGGCTATTTTTGTCTCTTTTTTTTTTAACAGCTGCACAAGTTTTGCACTGTTTGGGTTTATGATGGTTGGCAGTTGCTTGTGAGATCAAAGATTTGAGAAGTCTCTGGAAATTTAGATTCAGGTCACTATTTACAGCAATTCTTGTGTTAGTGCTGTTAAAAGTACAGCTGAACAGTGGTTGCAATGTGCTCCACTTGTAATAGCTGACCTTGAGCTCCTCTGTTATTCAGAGTGTAAATAAATCATACAGTTTGTTAGACAAATAAGAGCATTGTGAAGAAAATGCAGTCATTTACATTGTGTATTTGGGTGTGTTTTCTGGTACAAGACCGAGGAATAAACAGCTGCAGCTAATTAATTACAACTGAAACTACACTGCATAAAGAGCTGAAGCAAAGGTCACCACAGAGAATGGCTTTGTGAAATCTCTGATTACCTCAGAGAATAAACCACTGATGGGTGTGTGAGGAGTGAATGATTATTCTTTTTTTTTTAATCAGACCAAGGTTTCTTGCTGTTGTTGTTGCATAGGGGATGAGCTTAACATTTGCACTTTGGTTTTAAATTAGTTTACTGATTAGATGGGGGATGGAGTGGATCAAATACATGGGGGGTGAGAGTCCAGCTACTTTTGCAACACTTGGGAGCAATGATTAATTATTAAACTTAACTAATCTGAGGAGAGCTAGATGAGGAGGAGTTACTCCTCCTCTCCAAAATAAACAGGCCTAGTGATACAAACCAGTAAAAACACTGAATAAAGCAGTTTCATGTTATAAATCAGCGTTTCTCAGACACTGTTTTGCATGTTGGAGACGGGCCGATAGCCTAGCACCTGATGTGTGCTCACCCTTTTTCTCTGATAACTTAAGATTCAGACGTTCAGGAATTTTTACCATGAGCCAAATGATCCGCAGAGGTCTTCTTCTCTTTAAAACTGACAGACAGTTTTTACTGGTGTGATATAAACCAGTAAAAGCACTGAATGAAGTCGTTTCATGTTAAAAATTCAGTGTTTTTCCGCAGCTCTCATTGCAAAGGAGCTTCCAATTACAGTGGCCTGTATGGAAATTGCGAGCATTTTAGGCTGTTGTAGAAACATTGCAGTGCAACATGACAATCTCTGCAGATGAGGACTTGCTCCATATATAGATATAGAGGGTACGCGTTGACATCACTTCCCCCCGGAACATGCGCCCCTCAGTCGCACTGAGAAACATCCGTCAACCTTGCAAAGTTTAGCGATGGAAACAGCAAAACCGGGCGTAAAACATACCAGAATTGCAGCAATCCAATCGCTTCTCTTTTCTTCTCTTTTGAGCAGTCTGTAAAAAGATAGCTCTGACTGCTTGTTGGATCTATTTGTACAGTCAGTTGCACAACAGCTCCTTCCCCATTTTAGATGTGTTTTTTGTGTTTTCGTGGCATTCCAGCTAACACTGCCACTCGTCCTTCACTCAGTGGGCGTACCTGCAGTGATTTTCGCATGCTGTGACGTCACGTGCATACCCTTTATAACCGACTAATTCTAAGGTAACGAAAACACAACAATTCTTATTTTCAGACGATATTTCACAAAATAAAATATTCTTATTATATTATATTATATTACCAATATATCCCCTCTAAATCCTACACACTGCTCCTTTAAGCATATGACCTTTTGCCAGGGTTTCAAACAGATTGTACAAAAGTATATACTGTACTGTACAATGTTTATTCCCACTTGAGCCCTGTGTTCTATACAGGCCTTTTCAAAGAGTGGTTTTCAAGTATAGGAGCACCATTGTTGAGTTAATAATGAAAAGCTTTAGGAAACACACCCATCTGCCTAATACATGTTGCAGAAGCAGCTTGGTAAACATGTCTCATCTTCCGAGTGCTTTCCTCCTACGGGCTTATTGGAGCTCAGACAGTGATTTAAAAACAGATGGAAAATAGATGCATGCACACAATAGGAACTTTTCTAGAGTAAAAATTGTCATTTACATTCTCTGGAAATTAATTGTAGAGGTAAATACAGAGGAGGAGGATAAAGAAAAGGGATTAGTTTAGTTTTATGCAAAGTCATCGTCTTCTATTATTCTATGCTGTGGTCTTTACATAGTTGATATACAGTAGAGGAGCTATACCGGCCTGTAACACAGCCCCTCTGTTTCACTCCTACTTACTTAACTTACACTTTGCAATGAAAGTCTCTGAAGCTGAAGTGCTGACAGAGCTCCTCATTATAAAGTCTGTGCCTGTCCGTTCGTACACAGATACCAAGGATAGTCTGATGGTGCAGAACACTCGGAGACAGGAGAAGATGGATTTCAGTGAAAGGGAGACTGAGAAAAAGGAGTTAGAGCCACACCGAAATGTCTATTAAAGTTTGAGTCGACTCCTCTGCAGTTTTACTGCAAAGCAAGAGCGATCAACATAGTCATTATTCTGTTATAAGACTATGAATAGAAAAGGGTAATTTAAGTGTTCAGAAGTTTGGGAGGGGATTAATTTATTGTCTAGTTCATAGTCTGAAAAACAGAATAAAGGGAAGTGAAAAGCAGCAGAGAATCGAGACAGATTTGGCTGATTAAAATTCTTCTATCTTTTCAGTCGTTTTTCTAACAGGGATACTTTTCCCTTGAAAGTTGTCTGAACATCTATAGCTTTCTCTCACCACCATATTCCACAAAACCCCAACTAAGTTTGCCCATGTGTCCTTGCAAATACGGTGGTGGGGAAAGTTTGGTGATGTGGTGATTTTTCACAGGTCTAGTCAGTGAACTTCTCAAACCCCTGACATGCCAGCTAGCTGAGAACATGCTTGCACTGGTCAGTCACAAAGCTCTTAGAGCTATCTAGTTAGTGACAGTTATTTAGTTGGCTTGTTAGCTTTGTTACTAACGGACCAATAATTGTACACATATTTGTACCGTCAGGTATTTGTACCACAACTGTCCAACCTCTTGGAACTTTTTTTGTGGAAAATTTCTTTCTCAAGTTTGCTACTGCAAGCTAATTGATACGTAAGGGCCCGTGAAAATGCTGCATGTCTATTGTAAATTCATTGTTGTTCATTGTTGTTGTCAGTGTAGTCACATGGGAGGTGTGCTCAAAAGCGAGAGCGATGCTGTCACAACGTATGAGGTTTCCCAAGTGCCGGTTTTTCAGGGCGTGATGGCTGCTCCCTGAGAAAAACAAAGTTCAACCTTAAGGACACACACCTTATGTCATGTGATGAGGAACAACCCTTCACAGCTAGTAGATATCTTTACCTTCTTTCATAAACAGCAGTCTTTGATAAGTATGGAAGAGAAGTTGATTATTTCAGTGCAAGAGTTTTACATCTGACCCACGGACAACCTTTAGGTCTGATACACACTTAAAAAAACAACGGCTGAAAGTAGCTCCAAACTCTGGATTTCCGGTAGGTAGGCTGATACAGTGCTAGTTATGATGTCTTAGCAACATGAGATGCAACCTTCCTCTGTGCCCTTAAAAGTTGGCAGCGAGTCGGCAAGAGTAGCATCCAGCGTCCAACCTCGGGGTTTTCCAGGCGGTCAAAGACGCAGCATGTGACCCAGCCCAAAGTGTCCTAATTTGATCACTCGGGTGAACACTCAGCAGGAGGGCTGCAGCTCAGAATTATTTCATTATCAACTAATTTGCTGATCTTGACTAAAAGTTCATTACAGAATGAAAATAATGAAAAAATCAGAGCTTTTGGTGATAACAGCTTTCATCCCTTTTTCTGTCCCAAACTCCATCAAATGTCTTGCACATTTGCTTGAAAAGTGGCCGAAATGATTAATGGATTGTCAAAATAATTGACGATTAATGTTCTGTCAATTGACAGATTGATTATTTGATGAATAGCTCCTCTAAGTGCTGTACATTCATTTAAGTCATAACTTCAACACAGGACCTCAAGTAAAGGCAATTCACATGTACAGTATATGCTTATATGCTAGAAAGTTTATGTTAAATTTGCTTAAATGTAATTAAACATTAATGATAAACGATCAGTCCTTTTTTAAATCAAGTCCTGTACAATCTTTTATTATTTTTTTAACCGCATCTTCATCACTGAAAGGCTTCTCCTTTGTTAAACAGACCAAATTTTTTTTGGCATTACTGCTAAACCCCAGTTTAAATCAAAGCCCCTGGGAGGTGGAAGTTGTTTTCTTGTGCTATCAAATGAATGCTCAAAGCAATAGGACTTTTCAAATATCGTTTACCCCGGGAACAGCGGTTCTGTGATGGTTCGGATCCGAGCACACTCTTTGCTCTTGTGGCCTGTAACTAGCTACCTTAGGCTTGTTTACATTGGGCTGGGCAGCAAAGGGATAGAGCTGCTCAACACTGTATGAATGAGCTCATTTATTCCACACAGCCCGCTACTCAGACACCCGGGTGGGCAGGGGGTGTACGGGGTGGGGAGGATAGTGGGGGAGGTCCCATGTGGCACTTTGCGGTAGATTTGGACTTGGCTCTGAGGGTGTAAGGGTGTGAATGGGGGAGGCAGTGAGAGGGACAGCTGCCGTTTGTAAGAAAAACACAAAAAACGGGGATGATTTTTTTCCCTTCTCTCCTCTTTTGTATGAAGTCTCTTTTCTGTGGAAACAGGAGGCTTTAAGCCCCAGAGAGAGAGGTGTGAAGGAGGAATATGGGGTGGGAAAGAGACGGAAGGTGAGGGATCCATCTCTCTTTGAATCTCCCTTTGGGAAGAGAAGAAGTTGGTTTGGAGACTGTTGAAACCAAATGCACAAAAAGAAAGGAGGACAATAAACAAACTGTATGAGCAAGGTGTCTGTTTGAAAACCATATGAGACACACCCTCGCCTCTCCATCTGTCTGCTGACATATTCTCCCTCTCTCTTATGTCTTCCCTTCAGTCCTTCTATTCTTTTCTTTCATGCTTCTCTCTTCTTTTGCCAAAAATCCTGCACCTGAAAAAGCGGTATGCTAATAATAACAGTCCATGTCACAGAGCGGAGCGCGTGTGTTTTTGTGTGTGCGTGGCCATCACTGCTATAAATGCATGAGATTGTGTCTGTGTGTGAGAGACTGTCACGATCAATGAGGCTCTTAGAAGGTGGCACCAGGTTAATGAGCGCATGCATCTGGTACACCAGCAGATTAGCCCCGAGGGACCTGGACAACACAGCAACCAACGGACAAAGGGCACAAGAGGGGGGAGGAGGAGGAGGTAGGAGGGAGGGACTCTTGGTCAGACAGATCAATAGACCGTCGTGACATAATTTGAACATCCCACCCCCACTTCTTGCAACAAAATTAACAAGAGTTGTAAATTAAATTCTAGTAAAAACACAAACTGTTTTTACTAGACTTTTAAACAGTGAACTTATTTTCACAAAAATGATAGACTGACTAAAATTTCATCATAATATGACTATAAGAATAATAATAATAGTTTATTTTTATTAAGTTTGAGGTTTGGGTCACTGCAAATATGTTCTTCCCTTTGGAAGACAGTGTAACACCAGCATTGTGTGGGGAAAAAAAACAGCTACCTCAGTCATTTTCAGTCTGCAACTAATGATTGTTTTCAATATCAATTAATATGTTGATAATTTCGCCAGTTATTCATTTAATTGTAAAGTCAGAAAACCCCAATATATTAAGTTTACTATAATACCAGCAGAGGAAAGCAGCAGATTCTCACGTCAGAGAAGCAGTTTAACTGATGAGATAAACAAGAAAAATGGAGGGTCGTCCAACAAAAAAGTTGAGCTTGGCTCATCTTTTGCTGCAACATCATCCAGCCTCCTTTGGGTAATCAAATGTGAGCAAGTGCACATTCTTGGTTGATTAGATATACTAAGAGCAGCTTATTTCTGCTGTTCTGCTGATTGTCACAATGGAGATTAACATGACTACCTTTTTTAGAGTTGTAAAATTATATTTCCATTATTATACAACTCATTAAATAATTATTAAATGGTGCTGGGTGATACTAAGACCATTAAATGTCTTTTTTTGACTAAATACCTCAATATCAATATCATGCCTATATTGTAGGTATAACCAGTGGTACCTCCACAAAATATTTACACAAAGTCATTTTTGATGTATAATCATCCCTGATGTGGATTTGATGACTAGGTAAGTTCAGAAAGCTGCATCACTTCACATAAATGCAGCCTTAAAAACCAGTAAAAGACAACACTTATGATATTACGATATCTAAAACTAAGAAGATATCTAGTCTCATATAAAGATATCTATATATCAATGATGCCATGCACAGTGTTTCTCAGCCTGAGAAGCCTTCAATCTCATGGAGTTTTACTCAAAATGGTCTTACTGGACTGTAATTTCGTAGTCTGTCGACAGTAAAACACTGGTCTGCTGACCACACACACCTTTAACCATCATATGAACGAGACTGCTGTCATACTGTAGTTTAATATCTAGTTGTCACCATTCACAGACTTTAATTTGCCATTGTAGTTCCTTACATATCACTGCTGAACAATAAGGCTGAAACTAACAATCATTTTCATTGTCGCCCCAACTGTTGATTTTTTTTTCTCCATGTATTCATAAAAGTTTGGGCAATAAGTGTTTCCTAAAGTCCAGGGTGAAGTCCTCAAATTTCAAATATATTCAGTTTATTGTAACAGAGGAGTGTTCATTAATAAAAAAAAAATACTTAATTGATTATCAAATTAGTTGCATATTGATTTAATAGTTAACTAATAGGTTATTTGATTAATATTTACCCCCATTAACAAACAATTAAAGAGTTGGTTTACTCAAATCATGAAAAAAACCCACATTGTCTTACTTACCTTTCTAGCCATGTGTTTACAAATAGCTGGATTAATGTGCCCAGGTTTTGTGGTATTTTATAATTCATATTTCTGCCTTTACTCAAATACAGTGGAGAAGAATGGGATGTCTTTGTGGCCCTCACTGAAAACTCAGGAGCACATTTCTTTCTAGAAACAGCATCCCAGTCCCTCTCTGATCCGCAGACCATCCTATCACTAGGTTTCACAATTCATTGTTTGAAAAAAGCTTATATGAAATGTGTTCACAGTGGGGGTCTGCGGATTATCTTGAATTATCCTCAACAAAGACGCCTGTTCACCAAAACAAAGTAGTCTGCAACCCATGTTCAACCCATGCTGAGAAGACACACATTTACACATTCAGACTGACTGTTGGTGCAGGTTTAAACGGTGCCCGTCACCAACAAAAGACAGCACTGAAAAGCTGCCCTTCTATGTTTTTTTGCTGGACTGCTGAATTGTTGCATAATGCCCACTTTTGGCCTTATGAAACAATGATAATATCTCCATGGCTTTCAGCAGAATAGTTTTAAAAAACGGATTAAGTTTAAATACCTTTGTCCCTGCCATTTCTATTAACACAATTTTGCTCTTTTTAAAGCACGAAATGATTGGTAAATGGCACCCAAAAATCCCATTAAAATGTGCCATAGGGGAAAAAGAAATCTGAATAGGAACAGAAGGTGCCTGGAAATACTTTTCGGGGTCTATTGAATTTGGTGTGTAAGTCTGAGCGTGCGCGTGTGCATGGATTATGGATGATAGGAGAGAAAACAGAAACGAAGTCGCAAAGAGACAAGTTGGAGGTAGGACACAGTGGTACCCAAGGCAATAAGAGCAGCAAGACAGAAGGGGAGAAAAGGAGAATGTCATGTGATAAAGATTACAAAAAAAGAGGGGGGGAAGAGCGATGGATACCGCAGGCAACTTAAGGAAAAAAGCGAGAATGAAACGGGGCAGGAGGGAGGGTGACAAAGTGGGAGAGAAAGACAGAAAAAGAGGGGATACTTGAAGCGAGGGAGAAGCTGTGCTGCAGCCTAATGGCCTAGTTTCCCTCACTTTAGAGAATTCTCTAAGAAAGGGAGGAGAAACGTGCATTGTACAGTGAATGTAAATGAGCAAGAGTGTGAAAAACAGAGAGGGGAGGAAGAAAGAGAGGGATACTTAGGAGATACAAAAGGTACCACAGAAAACGCAAAGTTCTCAGGTTCCTTTTGGACCAACTGAGAACCAAGTGTGTGTGTGTTTTGGGGGTTGAACAGAGATGGACAGGAAGGGAGAGATTATAGTGACAGCGAGGACGTGTAATGGCAAAACGCTGTACCTCTCTGTTTGTCTAAACGGCCTTGGTGTTGGAAACTGATGGGTCATTATTCATGACCCTCCTTGAAGGAACTCAAGGTTGCTGAAAGAGAAAGTGTGAGCAATCAGACTTTAAAACCTGGGTAACAGTTCAGGATGAATGCAGAATGCTAATCAGACAGACTGCATGAGAGACCGATTTAATAATATATCGGCTAAAAGTTTGAGGGAAATGCTTGAGAAATGCTCTCATGCATGTGAAATTTGAACAGGAAATTTGCAGACTTCTCTGCTGTCATGTGCACGTAAAAGCAGGATAACAATTCTGATTTTAATACGGTGCTTGAAAACTGAATCAGAATTGGAAAGGAAAACAGCGTCATTGTTATCTGCTGGAAGACATAAAAAAGCCCTCCATTGCTGTGTAGTTAGTTCTTCCACACATGCACATTTTGAATTAATATGTGGGTGTGTGCATGCACAGTTGTGTGTGTCTTGGTCTGTGAACGCTATACGAAAGTGTGTGCAATTTGAGATTTTGGCCAACCAAATAAAAAAAACGCTGCAGCCCACTGTAATTAGGGCCTGTGAAATTGTACCTCTGAAGATGCTGTGGTCTTAGTGTGTGTGTGTGTGTGTGTGTGTGTGTGTGTGTGTGTGTGTGTGTGTGTGTGTGTGTATATGTGTGTGTGCGTGTGGTTTGTGCGGCCCGTCTCTGCTGTCTCTGTTTAGAATACTTGGAAATGAGAGGCAGCCTTGTGATTCTCTGGCACTTGTACACTCCTTCCTCCGCTCTTTTTCCTCCTCTCCAGCTCGTATCTCTCTAATCCCTCACATCAGTCTTCCCTGCTTCCACTGTGCTTTTGTGAAGTCTGGTCAAATATATTTATAAAGTCACAGAGTGCTCCAACAGTGCAGCAAAGGTTGTCCAGGGGGCATGAAATTAACCTGCTTTCTTGCTGGCCAATGAAGCTGATTGATTTTGGTTTCCTTTAAAGCTGCCATGATCAGCAGTGTCCAACATAATATTTTTCCCTCCATTGGCCCCCCCGGGCCACTAGATTAGAGTTATACTGGCCCCTTGTATATTTTCACAGGCCCGGCAGCCAAAAAATGGAAGAAAAAAGAACATTCTTTTCCACAGAAATGCTAGAGGGCTTTTCATTTGAAACAGAGACAGGAAGTGTTTCTGTTTCAAAGTGAAAAATAAATATCTTTTCACATCTGTGACATGTTCTACAAATGTAGACATTGAAACTGTTGTGAAAGGTGAAATGTTTCTGCTATGATATCTATATGATGATCAACAGATTATATACATTGTCTTGTTTTGGCTGAGAACCGCACGTGTTACATCATAAAAATGGGGGACATGCCCAGTCTCCAGAGGAGTCAAAGATGAGTCACGCTGCTAACGAAGGCTGTGTGGCTGCTCTAACATGTTAACATGCCTGGCAAAATGAGAAGCAAGAAGTGCTGCGTCACACATGCGCTGCACAGGTAGGCAGTGTGACCCTTTTGGTGATGTTTCTTTGAGTTTTTAGGATGTTAATAAGACATCCATGACACGGCTACGCCTTGACAGACAAAGCCGATGGTCTGCTTTGGTCAGTCTCAGGCCGTTGATGAGCATCTGTTGCCCTATTTTTTTCGCTGTGCTCTGCATTGTTTGCACTAGTTGACCATTGTCGGCAATTTTTTTCTTCAGCTGGTTCCGCGTGTTGAATTGGCGGAGCCCGTTTGAGGGAAATCATTCTGATGGACAGTTCAGCTCACTGCACAAGAGCAGAAACAAAAGCAAGGAAGTAAGCAAATGACTTCAATAAAGAGGTGAGATTATTATTTTTTTAAGAAGAAAGAAAAAACAATTTCTAATTGTTTGCGTTATTGTTCATTCATTGTTCATGCTGGTATGAAGAGTTTTTTCCTCACACACAGATACAAAGCGATCTGGTTACAATATCCTGTTTGGTCTCTTGTAGTCTCTGTGGTGTGTTCAAATGCAACTTTTTGGTGGAGACACAGGTGATGTGTGTCCGCCTATTGTGCCACTAGGTCTTTGATGTCAGTTTAGTATGTCTTGGCCTTAAGAGACACATCCCATAATGCATTTTTTCCCCACGTGTATATCAGAAGTTTACTATACATTTCATCAAGTGTCTTGAAAATGCTGAATCTTGAATGAATAAAAGAATGAATGCACATGTGCTTACGTGACAGTGACTGGGCAGTCATCCTGCTAGGCATTAACTTTTACCGGCCCCAGACCATCAGTTACTTAGGACTCTAATCAATATTAACAATGGATCAAATGACATATCATGTTGGAAGGGTTGCTCATAGATATGAAACCTCAGAGAATTATCATGTGACACTGCAGTTTCCCTGAACTCTGTGTAACATTTTAGCATATTTCAGATTTTGAGCGTTTTGGTTTTACTGCCTGAAATCAAAAAATATTTGATGTTCATCACAGTGGGTGCAAGATCTTAAAGGGTTAAATATGGTCACAGGAGTCAAGGCAATATAACTGAATTCATTTTAAGACCTGCATCAATGCGGATTAGGTTGATTACAGAGTAAATTTGTATCTGTTTAGTACGTCCAGACTACAGTTTTATGTAGGCCATTTTATTTTATTTCTGCAAGGGATCTTATCGTACACTGTTATCGGTTTTCCATAAATTTTGTAAGGTGGACAGATAAAACTTAAGCCAAGGAATAATTTGTTAGGTTTGGGGTTGACCTAATCTGAAATTCCAGCATTTTCATTATCATTTTAGCCACAGCTATGGGAGAGACTTGATCTCAGATCCAAAAGGCATGTTTGCAAGGTCACTGAATCAATTTAACTCTCAGCTGATGGGAATGATTTCTTTGGCTGAAACGTTATCTTGGAGGAGTGCTCAGTATTGGCCGAGGTCTGCGCTCTCTGAGAGTCTTCCTCTGCAAGCTCCGCAGACTGCCACAGCTTTCATTTCTTAGTCTTGTGAAATGTTGTATTCTTGGTCACACGCAAGCCAGTCACAACCTGCCTGTCATTTCTCATTACATGTTTGTAAATCTTCATCCCCTCATTGTTCTCTCAACCACTGCTCACTCTTAGGAAACTTGAGTCATATTTCTAACCTCCGACTTCCAAAATGCTGCTATTTCTTTTGGAGTTTCTCGTCAGGCTCACGCCTTCCTTTTTTTTTTTTTTTTAATTATAGTTTGTCCGTCTATTCAAAGGGCATTCAATGTGTCAAAGGCTTGTTGTTTACAAGTCGCACTGGCAGAATCAGTGACATTGGAGTCATACCACCTCATGAGCTAATCAGTGACTTTGTTTTGTACAAGCTCTGGATAAAACACTGTTTGTTAGATCAGAAAATATATGACAAAATGCCTTGTGGACATATTTGCCACACCTAGGCTTTACCAACATTTGGGAAGCCTTAATTTTTATCCCTGCATTAAAAGTAACTGCAAATCTAATTGCTGTAATGGACTCAGTGTGGCATTGTTGCACATTTATATGCACATGTAAGGGTTTTGGAGCATATGATAATTATAACTATATATACTATATACTATAACTAAGTCACACCTTCTTAGCATGTATCTCCTGCACATCCTCAACTCCCAACATCTTGTCCTCCTACTCTCACTTTTTTTGTCAAACTGTACTTTACCAAGTCCTCCTACAGTTGAGTGCAAGCCTCATACTATATTTCTGAGCTCCAGTATGTATAATTCATCAGCAGAGCCCTGCTTCTCTGTGAAGGCGAACTTTTTTGAAAGCACAGCTTTGTTTGTAGTGTTACACACAATTGTCTCGCACGCCATTGTGTTGCACATGGATGCACATATGCATGGTCACAGACAGTCCCCTTTTTTGCTCTGCCTTGCTAATGTATGCATTCCTGCTCCGACATCATATTCCCCATCCCCCCGACGCTCACCCTTCATGCATGTTTTGATGAGTCGGACAGCATGTGGAGGGTTAGGAGAGGAGAGATCTCACAGTAGATGAGACTCAAAGTGTCAAACAAGGTTTCATCTAATCCGCTCCATAAGAAGTGACATTCAGGAGCCTTGACCACCGAATCTGCGTAAGCATGTTGGCCTTTACAAACACCTGCACTTGTGATTCAGTCTCTGAACCGTGTAGTGATCGATTGAATTCATAACCATAAAAATGTAACAATTTCCAGTAAGGCACCTTAGTTAACATTACATAAATCATTTTGTAAAGCATTATATATAAGGTATTAATAGGAACATTTTTTATGTTTCCATTTGGTGAAAAAATCCCTTTGACTACTTGGACCATTCAACCACTTTCTCTGGGGAAAGGGTTGCAAGAGCTCTGGACAAAAATATGTTTAACAGTAATTTCCTTTTTTTAATGGTCCAACATTTTTAACTGCATTATTATAAAGTAGAACAGAAAAACACCATCCAAAGAGTTTTTGTTTGGGAATATTGGACTTAGCCCCTGTGTCCAACTAATTGTTTTCCCCGTGCTGAAAATGCCAGGCGCTCATTAGGAAACGCCCAGCTCAGAGCACATGAGAGCGTTTTGGAGGTGCACGGTTTTTTCAGCTGAGACGCTTTGTTTGTGTCTGGTTGTTAAGATAAGGAATATCCACGGAAGTTAAAATGTCTGCACATGGTAGAGTACTTACTAAAGGGAAGGCTGAAGCAAGTATGAGGAGAGGGCGAACCAACCGGTCAAGGGTTCATGAGAGGAAACATATGTTAATATGTAAAGTATGTTGACATATTTCTCCTCTATTGATGTTGTTCAGCACTTGTACGTTTAAGATGTGATGGTTTGTCTTGGTGGTATTGTGGTGGGTGACCCACCTTTTTTTAAAAATTGCTTATAACTGACCTACAAATGATTTATTTATCATTAACAAAGACATTGCACCAATTTTCTACAACTAATGCTTACATACCAATAAATATGACATACAGTTGTTAAGCTGCATAATAGTTAACATCTGATTTGTCAGTAGAGGCTGGCCTTCATTTTTGAAGTCTTTCCGTCCTGAAAATCATAAAGTCTAGTCATATAGTGCAGCTAACACAGTCCAGCTGCTTCAAAGGAGATCACCTTACCTGTAATATCCTCTGTCTGTCGGTTGACCTCGCTGTGTTCACTTATTATAGACATATGTGAAAACAGTGATGATTTAAAAATGCATCTCTTTGCGACTGATCTTCTCAAAGAATTTGGAAGCAATAGCAGCTCACAGGTCACAGAGGTATAAACCATGACTAGTGGAAAATCCTGGCAGGCATAAAATCCATTTATTTCAAATGATTTAAAGATCCGTTTAATCTAGGTAGACTACTGTGCAGTTACAGTCAGGGCTTTGAGTCTCACTGATAATGTGAGAGATTTGGCTCAAAGTTATGACTGTAGTTATGGCAGTATGTGTGAGTATTTGCATTTTTCACCAGAAACAGGGCACCATAAGGCTAACCGGAGCCAAATGTAATAACATGCAGTAACGCAGTGATGAGATTAAAACATTTTTGTACAATGCATCATTTTGGGGATCAAATCAGATTTAAAAAAAATGTTTTGACATCCTGAAGTATAACATTTGTGTTCTGAGTTTTTGCAAAAAAAGAGAATTTGCAAAGGTTCAAATCTGGTTTGTGAGGCTGTGAGGGTAAACGTTCTGAAAGGACGTCTGCACCCAATGGTCTTGACATATTTGGGTTGGTTTTGGGCAGCTGTGACTCAGGAGGTAGAGTGGGTTATCCACTATTCAAAAGATTGCTGGTTCGAGCCCTGACTCCTCCAGTCCGCATGTCAAAGTTTGCATGGGCAAAATAAACACACGTAACCACATTTGTTAGTTGTGTGTGAATGAGTGTTGAATTGAGTAGCAGGTGGCACCTTGTATCATAGCCTCGGCCACCAGCGTGTAAATGTGTGTGTGAATGGTTGGATGTGGCATGTGAATGGGTGAATATAGAGTGTAGTGTAAAAGCACTCTGAATGGTGTAAGGACTAGAAAAGCGCCATACAAATGTGAGTCCATCCATTTACCATTTTCATGTGCATACTGGGGGTTTATGGAGAACCAGTCTCTGAACCTATCATTTATCTTCTGACAACAATAAAGCCTCTGGGGACAGCGGCCAATATTTCGGGAGATCCAGCATAGCCAGTGAATATCTGGGCCAACACTTCCTCTTCCGTGTGCTGCTCATTTCAGATAATCTCTATAAATAAATCTGCATATGATTGCAGATACATTAGGGGAAAAAAGCTAATTAAATGCTAAATCTTCCAAGATTGTAGATCTGCCTCTTTTGCTCTCCACACGAACTGTTTACCTGCAGTCAAATGTGTGTGGTCAATACTATGGCTGCCCCTTGAAAGTCAGAGACCCACAGTTGAATGAGATTTTTCCTGTGGATCCCAATTTTTGGGATGTTTTGGTCCCCACATATTGCTGCGGAGTGAGTCTTCTTGACTTCTACCCTACTCTTTGCAGATGCAGACATACAGGCTGCGGCACAGAGGGAGAGAGAGACCACACCGTAAGGTGAAGAAGTGCTGAATTTACAGCTCACAGTCTCTGGCTTTTGTTTGATGTCTAGTGTTGGCAAAAAAGGTTGTTACACATTTGTGATCCATTGTTAGCGCTGTTAGCTTGTTTAGTATCTTCCATGAATGCCGCTGTCACACTGAACATCCCAAGGAGCCTTTAAAGGAGACTGGCATAATTCTGAATCAGGGACAACACTGGTCAATACTACTCGAACTACAAATGTAAATCATAACACTTCTGATACCGAAATCTTGCACCGTTATCTACAGTTTCTGTGCACATATGCAGATATCCGCTCTCTTGTTTTCCACCACGATTCCAGTCACTGCAGTAAAGGCTTGTGCTGTTGGTAGGCCATGCTCACATGGGATACTGAGGACATAAAATGCTGAAATAAGACAGTAGTCTACTATATCTACAAAAACTTAGCAATAATTTATAAGTATCCAGGAGCCGCTGTTAATGGTTTCTAATGCCAGAAAAACAAGATTATCAGAAAAAAAAAATAATGCAAAGGCGCGAGCAAGCAACAGAGCACCTGCTCTGTAAGAAAGCAGGGAGCATAAGAACAAAGTACATACGAATGGAAACGACTTTAGGAAACATTTAATAGTTTCCAGTTGATGAGGGTCTGGTCGTTCTGTTCCTTCCAGGTATATCTGGTTTGTGAAGATTTGCAGAACATTTTATAAATTTGCTTTTTGTCATTGTGTTCTTGTCACACAGTGTAGAATCATGGGTTGATTTTGATGGTTAATTGTTATGATTGCGTCCACTTGTATAAAAAACATTGGCATCATGCTTCATACTAGCTGTTGGCTGAAAAGTTTTGTTCGCTATGATGACTCACGCTGGGCCAGTCTCAAGGCACCACCTTCTAATGTTGAAATTAAGGGGCTTAGTCGGAAAATTTATGACTGACAACTCGACATTTGCTTAATGCCACGTGCAGACGATATAAAATTCTCATTAAGACATTTTTTTCCTTTACTTATACCCAGGCTAAAATTTCTGAACCACACAGTAATTTTCAAGTAATGTAATATATTACTAAAGTCATCATTTTACAGACCTCACACGGGGAACCATTGTTCAGTCATTCTGCCTGTTTGGGAGTCTGAGGTTTGGATAAGGTTGTGCTGTACTATTTGCTGACTGCACTGCTTATAAGTAACACGAGTTTCATGTGTTTTTCACCACCAGCTCCTCATTTTTCAGTCACCTCAGCTCATGCTTTGTTTTTTCTTTTAAATGGCGGTATATATCGAGTGGGCGGCTCCGATCTGTCAGGTGCCGATCAGGTTTCTTAAGGAAGGCCGTTTGGCCCCGGGGCTCCCTCACTAGTGTGGATGTCTTCTTAATGGGTGCCCATTCAGCGCCCTAATGGGCCCTTTATCAACCCCGACTAACACCACAGCGATCATAGCAGGAAAAGCCTCTGGCGACCTTGCTCGCTTTTGTCCGGGCCAACTGGAGCGTAAAAGCTTTGACAATGACAATGCAGTTTGGAAAAAGAAAGAGAGAAGGGAGACATTTCTCGTTCCTTATGCAGTTAAGGAGCTGAACCTCTGCTCAGTGGCCTGGATTTCAGTTGTTTACTTCTTTTTGATAGCATCTATTTGACCTTTGACCTCACCACATGCTGTAAGAGTCTGTGGTTTAGAGATTATGGAGGCAAGAAAGATGAGAGATGACTGATATCTCTGTCTATTTTGGTTTGTCAATGTTTGAGACATTCTGTGATATCTAGAAATGATAATAAATACAGAGGAAAAGTGGAACGCACATTTGTTTATAGATAATTACGTTTTTGAATAATGTTTTAAAAAACCTTACCAGTGTTAAAGATATTCAGAAACTCTCTGGGGTTATAGAAGTTCAAACCATAAATGTGGAGAAGAAGCCAGCAGCCAAATCATTACTTACAGACACACAGCACTCAGACCAGATTTTGCCTCAATTAGGCTGTCCCAAACACACTCTGAAGATTTTTTTCAAGCACTTCCTCACAGGACCCCTAAATTGCCTGAGATATATGGTGAAAAATTAGGTCAGAAAATATTGTGTAGTAAGTTTGCAATGAGATGAAAAGGCTTTTTAATAACAGCTTCTTTTTTTCACACTCTTTGATGTTGAACTAAGCGCTCTGATTGGCCAGTCTCGAGATGAATGACTGATACATATTGATAATCCAGACCACTGGAGGGTTCAAAGGACTCTCTAATATATGCTGCAGCATCAGTGTTAAAATGATCTATGTACCCTGGTTTTTAATAACACACTGGGGTATTGGGGTTAAACCAGGATTTGGGTGAGTGCGTCTAAGCAACATCTAGTACTTTTAATTCAAACTATTTCTTAACCCTCCATGTCTCGAATGGAGTATTTGTAGCACTGTTTATTTAACCTCTTAACACCACCTCTCTCCCCATTTTTGTCTTTTTTAGGGGGGGGCAGGGGATCTTTATGGGGAGAAAGCAGGTCAACAGTATATGTTAAATGGAAGTGCTGTACATAAGCTGAATTCTGGGAACATGAAGATTAATTTAAGATGCAGTTCACTGTGTGTTTTTCTTGTCATAAATATGTAACAGCCATTGTGTTTTGGTAAGGCGCCTGTTTAAACTTTGTCAGTTTAGAGAGTAGCGGTTTGGAATATTATGATGAAAGTATATGATGACCATTCCCAAGCTTAATTAGCTCTCATTAAAGGTTAGAGCCATTTTTGTGTTGATATCATTTGTTAGTTGTTGTTTTTTTTAAATGGTCAACTAGTGCCCATCTTGCAATAGGATCACTCCAGCTGCCATACACACCTGTAAAGTTTCGTGACGGCATTGCATGGTTGTGACATTTTTGAGTTAACAAAATCTGTCTGCAGACAGACGAACAGATGTATAAACACATGGCAAAATACTATAAATAGCTTTCATGGTAGTTCCCGCTACCATTGGTGTCACCAGGACCACATTTTGCCATGATGACAAAAACACACACACACACACACACACACACACACACACACACACACACACTCACGAAGTGAAAACAATACCAGACATTGTCATGGTTGGCAAAACATCTCTGCAAAATACCACATAAAGACAAAAAGACTTTGAGGAACATAATAGAAAAAACATGCTGTGATTATGGTATCAAAAACTTTTGAGATTTGGAGATTTTTGTTCGAACTGCATTTTTCAGCATTTTGATGGTAAGCATTTCTACTCTGGAAACAGATCAGAAAACCCTTATTGTCAATATACCTATGAAAGCCACACATCATCTGAATACCTGATGTTTATTAGTTTGCGGTTGTAAAGTTTCATGAGGTCATTTTATACAGGGATATCTGTTTAAACAAATTGGTCTCACTACAATGAAATGACTATGAGGGCAAACATTGTCACACATAAATATAATTGAGCTCAGCTCGAGTCTCAGCTTTCCAGTCATACCAAATTTAAGCAATTCCAAAATCTGTTTAGGGACTCAAGGATGCAGAAGTATTCAAATACAATTGGTAAAAATAACACAGATGTACTGCATGCAAGAAAAATGAATGACAATAGCATACAGTGAGCCTGTCAAGGGGGGCTTCTTCAGTACCCATATTCTTTCACATATCTTGAGATGAAAATAGCCAGTCCATTTTTCCCTCCCCAGATTTAGGTTTCGTTTACATGGCAGTTCTTGCATAAAATGTTAAACTTTTGCTGCGGTTCGGCCTTTGGTTCATGCGACAACATCGTTTTGGGGGCAAATCTTTTGAAAACACAACCCCTTCTGTCGCCTTGTAAAATGGCAATGCGCAGATCCTGAGAACAGTGATGTTACGGCTCTACTTAGCATATGCGTGTGCTGTTATTCTGTGGTGTGTCAAGTTACACTGCCAGCTGCTGGCCTGGCATGCATACTACAGCATTTTTGGATGTTTTTGCAGATCCATGTACACAAGGCTCATTCTCACAATGTCAGATTTTTTTTTTTTTTTAAAGCAAAGGAAATACATTTCTGTTTTTAGTAGGGCCAGTCTTGTCTAAACCTAGCCTAAGCCTGACCTTGGAGCATTAATCAAAGCCCCCTCTCAACAGGCTAGCATGGCATGGTTGGTACCAACAGATTCCTTACATCTTCTAGTTTCATGTGATGCTACTCAGTCCGCTACAGGCTCTGAAGGACATTCAGCCTCTGAAAGACTCCAGCGTCCTCGAGGAGCAGAAGAGGTTAATGAATGTGTGTTTCTCCTGATTTGTGAGGCATGTATCTGTATTTGTATTAGTAACACAAGCATGTGTTTCTGTCTGAGTTCATTGTGTGCTTCTTCAGAATCTATTTGGGCTGACAGTACAGGCTGTCTTCTGCTTTCTCACCCACACTTGAGTAAATAGTTCAGTTCTACTTCATTGTCACTTTGAGTGAAATTGCGTTAGTATTGGATAACAGGCTTTTTGGAACCTGACCCGTCTTTCATGCCACTATCTGAGGAGTACTTATCGTACTTCTTGTGCTAGTATTAAAGGAGTACATTGGGTGCATTTTTTAATTAATAAGTGAACGTCTTGAAAAAGGGCACCTGTTGTAGCAGCCTGTGCATAAGTGGAGCACACAGTTTCTCTGAACCTCTTGACTTGTGCAATGTCAGGGAGGTTTTGAAATCAGACTTAAGGTACTGCTCCTGTTGTGCTGTTTAGCCAACACCTCTTTGTCCAACACTGCTGCTCAGAGAGAGGGTGGAAACCACTAAACTGTACAAAGTGGGCCTTACAGATGATAAAATCCTTATCATATTTCTTCTTTTCACTTCTACTTTTACTAAATTGCATGACAGAGAAAGAATAATATTTTTTCAGGAGCCTCACCTGCTTTCTTGCTCCCTTTTGTAATGTAGTAAGTTCATCACAAGTTGGAAAAGTGCGTGCATGAGTGTGCATGTGTGCGTCACTGTTGCCAAGCCTAACAGCAGACAATACGGTATGTGTGCCCCAGATAAGGGCTTTTATTCTGCTACCTAGCAAATGAAGAATGTGTAGAAGATCATGAATTACTCATGAGTTCTGGTGTTGAACTCTTATTTAATGATAGCCGTGCTGGGACCGCTCTGTACCTCTCGCCTGTCTCCCTCCTCATCACCTTTGATGAATGAGAAACAAGTCGAGAGGGAAGGAGTCAAAACTTCCCCTTAGTTGCTCTCAAAATGTCTTTTGCGCTGTAGTCTCTCTGAAACTGCACCATAGACACAAACCCTACAAGCCACTGTCGCACCTCAGAGTGTATGATGTATGGCCTGCTGTACCTCAGATGGCCTACTACACTGAACACTCACCTACAGCACACTACAAAACAGTCTTCCTGCAAATGGCACCGCGCCGAATATACACACACTTTGTCAGGTCCGCGTGTCGTGTGAAAAATGGGCTTTATGTTGCCTCCGCCTGCTCAACCTAAAAGTCTCTTCTCCAGATTAAAACCTCGGCACACTGAGCTCCTTCACACTACAGCGGGCCCTGACTCATTCCAATCCACCGCTCATTTCAGTCCTCATTTCCTTTACATTATACACGCCATTAAGCATATTAAGTTCAATGCCTGCCATTGCACTGTTCTATGCTCCTAATGATACAGACATCTGTGTGCATCTCCATTCTTCAGGATGCAGGTGCCTCAAGGCAGGTTAGGGGGAAAAGGAGACTGTCCTCCTTTAAAATATAACCATACTGTTAATATGTACAAGCAGCTTATTACGACCCATATTTACGTTTATTGGTAGGTGGTGACCTCTATGACAGGAGCAGAGGCAGAAGTCAGAGGACGTAGAATAAAGAGCAAGACCCCAGGAAGTGAAGTGAAGGAAATTTTCATAGTGGCCAAAAGTGGAATTACACCATCCGGGTTTGTCACGAGGTGCCCACAGGCCCAGAAAGACTTTTTCCAAATGTAATTACATTGGGAAAGGGACATCTGTAAATCAGTAAATGATTTTTTGTGAACGTCAAACCCGTGTGAAACGACTCACTTCACTATCTAGATTTAAGCCATCCTGCTGGATAACATTTCAGAAAGTTAAAAGCTGCATGATTACATTTTTTTCGACCTTTACATGAGCCATCCTGTCATCCAGACTACAGGCTGCAGTCATGCTAGCAGCTCTGTGTGGTTCAGCTGTGTTTTGAGCTAAATACATGCTCATTGCTCAAAATGGCAATGCTAAAACACTGATGTTTAGCAGGAATAATGATTGCTATGTTTGCATCTTGTCATGCTGACAACTGCTAATTAGCACAAAACACAAAGTACAGTGGAGGATGATGGAGTCGTTGGTTTTGCAGATTTAAAAAAAATTAAAATGCAACCTGATGGTCCAGCAAAATGAAAAGTTAAGGTTTGACTTGGGGTGAGGATCTTTTGTTGCACGTCATTCCTGCTCTCTCTTTTCTCTCTGTATCTCTTCTGTTACTATTGAATCAAGGTGAAATGCTCAGTTATTAGGACAGATGATCTTGGAACCATGAATTTTGGTATTAAAGTTTGAGCAAATAGATGTTGGCTAGTGAAGCAAGATAACAAATTCAGGGGAGCAGCAAAGTCACTGGGAATCATCCTCTGGGGACATGGAGTGTCTATATACAATTTCATGGCAATGTACAAAGCTGAGAGATATTTCAGTCTGGACCAAAGTGGCAGACAGACAGACCAAAACTGCTATTCTTAGAGCTACGTTGCTAAAAAATGAAACTGAATAAAAATGATATATTATGTATTGCTGCACCTCACACTCCACCACTTTTTTTTGGACTCGTTCATCTTAAGCCTGGTGTATTTATTGACCACTGTGACATGTTTATACCATAACAACTATTAGCTTGCTGCTGGCATCTACTATGACGACCTCAAACAGTCTGGTAGTGGCATTCAGTGTCACTCCCAACCTTTCACCCAGTGCCAAGCACCAGATTACACACATACACACCCCTCAGATGCCCCTACACTCTCTATTTCCTGTCTTTGCCGCCGCTCTTTCTTTCTCTCAACACAAGATGCATGTAGTCACACACGCCCCTGCTCATGTTTCTCGCTGTGTGCCCAGCCGGCAGTGCCCTGCGCGTCGAGCCCTGCCTCTATGTTTCCAGCTGTCCCCTGGTTATCACTCTCTCTGTCTCTGTGTCCACTGGCAGCCAGTAACCAGAGCACTCTGTCTCTGTCTCCATGTACTGACCTTCCCTCTCTTCACTGTAAGATGAGTCTCCACATGCTTCCCTTTTTTCCTTCGCTATGTTCTCTCGCCTTCCACTGTTTAATATCCTTTAGGAAAAGAGATTTTCTGCATCTTTTATTTTTATTGCTCAAATTTATTCTGTTGCTCCACTGTTGACTTTCATGCTGCTGCTCCCCCATCCCCCTTGACTTTCTGCCCATGAGGATGTAATGTGATCAGGTGCAGTGTGTGTGCGTGAACCATCTTGACTATTATTCACTTAAACAAGCAGAATATGTCTGTGTCCTCTCCCTTTTCTTCCTCTTTTCCTCATGTGATTTCCTCTTCATTCCTTAATCGCTCAATTGTGGGCCAGGTGATAAAAGCAGTATTTGAATCCTTTACTTAAGTAGAAGTATCACTACTACAAAATTAAAGTACATCATTAAATATCAAGAATTAGTAAGCATTGTTGTGAAAAATGTCTGTCGTAAGTGATAATTGTGTTTTTAATTCTTACATTGTTATTATTACAGATACATTAATACATAAGTTGCATTTTATTGTTGCAGCTGGTTAATTTGGAGCATATACTGAAGTAGTTAAGTTGAGTGGTTCCCAGTCTAGGGCAGGGTTGGAAATTAGCACCAGCCAAATGCTGGTAAATTATACAATTGCCTGCTAGATTTGCTGCGCTCACCAGCCAACAATGCCAATCTACTGAGTGGCTGCTAGATTTCTGAATTTGCAGGCCACAGTGGCGAGTGGACAAAAAAGTTCATTTCCAACCCCGATCTAGGGGTTAGGCCCCCTCCAGAGATAAATGTAAGGCCGTGTCTACATGTATACAGATATTTTTTAAATGGATATTTTCACCTCTGTTTTTCAAAAGCAGTCTGTCTACAAGACCTTCATTTCACAGAATATCTCCATCCACACTAAAATGCAAAAATAACTCTAAACAGAGCACCCTATAGCTCACCTGGTAGAACAGGTGCCCCATGTACAAAGGCTGTGTCCTTTAGGTTCAATTCCACCCCGCCCCTTTGCTGCATGGGATCTCCTCTCTCCCCCTTTAACTCTAGTGCTATCCTATTAATCAAATAAAGGTGAAAAAGCCACACAAAAAATCTTTAAAAGAAATTCAACAAGAAACACTCCCCAGCGTTACCTGTCTTCAGCAGTCTCCGCTCATCACAAAGGTAGTTCAGGGTGCAGTCTGACGTTACATTTCTCAAAACATAGACAGGAAGTCTCCTTACCGTGGATTCCCGTTTGGTACAAAAATGACTCAAAGATATGAGTGATGCTCTGGATGCGCGGAGGTTTCCCGTCTACTCCTCATCGACAACAATCAATGGTGGACTTTAAACTGCAGACGCTGAGGTTGACTAAATACCATTGGGCACAGCAGAGGGCTCCGTTCTTTGGTGAAGAGGTGCAGCAAAACTGAGTTTAAGTTTTAAGTAGCTGTTAGTTAAAGCAGTTCTAACATAACACAGTTAGCTATTTGTTGTTATTTGCTCTTGTACATGATCGTTATACAAAGCAACAATGGACACATATTGAGGGAATGACATTTGACATCTATTTTACATATCCACATGGCTACTAAGTAACCAGAGTTCTCAAAAAATCTGTACCTTAGAAGATGTTTTGATAAATCTGTTTGAGTGACCTAAAAGTCAGTCATGAGATGATGAATGGGTGAGGAAAGAAGAAAGAAACAAAGTTCTGATACACATTTTTTTGACTTATTCTTTTTTCTTTTACTTTTGTTTACCTCTGTCTAATCTTTACTTTTTGTAAAATATTGAGTGCTTTTACTTCTTTTTGCCTTGAAAGCTACATAAATTATACCACTAAACAGCCATGCGGCCGTGTAATTCACTAACACATAGTTTAAAAATCGAAGTACTATCCCCTTTTCTCTCTTTATGATGCAAAGGGGGTGAATTTAGGTAAAATACAACATTGATTTCTCAATAACAATAAGGAGCAGAGAGAAAATGTGGATGGCATAAAGAAGCACATTGCACAAATGCGGTTGCAGCGGGAAAGATGTTTCTAATATTTTGTATGTCCAGTGCATAATGTTTCCTTTACCCGCACCCCCCCAGCCTCTGCTCGCTTACTATGCACATGCAAGCACTTACACACACTCTGTCACACTCCATCATGGCCTCTAATAGGGTAAAGGCTGATGGAGCAGCCAGGCCTGCTCAGCAGACAGTGGTGGAGTGAATCTATATTCAGTCTCTGCACTCTTCTCTCCTCCTCTGGAGCCTGATGAACTCAAGGGAATCCATGGAGCCAATAAACGTACCGTGATCTATTGAGGCACCCTCCCTTGAATGCAATCCATACTCCACAGGGCATGGACTGTTTTCTGTGTAGGCTCAGTGTCCAGTGGTGAACAAGGTCCAGCAGTTTTGTGGAGGTTTAGTGCATGTGTGCATGCATTAGTAGTTGTGTGTGTAACGGAGAGCCACTAAGTGAAAGCGACAGAGTCAGAGAGAGAAAAGAGAGAATAGATTAGAGTCTCTGTTTTCTCCATGTTGCAGCTATCGGTTTACCACAGAGCGACTGCAGCAGATGAGCAAGACAGAGTAACGACGTTAGTGTCCCATAAAATGCAACTTCCCATGAGAGTGCCCTCACTGCCACATCGCCTCTTAGGTTAATGCAATGATGATTAAACATGCGGCGCTTTATTGATCCCCGTAGAAACATTCTCTTCATTCAGAGGTCAGTAAGAGTTACAGGACAGGTGTCAGAGCTGGCAGGATCTTCTCTCAGCACGGTGACAGCAGTGATTGCTACACCGCCGTGGACATTTCTACTTGATAGAAAAAGTCCTATTTTTGACAGGTTGTAAGGTTGTACAGTAACCCCTTTTTGAGGTATATTTCCGAGTTTCATGGATTTTCATTCCCCCTGTGGCTGTGAGGTGACTGACAGTGAGTAGTGAGTGTCATTTGCACATTGATGAAAACTCTCATCCCAGGTGCAATGGAATAACAATGAGAATGGAAACTATAAAAACTAAATTAAAATCGTGTGTAGTGGATTATCTAGCTTTGGCAGTTTTAATGCGTGTGGAAGTCAGTGAAGGGCTTCTTATTCGGATGTGATGAGAAGAAAAACTGGAAATGAGATGAGCATGCTAGGCACGAACAAGCACCAACCCTCAGGACTGAAAAATGAAGTCAACAGGAAAATGCCAAGAACTGTAGTTCCTGTAATGACCACGTGAGGCTGGCTCAGAGAGCGAGTGCATCCCAGATCCCCATATTAAACCTCACAGCAGAAATAAGCATGTTTACAGCCTGGTACAAAAAACAGTTGTGGTCTCGGTTTCTAATTTCCTGTATATGGGGGTGAATTTTTACATAACTCACCCGTTTAAATTAAGACTTAAAGTTGTGCATAATTTTAAGTGCCAGGTCAGGACCATCTGTTTACAAGCACAGCAACAATGTTGGTGAGGTCAGCGATTCCTAATCATGGGTCTGGGGACCCTCAGGAGTCCTTGAGGGAGTTCTAAGGGGTCCCCAGATTAATGGGGGAAAGCCTAGTTTATAGTCGCCGTTTAATTCACTGTAGAAATGAACCCAGTGTGAGTAAGAGTCACAACAATGACTATTCTGATTACTTCCTTCACAGTTGTCTCCGCAACTGTCGCTGACAACTATATAATTCTGTTCTTAATCACATCTAACTACCAGACTCTCTCGAACGGGAGTCTGATATTTATTGTGCATTAATTTAGGGCTTCTTGACACAAAAAAGAACAACTGGGTTATGTAATGAAAGCATTGCACAACCCCGATTCACACAGTGTAGGCGCAGCCACAGCTGTCGCTATTTCAGTGTATTTTCAGTTCATGATAGTTAATTGTAAAGTTTTGGTTGCCTAAAAGCACTTTGTTCAGCCTTTGGTTGTACAAAAAGATTCTAAGGAGTTGGATATTCAGTTATTTTTTTCCAGTAAGTACATTTTTGTTTTAGTTTGTTGTTTTGTTTTTTCTGCTAGGGTATCAATGGGTAATGTCACGGATGCTACGTGCATCATTTCATATAATCTGTTGGCTCAAACCTAAAGATACATTTTCTCTTGTGATGTCCAAACCATTGTGGCCACAGAATTGTGCAATTGAAGATGTTATACTCGCACTTAATTAAACTGCGGACCAGTTCAGCGGTTTGAGCTCAGTGTGAGCTCAGCCAAAAGACAGCAAAAAAAGCCTGAGAGGGTTTCGGTTGCAGTTTTGACACAAAATGTCCGGATTTCACTGGAAATCAGGCTACGATTGTGCAGAATGACATTTGATTTTGTGTGTGTGTGTGTGTGTGTGTGTGTGTGTGTGTGTGTGTGTGTGTGTGTGTGTGTGTGTGTGTGTGTGTGTGTGTGTATGTGGGCTACTTGGCAGTGGGTGAATAAATACTGCTATTAGCCATGGAGTACCCTCTTCATTCATTAAGCATATCATCAGACCTTCGTTTGTAGTGAAATGGTTTTGTTCAGTGATTATTGGCTGGAAACCTGCCATCGTGGTGCTGTGATTTTTCTTTTTGATTGGAGGTATCACTGGTGGGATTTGAAATTGAAAGAGAGAACCACAGAGAGAAGAAGCGTGCTCGAGGCAGAGACAAATTATTAGTTTGTTACTGTCTTTCTCTCTGTCTGTTCCCTCCCTCTGCTCCACCATTCCTCTCTCTTTCCATCTCCCCTTCTGTCTTACGGTAATGCTCCATTGATCTATGCTGGGAAAAGATATTGCTAATTCACTGAACCCTGCTCAGCCTCTGCTCTGCCTTGGGCTGATTGCTCTAGTTCATCCCTAATGTTCCCTTTCTCTCTGCTGAGCTTCTCTCTGCTCTAAACCGGCGTCCCAACCGGACACGTTTAACCCCTCAGCCTTGGAGTGCTGCGGGGTGGCTGCCGGCTAATGGCGAGGCGGACTCGTCTCTGCAGCAAGTGGCGCTAATGATGACAGCGCCAGAGAACAAGTGCCAAGTGAACTGAGTTGGTAAAAGTGATGATTTGATGAGCAGTGCTCTCAGCAGTGTGTGTGCATTGTGAAAGTTGTAGAGAGAAAACTTCTGCAGCAGTTTAACTTTCAGAAATGATTAACTACAGACAAATTAAATTTAACGATGACTCCAAACTTTGCTGCTTTTTTCAAAGTTTTTTATTCTCCGCCTCATTCTTTGGTGCTTTCATCCAGGGAACCATATAAGTGTATAAATATCAAATGAGGTCTGGGTTCAATCATGAAGCTGCTCATTAAGTCACAGGTAGCTCTTGATTAGAATCTGTCAGCTGCAACAAAGCTGTGATTGATGCGGCAAATCGTAAAAAATGCACAGAAGTGGAGAATGGAGGTTATTATTGCTGTGTTAATTTGAAACCAGCGACTCACGGGGAAATGGAAAAACAGCCAACTAGACAATAAGTACAGGTAAGAGAAGCAGTAACAACAAAAAATAATATGTTTCATAGATAAAAGAAAGAATATAATGAATGTCCAGGGGGGAAAAAAGTTTATTTTGTAGGCAAACATTAATTTTTTTGGTTTGTATGTGTCTGTACTTTTCTGCATTGAGGTCTCTTTATCTCTCACACACAAACGTGCACACACCAGCTTTAGGTTGTGATGCTCCCTCACCCTCTCAGATGTCTCCTGTCCCTTGCTCCCTCACTGCAACATAAGGATGCTCATTTCTACCCTCATTCATCATCTGAATGCCAGGTGGGGCATCCTCTGAAGCACAGTGGATACAATTAAACTAAACCCATTAGAATTGAGCCTGTGGTAACTTTGCCAAGGGCAGAGAATTAAAAAAGCATCTTACTTCGGAAAGCTGGTTTTCAGGTTTTTGCAGATCAAAAAAATAAAGGACATTTTTCTGTAGACCTTAAAGCCTTGGGTACCATCTGTTTGGGTTGTATTGATATTTGCTTTAAAGAAAAATGAAAATCTGTACACAAAGTACTGAGGGTACAAAAAAAAAATGAATAAATTGGGCTATATTGTTTCTGCCAGAATTATTCATTGCAATGTACAAGGCTTATTGTGTTTGCATCAGTGTAGTACATCATGGCCTGATTTTCATCATATTCTCTCCAGCTGCCCTCGTGCCATGTAAAACATTATGTTCAGGGCTTCCACGGACATGAAAACCAGGAAAAGTCACGGATTTCCCACTCTTATTTTCCAGGCCGGGAAAAGTCAGAGTTAAAATCATTGAAAGATTCTGAAAAAGTCATGGAAGTGTGTTGTGTGCAATTAAAGTGACACAGTGATCTTCCATGCATAGCTTTTCACGTAATGTAACAAATGTGTTTGTGCATATTTTCTGAAATACGCTCATGTACCTTACCGCAAAGAGTGAGATGAAAAGATCGATACCTCTCTCACGGCTGTCTGCTAAATATGAAGCTGTAGTGCATCACCAAGACAGGAAACAGAGGCAAACAGCTAAAAGTAACAAAATCCACTTACATATTTTGGATATTTCTCCAAATGTCCAACTATTACTAAAATTGAGTGAAAATTAAATGTCAGAATATTTAATGTTTTTTGGTGTACAGTATAAGTGGACCAAGAAGAACAAAATGGAAAATAATTTCATTGTCATGAGCTTAGTCAGAGCAAACCTTCAGTTGCCGGCGCTTTTGATGCGATTTCCATGACCCATTTGATGCTATTGAAGAGTTATTTAAATGTCTTTCAAAAGCAGGAAGTTGTCTTTGATGGAGCTATCAAAGGGGAAAGCTGTAGTGTTTATGTGAAGTGGTCGGTGTGTGGTTGGACTTTGCCCCCCCCCCTCCCCAGAGAAATACTGAGATTCTTCTGTGCGTGTGTTTGGCGAGGTCAGAGAATGGTGTTTATGGTCCTACGGAGGCGTGACATTTTAAAAATGCTCCATGCAAATCTCTTTTCCTCTCTGTCTGTCATTCCTCTCCTCTTTCATTCAGTCCTCTCAAGTCTCACACACTGTATCTTCCTCCCCTCTTCTCCTCTCATCGTCTTTTTTGCTTCCTTCTGCACCTGAAAATGTAAATTTACATGGCTTTAAATATGCACATAGCGAGCGAGGTGTCAATCACCATTTTGTTTTCATTACATGTTCCTTATCTAGCCTCTCCAGATGTGCGAGGAGGATGACAAACTGGGGAGTCAGGAAGTATTCGTGCTGCTTTTGGCTACACTCTAGTTTCTTCCAGTGAGCTCTCCCCAGAGGCTGCGGTAGTTCTGCTCTTGTTTTCCGACCAAACGAAAACTGTGATTGGCTCGAGGGCTGTTCCCCGCATGCCAGTCAACTCGTCTGACTTAATTAACCACTAATCTCTCAGCTGTCAGATTCTGAGGCGGGAGCTGGAGTGACTTCAATCTCCCGCTCCTCTCTGTACCTTTTCCCAAGAGCTTAAGGGTCCCTGTGGAGAGCACCCCAACCCAGCCTGCCCCGCTCAATCCCAGACAACACCGACATCAAATACCCGCCGTCAGCCCGCTTCGACAGCCAGCAGACGTCAGCCACCCACAGGAAATTGAAAGCTGGGTTGGAGAGTAAAAAGGCACTGTAATTTTTTTCGCTAACATGAAAAAAAATAATGCAAGACAAGTCACCCGTGCCAGGAGGGAGTGGTTGATGGACAGCTGGAGAGCAATGTAATGAATTTCTCTCGGATGCAATGATGGGGGAGGGGTATTGATGTCAGCAATTGTTGCAGGGGTAGGATAGTTAGTCTAAACGTCATCCGAAATCTGAATCCATGACTTTTCCATTTTTCTGTTGCTTTCAGCAAATTTTGCACAAAATAAGTGTAACTGATGTTTTTTTTTTTACTCCTCAAAGATTTCTGTTAACTCAAATTTTCCACTAGCTGAAAGATGAATGATGTTTTGCTGGTTAAATTAGGGCGCAGCACTGTGTTTACATGTTGCTCTCGGGCCAAAACAACTTCGGTTTGGACAAATTGTGCTGCTGTGTTTGACTTCAGAATAACAGCACAATGGATGCACTAACATTCTTTGGTCTCCACTTCACCTTCAAATTTAACTTTATTGTCCCTCAGGGGAAAGTTGTCTTGCAGCCAGGTGAAACATAGACCAAAACGTTACATAATTCATACTAAAATATATTTGAAAAAACATGGTAGAATTGTGTAAAACTCGTGTGAAAACCTACTTCTCAAGCTGACACAAAACAATGTATATCAAGTGACAGCAAACTTGTCATCCAGCCATCATCATCTAACTCTATCATCAGTGGTTAATTGGGCAATAAGCCATGAGAGGCTGTGGTTTACTGTGAATTTAGAACAGCTCAGGGGATTTAGATACTGTGCCACATGGCTCATTGTTTTTAAAAAAGAGTAAATACATGCAGTACAAATGTTTCATTTTAAAAAACACGACAAAATATTGAGTACTTCATTGATAAATCATTTTTTTCCACAATAAGCAATGTAGTTCAACAATATTTAGCAGAATGGTTGCCAACCAAAGCACATATGCAGTGGAAAGTGCCGCCAGCTCTACAAATCTGTTGCAACATGGAGCCTAAGAAGTTCACCCTCCAGGGCTCGAGTATACCTAATGACAGAAGAAAGAAAAATAAGTTCTCATCAGATTGCAGTTGCATCATAACCACACTTGTATTTATTATTGGCAACTATTGTGCTCACTTTGCCTGAGCTGTTGTCACTTGCCTGTGATAACATATTTGTTGCAGTGTAGCCCGAGTTACTAAGTTGCTAAGTAACAAAGCTGCACTGTGGCAAAAATAGAGTGACTGAATGTGTCCTAAAACACTGAAATGAGTTGGCATTTTAGCACTTCTGCTTCCTTCGTCCTGAAATCTATGGGTTTTTTGAATGTTTTTTTTTTATTTGATGTCTGAAGTAGTGTCTGTGGTTAACACAGGCCTAAGAGAAAGAGTAAGTAAATACCTCCCTGAAGCTTTTATGATGCTAAAAAGTGGCTTAATGAGACTAGAGAACATAATCACGCCGACCACGGCATACAGCCTTCTTGTAGGTGGCTACGATAAGTTGTGCGACCAAAGTATAGTTAGTTCATATCCTAACATTGAGTTTTTACTTGTAGCATTTGAATTTCAAGAGGCTCGAGTCCATGTAAAGTCAAGAGTCATTGGTGTTAAAGTCCAAGTCAAGTTGCAAATCTTTTTTTGATTTAGTCAAGTCGAGTCTAAATTAATTGAATTAGTGACTCATGTGACTTGAGTCCACACCTCTGGTCACAGCTTTTAAACACAGCTCAGATAATAATAATGAAAGACTGGAACTATCTGTTTCATAAAAAAAGACTTTAACATCACCTGCTACTATGCCTGCTACAGTTACAACAGTATGTAAACTAATTATTCGCTCACATGGTCTGTTTCAAACTGGCGACAGTCAGACAGGAGGATGCCTTTCAGATCATGCCACAGACTGACGGTCATCAGCACCGATTTCAGGAGGTCACACTGAGACCAAAACATTCCCACAAGTTTTATTGACTGTACACAGCACTGAGTGCTGCCTCGCTTTTTCTCCAGTACAAACTTTATCTGTATAAGTTCATTTCATGCAACTGCCTCCTTTTTAAAATTCCTTGCTCGACTTTTTTTGTCCATTTCGTCGCTGACTTTGATCTTAGCATTCGCATCAGTCCTCTAGCTTCAGGCGATTCACTAGCAATGCACTAAAACATATTTGCATATTTGTTGGATATGCCCTTTTATGTGTGCTTGTACATAACTTCTACACCTTATGAGCCCACTAGGCAAGTTCAGTGAGAATGTTCGCTCCAATATGTTGCTCTAATTAGATGCAATGTGTCATTTTGAGTGCTCTCCGTGGGGAGTAGTATAAGGACTTTTGTAGTGTAGGCCACACATGCTGCACAAGTCTAGTTGTTTGTTTACTGGGTATCACTTCCCTTGAGGTCCCACTGCTGTTCCTTTAATTCCTCACACTTTCAGCGCCTCTTCCTCAGTCCCATCCTTGATATTCTCTCCCACACCCTCGTTTGCTTCCTCCTTCTTTACTTCCTCTGCCTGTTATTTCAAACCCCACAACTGCTCGTCATTTCTCCTCCACAGCTATTCCCTGTCTCCTTCCCTCCCCTCATGCTCGTCTCCTCCTTCCTTCTGGATAGACTGTTATCTGAGATGGCCGCTAGCTCATCTGTGGCCCAATTAGGCATAAACAAACATTTGGACATCTCCCTCCTGAGCCCCTCCCCTGTTGCTCTATTCTTTTCCTTCCATTTTTGTACTCGTACAAGGACAACACAAGCGTTTCTTTTCTCCATTATAATCAGTGTTCTCGGTGACCCTGACCATCTGAGTGTTCGACAAAGTGAGCGGTATAGAAATAAAATTAGACAGTTAAAAGAGACTGAAATAAAGAGGTGGAACAAGGGAAAACGTGCAGTTTTACATAAGAAAGTTTTGGCAGAGGAGGAATAAAGTAGAAGACAATAAGGAGGGATTGAAGAGGAGAGAGATTTATCAGCAGAAACAGTGTCTCAGGAGCAGATGGCAATTGCAGTCTCATAAGTTTGCTTTTTTTCTTTATTTTTCCCATTTGTCTGGTGAATTTTACATACTGCAGTTACATAAACAACTTCATTTTTTCATTGAGACTTCAGGAAGCTCTGTGTGTTTGTGCTTAGTTATGATAGATGTGCGTGCCTTTTAAAGTATACACACATACAATATCTACTTTTTTAAAATTATTTGCCTAAACAGGGGGGCTCTGGAGTTTTAAGCAAACATTATTCGTACAGAAGCAAAGTTTGGGAACTGTTTTCACCTAATACATATTTGCCGCTCTACAACAATAGTGCAGTATAGCTGGGAGTTTATTTGTAACATACAGAAGTAATATGTAATGTGAAACACAAAGAGGCGTGAGGGCTGTCTGCAACCAGAGCACAAATTAAAACGCTAACGACGTGAGCATCCACACTATAGCATTCTGTAAACAGAGTCACTAAGCACACATTACAGCTTTGGATAATTCATGGAACTCACTGTTAACTGTCTTAATTTAAGGTTAACTTTGAGGGACTTTTAAGGGACCATTTCTTCTGTTCTTTTGCTGAAAACATATTACAGTGATGACTGTGGGTTATCCTGAGCATTAGAACGTTGTTTCTAATGCTCAATGTTTTGTGTAACACAAATGAAAGTCCATTCACTTCAGATGTATTGGGGTGGAGGCAGAAATCACACACACACATACACACACAAAGAGGGTAGTGGGATATGTGGACGTAAGGAAGCTGCTCTGAATTCAAAGACTGGCCGAGCTGAGGCTGCACTCAGCTGGGAAGAGCAGGGTAAACAAAGGAAGATCACTAGACAGCACTTCTGAGGAATTGTGTGTGCGTGCATGCTCAAATTCAACCAGGACGTTGTTGGACAATCCTGCTGTGGTCTCACTTCACCTTGATTCACAGAAAGACAAAACGGGTGGGAGAGAAGGAGGTAGAGAAAGTCAGGGGAGTTAGTCAGTGGGATTTCTTCTCTGCAATGTTTATGTATCATCTGAGAGCAGTTTATGAAGTCTGAATGCTGTGATCTAGGTAGTTTCCCAGCAGTGGACTGAGACACTAAATCACTGTGTTTTTCTTTGAAAGTGAGCGTGTTTATCTGTCTGAGTGTGTACTGATTTATATTTATGTTTCTGTGTACATTTAGATGTGCATTTAGATGTATATAAGCTTGTGTGTGGGTGTATTTGTGTGTATATTAAGGCACAAACACACAAACATACACTGCGCCCCTCTCTCCCCCAGAGGTGCTGCGAAGATGATTGTGTCACAGCAGGAAGAGGCTCTCTCTCAGCTCCATGTCTAATTAACTTTACGCCTCATTTTGTGTGTGTTTGTGTTGCGCGCTTGTGTGGGCTAGATCGGCTGCGCATTGTGGCGTTTGCCAGTGCTAAAAATGAGAGCGAATTATTTAAAATGAATGTGAAATATTTAAAAGGAGACTGTAATATTGGCCTGGTATTGCTGCAGAAGATGGTAGGCGGAGGATTCAGCAGAAAAAGGAGCGATGGAGCTGTGACGAGTGTCTGAACCTCTGGGTTCAGAGAGGGAGAGAGTGAATTGGGGTGGTGTTATTTTTGTGGGGTGTTGATGTGCATCTCAAAGTGAACTTGCAGAGAATCACTGATGAAAGCTGTTGTTACTGTGTGTGTGTGTGTGTGTGTGTGTGTGTGTGTGTGTGTGTGTGTGTCAGTTTTTCAGTATACCAGATGTGTGTGCTTTGCTTTTAAATAATAAATCAGGTTTATTACAATCTTTACCCTTAAATTAGTAGTGTTGGTCATCATGCCTGTCTATACCAGTAACATTTTATTTAGAAAGTTGAACACAAAGTTCACATTTCAGGGTCAAATATATATAGTCCAAAACAGAAGTAGACATGCATGCAGTTCTGCTCCTATATTGGTTGGTTCACATATGTTTTTTGGCCCAATTAATATTTTCCATATATGCATGTTGAGAAGTTCCCCGTGAGGTAATTTTGTCGCCTGCCCATTTCCACAAAGGGCTGTGTGGTCACAAGTTTTGGGCCGTAGGAAAGTTTAAATGTGACTTTTGCTTATTTTTGTTGGCCTGTGAACAATGTTGTGAATACATCGTTGTATACACACCCAGTTTATTATAGTAGCCTATAAATTGGACTTTTCCTTGGATGTTTCTGGTGGATTCGACTGTAAACTGGGAGTTTCTGTAGCAAATGGAACTTTCTCAGGGATCAGCTCAAAAGTTTATGACAACAGACCCATACAAAGCCACCTGCATGGCCAAAATCCTGCATTTCAGTCACATGCAAGGGGTTATATCCAGGTCTGGAAGTGAAGCCAATGCGAAAGTGCCTCAGAGCTGCTATATTTGTATTGGTTGATCAGGGGTGTCTCTACTGGTTACAAAAACAAGACAGATTGTATTCAATTCTACTTAAAAAAAAACAACATTAAAAAAACATTACTTCTCACTTGATGTATTACCTCAGTAAACATTACCCTAATGAGTTTGTCTCAATCACTAGTTTTCCTCAATACAGCTAAACATGAGAAAATAACAGCACTTTAATAGTCACATGACAATAACACAAAAACAAACAAATGACCAGAGCAGGTACAGTGGCCACAATCCTTACCAGCGCCATCGGATGTTCATTTTATACATTTTGGTCCCATTTAAAGAAAAATCTAAAAACGCAGGGTATGCTTTAGGGTGTGGCTACCTTGTGATTGAAAAGTCACTGTCACACCAGTGACCTCAGGTTCTCAGTCAGGTCCACCCCTCACCTCTCCACAGTGCCACCCTCCAGTTCAAATATGCTCAATTCTGACTCCAAATAACCAAAATGATGACAGACAAAATGCCAATTCAAAACAGTCGTCCACAAATCAGTGGGTGACGTCAGTGGCTACATCCGCTTCTTATAAACAGTGTATGGTCACCTGACAAGAACTGTTCCATTTGCTGAGGACAGCCTTGGGAAACTGTCAAACCTGAACCAAATAAAGTCTGTGTGGTCATGTTTGCTACTCTATTACACAACTGTAGTTTTGGTTCAAAGCCGTTTGCAAAGCAACGCATTACATAAAATGAGCACAACAGAAACTTCAGATAAGTCAGACCATGATGTTTAAGTCTATACCTTTATATATTACAAGAACAACAAAGTTAGCTGATTTTTATAGATCTCCCATATTCAAAACAGTAGCCAGTTTTCTACCAGGGAGTGACTTTTGTTGTTAGCGCAACATCACAGTGATTTGGTTTATACTCGACTGTATATAATTCACACCTTCACTAAAAAGGGTCTTGGGGTTGCAGCTAAGCTGTCAGGCACCATATAGGGACAGATGTTTTAAAAAACGATGATAACCAGAAGGGAGCGTTAATGTGTTCATAATGGTGAACGCATGTGTCTGTGAGTGTGTGTGCATTTGTGGTAAGGCAAGTGGGAGGTCTGTCGATAGAGGGCTCACGCTGAGTGGGATTATATCCTCAGTGTTACTTACTGAGACACACACACAAACACACACACACACACACATACACAGGCTTTACAATAACAACAGCAAACTCAGTAGGGTTCAATCATTCTGTAGGGCCTCCTGTTGTCACCGGTATATTTACTCATTAATCACATGTCCATTATGAATTCACAGTGCACCTCAAACCCCGAGTCTGTAACACAACACCAGCGTGGGTAACACGCACACAGCTTGCTCATTCTGATGAGACACACACACACACACACACACACACACACACACACACACACACACACACACACACTTTCTCTGGGACACACAAAAGTAAAAACGGACAGAAATGCAAACACACACTTCCAAACACAAATAAACACACATTAGACTACAAATACACAACTTCACATCTACATTCATCTAGGAAAGAGAGACAGACACACTTTCATGCATTTTTATACACACAGCACATACACACATACATATGTGCATTTATACAGCACATACATACTAATGCACAGAAGCTTTACAGGAAGCTGAGAAACATACTGTATATATTAATAATTAATAATATTATTAAAAAAAAACACTAACAGGTATAAACCCACATTGACAAAGGCATAATAATAACACTAATGAATGTGCATACTCACAAACTCACTTAGAAGGCTGGGCATTCACATGCACCGCACTCCTCTCGCTCAGGGGCTGCTGAATCAATAAAAGTAAGATTCAATCGCTCTTAACTTTCTGTCAGTGTTAAATCGTTCTGTTTTCTGCAGCAGAAGTCGAGTCGAGTAATGCTGCTGCGGCTGCTGTGCAGCAGCATTACAACTCGACATGCCGGCTCTACACTGATGTTATTCAGCCACATCTCGGGAGAATAACACATTAGGTCACAGTCAGTTTTCGCTGCGTGTGTTCCTGTCCACCCACACTGTACAGTTTAGTGTTCACCAGCACTTTATTATCATTATTAATGATGTTTTCAGTGCATATGTTACAAATATCACTTAGAAATTAGAAATGATGATAATTTCCTGTAGTATTTGAATGTGTAATTTGATCAATGCCATTGATTGTCTGTGTACGGTCGGTTCTGTGCATTGTCATGGATACGTTGTACAAAAACCAACTCATCAACCGTTTGCAAGGCTGTGGGGTAGAGATGGATGCAAAAGTAAATCCTACATTTCTGGTCAGAAGGAGAAACAAACTTTGTTTTAAACTTTGAGATTTGGATATCAACAGGTTTTTGGATACGTGTAAAAATCGCAGCACCATGCGTTCAAAGAGGGTGAAGGAAGGAAGGAGGGAGTCCAACAAGTCCACCACCGCTCGTAAACTTGGAAAAAAAAATCCTATTTTGATGCAAAGAGGCAAATGACAAGCAGCTCCAGCTGTTCTACTATGTACAATCTACAATGTAATATCTTTGTTTATTTAATATTGATGTTTTTAGCAGCATTTAACAAACACAATTTCCCATGAGCCCTAGACCGTAAGTATTGTGCAGATTAAATAAACAAGATATAACATAATAATTGCTTTAGAGGTACTGGCGAGGTGCAGGTGGCTCAGGGGTTAGAGCGGGTCAGACATCCACTAATCAGATGATTAGTGGTTTGATCTTCGGCTCCTCCAGTCCTCATGTCAAAGTATCCCTGGGCAACATACTGAACCTCAAATTGCTCTTGATGGCTGTGCTATTCATGTGAGTGTATTTAAGCTCAGTAGCAGGTGGCACCTTGTGAGGTAGCCTCTGCCACTGAATGTGTGTGTGAATGGCTCTATCAGACATGCAGTGTTTAAGCATTTACATGGTCAGAAGACTAGAAAGGTGCTATTTGAGTCAGTCTGTAGGCTATTTTTAAGTAACCAGCTGCTAGCTGTAGCTTCAAATTTAACGTACAGAAATCGGTGGTACAGTCTTTTATGTAAGTCTCTGCAAGACAGCAAAGCAAACTTGTTGCCCAATATGTCTAAATATTGTTTAAATTAAAATGTGGTGCATAAGTCTTAACAACCACCTGTAAACCCTTTTACCCGTAGAATAACTTTGTCACCCTCCCTTGCTGATCTTCAATTTCACATTGCCTATACAGTAACCCCATGTGCTCCCAGTATATCTACACTCCACATAAAATAGATTTTTCTGTAGTGGAAAATCAAAGTGTTACTTACATGCTTTTTAGCAAAGTGCACAGCGATTTAGCCACATTATTTTTCCAGGTTGAAATGACTGTCGGCACTCTCCACCCACTCTGTGCTGTTTCAGCATGTAGTGACATGATTGATGTGTGTGGACTAGCAGCGGTTGGCATGGAGCTCCATTCAGTCAGATGCTGTCAATCGCGCAGAGGTCAGCTAAACCAGAAGTGAATGGGCAAGTCTTTGTCTCTAAGGGTCGTCTGGTTTCCTGATTAGTTTAATCTGTTGAGATTTTGCAAAAATCCGCTGACTGTAGAACAATAACAGGCTGTTACTTACACCACGCCAGTTATTTTTTTGAAGGGTATTAATTGCTTGCTGTGCTCATTAGGTCTTTTTAAGTGAACCTGCATTTGTCACAAAAGCTGTCACTGCTGTCACTACTGCAGGCTGCTGTGAACCCTGCTAACTCTGAGCTCCCTACAAAACAACTCCTCATTTAACTCCTGCTGCTATACCATCAAGTTATCAAACAGACTCGCAAGAATTGCTTGCATTTAAAAACACAAACTTAATATTAAAGAAGAAGCTGACTGGGAAGATGCTGTCTGGTCGACAGCTGGCGCTTTTGGAAAACACTGATAATTTATTCTGTTAGTGGCCGCGTTTAACAGCCTTTCTGACAGGAATTCAGCTGTACGACATGCTCTGCATTTCCAAGTATTGTGTCGCTAGAGTGAAAATCCACCACATAGTGGAGGTTTAACATTAAAACAAGCATTACATTCATTACAATGCTTATGGTAGGGAACCATAAAATGAACACTTATCCCTGTAAAATTACCCCAAATACTGTAATAGAATCAGCCGAGCTGCTCTCCACTGATAGCATAATCGAGCCTTTGAAAGCAGGCCTTTTTTTTCCGTATTTACAAATTGAGGCAGAATTGTCCGAGATCACAGGAATAATATGAGATGGGTTAATCCCCTTTCAGAGTGGATTTTTTTTCCTCTCTGTAGGAATTATGTAGAGCCGGTGTTGTTGTTTGTTGTTTAGCTTGTTTACCAGCAACCATCCTGTCTGCCAACCAGCGGTCTCTCAATGGAATGTTCTGGAGAGTTACTGGAGCGGGGCCAGTCTCTCCACACTGCACCCACTGTCTCCTCGTCTCACTGCACCGAGAGCTGCACAGGCTGAGGATGGCACGGCCAATAAGGAAGCCTGAGAGGGTGTGGGACTCCTGAAGTGTCTGTGCTTGTTTGAATGTTGCTCTCTCAAAACCACTCGTCAAAACATTGTGCTTGCTTTGTCTATTGTGTTCAGTGGAGGAGAAGAAGTCACGCATTAGAGTTGTCACTTGACTGAAAGTACATATTTATTACTAGAATGTACCTAAAGCGGCTTTAATGAACCAGAATTTAAATGGAAATGTTGAAGTTCAGGGTCAGTGCTTGAAAACCTGAGCTCACTCAGATGGCCGTTTTTAATAACCCTTTGAAACCTCTGCAAATTGGCTTGATTTCTTTAAAAAATAAAAAGTAAAAAAAAAAAAAACATGGAAAGAGGGCAATTGGCAACTAAAGAAGAAATGACCCAAAAGTTAGCAAGAAAAGTAACTTTGCCCATTGTATGCTACTTTTAATGTGTTTTTTTAAATTCCCCAGTATTAATATATGATCACTGTGTTGTTTGCTTTTTTTTGTTTTATTGCTGCCTTGTTCTTAAATGTTGCTTTTCTGAAAACCTTTCTGTAAAGTTGTTAAGAAAAGTGCTATATAAATAAAGTTTATTTATTTATTTTTATTATGAAAGAAAAACTATTACAACTAAAAAATTTTTAAAAAGAACATAAATGACCTTGATTATGTAATTATGAAAATTATAAATGTATAGTATATATAGTTTTTCCCAGGCTTTTTAAAAATCATTATCTAAATCTACTAATTTCTTGCAGTTTGTGAAACATTTCTTGCCAAGTTGCTTGTTGCCTTTTTCCCACATTTTTGAAAGAAAATCGCTCCATTTGCTGGGAGTTCAAAGGTTTAAATACTTGTGAAAAGCGTCTGGAAGCAATGGAAAGTAATGTCACTCCAGGTTTCAAATGGTTAATACTTTCACCTCTTCATATCAACTTCAAATGAAACAATCTGAGAAGGAAAAATCACTCTTTGATTGAACTGCTTATAACGTGTGTCCACACCAAAGCCATCATCTGTGGCAGGAGGCCATATGTACTGTAGACTCTCAAACAGGGGTCCCAGGGGGTCCCCAGAAAAAATGCTACTAATTTATTTTCACTATATTCTTCACTGTAGATATGAGCCCAATGTAAGTACCCAAGTAAGAGTCAAACGCATATGATTTTAGGAGGCATGCAGGAGACACACCCTCTCAGTATTTATAATGTGCATTTGTACCCCCAAGTAAATACATTAAAGTAGTTGTTGTTCTTTTATTTTGACAAAGTGCTAGAACATGACTCATGGATGCAACAATTTCTCCAGTAAAGTGGATGGTACCATGACATTTCCACCATAAACTGATGCTGAAAAGGCACAAATTGTTGCACGAAATTTAACCAGAATGCATAAAATGAAGTGCTTGTCTCCCATCATTTCTTTGGAGATAAACTGATCTTTGGTGTAATATGTCCCACCAAGTGTTAAAACAAGAGTGTCTATTCTGATCACTTCCTCTGTGGTTATTTCCACAACTGTAGTTTGCAACAATAGAATTCAGTTCTTAATCAAATCAGAATCCAAAATCTTTTTAGATGGAGGTCCCTGAAGCAAAATCTTATCAAACTGGGTTCTGTGACCAAATGTGTATCACTTAAGAGGTCCTTGACACAAAGATCGAAAACCACTGCAGTTGACTGCACTATGTTGAGGGCAAGTGCCTTCAAAAGTAGCTGAAGTGAAGTGTTAGACTTTTTCTGAATCCATAGAAGAAAAATAGTTTGCTAGAGGTAACTAGATGAGTAGAGAGTGAGAAAAATGTGGATTTCTGAGTATTTGGTGAGGACTGGCTGACACTAAGTGCTTCTAAAAGTAGAGAAAGGATCCTTAAATGGCTGCATCTCAAGAATGCTTCATCGAATCCCACAGCAATATTCATCAGATGTGTAGGATTGTTCAAACTTTACCAAGGATAGATTCCTTCATTTTGAGAATCTTCAAGGATGCCTGTGGGTATCCTCAGCGCTCCTAACGGCGCAATGCATTGGTCCCGTCCACTGACTTGGAACAAGAAAAAAATGCTGGTAAACTTTCAGTTATTTCACATGAGCAGTTCACCAAAATCTGTTTCTGAAAAGGAATTTGAATCTGAATATAGACATCCGGTTGCTGAATCTTCACTTGTATTGGATTGGACTTTCTTAAAGCAAGGGCACTGATGCATTGCTTGTTCTTGGTCGTGCTTGTCTTTTGAAAATTGTGCAGAACAAGAGAGAAACAGTCATGTTGTTGAAGGAACAATATAATTTAAATGTAAGTATCTTCAGTGTACTCCATAAAACTAAAGCAAAATGAGCTAATGTCAGTATAAATTGCTGTTCATCGCATAGGAAAGTTGAAGTTTTCATTGCATGGGCTAAGTTTGTTAGCTTGCCTGCTGTTCTGTTACGTGTCCTCGTAATGCTCGTAAAGAGTTTTGCTGAGCCTGTTAGAAGGACCCGACTTGGAGGCAGCCATCCTTCAGAAGAAGGATCCTTGACTTTGAGAAGCACCTCCTGTCTGAGCCTGATGTGGCAGAGTGCTGGTGTTTTGTATGAAGAGAGACTTTGAGTGCAGTGGAAACAATAGTCTGCAGTTAGGGAGCACAAACACTGTGACATGATGTTTTTTTTCTCCCTACACCACTTTTTTATGACTGCTGGTGTAAAATAGAATTTATTTTATAGATATCTGAGTTTCAAACACCCTCAGCAAGATGATACAGAAATACATACAAACCTAGAAGACATGAAAGGGTTTATTTCCAAAATGCTGTGCAGAAAATTGATTTTCATACAAAAAATGTCTGATCAGATCAGTATCTCTAAAGAAAAGTGAATCCAGATTCTAAATTTGCAAGTGAGTCTTAAAAACATTAATATTCATTTAATTTTTTTCCTGTCAATCTTTTTCTTTGACATCCTGTCTGTTTTTTAGTATTAACTTGTATTTTGAAAAAAAAAATAAATTCATCCAACATTCTTTCTTTAAAATAAGTAGTACTATAATATGTTTGTGTGTGACTCAGTGTTTGAAAAAATCCTTTCAGGAGGTAATAAGTGCAATGTTGCTGCTATTCTCGGAGGTCCTGAGGAGGAAGCGGGAGCATATGGTTGTGTTAGCACCAGGCTCAGTGTACGTCCAGGGAACTGACCTTTTGCTGTCCTCCAGGAGACAACATGCTCGTACAAAACCTCAAAGGCAGAGTGATCGCGTCGCACCAGAGAGCTGGTTAACCTTCGTTGTCTCTCATGAGCCACTGATGCTGACAGAGTTTCTTAAGGAGAAAGTCCACCATGAATCTGAATTTACTCTACCTCTGTGATCACAGATGGTTCATCAGAGCTCAATTTAAGAGAGATTTTGCTCTCTATGACGGGACGGACACTCAGAGAGATTGGTGCTGGACTGGGGAGCGAAGGTTCAGTCAGCTGGCAGGAGGTGACCCTAACATGAAAGTGACGTGACAGAAAATAGCAGACTTATGAAACGACTGTGCAGTAGTCTGTGTGGGCAGATGAGGGACTGTATGCAAATTATTGTTGGTAGAAAGCAGAGAGGCTACTCTTTCAAGGTATATTATTAAGGCATTGTTGCTTACCATTTGTAGTCAGTAGAAGTAAAATAGAATCCCAGATTCACTGTTGTCTTGGGATGAGCTTTGTGCAAAAGTCATTTGCTTTGTTTGCATTTCTTTGGTGCCGTGTCCATGAATTTCATAGCTTCCTTTGGCATGTGTGCTGCCTACAGTCAGTTTCTACCTTCTTATAAAGTCCCATCTTCATGTGCACGCTGTAAATGTTGAGGACACAGAAAATCAGAGGAAAACAGAAAAACACAAGCAGAAGGTAGAGTCTCTGTACATAGATACATTTCCACATACTATCAGAGAATCATAAGTGATAACTGAAAGGGATAATGTTGGTAGTTTAAACATTGTTTCTTAGGAAAATTCTGCGTAATATAGGCAGCAGTTCCCAACGTTTTTGGCTTTTGAACCATTCAAATCAAAACAAATTTTGCTTGAGACCAATGCATGTCAGCCCAAAAGTGATTATCAGGGTAGTTTTAGAAACCTAAACCAAGCATAACTGAGTTGCAAATGTGTCATCCTCAACTGGTACATACCCAGTAAAAACTGAAACTTGTTCCTTTTAACCTTTGACAGAGAATAGTCAACTGTTTCCCCACCTTACACTCTTTATGCAAAGCTAAATAACCTTCTCCTGGCTTCAGCTTTTAATTTGTCACACAGACACGAGTGGTGTGGTATCGATCTCCTCATCTAACCCTGGGAAGGCAAAAAGCACATTTCCAAGAGTGTCACACCACTACTTTAAAATATCTCAGGCTCCTCAAACAATTTACACACATTGTTACCGAAAAAAAACCAACGTATAAACAACCTTAAACAGATTACACAAACACAATCAAACACACAGGAAGACAATACATCGGAGACATTCTCAGAGATTTGATGAGAAATTCCACGGAAATGCCGTCTGCAGGCAAATTCTCGACATTCCACAAATACCTCCCATAAAAACCTGTGTGTGTGTGTGTGTGTGTGCGTGTGTGTGTGTGTGTGTGTGTGTGTGTGTGTGAGTGTGTGTGTGTGTGTGGAGGCTGGTGATGTATGGTTGGGTCATTGCAAAACAAGTGAGGTCACAGAGCTGGACTGTGTGTCCAGCTCAATCGAGGTCATATGCTTCTTAGTTTACTTCATAACATGTCTGCGTGTGTGTGTGTGTGTGTCTGTGTGTCTGTGTGTGTGTGTATTGTTTGGTCAAGCTGTTTTGAGCTTCTGCGTGTGTGTGTTTTGTTGTGATCTAGATAAGCTGGCGACTCCGTAAGAGTCAGTAGTCGATAGTGTTTGTGCCTGGAAGCTGTAAAACTGTCTGAGTGAGCATGAATGCCATTAGACACATGCACATACCTATCACTGTTGCCCTCCAGCACACACACACACACACACACACACACGCACACACACTGACGCACACTCACAAATACAACTGGCTCCACTGACATGAGCTCTTGTGTCTGCTATTTTTCTGAGCAACCTGTGTTTACGCAGGTGTCACATACACAGTCACACAGACTCCACATGTCCATGCTTACATATGCATGTACACGCACACACAAACACACACAAACACACACACACACACACACACACACACACACAGATTTCAGCGCTCTTCGTCCGATCCCCAAGAATGCCTAAATTTTATTGAGACAAACATGAAGATGAACTGCAGTCTTTTCAGAGTGCATCACTGGATTTACTGCATTTTCTGACAATCATCTACTTCAGTGGTTCCCAACCAGGGGTCGGGACTCCCACAAGGGGTCACAAGATAAATCAGAGGGGTCTCAAAACACATTCCAGGATAGGAGAGTAGAAAAAAATGTTATACCAACAACACAAAGGGAAAATAAGTCTTCATTTGGCAAAGACTGAACAATAAGCATCATTGGTTCGCTTCTACACTGTCTGAACCACTCACACATAAGCCCAAATCCACACATTTCCTGTAGTAATCAGAGTAATTGAAAAGCCTAGCAATCGGCACGCTCTCCTCACCTCACGCTGAGCCATTTCTTAAAGGTCTTGGCCTCCTTCAACCCCTGACTACCACAGGTAATCACCTCCTTAACCTGCTGTCTGAGCCTGAAAACACACGTATGGGCTCATGTTCATGCACACATACTCTCTTTGAGTATTTCTCTGCTGCTGTCACGATTATACTTCATGGCAGAAACTTAGGCAGAGTAGTTTGAAATAAAGTTTTTTCTGGAACTTGTGGTCAATGAACAGGCTTACAGTCAACAACTTGGTGGCTGTCAGAATTAGGGGAATTATTCCAAAGGGGGGAAAGCAGGAAGGCAGGTGTGGAGAATACAGGTTTCAAGATTTAGGCGGCGGGATTAAGGATTCAGGATGGATTGTGATGGCTACAAAGCAGCACATGAACATGAGTAATTTTTCTAACATCGATCTAATTTGACGTGAAGGTGGTGTAAGACATGTCTTCCACCGGGAAAAATTGCTAAGCTAAAGTAGGCTGCTGTCATTCAGTGTTCTTACTTACACCTACGAAAAGTAATGCATTAAAAATCTTTTCTAATCCATGCAATTGTTAGCCAGAAGGCTCTGTTACATGACAGGAGCAAAGGAGGAAGTCATGTCATGTAGTGTAAAGAGAGACAAAGTCTGTGTAGAGCCCAAAATCTGGGTTATGGACAGGTCAAACAAACACAGGACTTTGACCTATTAGACCAGGGTTCATTTGCTGTTTGAAACCAAAAGATGTTATTTTAAGTTGCATAAGTGCATCACATCATCATGTCCCATCGTCATGATACATTGAAAATATACCTAATCATCATGGTATTACTAACTTAACCAGTAGGGGCGCTATTTTTTAAGATATCATACGAATCATGTGCATAACTTTCCCTAAAATATTATTTGAACTGTTGTATGAGGATGTGTTGAATCAAATATACCCAGAAGTAGGACATTTTCATAACGCTGTGAGATGTACCATCTTCTTTTGTCAAATATGACAAAAAAACAGCCAAAAATGACAATAAAAAGACAAAAAAGACAAAATGCTAACAACAAAAAACAAAACAATAAATATCAAGTAACAGGACCCACAACGTCAAGAGATCATATTCCAAACAGAGATGGAAATGTGTCATTCAAGATTGTAGGAAATTGTTAGTGTCAGTGACAGTATTAAGAAATTATGTTATGACACATAATTAGACAAAATTATTGAAGTTTTATTCAGGAAAATAGGAAAACTTTATGTGCACTATTGTCTGAAAGTGCATTACACAAAAGAAATGGGGATGTCACTCAAAGCTAAAAAAAGTAAGATAAGCACTAATCTTTTTTAAAAACATTTAGCTTTTTAAATAACAAATGTGGCTCCAACATCACAGTTTGACTGACGTAAGTTTTCACGTTTTTTTTGTGCCCGCTAGTACAAAATGGTGGAGTGCAGAGATATTTCTGTAGAATAACTGCAAAAGCAGAAAACTATGACTAATAATATTAAGTACTTACTGTACATTATAAGTAGTTAGTATGGAATTAGGACACAGCAATTATCTGGAATAATAAATACTGTGCTCAGGGGGAAGACAGACTCTGAGAATAAGCAGGGAGAAAGTGTCGTTACAACACCGGCACTTTGAACGGAGGCTTTCATATAGGTTGAATTGTCTGTGTTAGTTTCTGTGGATTAAGAGCACATGTAGCAGCTTACAGGAGTTGGCCATTTATAGATCTATATTTTATGATGTTTCTGCTTCGTTCTGCTTGTTGGAGAGTTTCTGGACCAGTAGGAGAGTGAAACACTGATTTGTAGCTTTTACTCTTGTAACCAAAACATGCTTTTGCATTCTGATTACAAGACAAGTACAGTAGAAAATGTGAAAAAGATTATTTTCTGCCAACAGGAGTTATCACCGCTGCTGGTACAAAGAATTAAAAGTGGCCACATTTGATCTTAAGACACATACACAATGGTAAGGCATTTTCTTCTGAGCTGTAACTCTGCAGTTTTGCAGCCCCACCACTTGTATTTGTGGCCTAAATAAACACCCTTGGGAGTTTCTTTGGGAAATATTGCTGCTGTCCTTAGAGCATGAAGAATTAGTGTTTGAAATACAAACCGCTAGGAGCTGCAAGGCCTGCACCACAAAGAAAAATATAATCCGCCACACTAGAGAATAAAAAAAAATAAAAAAATCCTGGGTTGCCTCACACTGAGGTTCTTATGTAGATTACTTGAGTATTTTAAGGATTTAATCAGGGGACGACAATGCTGCCATGTCTTGTTTTTTAGCGTCTAGCTTGCTAATCTGTAAGATCTCAACAGCGCATCACTCTCTACACAGCAACATACAGGTAGAGACAAACAAGTGTGAGCTCGCACACACACGCACGCACACAGATATGCAGATGCACCGATATCCTCGCCCACACATTTGCCTGTTCATGTGCGACTCCCCAAGGTGGTGTCAGGGCCCTGACTGATGAAAACATAGCAGCGGTGGCGGTGTCAACGCCATAAAACAAAGGCTGCAGTGTAGATGAGCTGCCAGCCGTACCTCCAGTGATGGATTTTACCGCGAGCACATTTGCTGCTGAAAACAGACCATTTAGTCTCCCTACCACTCTTTCTTCTTCCCTCCCTGCTCTCTTAATTCTCCCACTTCTGCCTTGTTTTCTCACTTCCTCCATCACGGAGCCTTTTATTTGTCTTTTGCATTCGCCGGCCTCCTGTTGCCGCACCGTGTTTTCCCCCCCTTTTCCTCCTCTCTTCACACTTTTCTTTACAATTGCCTGTGCCCTTCAGCCATCTCCAGAGTTGAATGACTTGTGTTTATGACCCTTACAAAGGAACACATCTGTTCTCCGCCCATCCCACGCTGTCTGTT